>NW_024543091.1:12492500-13092500 GCF_018167655.1 Microtus oregoni
CATGTATTCCACCCATGGGATGTTTGAAGACTGGCCAGTCCTAAGTTGTGGTTGTGTCCTGAACTGCTGAGTCTGGCTCATTTCTATGTCTATATTCTAGTGCTATGAAAAGAAAGAGACAAGGCAAGTGGTCAAGTCATGTCCATTGTTTCTTCTATTGGCTTTGAACTTAGTCCTGTGGTCACACAGGTCTTCAAGGGAAATTAGACTGGGCCTGTGCATGCATGCATGTGTGCAAATGCACATGGGTATAACTATGTGGCCATGGGCTCATCTAAAGCTGGGGTTTAATTATGAAACAGAAGAAGAATCGACTAGACAAATACATACTCCCTACTACATGAATATAGGATTCCCTAAAGAATACCAGAAGTCCAATTTCCTACCAACCAGGCTCAGAACAGATTGTGTGATTTAGAAAGTCTTATGGTGAGGATTAATCACAGTGTGTTCAAGTGACAGGCAAAGAGGGAGCTCTCAATAAATATTTGCTGAAGCTGACTGTCATATGACTGAGATCATAAACCCTGGGAAAAGACACTGAACTTCTTGTGATGTGAAGGGATTCATGCTTAAATTCATTCATTCAACACATATTTAATATGGATTGAGCTTAGAGTTTATGTCACTCGGGTATGGTTCCAGTTGTTCAGGAGGTAACAATAAGCAATGCAAAGTCTTTGTTTCAAGGCATCTTCCGTTTTACTTTGGGAAAATAAGTTAATAAATAAATCTTACATTTCAGGAGGCAAAGGACATTAAAAGAAAGGTTTCAGCAGGGATGCTGTAGAAGTCAGAATTTTAAGATGGCGCCTATAGGTTCCCAACCACACTCCTTGTATCGTCTCCACTTTGTGTATCTGTGTATATGCTGAGAAGGTATTCCCACGGTGATGTGCTGCTATATGCTGTAGGAGAGGAGACTGAAGATGGGCTTAAGGTTCCCAAGTTAGTTGCTTTTGAGTTAGCCCAAAGGAAGGTTATCTTGGGTGACACTGATTTCTTCTGGTAAAGTCTCTTAGAGAGGAATCAGGGCCAACATGAAGTTATTGAGAAATTAATCATGCTGTCCTCTATGAAGCAAATAGCCCCATTGTGGAAGGGACCACAAAGGAAAGGACCCAAGAACATCCCATGCAAGCTGAGAGCATCCTCACCTCCCTACTAGCAAGGACACAGGGATCCAGTCATACAGACACAAGGAGCTAATGCCTCAGAGGTGTAATCAGGTTTGGAGGTAGATTCTTTTAACTCAAGCTTTTAGAGACACAATCCAGTTGATTGCACCTTTGTATGACCTTGAACAGAGAACACAGCTTAGCTGTACTTACTGAAGAAACTGGCCTACTAAATGCATAGCTTTATTTTATTTTGTAATTAAAAATTATTACTTAAAACATTTTTGTAAGGTATATATTATTATTGAGCACATTCCTCCTAGTCTCATTTTTCATTCTGCCTTTTTCTATTTAGTCTCCTTTTTTCCTAGTCAGTTTACTGCTAATTTCATTTAACATATACATACATACATTATTTTATATGACTATATAAAATCTTGGAACCACAAATGAGACAAACAAACCCATGCTATTTATCTTCCCGAGACTGACTTAATTCACTTAAGATGACTGACTCCAATCTCATCCATTTTCCTGCAAATGATATGAGTTCACTGTTCTTTATGACTGAAAAATAAAAACCAATGACCTCAAATGCATGCTGTTTTATGCCACTAACTTTGTGGTCATCCATTGTTTAATACACATAGAAAATGAATATGAATGATTGTGGCTAAGGGTCACCAGGAAAGGAGTCCCCCGATAAGGAAGGACTCAGTGGAGACAGGAAAGAATGAAGAGCAAACAAGAGCCAGGCACATGGAGGAGCAAAGGAGGACTGTTGGGGTGGGGAGCACAACCCAGGGGTGGACCACTGTAGGGGAGGTGTCAGCAAAGTGGAAAGAAGAGCTTGAACAAGGTTGCAAAGGGGAGAGCTGAGTGTGGACAGAGGCCAGTTGTATAGCCAAAGGGCAGGAGTCAGAATATCCAAGGATGAAGACAGACACAGCACCCCACTGTGTACTGGTTGTTTACTGTGAAGTGAAGGCTGGCCCAGGGCAAGAAAAGGTGGGGACAAACAGGAGCAAGCGAGAGGTAAAAGCGTGCATTTGTATTTGTACAATGCAAGATGTTAACCAAGCGACTTGGCCAAGGGTACAGTTTTGTGCATGCAATTATTTATTTATTAACTAATTACTTTATTGTATGGGATATGCATGTGTATGTGTTTATGTATAGGTTCCAGAGTTTGTCTTCCTTAATCACTTTTTAACTTATTTTTTTTTTTGAGACTGTCTCACTGAACCTGGAGCCCAGTAACTAGACAAGACTAGCTGTCAGCAAGTTCCAGGGTGTGCTTGTGAGGATATGCACATGTGTGTGAAGGTATCAGAAGAGGCCAGAAGAGAGAGCCAGATCCTCTGGAACTGGAGTTACAGGTGGTTGTGAGTTGCCTGATGTGAGTGCTAGGATCTGTACTTGGGTCCTCCTCCGGAGCAGCAAATACTCTCAGTCCCTAAGCCATTTCTAGTCCTATAGATACTATTTAGATCATGATACTGGGAGAGAAAATACAAAACTGAACACTGAAATATTGAGCTAGAATATCAACTTGAGGGCCTGGCATCTAGCAGAGGAAAACACCCAGGTCAGAAGTTTGTGATGTCTAGTATGTACCTCAGTGCGCAGGCTTCCAGCAGAGCTGGGCAAACCAGAGGTTCACTTTCTAAGCACCCCAGTTGCCCTTTCCTCTATTTCCCTATTCAATAAAGAATATTAAAGAATTATCAGGCTCCGCTGTTTTCCTTTGTGGGGCTACAATCCTGGATACTGACTTCAGAGGTATCCTTCCTTCCTTGGGCATCGTCACATAAGATGCTGATTTTATCTGTTGGCAATGGGAGGCTGGGGCTCATGTGACAAATGCATATGTCATATGACAACAAATGCCGTGTTGTCTATAAACCTCATGCCATCAAATTAATAATGAAAAGGCTCCCATCAAAAGCCCCCCCCCCAACCCTGTGCTCAATGGCCTGCAGCACATTTGGGCTCATCAATAGGTGTTCAACAATATTACAACTTGTTTAAATCTTGGTAAAGTAGTGCTGAGCACTACTGTTATTGACTTCCCTTTTCTAATTACCACCTCAAGGTGACAGATGATGGAGCTCTAATGACCACACTCTTGGAGAGTGAGTGGTTCTGGTTTCAACTCTTAGTGTCTTGGCTGTTCCAAGAAAAGAGACCTCCACTCATGAAACCAGGCCCCTCTTAGAAAGGCCCCCATCTGGAATCCAGGCAATATGGGAGACCCTTTGCTAGGAAGTGTCTGGGGCTGGTATGAAGCCAGAGGGTTCTCTGTGTGAATGGGCATGGTTACTGCAGGGATTCTAAGGTGCAGGGAACTAGCTGTGGCCAGTTTTCATAATGGTTTGTAATAAAGATTGGCAGAAAGCAGTTTTTTTTCCTGTAGCTCAATCTCTTTTTTATTTCATGCTTCTATTTTGCTGACATGGTGGAAACATAATCCCCATTCTTTTCTTTCATGGGGTCAAGTTTGGGGAGCATGACTTTGTAATACCCAGGTTTGGTTAGGTTGAATCTGGACAATGTTTAATGTTTGCTTTCTGAAGTGCCCATTTCCTCCAAGCTTGTCTTTTTTAGAAAGCCATATTGTTGAAATTCAAGACTGCAACTCCCTGCCATATATAGAAAACATATATAGAAGATAATGCCTTGAAGCAGACATCACGGTCCCCGACTCTTACAATGTTCCCCGACTCTTACAATGTTCCCCCACTCTCTTCGGCAATATTTCCAGTCTTAGATATAGAAGTTGTGTTGTAGATGTATCAATTGGGATTCGGTACCCTGAAGTCAGTTCTCTAAGTTTTGATCCATTGTGAATTTTTGTGATGGCCTTTGTTGCAAAAAACAAACTTCTTTGATGAGGGTGAGAGCTACCTGTGGGAATTTAGACTGCAATTGGGAATTATACTAGTTCAGGAAATCAGCCAAAGCAGGCTCTCCTCTAGGGTCTATGATCTCACCAGTACAGATAGTTGGCATGAATTCCCTCCCTTTGGACAGATTTTAAGTCCAATTATGCTGGCTGCTGGTTACCTTCAAGATATTTTTGGCCATGCTGGTCATCGTTGTGGTCTGTGACAGCACACTTTGGACACAGGACTTGGAGGAACCAATCTAGAATAGACCTGGAAGCCTTCTTCCTGAGGACCAGCTCTTATAATACCCAAAGGTGGTTTACAGGCTGGTCTTATGTGTCAACTTGACACAAACTAGAGGTGTCAGAGAGGAAGGAACCTCAGTTGAGAAAGTGCCTCCATGAGATCCAGCTATAAGACATTTCCTGTTACGGGAGGTCCTCCCACTCCTCCAGCCTATCGCTGCTGAGATACCAGCCCATTACTTCCTGGTTGCGCAGAGGGCTGACAGTGATCTGTAAGTTTTTTCCCCTTTAAATAAATACCACCCTATTAATCATAATTCCAAACTGGTGTGGCATTGTTTATGACTTACGCCTTCAATTTCCTCAATTTAGTGATCAATGTGGGGGCTAGCCCATGGTTGGTGGGGCTATTATTGGGTTGGTGGTAGTGGGTTCTGTGAGAAAGCAGGCTGAGCAAACCAGGGGAAGTAAGCCAGTCAATAGTACCCCTCCATGGCCGCTGCATCAGCTCCGGCCTCCAGGATCCTGTCCTGCTTGAGTTCCTGTTCTGACTTCCTCCAATGATCTAGCCGTGTAACCTAAATAAATCCTTTCCTCTTCAACTTGCTCGTTGATCATGGGATTTTGCTTCAGCAATAGAACCCTAATTACAACAGCTATTCAATCAGTAGCCCTCCCCACCTTTAAGTTTTCTTAAGTATCTCTTATAAGAGATGGTATGCCAAGAAGTAGGGCATGCTTCTGAATTTCCTTTGTGTATCTCAAATGGTGCGTACCATGTAACACACTTAATAAGTGTCTGGACAATCAATTACTAGCGTCCTGAGAGAAGGAAGTTTAGGAATGTTGTACTATTTATTTGGTCATTATATTTATTTTTTATTTATCAAATACTTAGGTAACACATATAATATTTCCTGACCTGTGCTAGAGTATTGAGATAAAAAACTCACAGCAAAACAGACACCCATCAAGACATATATAATTTGTGTGCATGGAATTGACCTTTGTTCTAAATGACCTTAAGACTTTCATAGAATCTATGGAAATCTACCAGAGTTTATCAAGTGCCCTAAAGCCCTTGGGTTATTTCTAATCTTTGTTTCAAACAAAGTTGAAACTCATAACTATACATGAATATGGAGTTTAATAAGCCTGTGGACATCATGAGGGTATTGATACTTTAGACCAGTCCTGTTATCAGGACTGTATCTCAGACCTACATATCAGAATTCATATCCATTTTTTAAACAGTCCAACCTTACTTCTAGGGTTCTTTTTTGGGAATTTTTCTATTCTATTTTTAATCCTAAGATTCAAAGACTTCTTCCATTTCTATTCTCAAGTCATAGATTTGTCAGTAACCTGAAACTATAGGTTAAAACCACCATCATCCAAAGCATGTTTTGAGAAACACTAGTCCTGAAAGGTATTCTTGGTCCTGAGGTCCTTTCTCCATTTAGGTCTTTGATGTTTCTGTTGAGGGTCAGTTATCTGAACATGCACAGCCGTGTTTCTGTGATCTCCATGGCATTCTTGGTTTCAGTGTCTCTACTATGCTAGCACCATGCTGATTTGGTTATTATAGCTCTGTAGTATGTTTAACATCAGGTACCATGATGCCTCCAGCTTTGTTACTCTTTTGTTTAAGATTGCTTTGGCTATTAGGATCTTTTTTGCTCCCATATGAATTTTAGAATGTTCTGTGAGTCTTCGAGCAGATGAGGGAGGGGGACTTGATCGGGGGAGGGGGAGGGAAATGGGAAGCGATTGAGGGGAGGAGGAGGCAGAAATCCTTAATAAATAAATAAATTAAAAAAAATAAAATAAAATACAAATAAAAAAAAGAATGTTCTGTGAGGAGTGTCATGCCCCTTTTGTGAGATTGCATCAGAAAATGTTTTTTTTTTTTGAGTGACAGGGACACTTTAATGTTATTTTAAAGCAACATTGGAGATCTTGCTAATTTTATGTATCTCCTCCACTTTCCTTCATCAGGAAGAAAATGTCTACTTGGCTGTTTTTCTAGGCATTGTATTTTGTTGTTGCTTGGTTGTAGCCACTGCATCTGGGATTGCTGTTGGGATTCCTTTCTCAGCAGGGTCATTATTGAGGTATAGAAAGATTAGTGATGTTCAATTTTTAAAGATTGTTGTCTTTTGAGTGTGTATATTTGTGGGTATGTGTATGAGATTTTAGTACCTGCAGATGCCGGAAGAGGACATCAGATCTCTTGCAGCTGGGGTCGCTGGCTGTGGTGAGGCACTGGCTGGTGCTGAGAACTGAGCTCAGGTCCTCTGAAAGAGCAGCATCGGTTGAACCATCTCTCCAGGACAACGTTGCTGATTTTTGGGTGTTGTTTTTTTCATCCTGGTACTTTACTAAACTCATTTCTTAGTTCTTTTGTCTTAGGCAGAGTCTCTAGATTTTTCTATCTACTAAATTGTACTTACAAATGGGAAAGCTCACCTTTCTTCTTTCCTGCTGTGGGCCTTTCCTTTCTTTTTCCTGGCTAGATTTTCCAGAATGATGTTTTCCATAGCTAGCTTCAGCTGTCAACTTGACACATCCTAGAGTTACCCAGAGAGTTTCAACTGGGGAGTTGTCTTCATCAGATTGGAATAGGGGCATCTCTTTGGGGGCATTTTCTTCATTGATAATTGATGTAGGGCCAATATCTTTGGGAGTATTTTCTTCATTGATAATTGATAATTGAGGACCCAATACACTGTGAATGGTACCATCCCTAGGCATGTGGGCCTGGGCTGTATAATTAAGGCAGCTGAACAGGGCAGAGGGAGCAAGCTGGTAAGCAGTGTTCCCCCATGGGCTTTGCTTCAGTGTCTGTGTACAGCTTACTATTTGAGCTTCTGTCCCCACTGGCCTCAGTGATAGACAGCAACCTGGAAGAGGTAACAGATCTTTCCTCTCCAAGAAGGTTTTCCTCAGGGTGTTTATCACAGCAACAGAAAGCAAACCAGAACAATGATGAATAGAAACATTGAAAATAAACATCTTATGTTATTTCCAGTCTTGGAGGAAAAGCTTCTGACATTCCCTCATTCACTCCATTGTGGACTATGTACTGTTTATATAAATTATGTCATGCTTACTTACCATCTTTCTATGTTTAATTTATTATTATTTTTAAATCACAAGGAGCCATTGACATGTGAGTATTTTAGGAGTGTTTGTATGGGCCACGAATTTGACTGCAACCCCCACCTTCTCTGCTCCTCAATTTTAGCGCAGCAAACTTTATTTTTCAAGGTTCGGTTTAATGGGTCTTTCAGTATTAATTAAAACTTCTAGAACCTTCTTCTAATGCTAATCTCCTACAAGTAGTGCTCCTCATACACCATGTGTGCATTTTCTGCTTCCCCTTGCTTATAGTTTGGTGTTTGCTATTCTGTTCCTCATAGTGAGCTCTTCATGGTCCAGGGGCATGTTTTCTTCTCTCCAGTCCTGTCCCCGTCCCTGTCCTTCCCACTCATATGCTACTGCACACAGCACTAATGATTGATTAGTGTTTTGACTCACGTAAATAATACAGGAATTGCTTCAAAAATGCCTATGGATCTGAAAGGCCCCAGATAGAAGGATTTATGGTTGAAAATCAGATGACCTTACAGGTAAAAAGTTAAGGAACCGAGGAAGTAGGTGGGCATGCAAAATCATTTAAACTATCTTATGAGGTGAAAATAAACAGACCAACCCACCAGGTAATGGGAATGCCAATTGGGAGTGTCTCAGTTGACCATAAAATTCACATCACTGTGATGTTTTTTATACACCACTGTGAAAAAATATTTCCAGTTTTGTTAACTGAGTTTTTTATCCTGTCTCGTTCCCACAGTTAAGTACCAAAGAAATCACACAGAGGTCTACACTAGTTACAAATTGATTGGCTCATTAGCTCAGACTTATTAACTCTAATAACTTATATTAGCCCATTATTCTTGTCTATGTTAGCCATGTGGCTCAGTACCTTATTCAGTAAGGCAGTCACATCTTGCTTCTTCTGCGACTGGGACACAACCGTGGATTAGGACTTCCTTCTTCCCAGAATTCTCCTGTTCTCATTGACCCTCCTTTACTTCCTGTCTGGTTGTCCTGCCTATACTTCCTGCCTGGCTACTGGCCAATCAGCATTTATTTAAAATATAATTGACAAAGTACAGACCATTGTCTCACACTGAAAATATTTTCAGTTTTTAAGATTAAAAAGTTCTTTGCCTTCCTTTCTCTCCTCTCTCTTTGCAGGTAGTATACCTATTGAGAATCCTTTTAGACTTTTTTTCTGGATTTAAAATTTATTTTTATTAACATTATTTTTGAAAATTTCTTATGCATAAACATTCTAACTTGACCATATTCATCCACTGCTCCCCCTTTCCATTTCCCCCATATGTCTCCCTTCTCCCTCCCAACTTGATGTCTTAAAAAAAATAACCCACTAAGTTTAGTTATCCCACATGAACATGTTTGTGGGGTCAGCCGCTGGGTCCAGATGCCCTATCACATACTAGAGAGCTAATGACAATCGATGACTGCTGGGACAGTGGCCTCTTTTCTAAAAAACCCCCATGAGCTGCTCTCTCTCAACTTTCAGGTCCTCCTTGAATGCAGAATTCAGCCAGTTGGGTATTAAAGATGAATAAAAGACAGTCCTAAACCAGCCTCACATCTTTGGGAGGGAATTTTATATAATCCATCTCCTCTGAGTGGGGCTTTCTCTCCTCTCCCTAACAGATGAAGATTCCAAAACTCTCTCTTGTCTGCTGGTGTCACCCCAGGCTGATCTCAGCCCTGCTCTCACTGCCCTTCTTCCTGTCCTCCTGTGGGCACGGGAGGGCATTTCCAAGGTTAGGTTCATACGGAGAGAGGAGGTGATCTCTCTGCTCTGTAGATCCTCCACCCATGTCTTCTTTCTCTTTTTGCTCCTTTCCACACTTCTGACACAACTCTTCAGTTGTGCTAATTACTCCCTCTTGAAGGAACTCAAAACACTTCTGCACAGCAATGGAAAGAGAAAGTTTCCCAGTGTCAGAGGAGCCGGTGGAAAGCAAATCCTTGGGGCCAGAGTTCTGCATAAAGGGAGCTTGTGGTCAGAGAAGAATGCCGTACATTCCGTTTTATTATTCTTGTGTTTCCAGGTTTGCATCTGTTGAGAAAAATTAAGCAATAAAAGGGCAGCATACAATTTCCTCCCCAAAATCCTACCCAAACTCCTGTTGTATCAGGTAGAAATTATTCATATGACAAATACATGCTTAGGAACTTTTGGTACAGTTTCTTTTAATGAATTTCTTATGCTAGCACACGCTAGTAATGGGTTTCAGCATGGTGTTTTCTTACACATATTTCACTGTGTTCTGTTAGCAATCATTGTCCTCCCACACTGTCCTTCCCTGAATCCCTTGTCTCTCTGTTCTGCCTTGTTCCTTTCCTTTCCCTGAACAGTCCCACCTCTTGCTTTCCTAGCACATGGATCAATCATTGGAGCAGTTCTAGGTAGCTAATCTTAAAGAGTAATCAAATTACTTCATATGTGGGGATGTGGTCTTCTGAAGGTAGTTCACTTGGATTTCACAATGATTACGTCTTGAAATGGTCAAGTGGCAGGCTTGAGTTGGAACATGGAATTCAGCGTTGGAACAGGTCAGCTAATTGACACCCTGTTCATTGCAACACCCCAGAGCCCCATGATGGACCGGAGTCTGCCTGACTCAGCTGGCCCAGATACCGGCAGCGTCAGGGGTTGTTCCCTGAACCTAAGGGAAGCTCCAGCTATTGAAGACAGTTTACATGCTGACTTAATTTGCAACAATCATTGCCAGAAAAGAAAGTCCAGTCTACCTGTGCTGTTTTTGGGAACCATTTTTAAGAGAACAACTACACCGAAGGCAAAAGCTAGACCAATCAAACCAAAATGAACCAAATTAGCACAAGCAAACCAACTAAACCCAATCAAATCAAACCAGTCCCAACCATATCAAAACAAAGAAATCGGATCAAACCAAACCAAATCTGATGTGTGAGCTTCGGATAAGGATCAAGTCTGGTTCTAGGTGTGTAATGACAGGACTTCTCTGAGTTTCCTCTTGCCTTCTGGGTGTGGGGGAATAGCATGTTGTGATATAGACCAACCCTAAGTCTAACATATTCTTCAACTTTGTGAATCTGCTGCATCTTCTACTTACTTTATGTCCCACCCCCTGGACATTTTGCTGTCCCAAACAAGGGCAGTCGAACTCCATTGGTCAAATCAAGTTTCTTCTCTGTTCTGACAGCCTTTGCCCGGTTATAGACTTCTTTCTTTTTCAGGTAGTGGTACTGGGAAATTAAATGCAACATTGAAGGGGCAGCACCAGATCCTGTATAGTGCACTAACTGTGTAAGACTTGGTTTTGAATTAGTAGACTGGAAGCTGCTCAGAGACCATGCCCTTTGCTTAGCATATTGTGGGAGATAGGTCAATGCTGGTCAACTAGAGAATTAATTCCAGTGCTTTCTCTTGAGTTTGACATTCGGACTCTAATTCATGGAAAACACTGATATTTGCTTTCTGGTGAAGAGGATGGTACCTTAGACTTTTGGCCACTTTCAAATGTTATATTCTTGGAATGCCTGGATGTGGCTCATCATCATTAAAGTGCCCAGGGAACAAATTGTTTCCAGTGTTGACTTAACCTTGATAAAGCATGCCTAGCTCTAACCTTTGTTCCTGGTGGAACATCTGGGTGTTACTGTTCAGTCTTTGTTTTCTCTTGCAACCCAGCTCTCACATGTCTGTGGGTCAGTGAACTGACCAGCCTGGCCTGCTGTCACACCCCCGTGGTGGCCTGTGCTATTGGCCCATACTCTCTCTGAAGAATGGTTCAGCAACAGCTTGTGCATCCATGCTGCCAGAGAGGACTGCCATGTCTCTATCAGTGCCACTGAACAGCGAGTTTGAAGAGCTATATTATAAAGCTCCAGTCAAGCCAAAGAAATAAAATAATTATTACTATAGAAAAAGAAGTCATAGTAAGAATTGAGCAATGTCGGGTGTTTTATTCACTCAGCCACCTTGCAACATTACTCTTCAAGGTGCATAGATTTGAAGTGGTCTTTAAAATTTGTGTTTATTTGAAAGATAATAATTATGTCTACTTACTTGATACATGTGAGGTTTTTTTTTAATTTTTTTTATTGAGAAAAGGAGAAAAAAACATAAACAAAAAAACAAGTTTCCACCTCCTCCCAGCCTCCCATTTCCCTCCCCCTCCTCCCACCCTTCTCCCCCTCCCCCCACTCCTCTCCCCCTCCCTCTCCAGACCACAGAGCAGTCCGGGTTCCCTGCCCTGTGGTAAGTCCTAGGTTTTGATCTTCACATTAATTGTAGATATACTTAACTGGAATAATATATTTTTTATCTTCACTAATTAGATGCTTTTTGTGGTAACAATATTATAAGGTTAAATATATTTTTGGGCTGGGGATGTAGCTCAGTAGTGCTTGCTTAGCATGTGTGATACTTAAGCTTCAAACCCAGGATGAAAACAAAACCATTTATTCTTCAGCAAATTTAGAATTTGAAACACAGCCTCACTAACTGTGATTGCTGTGCCACACAATGGGCCACTAGAATATTTTCTTCTGACCTAACTGAAACTTCACCTTTGATTGATGTGTTCTCTTTTCCATCCACTGTTCTTCTAAGCCTCTTCCTTTCCAGTCTACTTTCGTGATATCAACAAACCATAACAATTAGACAAGAAAGAAATAAGAGGCATCTATTACAGGAAATGGAGAAGTGAAATCTCTGCCATGAATGAAGAATCTTCTGTACAGAAATACCCAAAGAACTCACAAAAATGGACAATTAGAACTGATGCATTTAATAAAGCTGGAGGCTACAACCAGCCGATAGAATTGGGAGCCTCTTTATATACTGACAACCAACAAGAAATTAATAAAACTGCCTTAGTTATAACAGTATACAGGATACTCAGAAACTAATATAACCAAAGATATGAATGATCTGGGTGGCAAAACTGCAAAACTTTGGTGAAAGAAATGGAAGAAGAGAAATAAACATAACTATGTCCCCTAATTATGGATTGGACAAATTAATAAAAAATATTTTCACACTACCCAAAGTGAGTTATAGATTCAGTACAATCCCTAACATTCCAAAACTTCAATGATTTTTTCATAGAAATAGAAATTTACATGGAATCAAAAATGCCCCAAATATTAAAAACATTTATTCCTCCAGTTTGAAGAATATATTTTAAAGGTATTGTGAACAAAATGACAGGGCACTGGTGCAAACCAGGCACACCAACGAGTGAACAAAAGAGAAAACCTAGAGATAAACACTTATGGTCCATTTGAGTTTCGATGAAGTGCTGAGACACAAAATGAGAATTGACAGCACCTTAGCGAGTATTATCAGGAAATACTAGACATCTACATGCAGAGGAATGAAACTGGAGCCTTATCTCATGCAATGTGAGGAATAGATTCAAAGTAAATAAAAGTCTTACCGATAACACAAACCAAAGAGAGGGTGGAATGAAACAGGGAATCTCTTTTAACTCTTTTTAAAAAATATTTATTTATTTATTTATTTATTTATTTATTATGTATACAATATTCTGTCTGTGTGTATGTCTGCAGGCCAGAAGAGGGCACCAGACCTCATTACAGATGGTTGTGAGCCACCATGTTGTTGCTGGGAATTGAACTCAGAATCTTTGGAAGAGCAGGCAATGCTCTTAACCACTGAGCCATTTCTCCAGCCCCCTCTTTTAGCTCTTTGAGCAAAGATTTCTTGATTAAGACTCCAAAAGTATAAGAACAGCTAGCATATTTTAAGAAACACAACATTAAAAAAATTTAAAAGCACACGTGTGTGTGTGTGTGTGTGTGTGTGTGTGTGTACAACTGAGTGCAGTGCCCATGGAGGCCAGAAAAAGTTTTTAGATCCCTTGAAGGTAGAGTTAGAGGTGAGCCACCAGACATGGTGCTGAGATCCAAACTCCAGTCTTCATGATTGAGTAGGCAGTTATCTCATTTGATGAGCTGTGTCTCCAGTCCACAACATAATATTATTGGAAACACAAAGTTTTGAAGAAAATATGACCTGGTATCCCATGTCTAGAGCAAAGTAACATTTTCCTTTCTGGAAACCATAGCTCTACAAGACTGCTAGAAAGGGATATAAAATCCTTTTTTCTGAGAACTCTCAAGGTGGAGAGGAACCATTGGATAGAGATGTGTATCCTGCCCAAAGATGGCCTGGGCATGATTCCTACTGATTATATCTTCAGGGTCTGGTTATAGGACAATCCAACCATCCTCAGGTGGCTTCTATTAGTGCAGCTTATACCAAGCGGATGTGTGGCTGTTTATAAGGGTTTAGTACCTCTGTCTCTCACCTCAAAAAGGGGTTTGCTTTGTTGGTTGTTCTGCAGATTAAAAAGCTTAGAGCACCACACAGAGTGCTTGCTCTGTATGTGCTAGAAGCTGATTTTTTTTCCCAGAATAAATACTTGTGCAATAGGAATGGCTCAAAATTGAATTACAAATGACCCAAAGCAACCAACTATTTCTTATTCGAAAGGAAAAGGTGAGGAGAGGTTTCTTAAGGTTTGAGAGCAGCATGCTCTTTTTCCATAATGAGATATGACAGCAAAAGACAATAGGGGGATTGTCTCCATTTATCTATGTGCTCCAGGTTGAGCCTAATAGAGGTGAGTGGGAGGAGGTAAGCCCTGGAAAAAGCAATAGTGAGGTGGACTGGTTCTCAGAGCTGGGGCAGGATGAGGAGTGAGGAAAAGAAAAAGTCTAGCAGACCCAGGAAGCCAGGACAGTCACAGTCAGTAACTGAGAGTCCCACAGGTTCTAATTTCAGATGCACCCCAGATTTGGAACATGTCTTGGATGAGGAGAAGCAAAGAGAAGGGGAAAGTTCACAAGGAAGCTATGAAGTGTAGTCTCTTGAAACTTCCTCCACAGACAGGGACCCACCATTGAATTTCTAAGAGTGGTTGTGGAACGGGTGTAGCTGCTGCAAGATGGATGCTGAAGGGCCAGAGGTGACCATCACCTTGAGATGAGATTCATGACCTATGGCCTAATAGCCTGCTGAACTCTGAGTCTATGATGGAAGACCTGGCCATGGCTTAAAGGAGTCCTAGCAGGACCCTGGTGACCTCCCATTGGCTGTGTGCACCCTCCCCCCCCCAACATAACATTCACACCTTCTGGCAGTGCTGATGCCTGGCCAAGCAGGGCTTGACTGCTGTCTGCCCCTGGCCTGCTGTGCCCTGTCATTGAAGTGAAGGCTACAGGTGACAGGATCAGAAATTACTAGATGCCCTGGCAGTAAGGCTCATCCATCAGAAGGGTAGGGATTTCTGCATAATGGTTAGAACTCTTCTTTTCCATGAAGGGGTTTTAACATAATGCAGGCCGCACTGCCCAGAACTGAATGTTAACCCTTTCTTTGGTAGACTTAACCCATGGCTGCCACAGGGTGGTTACAACAGACTTCTGGGTAGTTCAGAAAAGCTCCTTCTGTCTGAAGGGCATTTAGGTCAGGACAGCCTGGCCTTCTGGGAAACCATGGTTGCGCTGCTAACCATGTGCTATCTCTTTGAGCAGTGGGTAGCTTTGCTTCAGCTGTGATTCAGCCAGCATACTTCAGCATGACTGGGGTTCATTTCATCACAGGCAGGGGCTAACTGGGATTCAGGATCCCTGCTGCCAAGCAGGCAGGAGATGGGGTATCATTTGTCCTTTTTGTAACCCCCCCCCCAATTTATTCCTATGTTTGAAGGGGAAAGATCCTTAACCTTTTAACTGAGACCAAGTTTTCCTTTTAGTTTAAATACCCACAGTCAGTTTTCTGGTTAGTTCACAGAATGCAGCTCTATGTAGAAAGAAAGCAAACGGCTCATTCTAGAGAAAACTTACACTCTAAATTCTGGATGAAATTTTGAGTTATCATATAGATAATAAGTGACTTTCATCTGGCCACTTACACTCTACATTCTGGACCATTTGCCTGTCAAGTTACTGGTTCCATACAGTTCTGGGGGAGAGTGGATGTCCCTACAGAGCCCTGAAAACAAGTCTACAGAGAGTGATGTTGAGGGTGAGGAGGAGTAGGGTCTCCTTTCCCTGGGGAGGTCAAGAGAGGCACTCAATTAAGAACTGAAGATGAGGTGGGACTTAGAGTAGATGAAAAGACAGGCCGGTTCTTCCATTTGCTTGCTGTGCGAGCCCAGGTGAGTTGCAGGTCTTCTGGGCTGTGCTTCTCTGTTTGTCAGTTAAGGGGCTGGTGATGGAGGAAGGTCATTGGCTAATAAAGGCACTGCCCTGGCCCATTTTATTGGTTAGAGGATAGGTGGGAGGAGTAAACAGAACAGAACGCTGGGAGGAAGAGGAAGTGAGCTCAGAGACTCCACAGCTCTCTCGGGAGCAGACACCTCAGCAGAGATGCCATGCCCTGCTCCCTGGCAGACACATGTGATGAAGCTCGGACCCAGGATGGACTAGGCTAGAATCTCCCCGGTAAGCACACCTTGGGGTGCTACACACAGATGATTAGGAATGGGCTAAATTAATATGTGAGAATTAGCCTAGAAGAGAATGGGCCAGGCAGTGTTTGGAGGAATACAGTGTCCGTGTAATTATTTCGGGGCATAAGCTAGCCGGGCAGGCGGCTGGGGGTGCTGAGAACGCAGCACTGCCGCCCCAATTACTACAGTTGGCGCCCAGACATGTGGACAACTGAACCCACTTAAAAAACCTGAAAAGGCTTAAAAATAAGGGAAAGAGAGTTTAACACAGATTTTTGCTGTTTGTTGGTGGCGTGCTGTAGAGAGATTTCCTGATTCGGCAACAATAGCAGAAAAAATACTGTGTCATTTTAAAGCGCGACTTCCTGGGGCTGTGCTGCCATTGCGATCTCTGTCTGGCTCCTACAGGAGACAGAGCTTTTGAATAGAGCATTTGGAGTAAAGTGCTACGATTTGTTTGATGACAACTAGACTTGCTGTGTTCTCGGGTCTGCTCTGCTTGTTAGAGGCAAGCATGCGTTTTCTTCTAAGAGAAGCTTCCTGACTCAGCTTTAGCTGCAAAGCCTGCAGCTCATTAAGAGGTCCTGCCACGAAACACTTAAACGGTGTTGACGAAAAGCTGAACACATGCTTTTCGGTTTTCAGCCGTAGCAGGAAAAAAGCTGCGCCGTTTAAAAATGCCGGCTTTCTGGGCTGTCCTGCCAGGGCAAACTCTGACTGTTTGAGGCAGGAGGGTCGGCTACCGAGAGAGAGGACTTGAGTGTTGTCTGTTGTAGCTCACTTGCTGGCAGGGACCTTGAAATGCCATACAGTTGTTGCAGTAAACATGGCTACAGCCTGTATATCCGCCATGAGGCTGGAAAGCTAAGGAATGGAATGGATCTAGCTGGCAAAGCCACGCCTTTAATCCTACTGATATTGCATGGTAAATTAAAGACTCATGTGGTCAGAAAAAGAGAGATATACAGTAAAGAGAGATTCAAAGACAAAGAAAATTTTTAAATGGTTTACAGTGTGTTAAAAATATATGCAGACTAAAAGTTGAAGTTCTTAAAGTAAAAAAAAAAAAAAAAAGGAAGAGAGTTGTTGTGTGTGGTAGCACACGCCTTTAATCCCAGTGCCTAGAAGGCAGAGACTAACAGATCTCTGTGAGTTCAAGGTGTAGTAGCAAACACCTTTAATCCTGAATGCCTGGGAGGCAGAGACAGGCGGATCTCTGAGAGTTCAAAGACAGCCTGGTCTACAGAGTTACTTCAGGTCAAAGATACAGAGAACCTGTCTCAAAAAGCAAAGAGTTAAAAGTAAAAATAAACAAAATAGAGGTTAAAACAAAGCTGCACAAAGATGGAAAATACACAGAGAATCTTGATACTGTATGCTATTATGCTCTCTTTAAATTATTTAAACGCTGAGGAAGGAGCAACAGATGCTAAAAGATATTTATTTATAAATGCTGCTGAACTAATCCAACATAGATATTTTGAAAATGCCTTGAATTTGAAATTTGGATCTAAGGACATGATACTTTGGAAAGGAGTTTCTTATTTTATTTTCACAGAGGATGAGACCCTGTTCATTTCTTCTATTCCGATTTGGTATGATGGACCACGTCCTCCTGAATGGTTCCTGTGCACGCCTTCAGAAAATTGCTTCGCTCAACTGCCAACTGAGATGAAACTAGCACACAGGTTATACCATGAAAGACCTAATTAACGACGCCCCCATTCAGCAGGAAGCAGTTTGGAGAGAAATAACTGCGCCCATATTCCCAAAAAATGTTTATAAGTGTTCTTTTACATTTAAAGGGGGATATGATATAGGTATGAATAATTTGCATTAGTATAGATTTTGCTTTATTGATAGAGATTTACGGTCAATTTTGTTATATGTATAAGTGTTTCTGATTTTGATTAAGGTATTGTGATTATGTAGTTCATTTAAATACGTACTGTATAATTAAGAAATATAGGTTGTTAATGGATAATCATCGATAATAGTAAAGCTTGTAGTCATGTTAGTTAGATTTTCTAGATATATAGAGATATATTTTAGATAGACATTCTTCATGTCTTTATAAGAATAGGACTTTTCATGACAATGAGACACTCTGCTCCTGGCAGCACCAATCTACTTCAAGAGGAAGATGGGCATCGAAGAGGCACCTTATGTAGTTTGATAGCCATTTGGGCAAGAAACTGCTCTTGCCTGGACTATTGCATAAACTGGACACAGAGAACCCGCAGAGAGAGGACTACTGAACTTGCCTAAGGTGAGATGATCTTTCGGGGTTCCTGATTCATTTTGAAAGAGTCTGCGAGACATTCTGCAGGACACAACAGATAGTGACTGAACTGACTTTGAATTTTCCTGCGTTATGGAAATGTCTGCTGGATACCATGGGCCTGAAGGCTGAAGATGGATGCCCCAACGGTACAAAAGAACTTTGGGTGACTGTCCAGGCAGAGAGATGTCTTTGTCATTTCTAGAGTTTGAAGTTTCTTAGTTCTTGTTTACTTAGGTAATATATCTTTCTGGAGTCTTTGATGGAGTTAAGAATAGTTAGTTATAGTTTTCCTTAGTTACGATAAAGATTATTGTAACTTTTACTTGATAACTGTTTTGTTATATGTAATTTTGCTATGTTAAAGTTAAAGCCTTTTTTTTGTTTAAACCGAAAAAGGGGAAATGATGGAGGAAGGTCATTGGCTAATAAAGGCACTGCCCTGGCCCATTTTATTGGTTAGAGGATAGGTGGGAGGAGTAAACAGAACAGAACGCTGGGAGGAAGAGGAAGTGAGCTCAGAGACTCCACAGCTCTCTCGGGAGCAGACACCTCAGCAGAGATGCCATGCCCTGCTCCCTGGCAGACACATGTGATGAAGCTCGGACCCAGGATGGACTAGGCTAGAATCTCCCCGGTAAGCACACCTTGGGGTGCTACACACAGATGATTAGGAATGGGCTAAATTAATATGTGAGAATTAGCCTAGAAGAGAATGGGCCAGGCAGTGTTTGGAGGAATACAGTGTCCGTGTAATTATTTCGGGGCATAAGCTAGCCGGGCAGGCGGCTGGGGGTGCTGGGAATGCAGCCGCAGCCACCCTTATTACTACAGGCTGGAGCAGCTTAGTTTGGCTCTGAAGCATTGTGGCTCTTTGAAAGGCTCCACGGCATGCTGCCTGGGTCCATTATAACACATTCCCAGTATATACCCAGATTACTACTAAAGCAACACTTTCAGGTGCTGCACATATGGGGTCTCACCAGATTTCAAACACCTACCTGGTGCTATTGACCATGGATTTTTTCCTGTGACCCCTAAGATGATGAACTGAGTCCCCATCTCTGTTATTTCCTGTCCTCGTTACTGTGGCAAAACAGCGGGCAAGAAACAAAGAAAGAAAAAGTTTTAATCAAGGTGTGGCTTGAGGGTGTGCATTCCATCCTGGTAGGGAAGGAACGGTGCAAGGGCAGGAGGCAGCTAGTCACCGCGTATTAGCAGATAGGAAGCTGAGTGTGAGCAAGAAGGGAGGCCAGGCCATCAGATCTCAAGGTCCATCCCCAGTTACCCACTTTCCCCTACTCTGAAGATTCCACAATTTTACCAAACAACACCACCTGCTGGGGACCAGTTTTCAAACACGTGGGCCTATGGGGGACATCTTTACCTTCTGAAGACTTTCTAAGGTTATGGAGAAAGAATGTGGTGGATTAGATGATGTGTAATTCAGCCATGTGGTTTGATTATCACACTGATTTATGGTTTAGACAAAAGGACAAAGATATGTGTACATTTATAAAATCAATGGGTTTTCATTTATCAAGGCCGAATTCAGAACCTTCTCTGTGCCAAACAATGACTTGACAGGTGAAGGAAGGATAAATCACAGTTGGATTACATTTTTATGGAACTATTGAAGTAACTTTAGGGGAAAAAAAAGTTGCATTTCAAAATTGAATTGAGGGCTGAGGAGTTCCATCTGGACAGGTGAGTGTGTGCTATCCAGGGGCGGATTGTCCCGGAAGAGAGCACAACCCCCCCTCCCCCAGCTCCTTCTGCAGGGCAGTCTTTCTTACGCACGACCCAGCCCCCCAGCACCCCCCCCCCCCAACCCTGCCTTGCTGTATGCTAGGAACAGTGCTCAAGAACAGTTTTAAGCTCCTACACTAAGGCTACCCACCCAGAGTGGTGAGGCCTCAAGGTCCCCTGTAAGGGAGCCTGGACACCTTCAGCTTGTGCTCCAGGGTCTCCTGTGCTCTCCTGAACCCCGCCCTGCCTGCCACATTCTTCCTTTTGTCTCCGGATCATTGGGCTACCAGGCGGCTCTGTTTAGGTGCTGAGGAGTTCCATCTGGACAGGTGAGTGTGTGCTATCCAGGGGCGGATTGTCCCGGAAGAGAGCACAAACCCCCCTCCCCCAGCTCCTTCTGCAGGGCAGTCTTTCTTACGCACGACCCAGCCCCCAGCACCCTCTCCCCCAACCCTGTCCTGCTGTATGCTAGGACCAGTGCTCAAGAACAGTTTTCTGTTCCTACACTAAGGCTACCCACCCAGAGCGGTGAGTGCCTGCCTACCAGGCAGGCCTCAAGGACCCCCAAAGGGGTGCACACGCACCTTCAGCTTGTGTGGCAGGGTCTCCTGTGTTCTACTCATCCCTGCCCTGCCCCCCAAGTTCCCCCTTTTGTCCGCGGGTCATTGGACTACCAGGCGTCCATGTTTTGGTGCTGAGGAGTTCCATCTGGACGGGACAGTTCCTGCTTCTACACTGAAGAGATACACCCAGAGAGTCAGTCACAGCAAAGACTGGACCAAGACACCAGGCCTCTCCTGGCTCCATTTGAAGGAAGAGATGGGAAGGCGCCAAGGCAAGAATTCCTCCAACAACCTGAAAGGCAACATGACATCACCAAAATCCAGGGATCCCAAAGTAAGAAGAATTGTACACCCTACTCCAGAAGAATTAGAAGAAATTGACTCAAAAGTTAATTATATGAAAATAATAGAAGACCTTAAACAGGAGGTGAAAAACTGCCATAAACAATTAGAGATTACAAACAAAAAGGTAGAGGAAATGAATAAATCGCTCAAAGATACCCAAGAAAACCAAGAGAAACAAGAAAAAGCAATCAAACAGGTAAGGGAAGCGGTTCAATACTTGAAGAATGAAATGGAAATAATGAAAAAAACACAAACTGAGGGAAGGATGGAGATGGAAAATCTGGGAAAATGAACAAGAACTACAGAGACAAGTACTAGCAACAGATTGCAAGAGATAAAAGAAAGAATGTCAGACACTGAAGATACCATAGAGAAAATAAACACGCTGATCAAAGAAAACAGCAAAACCAAAAAATTCTCATCACAAAACATTCAGGAAATCTGGGACACAATAAAAAGACCAAACATAAGAATAATTGGGATAGAAGAAGGAGAAGAAGTACAGCTCAACGGTCCAGAAAATATATTTAATAAAATTATAGAAGAAAACTTTCCCAACCTAAAGAAAGATATTCCTTTGAAGGTTCAAGAAGCATACAGAACACCGAATAGACTGGACCAAAAAAACCATCTCCTTGCCATATAATAATCAAAACACAAAACATACAGAATAAAGAAAGAATATTAAGAGCTGCAAAGGAAAAAGGTCAAGTTACTTATAAAGGTAAACCTATCAGACTTACACCTGACTTCTCTATGAAAACCATGAAAGCCAGAAGGTCTTGGATAGATATACTGCAGAAACTAAGAGACCATGGATGCAAGCCCAGACTACTATACCCAGCCAAGCTTTCGTTCACTATAAATGGAGAAAACAAAATTTTCCAGGATAAAAACAAATTTAAACAATACGTAGCCACAAATCCAGCCTTACAGAAAGTAATAGAAGGAAAATCACAAACCAAGGAGTCCAACAATGACCACAATAACTCAAACATTTAGAGACCCTTCACCAGCACAACTCAAAGAAGGGAAACACACAAACCCTACTACTGAAAAACTGACCGGAGTTAACAACCACTGGTCATTAATATCACTTAAAGTCAATGGACTCAACTCACCTATAAAAAGGCACAGGCCAAGAGATTGGATACGAAAACAGGATCCTACATTCTGCTGTTTACAAGAAACACACCTCAACCACAAAGACAGGCACCTACTCAGAGTAAAGGGCTGGGAAAAGGCTTATCAAGCAAATGGACCTAAGAAACAAGCAGGTGTGGCCATACTAATTTCTAACAAAGTTGACTTCAAACTTAAATCAATCAGAAGAGATGGAGCGGGACATTTAATACTCATAACAGGAACAATTCATCAGGATGAAGTCTCAATCCTGAATATCTATGCCCCTAATATAAAAGCACCCATGTACGTAAAAGAAACATTACTAAAATTCAAGGCAGCCATCAAACCGCACACACTAATAGTAGGAGACTTCAACACTCCTCTCTCACCAATGGACAGGTCAATCAGACAGAAACCTAACAGAGAAATAAGAGAATTAATGGAGGTAATGAATCAAATGGACTTAACAGACATCTATAGAACATTCCATCCAAATAGGAAAGAATATACCTTCTTCTCTGCAGCTCATGGAACCTTCTCGAAATTGACCACATACTCGGTAACAAAGCAAACCTCCACAGATACAAAAAAATATCAGTGTCCACCTGTGTCTTATCAGATCACCATGGATAAAAGTTAGAATTCAACAACAATGCTACCCCCAGAAAGCCTACAAATTCATGGAAACTGAACAGTCAACTACTGACCCACACCTAAATCAAGGAAGAAATAAAGAAAGAAATTAAAGTCTTCCTGAATTCAAGGAAAATAAAGAAACAACCTACTCAAACTTATGGGACACTATGAAAGCAGTCCTAAGAGGAAAGTTCATAGCACTAAGTGCCCACTTAAAGAAAACAGAGAAAGCACACATTGGAGACTTAACAGCCCACTTGAATTCTCTAGAAAAAAAAGAAGCAGACTCACTGAGGAGGAGTAGAAGACTGGAAATAATCAAACTGAGGGCTGAAATCAACAAAATAGAAACACAGAAAACAATCCAAAGAATCAATGAAACAAAAAGCTGGTTCCTGGAGAAGATCAACAAGATTGATAAACCCCTATCCAAACTAATCAAACGGCAGAGAGAGAATATGCAAATTAATAAGATCAGAAGTGAAAAGGGGGACATAACCACAGACACAGAGGAAATTCAGAGAATCATTAGGTCTTACTACAAAAGCCTGTATACCACAAAACTGGAAAATGTAAAAGAAATCGACACTGTTTTAGATAAATACCATATACCAAAGTTAAACCAGGACCAGGTGAACAATCTAAATAGACCTGTTAGTCGTGAATAATTAGAAGCTGTTATCAAAAACCTCCCTACCAAAAAAAGCCCAGGACCAGATGGTTTCAATGCAGAATTCTACCAGAACTTCCAAGAAGACCTAATACCTATACTCCTTAATGTATTTCACAATATAGAAACAGAAGAGTCATTGCCAAATTCCTTTTATGAAGCTACAGTCACTCTGATACCAAAACCACACAAAGACTCCACCAAGAAAGAGAATTACAGGCCAATCTCACTCATGAACATCGATGCAAAAATCCTCAACAAAATACTGGCAAACCGTATCCAAGAACACATTAGAAAAATTATCCATTATGATCAAGTAGGCTTCATCCCAGAGATGCAGGGCTGGTTCAACATACGAAAATCTATCAATGTAATCCACCATATAAATAAACTGAAAGAAAAAAACCATATGATCATTTCATTAGATGCTGAAAAAGCATTTGACAAAATTCAACATCCCTTTATGATAAAAGTATTGGAGAGATTAGGGATACAAGGGTCATACCTAAATATAATAAAAACTATTTACAGCAAACTGACAGCTAACATCAAACTAAACGGAGAAAAACTCAAAGCCATCCCACTAAAATCAGGAACACAACAAGGCTGTCCACTCTCTCCATACCTCTTCAATATAGTGCTTGAAGTTTTAGCAATAGCAATAAGACAACATAAGGGGATCAAGGGGATTCGAATTGGAAAGGAAGAAGTGAAACTTTCGTTATTTGCAGATGATATGACAGTGTACATAAGCAACCCCAAAAACTCCACCAAAGAACTCCTACAGCTGATAAACACCTTTAGTAATGTGGCCGGATACAAGATCAACTCCAAAAAATCAGTCGCCCTCCTATACACTAAGGATAAGGAAGCAGAGAGGGAAATCAGAGAAGCATCACCTTTCACGATAGCCACAAACAGCATAAAATATCTTGGGGTAATTCTAACCAAGGAAGTGAAAGATCTATTTGACAAGAATTTTAAGGCATTGAAGAAAGAAATTGAAGAGGATACCAGAAAATGGAAGGATCTCCCTTGCTCTTGGATTGGGAGGATCAACATAGTAAAAATGGCAATTCTACCAAAGGCAATTTATAGATTCAATGCAATCCCCATCAAGGTCCCATCAAAATTCTTCACAGATCTTGAGAGGACAATAATCAACTTTATATGGAAAAATAAAAAACCCAGGATAGCCAAAACAATCTTATACAATAAAGGAACTTCTGGAGGCATTACCATCCCTGACTTCAAACTCTATTACAGAGCTGCAGTAATGAAAACAGTGTGGTATTGGCATAAAAACAGAGAAATCGACCAATGGAATCGTATAGAAGACCCTGATTTTAACCCACAAACCTATGAATACCTCATTTTTGATAAAGGAGCTATAAGTATACAATGGAAGAAAGAAAGCACCTTCAACAAATGGTGCTGGCACAACTGGATGTCAACCTGTAGAAGAATGAAAACAGACCCATATCTATAACCATGCACAAAACTCAAGTCCAAATCGATCAAAGACCTCAATATCAATCTGAACACACTGAACCTGATAGAAGAGAAAGTGGGAAGTACCCTACAACATATGGGCACAGGCGATCGCTTCCTAGGTATAACCCCAGCAGCACAGACATTAAGAGCAACATTGAATAAATGGGACCTACTAAAACTGAAAAGCTTCTGTAAAGCAAAGGACACTGTCACTAAGACAAAAAGGCAACCTACTGACTGGGAGGAGATCTTCACCAACCCCGCAACAGACAAAGGTCTGATCTCCAAAATATATAAAGAACTCAAGAAACTAGACTTTAAAATGCTAATTAACCCAATTAAAAAATGGGGCACTGATCTGAACAGAGAATTCTCAACAGAAGAAGTTCAAATGGCCAAAAGACACTTAAGATCATGCTCAACCTCTTTAGCGATCAGGGAAATGCAAATCAAAACAACTTTGAGATATCATCTTACACCTGTCAGAATGGCTAAAATAAAAAACACCAATGATAGCTATTGCTGGAGAGGTTGTGGAGGAAGGGGTACCCTCATCCATTGCTGGTGGGAATGCAAACTTGTGCAACCACTTTGGAAAGCAGTTTGGCGATTTCTCAGGAAATTCGGGATCAACCTACCCCTGGACCCAGCAATACCACTCTTGGTAATATACCCAAAGATGCCCAATCATATGACAAGGGCATTTGTTCAACTATGTTCATAGCAGCATTATTTGTAATAGCCAGAACCTGGAAACAACCTAGATGTCCTTCAATGGAAGAATGGATGAAGAAACTGTGGAATATATACACATTAGAGTACTACTCAGCGGTAAAAAACAATGACTTCTCGAATTTTGCATGCAAATGAATGGAAATAGAAAACACTATCCTGAGTGAGGTAATCCAGATCCAAAAAGAGGAACATGGGATGTACTCACTCATAATTGGTTTCTAGTCATAAATTAAGGTAATTGAGTCTATAATTTGATATCCTAAAGAAACTAAATAAGAAGGTGAACCCAAAGAAATCCATATAGCTGTCCTCCTGGTTATGGGAAGTAGACAAGATTGCCAGGAAAAATTGGGATCTTGGGGGTGGGTTGGGAGGGGGGTAAGGGGAGATGGGGAGAGAAAAGGGAGAGGGGAGGATGGGGGAAACTTGGGGAAACGAAATGCTTGGGATAAAGGAAGGTTGGATAGGGGAGCAAGGAAGCACATATCTTAATTAAGGGAGCCATCTTAGGTTTGGTAAGAGACTTGGACCTATTGAGGCTCCCAGGTGCCCAGGGCGATGTCCCCAGTTAGTTCCTGGGGCAGCTGAGGATAAAGTGAACCTGAAATGACCCTATTCTATAGTCATACTGACGAATATCTTGCATATCACCATAGAACCTTCATCTGGCGATGGATGGAGATAGAGACAGAGACCCACACTGGAGCACCGGACTGAGTTCCCAATGTCCCAATGAGGAGCAGAAGGAGGGAGAACATGAGCAAAGAAGTCAGGACCACAAGGGGTGCACCCACCCACGGAGACAGTGGGGCTGATCTATTGGGAGCTCACCAAGGCCAGCTGGACTGTGACTGAAAAAGCATGGGATAAAACCGGACTCTCTGAATATGGCGGACAGTGAGGGCTGCTGAGAAGCCAAGGACAATGACACTGGGTTTTGATCCTACTTCATGTTCTGGCTTTGTGGGAGCCTAGCCAGTTTGGATGTCCACCTTCCTAGACCAGGATGGAGGAGGGAGGACTTTGGACTTTCCACAGGGCATGGAACCCTGACTTCTCTTAGGACTGGAGAGGGAGGGGGAGAGGAGTGGGGGTAGGGGGAGAGGAGTGGGAGGAGGGGGAGGGAAATGGGAGGCTGGGAGGTGGCGGAATTTTTTTTTTCAATAAGCAAAAAACAACCCCCCAGAAAAAAACCAAAATTGAATTGAGGGTAATATGTGATGTGTATATTCCAAGCACAGAGTTTATCCAGTAAACATTTTTACAAATATGCATGCAAACACTGACATAAATATTTATGTAAACACTTACATAGAGATGCTAGTGCAGTTGCCTACCTGTTTTCCCCACTGCGGATCTATCCCCACTTTCCTCTACAGATGAAGACCACTTGTTCAGTCTCAGAGGTGGGTTTGTAGCACTTGTTCCACAGGACATCAGTATTACCTTGCAACTCTACAGTTTGGTTTTCCCAGTCTGGAAAGCAATCTTGTGTGTGGGGAAAGTGTTACAATGACCTGGGAGCCTTCAGAGTATGAATGTTTTGAGAAGCCATCAGAAAATGCTGCTTGAAACCCTGTCTGTTCCTCTAGCTTTCCTCCAATCCCAGCTGATGAGATATGCCACAGACATAAATAACTCCTGGTGGCAATCAACATTCAAGGTCATGATCTGGGAATCTAAATTCCAGGGATTTGATAGCGTTAGAAATTCCACACTAGGGTATCATCAGAAGAGTGGTGGAAGGAGTCACCATGAAGCATGTCCCTACTGGCTTTGTGAAATCTGTCACGAGTCTGAGAAGCTCTTTAAACAGAGCCACTTTTGCATCAGGGTGATCTTTCATGCTGGTTATTTACAGAGTTTTTCTACTGAACACTGGCTTTGCAATGGATTGACTCTTCTTTTGGTTGTGGCTGATTTAGAAACAGCTTCTTGGCATATCTGGGTAGCCTCAAGGTGGAGGACTCCCTTGGAAAGGAGGCTTGAGTTGGCACTTGACTTCTAGATAGCCCCTTCCTCCTTCTGGCCTTGCAGAATCTTCTTTTCTTTCAGGATTATTTTGTTTTATGTGGGTGTGGGTGGGTATTTTGCCCATATGTGTGCTCATGAAACACATTGGTGCCTGTGGAGGTCAGGTGTCACGTTTCCTGGACTTGGAGATACAAATGCTGTGAGCCACCTGATATGGATACTGGAACTGACCTCTGGTCCTGTAGAAGGAGTAAGTGCTCTTAACCAACCTCTGGATAGTTGATCCAGCCCCAAGACTTTCCTTCTTGCCCTCACCTAAGAGGCAAGAGTCCTACCTTTCAGTTCTGTCATACATGGAAAGATAGTTTTGACCTCTCTAATCTCTAATTCTTTAAATTTCTTACTCAGAAAAATCTGTTTTTTTTTTGTAATTTAATAAGATAATCCCTTTAATGATCCTGGTGAATAGAAAGTAAACAAGACATATTAATCTTAATAATATGAATGATAAGTTGAACACATCATTACCAGAGATGATACAATCTGATGTGTAGAAAGGGCACACACATGCCACCAAATAACTGGCACTAATGAATGAACAAAGGAAGCTCCCAGCATACACAATCAAAACATGAAATCAGTCATGCATCTGAGAATAAACCTGAGAATATACTTGAGAATAAACCACTCAAAAATAAGAACACTGCCATTTTTAACAGCACTAAAGAGAATAAAATACTTAAAAATAAAGTTAATAAGATGAAAGACCTCTATCCTAAAATCTTCACACATAGATTAAAGAAATTATAGAAGACATAAACAATTTAATAAATGTAAAAATGTTCATATCCTATAAGAATTATCATTATTAAAGTATTTATCTACCCAAGCTGATTTACAGATTTGAGATTATTACCATGAAAATATCAGTGACACTTTTTACATAGCAAAGACAACTATAAAATTCATACAGAGCAGTTAAATTTCCTCAATAGCCAAAACAACAGTAAGAAAGAACAAAACAGGAGGCATTACACAACCAAATTAAAAACTATACTATAGAACTAACGTGATTAAAACAGTATGGTATTGTCAGACAGACCCATTGAACAAAGGAACAGGATGGGGTACATAGAACCAAGCCCAAGCATGCACTAAGCCCTGACAAGGTTGATAAGAAGACTAAATGGGAAAGGAAAACTATCCTCAATAATCAATGCTGGGAAAACTGGACACCTAGAAGAGGTAAAAGAAAAAGAGGGAGGGAGGGGAGGGAGGGAGAGAAGGAAGGAGAAGGAAAAATTAAACAAAAGAAAGAGCATCCCTATTTTGTACTATACAGAAATTGCCTGAAAGCAGATTAAGATTTGATGGTTAAACAAGATCTAAAACAGCAAAGACCTGTGAGGAAAGAGGAGAAGCTTTGGCCTTGGCCATGGGCTTTGGATATAACGAAGCAATTAGAGCAAGAGAAGACAGGTGGGCGGACATCAAACTAAAATGCTTCTGAATAGTAAGAAAAGAATCAACAGACGAGGAGGTGACAGTGATAGTTGGTGTCATTCTGGGTTTTCACAGTGGTGACTTACCAGCTGAAGACGGTAATAATAATGGATTTTTATGATAGCTATCCTGGCAGTGGCTTGATGTGTTTCTGTTAGCTAGTTCAAGCTCTCATCACAGTTCCCTGGCTACAGAGAAAGCAGTCAATGTCGTAATTGACTACTCATTTCAATTACTAGCGCTTCAACAATCAGCCCCTATGGCTATTCCAAGGAGCTTCAAAAGGAGGAGTGTGCATCCAGCATACTTGGGGCACTTTCAAAAGAGTCCTAAACAAATCGGTAAACAGAGGCATGACATTTTATAGGCAGCCATTTGGGTGAAATAAGTGTGAAATAAGGCAATTTAATATTGCAAAACTATCTTGGAAAACACTAAGGAAAGGTGGTTTTGTGGGCCTTGCCAGTTGTATCTGGATTCCAGCATTCCCAGTGAAGTATATTCAAAATACCCTATGTGCACTTAGAATGAATTAATCCTTTACTTTGCTAGGACAAGAAATCCTTAACCAGGGTCCTGATGTGAATTTATCAGGACCTGTAAATACACTGGATCTAAAATAATGAATGCATTCATTACAGTTAATGGCTTTAAAGTGCTCGTCATGTTCATTTGAAGATGGCAGAACGAATGAGATCTCATTAGCTACCTGTCTATGGTCATTTCAACACCTATAGACAGTGGATCTGATCACATCCATTCTGTCTTGATAGTAGAAACATGGATGAATGAGATAGTGATGTAGATGCCAGAATCAGATAGACATTGGTTTGTCCACCATCTTTAGAACTTGGTGCAGTCTTACACAATTGCTTCATCTTTTGTGCAACTTTGAACTAGTACTGTTTATCTTGTAGGTTTGATCTGAGGTCATATGAAATCAGGTTTTTAAAGGTGCTAGGCATAGCATGTATGGAAGCACATTGCCAACAATTATGGCAGGTGCAAGCATACCGGGAGCCTGCTAAGAGATGGTAGCAGCAGCTCAGGAGGATTGCTCCTACTTGGGTAAAAAGGATCCCCAAGTCCAAGGCTGGGAGTGTGATCTTATGGGGCAGTCTTAGAAAACCGGCCTGTTCACACTTCTTCATCCTCCTAAATAATAGTGGCTGTGCAGTCCTGTGGATCTCAGCAATGGAGTGACTGCCTTACAACGCTAACAACATCAGAACTGGCCAATCACATAGCTAGGAGTGGGTATGCTTTGCCTGCCAAAACCACGTGATGTCAAAATATCGGTCTCACGATCTCTTTTATTGAATTGACTGAGTTTATTTTTGTGGGTTGAATTGGCTGCCAGCATGTAGTGGTGACCCTCAGCCTGAGTCCGTGTTTATAAAAGAAATGTATATTTAAACTTCTAATAAAAGAACCAAATATGGAATTGTAGTCAAACCACTGTCATTATATTCACTTCCAAGGCCATGGGACAAGAGATGGGGTATTGATATCAGAGGGAAAAATGCATAAATAAGCAAAATGGGCTGCTAGTGCCCTCAACCTCAGTCTATCGGGTTTATATAGATTTTTGAATCACATAAATCTATCTCTTTACCAATTGTGATGGGGATAAATAATTGAACATGTTAATTGGTTGCTGAGGCTGTTCCCTGGCTCCAAAATTTTTGCGTGCAAAAACAAACAACCTTGCTGCGTGACTCCTGTTTATATCCTTCTGGGTATCGTGTTTTTTCATCACTTTTATTCAACAGAGGTGGGAAAAAGTGAAATGACTTTAGGAAATACGGCTGGCTCAGGCGAGGCACAAAAATAAATCACCGCTCAAGGCTTCCCAAGACCCAGTGTTACGATGTGTTTAATTTGCTCAGTTATGAAAGCGCCTCAAGGGTCCTGGGTTATGAAAAACAGTGGATATTTTGCGAGGGAATGGAGCCAAATTGGGAGGATTCTAAACACTTTCTGACGTGTTTAGAGGCGGATGTGGTCTCAGGTTGAGGTGGAGGCTGACGACTCTGCAGATTCATTGTTTGATCTGTCCCCACTGGGGAGTCGCTTCTCTTCGACTGTGTTCTGAATGGAGGCGTCTCCAGATGGCCTTCTTGGAAAAAGGCAACGGAAAACGGTAGCAATCACAGGTTTTAAGGTGCTCGGTGGTGAATCATTCCATTTTTGCAAATCCATCTCCTTTCATTTTATTTCTTTACTGCGAGATAATTTGGACGGATGTCACTGGGGCGAGAGAGAGTGATTGGTGCTTCCACCTCATCCAATAAAGAAAATTCCTAATTTTCTGCCTTTTATCTTTTGCCATTCTTTTGTGCTCCTCCTTGGCCTTGTCAAAACATATCGTTCAGTTAGAGACTAAAAATATTTTCCCATCGATTGGGGATATTGATTTTTTTTAATCTGTACTTTGGCTTGAAGAGCGGGGGTGAAGGGTGAAAGTTCAGCGGCTTAGTCTGCCGTTTTTATCTGGACAGCAGAAGAATGTATTGGCAACAGATTTGATTTACCTTGTTGGTCAATGGTAGACACTTCAGCCACTGAAGTCCACCCTCCAACATGCCCTGCAGCTGCTGCTGCTTCCTCTCTCTCTCTCTCTCCTCTCTCTCTCTCTCTCTCTCTCTCTCTCTCCACACCCCAGGGACTCTTGAAAGATCCACCTTCCTATTGATTTTCTTGCTCTGTTCCCGACCGAGGCATGACCCCCCCCCCCCCCCCCCCCCCCCCCCCCCCCCCCCCCCGCCTCCCCGCTTTGGATTTCTTCTTCCGTTTCCAGAAGCTACAATGCTTTCCGGGTATGTGGGGAATGGAACAGGACTGCTTACTTCTGCTGGGGTTTAACTTCTCTGCCCATTGTGTTTATTGTCTGGAACTGAGTCCAGCTTATGAGGTCCCAGCAGGATCTGTTGTGGCTGGAACAGATCTCACGGTCACTGTTATCAGAGATTGTCAAATGCATGCACCTGGGACACTGGTTGCATGTTAATATGAACCCTGAAATGGTACTTAGGTTTCCCAATAGCATCACCGTGAGAAGAAGAGCACAGCATCTATTGACAGAGAGGAATCTCATACTCTTGGCTCAGCATGTCGGCATGGAGACATACTTTTTGTATTAGAATGGATCTTGCTCACCGAGGTGTGATTCTAGGCAATCTAATCTCTGGGTACTTTAGTTTTCACATCTGTAAAATGGGGAAAGAAAGTGAAGCTGCTTCATTTGGTGACTGACAGATGAGTCCATGCAAGAGTCCCGGACCAAGGTTTAGCATGCTGGATATTCTCAGTGAACGCAGATTTACTATGATACCAGAAAAGTCTGAGAGAAGAGAAGGTGTCTGAGAAGCAAAAAGGTTGCCCAGTGGATGAGAGCTGACTTATTCATCAGGGACTTAGTATCTATGCTGTGGAAAAGAACTGACTTCCATTGTGGGTGCTGGGATTTCAGCTTAGGCCATTGTGCCGGCTCTTACCCACTGAGTCATTTCCCCAGCCCCACTACCCTGATTTACCTTCTTGACAGAATTTTACACTCTATTGGCATGAGCTTCTCTGGATTTGACCCTTTCGCCATAGTCATGCATACTTGTCACTCCTATTTGAATGGTGCCTGTGCTTAGTGTTTATAGAAGGTTGATGTGGGATTCCCCTCTGTATGCTGTGAATATGTTTTATTATCATTGATTAATAAAGAAGCTGCATTGGCCTATGGCAGGGCAGAATAGAGCTAGGCGGGAAAACCAAACTGAATGCTGGGAGAAAGAAGGCAGAGTCAGAGAGATACCATGTAGCTGCTGAAGGAGAAAGATACCAGAACCTTACACGGTAAGCCACAGATTTGTGGTGATACACAGATGAATAGAAATGGGTTAATTTAAGATAAAGGAGCTAGGTAGGAACACACCTAAGCTGTTAGCCAAACTGTATTGTAATTAATATAGCTTCTGGGTGATTTTCCGGGTCTGGGTGACCAGGAAACAAAGGCACAGTCTCCATTTACAGATGGTGGTCTTTGCTCTAACAAGACTTTGCTCTGTCGCATCAGTTGTCTATCCAGTGACAAGCTGGAGGCATCCCTTAGTCTGGGCCCTCCTGTGCAGTTTCTGGACATAGAGCTCTTCACTCCTTTGTTCTCCTGATGTTGAAGATCACATCTTCCCTTTGCCTTTCTGTGCAAGGACAGAGATTTTTTGAGTCCCTGCTTGTTTTACAGATTTTCACTTACTTGCCAGATTGCCTGTGATAAGACCAGTAAAGGACAAATCAGATTACCACCTTCTTTATTAGATGCAAGAGCTTATATGGGGACTGTAACCATTTTTTAACTTTTCCTATCTCAATGATATGATAGTTAGCCAAGGCCATGCTTTAACAGAGCTGGAAACCTGTCCTTAAACTGATGATGGCTCAGCAGTTAAGAATGCTTGCTGCTCTTTCATAGGACCTAAGTTTGGCTCCCAGCACCCATCTCAGGTGACTTACAGCTATGTATATCTCCAGCTTTAGTGGATCTGCCACCCTCTCTCAGCTCATGTGGGCACTGAGCTAATTTGCATACACACACAGCAACACCCATGCATAGCATAGCAAAAAATAAAATAGATCTTAAAAATATCCCTATTTTATCAGCTTGGTTGATTGTGAGGATAGGGAAACGGACCGTCAGTTAACTGGCCAATTTAACCCAAATGGGGGTTTCCTAAAAAATATGCTTATTAGTTTTAATGATTCTAAAAACCTGCTGGCTGTTCCTAGGGGTGGACACCTTGTAGGAAGACTGCTGACATGTCAGAGAAGAAAGCAGGAGACCAGGAAGACTGTATGAGCAAGGCCAACAGCACTAAAGCTGTCTATTAGCAAAAAAAAAATGAATGGAAAGCCAGCAAAATATTCTGTAAAGATATTTTCCATGAGACAAGAGAACAAGGGGCGTGCCTTCACTGTGTGTCACTAGATAGATGATAATTTCAGTGGGTCCTTATTATTGAACTAGCCTAACCCTAAGACCATTTAACCATGGTATGTTTATCATATTTTACCTTTGAAGGTCCCATTTCTAGACAAGGAAAAGTACTGACGTACACATATGGATGTGCATTTTGGGGGGCACTATTGATTCATTATGTCTCATGTATCCAGGAGTCTGGGTACAGTTCCTGGGTAGGCTGAAATCTAGTGAGGGACATAATTACATGGGCAGGCAGGCACCCCACTTCTCTGTGCTTCCACCCCACACTGTTGTTCCGTTCTACGCTGAGAGTCTGAAATAAGGATGTTTGTAGAGCGGCTTATATGACAAGTGCTTATTGAGAGCTTTCTGAAAAAGCAAAGTAGAGATGGCAGGAGGCAGTCAATAGAAAGACCTGTGAGAATGGAACCATCATGGAAGAATCCATTTCCATCTCTTCTATGACCATTTCAATATCTTCTGATGGCAAGCGATGGAAGTTAACATTCAAGGCTAGGTTTCATTAAATCCCAAATGTTTAACATACTACAAAACCAGTTACCCCACTGTAGACAGGAATATAATTGCATAGGTCTGGTGGTATTCTGAGAAGATGAAAAACAAATGTAGCTCATATCTCAGTGAAAGCCTGCCAAGGATAGCATTAATAGAGTAAAGGAGAGGGACATCATGTGATATTACAAAGAGAGCTGACATGATTGGTCAAACTCATAACAAATTACATTGATTGGCAGTAGTTAGGAAGGAGGTTCAGAATGAATACATTTATTCACTGGCTTTTAACTCTTTGAAAACTAGACTAATAATTTAAAGCAATAGTAACATTGTTCCCAACAGTTCCATAGAGACAGAAACCCTCAGTCTTTTTCGGTATTGAACCTCTTAGTGGTCCCAGAAAAACTGACTCGTTTTATTTCCTCTTTTATACAGTCAATTCCAGATGGCTGAGTTGAGTATATCTGTCACGCAGACTTGATAACTGTTATCTGGCCCATTAAGGCATCCAATCCAGTTAGACAGGGCATTATTTAGCATTGTCTTCTGACAGAACATCTGATTGGCTAGGAGCTCCTTCTAGATGCCAAGTCTCCTACAACTGTGGGCTATCTTTCTTAAGAGATGGAATCTTCTCTCTCTTCAAAATCCTTTTTTTTGAGGGTATGTTTAGGTTTATATTTTAGGGTATTTTTCTTTCAAATCCTTGAGCTTGGCTCCTTGTGTTTAGAACCCAGACTGATGACGAGTCAACAGGATGAAGATGAGTATTTTGACCTTGGTCTTGGATGATCAACCAAAGTAGAATGAATGATGTTCTCCCCAAAGGTACGCATACTTGAAAATCTGGAACCTTGGGATATTGTCTGCTCCGAAGCTTAGTTTTGCTCTTATGATTAGCCCAAGGGTGTTAAGAAAGGATGTGAGGAGAGCCCTAGATGCAATTCCAAGTATCCCTAGAAATGGGAGATTTACACACACACACACACACACACACACACACACACACACACACACGCAGAAGAGGAGTCAGAACAAGAAAGTGGAAGGCCATTAGTTATGAAAGTTGAAGAGAGAGCCATGACTAAAGGGAAGCAGCTTCTGCAGGTGGAAAGGATAGAGGAGCACACGGGTTTGGACTCAGTGGTTCTGACCTCCAGAATTATAAAAATCAAGGTTGTTGAATCAAATTCTTTCAGCTGGACTGGAGAGGTAGCTCAGTTGGAAGAATGTGTGTGCATGCATGCATATGTACATCTGTGTAGTGTGTGTGAAGATGCATGTGGGTGTGCATATGTGTGTGCAGATACATATATTTTGTATGTACATATGGAAGCCAGAGGCTAGCTTTAGGTGTCATTTCTCAGGGTGGTTATCTACCTTGTTTTTGGAGACAGAGTATCTTATGGGGACCTGGGGCTTGTGGCTTAGGCTGACTGGACTGGAGTCTTTGCATACAGTCTTTTTGACTAGGTCTTCATGATCCTGTTTTTCTTCAAGTGGACACATTCAGCTCACTTTTATTGAACTTAGAAAAGCGCATCAGAACCTCCACACATCCATCCTCCCAGACCTGAAACTAACCTTAGTCCTATCATTTTGTGAAAATAGTTGTTATTTTATTATAATTACATAATTGCTGGCCCATATTCTCTGTTAGAGTGTGTCATTAACTCTGACTGGTGGCAAGTGTGAGTTTGACAGAGCAGTGGTGGTATCTCACCAATACCAGAACATAACCTACAGACACTCTTCCTCCTTGAGGATGAAGCCAATCACCTACTCACTTAGCCAACATTCGCAGTATTCTCCTGAGAAAGCCCTTAACCTGTTTTCTTTCTGAATTGCCTCCAGCAGCAGAGAGTAGCTCACATCTGGTGAGGGGTTGATAGACAGGGCAGAAGTCCGGCATCTTGCTTCAAAATGGCCAGCTCTGAAGGGCCAGCACATTCCAGATCTTTCCATGGGAAAAATGAGCCCTTCCTGGTCACACTTAGTCCCTCTTCTGCCAAGTCTCCACCTGTCCTGCTCTGCCGGTTTGGACTTGTTTCCAATGCTCCTTCTGCACACAACCCCCACCACTTCAGCCTTTTCTCCCTGGAAACCTGACCTGTGTCAAGGGGACGAGGCCTGGCTGTCAACGGTGTCTTGCCTGAATGACTCCTGGAGTGTGGAGGTGTCTGTTCAGGACGCAGTCCTTTCCTGATCCGTGTCTCTCTCACTGCACTATTCTTTCTGCACCTCCGTGGCACAAGTCTGGGGTGTCTTGGGTCGTTTCTCCATAAATAAACCTGTTGGTGGAACAGGAGAGCTCTGACTGCTTATTGTTGGGAGGGAACTGGCAGATCATGTATAGTCGTTCATCTGTTCTCAGTGACACGGCTCTTTTCTTTCTAAATCTCGAGTCTTCCCCTGCCACTGTTGGGGAAACTGACTTATTTCCTCATTTCTCTCTGTGATGTGTAGTTGTTGAATTAGATCTGTTAATTCTTGTAATTTCTGACTTCCCCAAATATGTTGCTACCTTTCTCTCTTATCCTTTCCCAAGGTTTGCAGTTTTTAATAATCTCTTACTCCAGAGTTTTTGCAGAAACCAAGGTGGACCATGCCTATTTCCACACCAGGTATGCTGGAGGCTCATTTTAATTGCTATTAGGAGTGTTTTGATTTTCTTTTTTGAGATAGGGTCTCATGTATCTCAGGCTGGTATCAAGCTCCCTTTTGTAGACCAAGGGCAATCTTGAACTTAAGATTTTCCTGCCACTACCTCCTGCACCTCGACACCTGGATTATCTGGTACTGGGGACCGAGCCCAGGCCCTCATGCTTGCCAGACAACTGAATTCCATCCTCATCTCTGGTTTTATATTTTAAAAACAAGGCAGTTGTTCTTAAGCAGATTTGGTTTTGTCTTAGAGCCATACCCTTATTCATTTAGGAAACTTATCGAAGTTTGGTAGACAGTATGATCCATCTTGCTTTAATCCACTAGAATAATGCAAAGAGTACAATTCCTGTCTAACCCAGGGACATGAGATCAAGGAGCTTGGGTTTTTTTTTTCAACATGGTGTGAGCAGGTAGAGAGAAATTGAACCCTCTAATGTATCACTAGAAGTTTTATTTGTATGTTAGGGACCATCTAGTGATTGCAAGCGGCTGCACATTCAGTGCTTACAGGCAACATGTTTGTATGTCTTCCTGAATTCCTTCTGTTCCATTCTGACAGAGGACCTCATGGAGATGCACTCCAGGCTGCTCAGCTGCATCACTGCCTGTGCCAATTAAAGCTGCATCTGGAGGCTGTGTGTTAAGGATCATGCCTTCTTTATCAGACTGCGTTTGATGCCCACAGCCGCATTTTGTTGTACGTTTAGCCCGTGTGTGGGGATCACAAGAGTGTTTTTGAAAAGATAAGGACTAATTTCTGGAAAGTGGTTCTGTGTACTGGAGGTGGTCCGCAGTGCTACAGCCTGCCAGGCAAAACCTGCCAGCAATGTCATTCAAGGTCAGAGACTCTGTGAACCGCCAATCAAAGTCTGAGGGGCTGTTCGTGCTCACTTGTCAGTGGGGGAAAGAGGTCACCCTCTCAGTGGTGTGGCTAGCGTGTAAACAATGAGAGCGTTTCCATGGTTGGAAACACATTGTGCTGCATACCCCCTGGCGTTCTGAGGATGCTTGCCTGTATTTTTCCTTTCTACAGGGATAGAAGGCAGGAGAGCAGGGACAAACTAACAGCAGTATTAAATGAAGAAGAGCATGTAGTTAGTTTAGCACAGACTGTTCCTTAATGTTGTTTGCTTAGCGTAGATGTTGATTAGAAAGGATAACCCATTGGAAATTAATTTTATATATCTAAAAAGAGATCTTCTTTAGCCTTTGCCCTTGACATTCAGTTTGCTTTCTTTCCTTAGCTCAAGTAATTATTATCTTTTCGCCAGCAAAGAAGTTTTTCATTTATAGAAAAATAGCATTTTATAAGATGTGATAACATCATAGAATAACACTTAGAAAATTCAGGTTCTGGATCTGGAAGACAGAGACGATGGAAACATTGTGTTTTGTATCTCAGCAGGCTCTTCATGGTGTTTTTTCAAAACAGCACCCTCTAGGGGTGGGAGGGTAACTTAATCATCAATAAATGCATATTCCATTTCAAACTATTACAACAGCTGTGAATACTGGGGTGGACAGATGTTCACAACTCAAGAAGAGTCTTCCTGATGGCAAAGTTTCAAACTGCAACATCCTCTGGGTGGTTTGGTTGGCCACAATACTATATATGCTTGTTTCTGTTCACTTACATGTTCAGTATTATTAGCCAAACCTTTTGGCTAAGACTTTGAGAATCTTACCTGAGAATCCCAATGATGTAAGGTCAAGAAGCCGTGTTAGTCCATTCTTATTTAATTATCAAAATATATAAACAACAGCATCTCAGAGGTCCACAGAAATCAAAGGCTAAATTAGGGCATGCATATGTTTATGTGATGGTTAATAAGTAGAGGTTTTCTGAAATTGGTAGGCTGGAGGATGGTATATGCATATTTAAAGCAGGGATATAGGGGATGGGACTTTAGGGTTGGAGAGGTCTTTTGGATACAGACTTCTTATTTTGTGGGTAGTGGTATAAGGGGACCTGTGATCCAAGAGATGGAGATATATAAAGCACTGACAATTCTTAGGGAACCTGCTTTTGTGCCCAAGTTCCCTTCTCTGTCAGGCTTGTGGTTTCTCAGTCTCTTTCCCATTCAATTACAAAGACTTTTGGTAGAGAGGTGTTTTTTTTTTAAATAGATTAATAGATGAAAGAAAGACTTGGTATAGAGAGGGGTTGCTTGGTGGAGGACAGAGCAACACAGTGAAAACCAATGGTGGAATATACATGAGCAATCAGGGAGTTCAAGGGTGTAGGGATTATCAGTAAGAAAGGATGCTTCCAATTATACAACAAGGCAAAGAAGTTTCCTTTAAGTGGTCTGCCCTGCCCTAAAGTTTGGATCTGAAATACTCTTGGGTCAGTAACCACAACTTTTTGATGGTGAGTCCATGTTAATGGCAACAGACTTGAAAGATAGAAAACACCTAATTTGATCTTTAACCTTGGCTGCCTTGTTTGGTGGTAGAATCTGGAAGTGGGATGGGCAAGCAAGGGAATAGAGAACATATTTCCTTTTTCCTTCTCTGATGTCTTATAAACACCCCTAGGCTTAGAGGGAAGATTAAAATCCATGAAGACAAAAGAGGAGCCATTCAAGCGTGACTGGTTTCTTTCACAGATGTGCAGGGTTGGCCAAGAGGCACACCACGGCCAATTTCCAGCTCTGACAGCTGCCGAGGTCATCAGCTTCCTAATGGTATGCCTTAAATTCCTCAGAGGCTGGTGTGTCCTTTGAACGCAGCAGTTGCTATACTTGCAAGGCTGAGTTGAGAGTCAAGAAACCTGAACATTGTGCTGGTCCCTGAGTGTATAATTACCTGGTCAGTGAAACCTGAGGCTACGGATGTCTGGTTCTCTTCTACGACCTACAAAGCAGCAGGCCACAAATGCTCTGCATATACATACAGTCATATACACATGCCAATATATGAAGTGTGCATGTGTGTTCCCATACACACATAGAAAGGGAAGGGGGACTTGCAGATGAGACTCACAGACGACCACTCACAGATGAGGGTGTTTGTAGGACTTTGATGAGAATGCCCAATGGCATACTCAAAGAATGCTGTGATTAGGGTAGGGACTATTGATTGGAAGAGTCATTCACAAAGGACAGTTATGGCTGTTTCTAAGGTCATGTCAGAGCAAGAAGGTTGGCACGTGCAGGTAGCCTTATGATTTAAGTTTCAATATTTGGGCTTCAACTATAATAGATGACGGAGCAAAAGATGTTCTTATCATTCTACCTTCTAGCAACTTGGCATGATTGATGGTTGGGTGGGGAACTGTGGCCTAGGAAGTATGTGTCAGTCAGAATCCTTAGCAGGGCCACCTGAGCAGATCCAGTGGGATGGGGCATGATATACCACTTAGAAACTGTAGGTTGGTTAAGGAGATGGCCCAATTGTTAAAGTGCTTGTCCTGTAAGCACAGAGACCAAGGTTTGGATCTCCAGATACAGTTAAATTCAAATTCAGCCTCCTGTAATTCCAGCTTCATGAGGAAGCAGAAATAGGAAATTCTCTGAACAAGCTTATAGGTGTATCATCAGGTTTTGGATTTCACTGAAAGAAATTGACTCTTAATGTCTGAGCTGTTGGGGTTACACATAGGAAGCGATCTCCTGTGCCCATCTGATGTAGGGTACTTCCCACTTTCTCTTCTATCAGGTTCAATGTGTTCTGGCTGATAGTGAGGTCTTTAATCCATTTGGACTTGAGTTTTGTGCATGGTGATAGATATGGGTCTATTTTCATTCTTCTACAGGTTGACATCCAGTTATGCCAGCACCATTTGTTGAAGATGCTCACCAAGGCCAGCTGGACTGTGACTGAAAAAGCATGGGATAAAACTGGACTCTCTGAACATGGCGAACAATGAGAGCTGATGAGACGCCAAGGACAATGGCAAGGGGTTTTGATCCTATGTAATGTGCTGGCTTTGCGGGAGCCTAGCCAGTTTGGATATTCACCTTCCTAGATATGGTCGGAGGAGGGAGGACCTAGGACTTACCATAGGGCAGGGAACCCTGACTGCTCTTTGGACTGGAGAGGGAGGGGGAAAGGAGTGGGGGGAGGGGGAGAAGAGTGGGGGGAGGGGGAGAAGGGTGGGAGGAGGGGGAGAAGGGTGGGAGGAGGGGGAGGGAAATGGGAGGCTGGGAGGAGGTGGAAACTTGTTTTTTTTCTCATTTTCTCAATAAAAAAAATATAAAAAAAAAGAAATTGACTCAAAGAATATTGTGGAAGATTTATCAGAAAGAGTCCCAAATCAGCATTGGACCTTCACATGGATGCACACACATGTGCAAATTCACCTGCATACACACAATAGCCCCCCCACATGAATGTGCACATACACATGGAAAGAAAAAACTGTACATAGAAAACTGCACTGTCAGCAGCAAATCATGATGAGAGAGCATATATGGATTGTGCTTAAGATGATTATGGGTTTCAAAAATAAAAAGTAACATGATAAAAAGGTTGACTATGAGGTCAAGAAGAGTGCTCAGTTAATAAAGTGAAAAAATGTAGATCTGTGTTTGATACACAAAACCCATGTTAAAAGAACATCATGGTACATTCTTGAAATCCCGGTGAATGTGAGATGGAGATAAAATCTTTAGGGCTCACTCTCTAGCTAGCCCAGCCTAAAGGAGAGATCCTGCTTCAAAAATGAAGGTGAAAGGTACCTAAAGAATAATGTCAAAGCAACATTGTTGTCTGGCCTTCACATGCATGTTTACACACATGCACCTGTAATACATTGGTGCATGCATACACACATTGGTCATACAACAACACCCAGAACTCCTAAATTAATGTAAATCAGAAATTCAAAAGTCCTTAATCTCATAAGAGTAATTTGACTTAAGTTCTAATCAGTTCATATAAAGAGATACGAAATAAAATTGTTCAGACTTACCTGAAAGTTCCGCTTTTCAGGATTAGCAATCCACATTTAGCTGTGGCTCCAGATGCAACTTAATTCCTATGCTCTACACAAAGACAGACTCAGAGATAAAAAGGGATGAGAGTTTTCTCGATTAGAACCCATCCTCTTTTCATTGGGTCTATGTCTGGAAGTGGCCCTCATAATCAGTCCTATGTGACTCTTGAGGGGATAGGGCATGACAAATAGCCTCTCACAAAAGCCAATGTGTCAGTCTTCCTCAGACAGCCTAGGGTCCTCTTTACAAGGGGGCTGCCATTTCTGACCTGTCTAGAAGTACCCCCCCCCATAGTCTATGTTTCATGAGCTTGAGGCCCCTGCTCTTAAACACAGGTGGCCACAGGTCTTCCTGGAAACACACCAAGGACTTGGCTCCTGGATCAGGGCATAGCAAGGGATTCATCACATGCTAGTGGTTAAGCCAAGACTGTAATCAACCTTGCAATTGGCCAGTACCACAAAGGAGTCATATGAGAGGAAGCAGTGGACACAGAAGTGGAGTGATTGCCAGAAGCCAAGGCTGGGGTTTTCTGAAGTGGCACAAATGTGCAGGTCTTGAAATGGAACCAGCAGATCATTCAGGACCATGGACAGCTCCTGATGCTGGCCTGCAGCAAGATCCTAGTTCTGATGGCTACACAAGGGGTGGTCTTTAGGGACTTTGAGAGCCCCAGTCACATGCTGTGGCCTGACAGAGAGAGCTCTCCAGTTTTTCCACTCATTTATTCATTCAACCATTCAATAAAATTTATTAAATCCTACTATGTACCAGGCTCCTCCTCCTCCTCCTCCTCCTCCTCTTCCTCCTCCTCCTCTTCCTCCTCCTCCTCCTCCTTCTCCTCTTCCTCTCCTTCTCCTCCTCCTCCTCCTCCTCCTCCTCCTCCTCCTCCTCCTCCTCCTCCTCCTCCTCCTCCTCCTCCTCCTCCTCCTTCTTCTTCTTCTTCTTCTTCTTCTTGCTCTTGTAGACCAGGCTGGCTTTGCACTCACAGAGATCCACCTGGCTCTGCCTCCCAAATTCTGGGATTAAAGGCATGTGCCACCACTGCCCAGCAAGACATATTCATTCCATGGGATCAAATAAGTGTTTGGACACCCAAATAAATAAATAAATAAAAATATATATAGTAAAGCAGAGATGGTGAGGTCTACACACTGTAGGAGCTTTTTCTCCTACACACAGAACCCATAATCATGGGCATTTGCTGAAGGGAGAGATGTCACCATTGTGGACAGCAATAATAATCTTCATTCAGAGGAAAGAAGGGAGGAAGTGAATGCAAGTGAATCATATAGATAGGCAAACTCAACTTAGATGGTGCATCTGCTCTCTCATTTCAATCATGCTTGGTCTGAGACCAAGACACCAGTGCTTAAATTGGGGCATTGGAATGTCTTCTAAATCTTAGGGTATTTGGGATGTGGATGGAGGCTGCATTGGGAGTCCTCATGTGTTTCAGCGTCCATGAACAGAAACCACATAGATCCCGAGCAATTGTTGTCTCCACTTGCTTCCAGGCTCTCAGAAGCTCCACTATCTTGCTAGTTGGGTAGCAGGAAGTGGAATTTCAGGTGGACTTTGAAGAATAGGCCAGAGATTTTTGGCTAGAGATGATAACTGAGAGATTCTTTTCAAGAAGATAGATTGTGATGGTTAAGATCCCTAGAAAGCATTGGTATGTCAGTGATGAGACATCTAGATTGTGGTGAGGACTTTTCTTCCCAGTGAGATTTCAAGTTCTTAAAAACCACAAGTTTTGACTTTTTGGTCTTGTAGTCATTGACCTCACTACTGTCCTGTATGTTTTGGGATCACAGTCTGGAGGGTTGGCTTAGATCAGGACAGTTGGTTGTCCAGCTATAGGGATGGAACCAAGAGCACCCCGAGGTAGAACCATAAAGCTGTTCTACTGAATCTTTGTTTACTAGCTTCAGGAAAGAAAGTCTTTCTCAGTGCCCCAGTTAATCTTTATTGTCAACTTGATACAACCTGTGGTCACCTAGGAAGAGGGAAACTCAACCTGAAAAATTACCTAGACCAAATAGAGCTATGTGGCACTTGTCTATAGGCCATTATCTTAATATCTAGGTGATACAGGGAGAGAAAACCCACTGAGCGCTGTACCCTCCCTAGGAAGGTGGTCCTGGACTATATAAATAAGCGAGCAAAGCAAATCAGAGAGTGATCCAGCAAACAATGTTCTTCCATGATTTCTGTTTCAAGTTCCTGCCCTAACTTTCCTCAACAGTGGAGTGTGATTTAGAAGTGTAAGATGAAATAAATTCTTTCCTGTCCAAGTCTTTTTTGGTTAGAGTGTTTTTTATCATAGCAACAGACGAAACTAGCACACTCAGTACAATAGAACAGTTGAACTAATCTGTGTAAAGGGTCCCGTTCCATCCTGTAAGGAATACAGTCTTGCAACCCTCCTTTCTCTGCAGCTCATCTATCATAAGAGGCAGTCAGCTACTCGTATGTCTATTAGCAAACATGATGTCTATAACATATGTCTGTAACAAACATATCCTCTCTCCTCCAGGGTGTTTACACTGGTAGAAAAGATTCTGCCAAGTTTTGACAAGTGAATGATAATTATGTAGATTTCAGACTTCAGCAATGGTTTATGTGTGTGTGTCTGTTCATGTGTATGTGCACATTCATGTACATAGGTATTAGTGTGTGCTGAAGGGAAGCAGCTGCACACCATGGTCCTACAAGGAGAACTCCCTGTGATTTTGAAGTTCTTTCTATGATGGCTACTGCCTCTGAAGATACCCAGAAATCTCTCTCATTTATGGTTATGGGTTTCTTCTCTTTTTACTATCTCATCCCTTTCAATGAAAACTTCTTGACTTTTGCTGGCCGAGTCAGGGATAAAATGAGAAACAGGACAGACCTTTTCTGTACCACCTGTTAACTCCTTTCCAAGGGCACTAAATGAAGACCCCCACATTCTGTTTCTTCTTTGCCCCTTCCTTTGTATCCCCTTTCCAGTGTTTGGCCTTCTCTTTCTTTCTGATGCTTCTCTGAAGAGGCAGAGAGCAGTGGATCAGGTCTTGAAGAACTGTTGGCAAGGCATTCTGGAAAGAGTTTGAGTGACTTTGGTGCCCAGCCCATGCCAATCTTTCTCTGCAGGGGGCTCACGATCTCCATTCAGTGACTCGATATTTCCTGCCCTTTCCTTCTCTCCTAGCTGTTCTCTCTGTTGTTTAGAATGTGGACTCCTGAGTGACCTCCTGTGTCTCAGTTTTTATTCTTGCAACCTCACAATGATATCTTTTATTTTGATATATAGGCTTCTCTATCTTGAAAAGATTTATCTGACAAGCATGGCCTCTTCTGTGGCATGATCCTTAGGACTCCCCCTGTTCTCTGTCCACAAAGCTTTCTCATGAAGTCTCTCCAATGGACCCACCAGGACCCTTGTGCATTTTACCTAACGACCACATCTGTACCCCATTACCATATTCTTCTCACCTTCACTCACTTGATGGGAACCATACTCATGCTGTTCTGAATTATTCAGTAATCCCTGGAAACACCATTAATGCCTCTGAGCATGTGGTTGTCTACTTGAAACTTCTTATAACCCCCTTATTCCTTTCTTCTACAGACATGGCTCATTTCCTTACCTGATGTCTGGTTTTCCTTAGCCAATCACTCTACAAGTACTCCCCCGCAACACACACACACACACACACACACACACACACACACACACACACTGCAAGTCTTAGGTGGTAGCTTCCTCAACTTCTTTGGCTTCTCCTCTAATGTCATACCATTTACTTCACCTTCTATCATTGCTAGAGAAGCTTCTGCTAGCACTTATCATGCAGTATTTGAATCATGTGCCTTTTACAAACATCGACACCTGGACACCTGGGCTGTCCAAGAGACTGAATGAGGGAGCCAATGAATGAGTAAGCAAATGAAGTAAGAGAGCTCACCAGCTGAACTTGTCTTGATGGTGTCTTAGGGACGGAGTGGAAACTGTGAAGGAGAAGGAAGATTCCATGGTTCTCTAGAAGCAGGAAATTTGGTAAAAAAAAAAAGAATGGAATAGTTTTAAACATATAGAAAAGGAAAAATCTGGTTGAAATGACCAAATGAAAACAATTTAGTTTTGTCTATGTTAAGTTTTTGCAGTCTTGTCTGTATGTCTGTAATATTGTAATTTGTATATACTTTAAAGCAATATTATGCATATTTTGGGGGTTATAGAGTTTTCTCTTGCACCCCTTAAAGAATTCTTTAGCTGTGATGATAATTTTAAATCTATCTTTGGTACAGTATAATGATCAGAGTGTTGTCTTATCACATAGACACAGTAACTGTCCCCTTTCCTTATTTCTGTTGAGAAATTAAGTCATAGAAAAGAATACAATAACTAAAACATTTCTAGGATAAAGAGGTATTACATTTGATCAGGAATAAATTTGAAAAATTTAAATGTCCAAGTAAGACAAATTAACAAAATGTACTGGAAAAGGTTGTTTTCTTTCTTTCTTTCTTTCTTTTTTTTTTTTTTTTTTTTTTTTTTTTTTGGTTTTTCGAGACAGGGTTTCTCTGTGGCTTTGGAGCCTGTCCTGGAACTAGCTCTGTAGACCAGGCTGGTCTCGAACTCACAGAGATCTGCCTGCCTCTGCCTCCCGAGTGCTGGGATTAAAGGCGTGCGCCACCATCGCCCGGCGAAAAGGTTGTTTTCTAAATGACCTCTTTCGTCTAATCTAAGATGACGTTCATGACAATCCTGCAGAACTCCAGGGGTCTGGAAACCCCAGTTTGAAATTGCCGTCAACAGTAATTGCTCTCAACACTGTGATTTACTAGACCCAGAAACAAAAGACCTACACAAAAACAGCTAGCCACAACCCAGCCAAGATTCTTCCACTCCTAGGTAAGCTGCTATTTATTTTTATATTATTTTCCTAATGGGGAAGCAGTGGCATCTTTACTTCTTGGAAAATGATGGCATAAGTGTTAAAATACATCTTCTCATGGATTGTTCAGCTAGTTTGATGTTTCTTGGACAGGTGATATCTGTATTGAATACATGTCATCATGGAAGGATACTAAAGTATTACAACCCTGGTCACCGGATCTCATCTGTTAGTCTCAAACTCTTCGTTAATGAAAGATTGGAGGACATCATCTCTAGAGTCCTTGATATCATTGACTCTCTATGCTATCTGAGAACATGTGACTCTCTAGCTTAGTACCTTCTTTGTAAAGAATCCTAGTCCATGTGCCTATGTCAGGGCACAGCCATCTTCTTAATTCTGCAGACTGTCTTTCCTAGTGAGGTGAAAGTCTATATTATATAAAGAAAACTGATAAAAAAGAATTAATGGTTTGATATAGAATTCTTTGGAATGTAAACTATACCTCTATTCAATATGTCAGCAATAGTTATTTTTAATCATTTGGAGTCAGGGATAAGTGGTAAACATGACTTTGTCCTTTGACTCAGTGACCCAACATTTTTGCAGGAGAAAGATTCTTATAAACACATGTAACTTTAGGACCACGACAGAATATTGATAAGATAGTCACAAAAATGCCAAAGTACTCTACATGCATTATCTTGTCTTCTCAATTACAATATCTATGAGATGATGAAGAAACTAAGGATCATATTAGTCTGTCTTTCCCAAGGTCATTGTCATTATCAGGAATGGATTTGATAGGACGAAGTTTAGGCACTGATATCCCAGTGAGGAAATCATTGCAAAATCTAGAGAAGTGGTGACATGGGTTTGAACGCTGCTGGGAGATAGACATGGAGTGTATGCTGAGTCTCAACATGCTGCCTTGCCTACATCTCCCTTTTACAGGTTTCTGTCTCCTTCTAAATGGCTTTTAAAAGTCTCTCTTCCATGTAAATTATTATAATACTGATAGATAATGATAATGTTGGATCAAGAATGAGCAATCTCAACGTCACACATCTATACACATTAACTAGTGGCCAGGGGGCTGGCTGTACACAAAACTATAGTTCTTGGGAATGATTGAATAATTTAATACTGGGCCTTGGTTTACTTAAACTTGAATAGAAGTCAGTTAAATATTCACTCTGCTTATTAGGTAATGGATATTATAACACAATCTTGATGGGACTAGAATTTTATGAATTTTGAAGGAACTTCTCACACCTCAAGCAAATTCTGAGCATTCTGACCCTTGTTGCATGACTGAATTCACAAGGTCAAGACTTTCATGTTCTTTTTTCCTGCAAAGTTAAATTCTGCCCCTATAAGGACAGCATTTTTAAAGTGGGGTTCAGCATAGGGGAAAGACGTGGGAAATTTTTTCAAGGAGAGAACGCTGATGGGGTTTGATGGCCAATTTTATTTGTATTGATTATTTTCAAAAGCTAGAACTATGGGAAGAGAGAAGGCTACCACATTTTACAACATACCACCCAAACTGAATCTGACATATGTGGTTTTGAACCACTTTGAGTCTGAATTTCCAGCAAAATTAAGAAGGCAATAGAAGAAGTGATCAGAAGATGTAATTATGGAAGCAACATAAAATGGAAGCTGCATCATGGGAGACACAAAGAACTGGTATGGTTTGGGGCAACCACAATTAAATGCTGCAGGTCTGTTTTTCTTTCTCCCTTACTGTAGATTAATAGGCTCTGTTCAGAGAAAAAATGGTCCCGGATCTGAGTTCCATCTTTGTAACCGCAGGATTTGCTATAGACATCCCGTTTACGACCTTAGGGGTGAGTGGAAAACCTAACCTAGAAAACGGATGCCACAGACCAGAATGTATCAAATATTTGACAATGTTTTCTTCTGAAACTTTCCTAAATGGCCTGATAATGAGTACAATGTTCCAGCATCTATAAAGCCTGCTAGTTTTCAATAAGTCTGAGAACACAAGCATGTGTGTGAATGTATATGTATGTGTGCACGGGTGTATGTGAAAAAAAATTGAAAAAAATTTATGTGACATATCAAGTCACCCCAGAGTTCACCTCACTGTAGGGTCCACTAGTTTTGAAGAATGTAGATTAATAAGTCTCCTTGCTTAAAAAAATGAGCTTCAATATCTGTGTGAATCATAGAGTCAAAAGAAAAAAATCGATGGGCTATCGACGACCAGGGATGATCACATTCATTTTGCCCTTTGTGGGTGGTGAAATCCATTCTGCAATTACAGAGACAGGCTGGCAGCAAAGAGCCTCCGTCAGGCTCTCAGCTCCACATTAATCCAAAACTCCCATTTTAATGCAGATATAGATTGTCACGAGTCAATAGCTTGAATTGTGAAGTGGCGGATCCACGTGGCACCGGCAGGCCCAAGCGGACTGTATTTGGGAATTTCAAAGCTTTGCTGTGAGAAGCAGCTTGGCCAGGATGCTGGGGGGTGTGGTTGAAAGGGATTGTCTTCCGGATATAAGGAGAGATTTCAGCAGAGCCCGGTGGCTGGGTTATAGTACATAGGGTTATAGAGCTGGGAAGCACCCACACCACCCGCTCCAGCTTCTCCTTACAGATGAGAAGATTCAGGTCCTCAAAAGCTGACCAACTTGCATGTGGCTTCTCAGCTTGCCTTTAGAAGACCCGAGAGTGAGATGGCTTCTATGGTTTCCTAGTACTTTACTAGGCTAAGAAAACTAAACATTTGCTTTATTTACCGCCTTCCACAGCTAGGCGTGCTGTCCTAGCGGAGCTCTTTAGGTTTTCTTTAATTCCTTTTCTATCCTGTCATTGTCTATGGCATAGAGTGGCATCTTCTCACCCCCTGAGGATATTTGTGCAGTAATGCCAACATAAAAACCCACCAGTAACATTAGCACCCAAGAGAAGGTGAGATTCTGTGACAGGCATTCAAGAGGATAAGATCTGAATTTAAAAAATGCTGTCATGAGGGCTGGAGTGAGTGGTAGCTCTGTGGATAAAGTGCTTGCTCCACAAGTACGAGGACCTAAATTTGGATCTCCAAAACCAATGTAAGGATCCAGGTACAGTGGTGTATGTCTATAACCCTATTGCTGTGGGTATTGAGACAGATGAGTCCCTGGAGTCCACTGGCCAAGAAGCCAAAAAAAAAAAATGAGAGTGACTTTTTGATAGACAATAAGGTTGAAGCCTGGAGAGATGACTCAGTGGGGAAGAAGCTTGTTCTGTAAGCCTGAGAACCTGTCCTTAGCGCTGATGTAAAAAGTTGGGGATGTTTGTGTGTGCACCTGTAACCTCAGAAATTTTTGCAGCCAATGGAAAATATCTTGTTTTAAGCAGTTGCTGTGTTTCTTGGCTTCATGGCCTGAAAACATTTGCCCAGTTGATCAAGTTCAATGATAACAACCAGTCATCTTGAAACCCATGGTTTTCTCCACCATGCTGCACTTGCTAGCCTGAGAGGATGCTGAACGTCTTCTTTCATGTGGAGTTTGAAGCAGAGTGGTGGGAATAGGTCAGTATATCAATACTAGGAGGAGGTTTTGTGCTTCTTTGTAGCCCAAGCAGTTCCCTGGAAGCCACGGATAATGCAAAAGAGGCAGAGAGTGGACTTGACTCTGAGTCCTAGGTTTCTTTCTGATGACCTGGGTCAAGGGGGGCAGTGCCAGTGCCTGAGCTTCCACAGCTGGGCTTCTTTAGTAGGTTTAATGATGTTTGTTTACTTTCCCATGGTCCCATACAGAAAACACAACTTCGACCGAAGCCAAAGCCAGATCTGTACATAGAAAGCATCACTGGTCTGTTTCTACTCTCAATGGTCTTGCATCCCATAGACACAGGATCAATATTTCTTTATGACTGCAAATGATGGGAGAGGCAAAAACCACAGTTGTGGGATCTGGGTATGTCTCCGTGATGGAACGCTCAGAACTCAGATATGTAAAAGAGGTCCCAGCAGCCGCCAGCTTACTATTACGAGATTGAAAATGAAACCCACTACCCTCGATTCCCACTGAAAGACAGGAGTTGCCCTGCAGAGAAAGCATGGAATGACTGAAAAAGTAAAAGTGTTTTTTTTTTTTTCCCCATGGCATGTCTGATCCTGTAGCTGCTGCCCTGTTTCATCCCAACTGTTGCCCTCGGTTCCTGCCCATCTCACAGGTGGCCCCTTTTCTTTTCCATACTGAATTGCTTGGTAAAGTCTGTCTTCAGTCTCCCCGTTCATGCCTCTCTCTTTCATTCTCTAATAAAATATGTATGTGGTCTGGGTTGGGAACGCTTAGTAGTGACAGGCAGGTTGAGTGTGTGAAGAGGTAGCTACAGGAACATCTCTTTATGGCTTCTGTTGTTAACACGAGAGGGATGAATCAGACTAGCAAAGAGATGAGCTGCGCACCTCTTTGTGACAGAAGCGTCCATTTAGATGGAGTGTTTCCTGGCATGTACTTCTTGGTGGCCCAGTTCAACTGTGCAGGAAACACCTCTGGTCCTCCATGAGGACCAACTTATCCCAATAGTTTTCCTTTAGACACCAGCAAACATCCTGAAAAATAAAAGGTTAAAGAGTGTCTGAGGCTGGGGGTGTGGCTCAGTTGGTAGCACCTTGTGCTTACCATGCGCAAAGCTCTGGCTTCCATCTCCAACACTTGGGGCTGTGTACAATTGTAACCTCAACACTTTCGAAGGTAGAGGCAGGAGAATCAGGCATCCGCGGTCGTCATTACAGCAAGTTGAAGACTAGCCTGAGCTTCATGAGATCTTGCCTCAAAAAAAAAAAAAAAAAAAAGGAGTTGTTTTATGTGAATCTTTCTAACTAAACTCCATTCTTTGAATAGAAAGTTCCAGTGAACCCTGTGTACATGAGTGCACAGTTACGGTCAAGGTTGGCTCCCTGGGGTGATAGTTGTTTTAGGGAACTACTTTCCTACCAAACAGAATTTAGATTGTTTCTTTTTGACTGATGCAAGGCCTATACCACATAACAGCACAGCTCCAGTTAATTTTTCTTTTGGCTGTGGTTCCCATAAACAAGATCAATATCAACACCATTATTTCCATTATTTCTCTTTCTTTCCACTCACCACACCTATAAAATCACAGTTAAAAAGCAAGCTGTTTAAAATGGAGACATAAGTCTATGGTCTAGCCCCACCCCCAAATCCCAGAGCTTCACGGTGCTGACTGAAGGGTTCTAAGTACAGGGGGCAGGGTGTGAAGGGAATAGCCTGCACTAGAATGACAGTAAGGGAGGGATGAAAACTCAAAGTAGCAGATGAAAATGTGGATTCAGTTTCCACTTCTTAGCTCGAATCCTAAGCCAATAAATGATGACAGACAAAAGCTATTCTCTCAGCAAGAAAGCTCTTATACATAAGAATATATGTACATATAATGGAAATACAAGAAAAATGGTAGAAAATCTCTTACTTTGCATTATCAATGAAATTTAGTCAATAGTATCAAACCAAAGAAGAAATAGTGCAAGAGCTGAGCTTTAAGAGAATAAAAAGCAGATGACGGAGTGAATTACAAAGAAAAACACAAATTGCTCATTGGTTATGCTCTTCAGTGAAGATTAATACAGGCTCAGGAAAGTTTCCAAGATTTGGATGAAGGGATAAAATTAAATGCACTTAGAGAGCTGATAAAGGCAGGAATAACAAATCCGCAACTCAATACAAAGGGATTATAGAGGATAAAACAGAACAGGGTTGGGGGCAGAAATAAATAAAGGTAATGGGAGGGGCTAGAGAGATGGCTCAGCAGTTAAGAGCTCTTGCTGTTCCTGCAAAGGCTCAAGTTCAGTTCCCAGCATTCACATCTGGCAGCTCAAAATCGCCTTTGACTAAAACTCTAGCAAGTCTGATGCCCTCTTCTGTCCTCCAAGGGCACTGCACTCATAGGCACATATACACAAATACACATACTTAAAACAAAAGGATCTTTAACATATACATAATTAAAACAAAAAGATCTTTTTTTAATTAAAAATATTTTTATTTAAATCAGGTTATGCTTGAATATTTACAAACTAACTTTCATTTCTTTAACTGATTCACAACTTAGATGCTTTGTAAATATTCCTTTTATAGAAATTTCAGCTTAACACTCATGGTAAATCTATTGAAATAAGGAAGGTTAAACTAGTTATTAGCAATTTCCTTGCCTCTGAAAAACTGTCACGTGACAAGGCTACTGTTCCTTTTCACGTTCACTGGTACTGAAACTACTGATGTGTGTGTGTGTGTTAAACAAAAAGATCTTTAAATAGGATTTGGAAAGTTTATGTGGACTGAAAAAGCATGAGTGTCAAGGTCACTGTGCTTCCCATGAACCAGGAGAAATTCATGAAGGTCTTTGAAATACTTGCTGATTAAAATTTTTAACCAAAATGAAATAAAATGTTTCTATAAGGACCTTGGACTTTCCAGAGGGCAAGGAACCCTGACTGCTCTTCGGACTGGAGAGGGAGGGGGAAAGGAGTGGGGGGAGGAAGAGAGGAGTGGGAGGAGGGGGAGGGAAATGGGAGGCTGGGAGGAGGCAGAAATTTTTTTTCAATAAAAAATAAATAAAAAAATAAAATAAAAATAAATAAATTAAAAAAATAAAAAATTGTAAAAAAATAAATAAAATAATTCTTCAATACAATAAAAAAAGAAAAAAAAGAGAAGTTATGAGTTAAAAATAGGGTATTGGATAGAGAAATTATGTCTTCATATTTGTCCAAAGATACGAATCTTCTATGCTTTACGTGAAAAAAAATTGATGATCAAAAATTTCCACATTCTGCCCCTGTCATTCATGGAGAAGGAATGGAGGGGCATTTTAAAGCAAGCAAATTATTGCAAATATGTGGAGTTTACAACATCTTAGATACAATTTCTTGAAGAAACACTGGAATTGAGTGCAAATTGCCAAGAACCGAGGAGATGTGATACACAAATCTATCTAATCAGTAGCTCCTTTATGACTTGGAACCACTCACATAGCTTCTGTGATAGCTCAGAAATGTTTCCACAGACTCAAGGATTTAAACACTTGTTCTCAGTTGGTGGTGATATTTGGGGAGGTTATAGATCCTTTAGGAGGCAGAACCTTGATGAAGAAGTATGCCACTTAGGGGGGGCTTCGGGAATTCGTAGCCTGGCTCTACTTCTTTTTTCTCCATATGTCCTGTGTGTGTTTGAGATGTGATCAGCCAGTCTCCTGGTCCTGGCATGCCCTCTTTTTTGCTTTGCCCTCCACCACTATGATGGATTCTATACCACTGGAAGTATCATCCGAAATAAGCACCTTTTGTTAGGGCATCCCATCACAGTAACAGGGATTGGTGTGGAGAGTGGCGACGCTGTGGCAGGTCTGACTATGGGGCTCTTGTGCCTTTGGACTGTTTTGTGGTAGAATTTGAGAAGTGATTTCTGAATCTCTTGTCATGTTTGCTTTCCCTTTAAATAAAGCCAATTACAAACATGTATTCTTCTGTCTCCCTACTTACTAATGGCTTTAATCATTTTCACCTAATATTAATGTTAGGTACATTACATTTTTTTTTGTGGTAGAGAGTTAGATGATTGGACTTAAAATATTTATTCATTCATTTATTTTGCAGTGTTAAGGATCAAACCCCAGATCAACTGTGCATGCTAGGCAAAGTTTTAGATGGTGTATAAAATTTGAAAAGTTCTTTGCTCTGACTTGATTAACTGTTTTTTTTTTAAGTATACTCATTTTTTTTTTTTAAAAAAGGGAACCTTTATGTTTACAGGAAAATTCAGAGGAAAATATAGATACTTTCTATACTTAAAGATACCTTGGTTTCTTCCATTTTTGGTATTATAAATAGATCTTCTCTAAACATTTATGTGGGTATGTCTTTGACTCCTTTGGGTAAACTCTAGTCTGTCCAGCTTCCAAAGGGCTATAACATGAGGGCCTGCTTGTTGGGGTTTCTGTCCTGCCCAGTTCCCACAACCGTTTAGCCCCAAAGAAAATCACACAGAGAGTCTAAATTAATGATAAACTGATTGGCCCATTAGCTCAGGCTTCTTATTAGCTCTTGTAGCTTATATTAACCCATTATTCTTACCTATGTTAGCCACATTGCTCAGTACCTTTTTCAGAGAGGCAGGTCATATCCTGCTTCTTTGGTGGTCTGGGCAGGACATACCATTTTATGTCTTGCTAGAAGCAGTGATACTTCCAGAAACAGTCCTCCATAGTAGGGCCTTAAGAATGGTATGTAGCTATTGTTTTTCTTTGAGGAAAGGGGATCTGGGATATGTTATAAAGAGTGATAGCCCAGAGGACTAGTTCTGAACAAAATGAAGAAATGATCCTAAAAGATCCTCTTGCCTCAGTCCCTCTGGGCCTGTGAGTGAGAGGACTCTTTAACTGGCTGATCAGAGTGACTGAATCATCCTGGGTCAGTCGACTTCCCCAAGATTGCTGCCCCAAGAGAACCCTCGCTCTTTCCCATCTATTCTAACTGTAAAAACTCAGAAGGCCAGTATAGATTTTTCCAGCTCTGTGTCTCTTACCCTTTCTCAGCTCCCACCAGATTGCTGTGACCTGCTCAGCTCCTGCTCCAATCATTGAAAGAAGTTCTGTTGTCCTAAAACAACCTTCTCTCCACGAACCACAGAACCACCATCTTTAACAACCCCCATTGGAATAGCAGAGGCCATGTAAACTCAGCCCTCCTTACACCGCAGACATGGGCCCTAGTTCTGTAGATTTTCATTATTTCTTGTTCTGCGTTTTTATTATTAGTTAAAAAAAGTAACACAAAACAAAACAGGAGGAGGAAGAGAAAATTGTTATCACCCCCTCAGGCATTTCTTATTTAAGGGGAGAGAGAGTGGAACAATTGGTGTAGACTCCATGGGAATTTGAAACAGTTTTACTATTTATCCAAACTAACTTCCATCAGGAAAGGTAACCTTTGCCACTGATTTAATAACAGTCGTTGAGCTCAATTATGTAAACACTTGGCATTTGCGATTCTTCTGGAGTATGATTGAATTTTAAAGATGCCCTTTACAATACTAAGGATAAGATTGATCCCCCCATCTAGAAGCATAATATAATATCCTGTAAGATGTATGGAAGAAGACCTTTTTCTTTGAGATGTGTAGGCGACCTAATCTTTACCTCCTATTATCAATTACAGGTAACTGTATGAAATAATGGATTTAGGCAGAGTCAGGTCCACTGCAATGTGGCATACTCAGGCTTTTGTACCTGATATTTGTAAAATACAATGCATGTTGCTTTCTGGGTTGGGGCATCATTCAACAGGAGTGGATTAAATATTGGCTGTGTTGCTGCCTTCAGGGAATTTATGACTGCTGGGTTCCGGAACTAAGGGGTACTGATGTGCCAAAGGTCCAAAAATACATGATACACCTGTCTAGAGAGTCCTACAAAAATACCAAATTTTCCAGCTGGCCTTGGTGAGCTCCCAATAGATCAGCTCCACTGTCTCAGTGGGTGGGTGCACCCCTCGTGGTCCTGACTTCTTTGCTCATGTTCTCCCTCCTTCTGCTCCTCATTGGGACCTTGGGAGCTCAGTCCAGTGCTCCAGTGTGGGTCTCTGTCTCTGTCTCCATCCATCACCAGATGAAGGTTCTATGGTGATATGCAAGATATTCGTCAGTATTGCTATAGGATAGGGTTATTTCAGGTTCCCTATTCTCAGCTGCCCAAGGAACTAACTGGGGACCTCGGCTTGGGCATCTGTGAGCCTCTCTAGGTTCAAGTCTCTTGCCAACTCTAAGGTGGCTCCCTTAACTAAGAATTGTGCTTCCGTGCTCCCCTATCTAACCTTCCTTTATCCCAATCCTCTTTTTTCCCCAAGTTCCCCCCATTCTCCCCTTCTCCCTTTTCTCTCCCCATCTCCCCTTACCCCCATCCCACCCTACCCCCAAGATCTCAATTTTCTCCCTGGCAATTTTGTCTACTTCCCATAGCCAAGAGGACAACTATATGTTTTTCCTTTGGTTCACCTTCTTACTTAGCTTCTTTGGGATCACCAATTGTAGACTCCGTGACCCTTGTTTATGGCTAGAAACCAATTATGAGTGAGTACATCCCATATTCATCTTTTTGGGTCTGGGTTACCTCACTCAGGATAGTGTTTTCTATTTCCATCCATTTGCATGCAAAATTTGAGAAGTCATTGTTTTTTACCGCAGCGTAGTACTCTAATGTGTAGATATTCCACACTTTCTTCATCCATTCTTCCATTGAAGGGCATCTAGGTTGTTTCCAGGTTCTGGCTATTACAAATAATACTGCTATGAACATAGTTGAACAAATGCTCTTGGCATATGATAGGGCATCTCTTGGGTATATTCCCAGGAGTGGTATTGCTGGGTCCAGGGGTAGGTTGATCCCGAATTTCCTGAGAAACCGAAACACCGATTTCCAAAGTGGTTGCACAAGATTGCATTCCCACCAGCAATGGATGAGGGTACCCCTTCCTCCACAGCCTCTCCAGCAAAGGCTATCATTGGAGTTTTTTATTTTAGCCATTCTGACAGGTGTAAGATGATATCTCAAAGTTGTTTTGATTTGCATTTCCCTGATCGCTAAGGAGGTTGAGCATGACCTTAAGTGTCTTTTGGCCATTTGAACTTCCTTTGCTGAGAATTCTCTGTTCAGTTCAGTGCCCCATTTTTTAATTGGGTTAATTAGCATTTTAAAGTCTAGTTTCCTGAGTTCTCTATATATTTTGGAGATCAGACCTTTGTCTGTTGCGGGGTTGGTGAATATCTTCTCCCAGTCAGTAGGTTGCCTTTTTGTCTTGGTGACAGTGTCCTTTGCTTTACAGAAGCTTCTCAGTTTTAGTAGGTCCCATTTATTCAATGTTGCCCTTAATGTCTGTGCTGTTGGGGTTACACATAGGAAGCGATCTCCTGTGACTGAAAAAGCATGGGATAAAACTGGACTCTCTGAGCATGGCGAACAATGAGGGCTGATGAGAAGCCAAGGACAATGGCACGGGGTTTTGAACCTACGTAATGTGCTGGCTTTGTGGGAGCCTAGCCAGTTTGGATGTTCACCTTCCTAGGAATGGACAGAGAGGGGAGGACCTAGGACTTACCACAGGGCAGGGAACCCTGACTGTTCTTTGGACTGGAGAGGGAGGGGGGGGAAAGGGTGGGAGGAGGGGGAGAAGGGTGGGAGGAGGGGGAGAAGGGTGGGAGGAGGGGGAGAAGGGTGGGAGGAGGGGGAGGGAAATGGGAGGCTTGGAGGAGGTGGAAACTCGTTTTTTTTCTCCTTTTCTCAATAAAAAAAATGGAAAAAGAAAAAAAATACCAAATTTTATTTTAGAGAAAGTCACTGTGTAGTTCTTGGTGGTCTTGAACTCACTACATAGAGCACACTAGTCTGGAACTTACAGGAATCTTTCTGCCCCTGCCTCCCAAGTGTTGGGATTAAACATGCTGGGTTTTTATGTCAAACTGACATAAAACAAGACATATCTTGGAAGAATGACCCTCAGCTGAAGAATTCCCACCATAAGATTTGATTAAATATGAGTCTGTGGAGCCTTCTCTTGATTAACGATTTATGTGAGAAGGGTCTGCCTACTGTGGCAAGTGCCACTCCTGGGCATGTGGTCCTGGGCTATATGAGAAAGCAGGTTGAACAAACCAGTAAGCACAATTCCCTGATGAGCTCTGTTTCAGTTCTTGCCTCCAAATTCTCACCCTGGGTGCTTGGCATGACTTCCCTTCAGGGATGGACTATAAGCTGTAAGATGAAATAAATTGCTTTTGTGTTTATCATAGCAGCATAAAACTAACTAGGAGAGCATATGCCAACACCATGCCTGGAAGAATATAATTTTTTTTTTATGGGAAACGGGCTCACGTTTAATTGTGATATTTTAAAATTGTACAAGTTTTTTACATCTGCCCTCCCACCCCTTATTTAGACTCTTAAAATGACAGGAAAACATCACCAATCACAGGTTGAATGGGTTTAATAAGTTTACCCCTTCAATTCCTATATGAAGCACCAAATATTCCTTAAGACACCAATGAGACCTGGCAGTGGCCAACAGTAAATTTCATCTTCAGGGTTAAAAATTTCAGATCCCTCTGAGCATTCTGTGATGCAGTGGCACTTGTCCAGAACTGGTACCACCCCATAACTGGGGAACTTAAGTTGTACCAGTGAAAAAAGCTGTTTCCCCTTCAAGGGGAAGAAAGAAAATAACTCCTCAAAACGCAGCCAGTTTGGCTCAGGTCTATCTGTCCCATCTCTTCAGGGTCTTTTTTTCCCTTCCTTTCTTTTTCTGCAGCAGAGCAAGAGACACCAAAACCCAACCTGAGTTACAAGAAAACAAGACAGTGATGGCTATAGAGGGAGTGACCTGGAGCAATTGGAATGCTCCTTCACCTCCCACATCCAATGTATGTGCTTCACAGAAAACAGTAACAACAAATACAACAGTTAAAGTTACAAAGCCCATTCATCCAGGGGTAGTGGAAGGCAGCAAGAAGTGGGAGGGTAAATTACACAGGGCCTCTTCTCCTTGGTGGTGTTTTTAAGCAACCGACTTTTCCACAAGACAGTCTACCTGCAGTCAGCCCTGAGCAGCTCCTCCTCTGCAGAGAAGCTCCCTTCTCCACATCCTTCTCCTGCCAGACTGAAAGCTGCTGCAGGCCACTGAGTCCTGCTGTCCAAAGAGGATGGGTGGGATTGGGTGGAGGATGTGGCAGCTCTTTACTCTGTTTTCCGTCCCCTGCCATGGAAGGCAGGATCCACTGCCAAGGGCCTCTGCATTTCCTTCTTTTTGAATTGGAATTTTTGTTTCCGGTACACATAAGAATCTTCCTGAATCCAGTATGTGGATTTTTTTTTTTTTAAACCACCACCCTAGGTCTGAAAGGCCCAGAGTTTTCCAGCCGTTTCTAGCATTTGCCAGCTCCTGTGCCTGGACTGATTTACTACATTTTTTCATTTTCGTGTGTAAGAATATAATTTTCTAAGTAGAAAAACACATCAGAATCACAGCAAAAACAAGAGTCCAGAAATGTACGGACTCCTTTATGTGGTTCTAACCCGGTTGTTGCTCTGTGTTGGTGACACGGAGGCAGTGAGCACTCCCCCACTGCCGAGTGAAAACTCTGGTTGCAGCATGTTTTGATGCACATGTGTGTAGTTACTAGTTACAAATTTCAAATATAGAATATGTGCTTACTAACTTGCAACAGTAACATATAAAAAATCTCTTAAATTCACTCTTGAAAACTTTGTTCCTTTGAATGCTACCTCCTCAACATTCCTGCCTCAGCCTCAAGTCATGATCGTTTTACTTTGTTTCAGTGAGCCTGAGTGTTTTACATCCCACATGTAAGTGAGTTCATGCAGATATAACCCGTGTATGGCTCATTTCATTTAACAGTCTCCTCTGAGTCCATTTATGCTGACTTGAGGTTTACAGTCCATTCAAAAGCTGTGACGTCCTTTGTCAATGCTGACTGCTGTCCAGTTGTGTCTATATGCCATGCTGTCTGTACCCACTCTTCTGCTGAACACTCAGGCTGAGTCTGTGTCTTGACTCTTGTAAAATGCTGGAATGCGACACCCTCTGACGTCTTACTTGCTCCGTCTGCATATGCAGATGTGTGACAGTCCGGTAATACTTGTCATTTTTGTGCCCAGGGATTGTTTGCATGCACATCCTCACCAATGCTTATTAGGCCTTTTTGGGTAATAGCCATCTAAGAGCTGTGAGGAAAACACTTTATGGTACTTTGGTTTACATCTCTCTGATCAGTGATAGTTTTTCATAGTAGCCTTTTGTATATTTTATTTTGAGAAACATCAACTTTGGTCCTCTGCTTGTGTTTTAATTGGGTGGTTTTCTTGCCGTTTTTCTGTGTATGGAAGTCGAGGACATATAAAACAAGCCAGGCAGGCATAGAAGGCATGTCCTGCATGCTGTTAGGTATGGAATCTAAAATGTTGGTCTTACAAGAGTAGAGGATAGAAGTGGTTACCAAAGCTAGGGAGGGTGTGGAAGGTGGTTGGAGATGGGATGGATAACCAGTGCATATAAATACATGTATGTTTATGTGTTTGGGTATTAACTTCTCATCGGATGTTTGGTTTACCCATGATATAGTCTCTTCATATTTGGTTGTCTGCTTGCCACGTGGCCTTTTAGCCTGAGGCTAAAAAACTTGTTGGTCTATTTCTGTTTAGTTGATTGGGTTCTGGAGTCCTTCTCCAAAATGATATTATTCAGTTTTTTTCAGTAGTTTTATAATTTCAAATCTTAGGCTTTGTTTTTTAATAAAATTTAATTTTTAAAAATATAATATAATGGTATAATTTCTTTTAATCTTGCTAGCCCTATTTATCTTTTCTGTGTCTTTAAACATGACTTATTGGTTTATATTCATTGTACATAGTGATGGGTTTCATAAACACATTTCCATACTAGAATTCCATGTGCTTTGACCATATTTGCTCTCCCTGACCCTCCTCTTGCTCTTGTGTTCCCATCCATTCCTCTAGGTAGTCTCTTTTCTGCTTTCATTTCTTATCTACAATCTATATAAGATGTAGTGTCCAGAAGTGAAAAAAATGTACAATATGTGTGTTTCCATGTCTGACTATATTCATCTAATATAATCATCTCTAGAAGCGTCCATTTTTTTTTGCAAATAGTCTAATCCAATTCTTCTTCATGGCTGCAAAAAATCCACATTTTTCTTTATCTATTTGTCTTCTGTTGGACATTTAGTTTCATCCCATAACTTGGCAAATGTAGATGTGCAATTGTCCCTGTAATTGTTCATTTAGCGTCCTTTGAGTATGGACGCAGCCATTTAGTCTTGAACCGAATAGTGGTTCTCTTTTCAGTTTTTTTTTTTTTTTGAGATCTCCATTCTGATTTCCACAGAGATGGGATAGGTTGCCCTGTCCCTTGCAGTGTGTAAGGTCCACATCTTCACTTGGATTTGCTGTTATTTGCTTTCTGAATGACAGCTATTCTTACTGGGGCGAGACAGAATCTCAATGTTGTTTTCTCTGATGGCGAAAGGTGACTATTTGTACTTTCTAACTAAAGAACTAGCTATTCATTTCATTAGCTCATTTATTGATTTATTGATTGGATTGTTTGGGTTTTGGGTATTAAGTTTTTGGTTATGTATGTATTCTGTCAGATGTATAGCTAGCAAAAAGTTTTACCCATTCTATAGGCTGTCTCTTCTCTGCTGAGTGTCTCCTTTGTGGAGCAGAAGCCTTTTAACTTCCTGCAATTCCATTTGTCAAACCTTGGTTTTATTTCCTAAACTCTTAAGAGTCCTTTTCAGAAAGCCCTTGCCCATGCCTCTGCCTTGAAGTGTTTCCCCTAACTGTCTTAGAGTTTATGGTCTTACATTAAAGACTTTGATCTGTTTTGAATTGATTTTTATATGAAGTAAGAGATATATATGTTTAGTTTCTTTTATCTACATGTGGAGATTTAGTTTTCTCAGCACCATTTGTTGAAGATGCTCTCTTTTCTCTAATTTGAATGCTTTTTGTTATGTCAAACACAAGGTGGGAATAGTGGGTATAGCTCATAGGCTTATTTCGGAGTCCTCTGTTCTATTAATTGATAATGGGTCTGTGGTCCTACTGTGATGGGGTCTGTGTTAGTGATCTGTGCTGTCACCATGAAGCATGTGAGGCCCATGATCCATGTTCCTGCTGGCTGTAAATAGTAAGGAAGATACTTTTGCAATGATGTTCATGATTGAAGATGCACAGTTGAGAGGGAGGTTGTGAAAAGCTTCTGTCACAGCCACTCCCCCCCACCCCCCGCAACAGGAAGCCATCAAAGACAACTCTTGAAAAAATGTGATAAGGATGCCAAGGTTAGTTCCCCACAATTCCTTCAGTTAAGCCTTGGCTGGATTTCCAGAGAAAGACTCTTGCTACCAATTTTTGTTCTAGTTTCCTTTCAGTTGCTCTGATAAAAAACAAAACAAAAACATTTTTACCAAGAACATCTTAGGGAAGGAAAGGATTTATTTGGTTGAAATGTTTATCTTTGAGGAAGGTTAGGACAGGGACGGAAACAGAATCTTGAGGCAAAAACCATGGAGGAATACAATTTGTTGACTTGCTTATTGGCTCACGCTTGAGAACTGGCTTTCTTATATAGATCAGGGCCATGGAACCATCAACAATGGGCTGGACCAACTCACATCTATCAGCAATCAAGACAACACTCCATAGACAGGCCTACAAGTCATTCTGTTCTGGGCAATCTCTCAACTGAGCCTCCTTTCTCAGTGACTCTAGGTTGTGTCAAGGGGACAGTTAAAGCTGACTGATAGTGTTCCTAAATATGCCTGAAACAAGTAAAGATTTGACTTCATTCTTCACTATTAGACTAAAACCAAATATGGCTCCATGAGGATTTAGAGAGTGCAGCTTAGTTCTGATTCAGCTCTTAGCTGGAAGCCCCGTGCTAGAGGTCTTAGCTGGAAGGCTGCCAGGGCTGTTGAAGGGAAGCCATGATGAAGACCTCCAATTCACCTCCTGAAGCTCCTCAAAGTACTTTCTCGGATATTTTCCTTTGCATGATACCTCTTCACATGATGCATTTTAAAATTACATGAGTATTAACTCTTGAATCTCACAGAAATATAATGGATAGTTAATAAAATTATCTCCCCCCCCCCCAGTCAAGGAAATAAGAGTGGTGTGGTAGATCCTTCTGTCTATGTGTTGCTTTTATTGGTTAATGAATAAAGAACTGCTTTGAGCCTATTGCAGGGAAGAACAGAACTAGGCGGGGAAAGCTAGACTGTATGCTGGGAGAAAGAATGGCAGAGTTAGAGAGACACCATGAAGCCCTAAAGGCGATAGATGCCGGAACGTTTCCCGGTAGGCCACAGCCTCGTGGTGATACACAGATTAATAGAAATGGGTTAAATTAATATGTAAGAGTTAGCCAATAAGAAGCTAGAGCTAATGGGACAAACAGTGATTTAATTAATACAGTTTCTGTGTGATTATTTTGGGTCTAAGCTAGCTGGGTGGCTGGGAACCAACAAACGGCCCCTCCACCAACATAAAAGTCTATATTTAATGAAATTTTTAAATGAGTTTTAGTATTTTCTTAGGAATACAGTGAATTCATGCCACCAGTCAATATCCCAATCTCTTCTTCCCATCTTGGGTTTGCATGTTATGGCCATGTCTTCTCAGATCAGGAAATGGAGCTGTAAGCAAAAACAAGCATCACCCTAAGCTTGCTCCCAATACCACCAGTACTGACAAGACTAGTCTGTTCTAAAATTTCATAGAAATGGAATACTAGGGGGAAGTACCAAAACAGCACGATAATCCAGTGTGGTTTTCAGGAGTCCTGTTCACAACTAGAGAAAATCTTCAGTGTGTCAGATGTGTCAATAATGTAAACTCTTTTTCCGTGCCCTCTGTGAAAACAGACCACTCCCTCATGCATATGAGCCAATCATCACTCAACTGGTTGCTTGCTTTATTGAGATGTCAACTTTCCATTCAGATATTGAGACATTGGTTAGATACCCACTAAATGAACCACGTTGTGTGCGTAGGGTTTCCAAATCGAGCAGATACAAAGAAATATTATCCCTTAGAACCCATCTGATCCCCCTTTTTTAAACCCAAGAAAACAAATGCAATAATAGATCTACCCGACTGTAAATATTATCTAAGTATGTCCTTTAAAAGCCAAAGGAATGTCAGATGCAATTTATTTTCTACCAGTGCAAGCTGAGACATTAAGTGGCAATTCTACTTCCATTAGCTAATTCTGGCAAAAACACAACTGTTTAAAGGTGCTGTCGATCGCTGGGCACAATTAAGTATTTGTACTGAGGCCTTATTAAATTACCCTTTTCAAGTAGGCGTAATAAACTAGGAAGTCACTGTACGGATTTTCACGGGGAAAGTCAGATCACTATGGGATTTGTCTAGAGAGAATTTACTTTCCTGTCCAATAGAGTCGATGTTTTGGCCAAGCAAATGCTAATTCCTTTGCAGTTTTTTGAATGGGTTAAGAAACTGTTAAGTAAAAATTCTTGTGAATGTAATTGTCATGATTTGTTATATTACTAAAACAACTTTAAAATTTGGACTGTCTTTTAATAAGAAAATTTATTTACTTTTAACCAGGAGTGGTACTCTGTACAGGGAATTTCCAACCTTCCCATACAAAGCTGTTCCTAGGACATTAAGATGCCGAACAAGGATGGCTGATAAATCAGTGGATGAGCAGGGGGATGGAGCTGAAGGTGATCACATGCAAATTAGGCCATAGAGTAGATTCTTAGGCAACCAGCTGGAGAGACTCAGAACTGTGGGAAGATGCACCCCTGTGTGTCTGCAGAGCCACAGTGACTAGAGAGTTCTAGCCTAGTCACACATTGATTTCTCCTCCTCATTCCTCATTGGGTATAATTCTCATTATAATTCTTAAGCAGTAGTTATATCATTTTGGAGCAAGACCACATTAATTCCTGTGTAGGAATAATTATTCTCAATGGGCTGGAAAGATGGCTCGGAGGTTAAGAGTGCTTACTGCTCTTGCAGAGGACCTGGGTTCAGTTCCAAGCACCCACATGGTGGGTCACAAATGCTCATAGCTCCAGTTGGAGAGAATACAATGTCCTATTCTGACCTCTATAGGCTCCTGCACACACATTATGCAAATATACACTCAGATACACATACACAAAATAAAAGACAATTTCTCTCTCATTTCCCTTCTTGCCCTCTCATAGGTCTCTGTGAAGATTTTTCCCCTAAAAGACACCAGAGGAATATAATAAATTTTCCTGTCCCCACCACTTGAACTTCTGTTGTCTGAGGTTTTCTGTCCCGCTGGTCCTGCAGCCGTTAAGTACCAAAGAATAACACAGAGGTCTACATTAATTATAAACTGATTACTGGCCAATTAACATTTATTAAACGAGTGCAAGAAACAAATCTTTACAGGAACAAAACCATTGTCCCACAGCAAACTTGAAATATTTTTTTGGGGAGCTCCTTTAAGGAGTTATGGTGTCTATTTATTTCTCCTGAAAATTTCCAATTTTTACATACAGAGTTAGTAAAAGGTAAGAAAATTTTTTATTTCTCCTGAAAACTTCCAATTTTACATACAGAGTTAGAAGAAGGTAAGGAAATTTTGTGTTTCGGGTTTTCTTTTTGTTCATATAATAAACTCTGATAATAATCTCCCTTCCCCCTACTCCTTCCAGTTTCTCATCATCCCTCTCCCATCCAGACCCTTTCTGTATCTCTTCCGAAAACAAACAGCTATCTAAGGAATAACAATAAGATAAAATAAGACGAAACAAAAGCAAATAAATTCGAATGAGACAAAGAAACCCCGAAGACACTGTTGAGATTTTGTGTTGTCCCTCTACTGCTGGGCATGAGGCCCAAACTTAAGAGTGATTTGTTTCTCCAGTGAGACTCCCTTGGATAAAATTAATTTTTCATATGCTGGCTTTAATCAATTGGAAATAGCTTCTGGATTAGGATGGGGTGTCTGTCTACTTCTTTCATTTTGGGATTACCTCTGTTGTAGAGCTGTGCTGGCCCCATGCATGCTGCTACAATCTCTATGAGGTCAGTATGAACCAGCTCTGTTGTTCTAGAAGGCTGCCTTTATTTCTTGGTGTCTTCTATACCCTCTGGTTCTTGTAGTCTTTCCATCTCTTCTGCAAAGTTCCCTAGACCCTGAAGGGAAGGATTTGATGTAGATATCCCTTTTAGGCATGAGTGTTCCAAAGTCTCTCACTGTCTACACATTGTCATGTGGTGGGTCTCTGTACTTGTTCTCATCTACTGCAATTGGAAGCTTCTCTGGTGATGTCTGAGCGAGGCACAGATCTATAAAAATGATAGAAAGTTGTTAGGGTTCGTTTTTTGTTAGGGGTCATTTTATTGCTATATTCCTTTAGCCGAACAGATGTATTTTGTTCTCCCTAGGTCTCTGGCTCAGGTTCAAGGCTACTCAAGCAACATTGAGTGTGGGTTCCATCTTACAGAGTAAGAAACTCAAATCAGTTATTGGTTGGTTGCTCCCACGGTGGGAACATGGTGGCATGCAGGCAGATGTAAGGCTGGAAGATTAGCTGATAGTTCTTGCAGGCAACAGGAAGTCAACTGAGACACTTGGTGGTATCCTGAGCATAGGAAACTTCAAAGCCCACCTCCACAGTGACACAGTTTCTCCAACAAGTCCATACCCAATCTAACAGAGCCACACCTCCTAATAGTACTGCTCCCTATGAGACTGTGAGGAGCAGTTACAGTCAAGCTACTAAATGCCACTCCCTAGCCCCCATGAGTTTGTAAAAATATCATAATGCAAAATATATTTGGTTTCCTTCAAAAGTCCCTGAAGTCTATCACAGTCTCAACAATATTTTAAAGTCCAAAGTCTCTTCTGAGATTCATATAATCTCTTAACTGTAATCATCTGTAAAATCAGGATAAAAAACCAGGTCACATACTTCCAACATATAGTGGTACAGGAGATACATTACCATTCCAAAATGTAGGAATGGGAGCATAGTGAGGAAACACTGGACCAAAGCAAGACCAAAAGACAACAGGGCAAACTCTAAGCTCTGCATTTTCATGTCTGATGTCAAAATCTTCAACTCTGTTCAGCTTTGTTGACTACAACATGCTTCTTTCTCTTGGACTGTTTCCACATCCTGTTAGTAGCTTTCCTGGGCAAGTATCCCATGATTCTGGTATTTCTAGCGCCTTGGGTTCTTTAAGGCAATTCAGGCTTCAATTTCACATGGTCTCTCTATTTGGCCTCCATCCAAGGACACCCCTGACACATGCCTGGCCTCAGCAGCTTTCTTTAGGCACAAAGGCAAATTCCATAACTTGTTTCTTCTATCCTTAACTATAAAACCAGAACCATGTGGCCAAAGCTGCCATGTTCTGCTGCTTACTGGGGCTGGAACATGGCCCCTCATTCAGTTACATCTTCGCCAGCTTTTTGTCCTTCATTGCCTAAGTTTTGTCTGAAACTCGCTCTGTAGTCCAGGCTGGCCTCAAACTCAGAGATGGACCAGCCTCTATCTTCCCTGTGCTGGGATTAGAGATGTGCTCCACCACACCGGACCTTAAGCTTTTCCTTAGTTCCTTTTCATAAATTGGAAACATCTGGGTGGGATTTTGTCCTTAAGTCACCACTCCCTATATTCTATTTCCTAATCTGTTTATCTCCTTGAACACAGAATTTAGCTTGTTTCCACTTCCTGGTACTCTTTTTTTTCCCTCAAATATTTTTCCTTACTCAACTTGCTCCTTTTCATTATATATCTTCATTAGAGTTAACAGTAGTAACCACCAAACAGAATCTATACTAGGCTGTTTTAAGATTTCTTCTGCCAATGGAATTAATCCAAAACTCTTTACTTTAGCCTCAGGCAGACCCTTCAGACAAGGGTAAAAAGTAGTCACTTTACCAAAATATCACCAGAAAGATCTCTGAACAACATACTAAAATTCTTCTCCTTTGAAACCTTTTGATCTCCACAGTTCATCAAATCACATTTAGCACCGACTTCCCTGCACCCACTAGTATGGCCCATTCATCAGCACTTAAAGCATTCTATTGCTTTCCTAATCCAAACTCCCAAAGTCCATATTACCCCAAACTAAACCATGCTCAGGGTTATCACAGCAATACTCCAGTCCCTGGAACTAACTTCCATCTTAGGGCTTTCTATTGCTGTGAAAAGACATGACCACAGCAATTCTTTTTAAATTTATTTTTTATTGCTTTATAAATAATACCATTCAAAACTTACACTTCCTCCCCTCCTCCCATTTCCCTCCCACACCCCTTCTCCCCCCCCCCCCCAGTCCTAAGGAACGGCAGGGTACCCTGCCCTGTGAGAAGTCCAAGGCTTCTATCCAGGCTTAGGACGGTATGCATCCAAATAGACTAGGATCTCAAAAAGCCAGTACATGCAGTAGAGACAAATCCCAGTGCCATTATCATTGGCTTCTCAGTCTGCCCCAATTGTCAGTCACATTCAGAGAGTCCAGTTTGATCACATGCTCGTTCAGTCCCAGTCCAGCTGGCTTTGGTGAGCTCCCATTAGATCAGGCACACTGTCTCAGTGGGTGGACCAACCCCACGTGGTCCTGACTTCCTTGCTCATCTTCTCCCTCCTTCTGCTCTTCAACTGGACCTTGGGAGCTCAGTCCAGTGCTCTGATGTGGGTCTCTATCTCCATCCATCGCCACACGAAGGTTCTAGACCATAGCAATTCTTATAAGGAGACTTAAGGTGGTTCACTTATAGTTTCAGAGGTTGGGTCCATTATCATCAAAGAAGGGAGCATGGTGACATTCAGGCAAATGTGGTGCTGGAGAAGTATTTGAGTGTCCTACATTTTTCAGGCAACAGGAAGTCAACTGAGACTTCTGCAGTATCCTGAACATAGGAAACCACAAATCCCTACCCTCACAGTGGCATACCTCCTCCAACAAGCCCACACCTGCCTAACAAAGCCATACCTCCTAGCGGTGCCACTCTATATGAGATTATGGAGGCCAATTATAGCAATTATACCAAATATAGCAAAACTAGCACAGTTTGCAAGCATTTTATTGAGAATTTTTGCATCTATGTTCATATGAGAAATTGGTCTATATAATTCACTTTCTTTGTTGGGTTGTTATGTACTTTAAATATCAGGGTAACTGTGGCCTCCTAAAAATTGTACAATGTTCTTTCTGTTTCAATTTATGGAATACTTTGAGTAGAATTGGCATTAATTCTTCATTGATAGTCTGGTAGAATTCTGCACTAAAACCATTTGGCTCTGGAATTTTTTTTGGTTGGTAGACTTTTAATTACTGCTTCTATTTTACTAGGATCTATAGGTTTGTTTAAATTGCTCATCAGATATTGATTTAACTTTGTTAGGTGTTATCTACTGAAAAAATTTTCGATTTTCCAATTTGGTGGAATACAGGTTTTTAAAGTATGTTCTTATTGTTCTCTGGATTTCTCTGGTGACTCTTGTTATGTCCCTCCTTTCCTCTCTAGTTTTGTTAATTTGGGTCTTCTTTCTTGGCCTTTTAGTTAATTTTGATAAATGTTTGTCAATCTCACTGAATTTATCAAAGAACCAGCTTTTTTTTTTAAATTGAGTCTTTGTATTTTTGCTTGTTTCTTTTTTTATTGATTTCAGCCCTGAGTTTGATAATTTCTTGCTGTCTATTCTTATTGGATGCCAAGTATGTGGTCAGTTTTGGATAAAGTTCTATGAGATACTGAGAGGAAGGTATATTCTTCTGTGTTTGGGTGAGATGTTCTGTAAATGTCTGTTTGGTTTATGGCACCAGTTAGCTCCAGCATTTGTCTTGGTTTTTGTCTGGATGACCTGTCTATTGGGAAGAGTTGGGTATTGAAATCAGCTACTGTCAATGTGTGAATGTCGATACGTGATTTAAGCTATAGTAGTTTTTTTTTTTTATGAACTTGGTTGCTCTTGTGTTTGGTACACTAATGCTATGAATTGCAATATCCTGTTGGTGGATTTTTCCTTTGATGAGTGTATAGTATCCCTCCTTCCCTATCCTTTCTGATTAGTTTTGATTTTAAGTCTATTTTGTCAGATACTAAAATGGCTACCCCAGCTTGCTTCTTAGATCAATTTGTCTGGAATATCTTTTTCTATCCTTTTACCCTGAGGCAATATCTTTCTTGATATTAAAGTATGTTTCTTGGATGCAGCAGGAGAATGAATCCTGGGTTTTGAATTCATTCTGTTAATCTTCTTATTGGTGAATTGAGACCACTGACGTTGAGAGTTATCAATGAGCAGTATCTGTTGATTCTCACTATTTTATTGTTGTGGTGTGGTTTCCCCTCCTCCTTTGACTTTGGTTTAATCTCCTTCCTTTATTCCTATTATTCTTATATTTGCTCTTTTCACGGTGTCTATGATTTTCTGAATGTCTTCTGCCTAGACTTTTTTTTTAGGTTGAACATTCCCATGACTGACTGAAGTATTCATTTCTTCTATCTTTATTAAATGACTGAAATTATCTCTTTCATCCCTCGTATTCAGTTGGAGTTTCTTGTTCAAGTTCCTAAATTTTTATTTCCAGTTTCCCATAGTTTGGGTTTTCACCTAGATCTGCTTAGTCACATGCGAGTTGGGGCAGAGAGGGAAGAGAGGCCTCCACAGGTCATCTGCTAAAGAGCTGGGGATGAAACTGGGGGACTGGGTTTGGAGGAGCCAAGGAAGAGTGAAACTCTGAAGACCCCCCACCTACTACCCTGGCTGATGGTTTTCTGTCAGTTTAGCAGCTGCACGTGAATCTACTGATATTTTAATTATCATCTATGGTCCCATGACCCCACAGTCAGTACCCCACTGGCCACTCAGGCTGTGACCTGGCAGGGCTTCTATTCCTGTGGTCCTGGCTTTGCAGTGGGTGTGATATGTAAGTTTAAATTAAGTCTCTGTTGTTCTATTTATCAATGAGACCTGGGAGTAGTCAAAGGCTGGAGTGAAAACCTGCTAGTTCAGAGAGATTGAGTGGCAACTAGCTGACCTTGCTTTTAGGCCAGGGACACCGCAAGAGACAGATGTATCTTTTCCCTCATCCCAGAACCAAAAGGAAGTGCCAAACTCAAGCCCCTGCCCTTTCCTTCCTGTCTTCTCTATCCAAATTCTGGCTTTGCTATGGCCAATTCTTGTCAGTTAGTCACTGGCTCTGCCTCCTGATTCAAGGTTTAACTTTATCGGTAAGTCTCAGGAGTTTCAGAGTGATCAAAATGCCCCACAACACTTGGCCTATCTGCTTGCTTGGCCAGCAAGATAGCTGGCAGTTTCCCAGGGACTGTCTGGGAAGTTGGTGGCTGAAATAAAAGGGATGGGGCAGTAAGGGAGGCTGTGTGGGAGAACTGAGTGATTCTCCTTTTGATATAGGGCCAGAGAGAAAGGAGAGGCCACAGGCAGTTGCCTGCTTTGGAGGGAGGGATGAGACTTGGATTAGAAGAGGAAGAACCAAGGTCTGAAGAGGCCCACCTGCTTCCCTGGCACCTGACCAGCCAGATTTCAGAGTTTTAAGTGGAAATGATCACCTTTACTTTAATTAATCTTATAAAAAATATGGAAGACCAGGCCCAGAGGAGATACACACACACACACACACACACACACACACACACATTTTTTTCTTTTTTTGTGATCTTGTAATACAAGGTTTAAAACAGGTTAGGATTAGAAATCAAGTAGGTTTTAAGATGAGAACTAGTCACTTCCATTGCCTCTGAATTCTTAAAACAAAGACAAAACCAAAAGCAAAACCCTTATGGTTCTTTGAACCACTTAAGATTCTTTCCAGCAAGTTACAGAATTTTATAGTTTTTAAAAATGTGTATCTTTATTGTGCATAAAACAACTTAAAATTATTTACTTGTTTGTCTTTACATTCCTACCAAAGTTTCGTCTCCTTCCTCTCCTCCCAGCCCCTCCCTCAGACAGTTTTTAATGTGCCCACTACTTCTCTCTCTCTGCTCTCATTCACAACACCCCAGTGTATTTTGAAGGGATTTTTGAAGGGAAGAACGAGAATACTGACAAATAAATGTCAGGCGTGATTCTTCTCTAACTCTCATTTTCCCTGTATTAGCTTTTTAGTTAGCATTAAATTTGCTTCTTTCTCTTAAATTATTTTTTATAGTGTACAAAATGTTTGGTCTCATTATCATATTTTTTTACACCTGAAAGCTCTTGACTCTTCACCTAATATGTGAGTCAAAAGTGGGAGAACGTTTGCATTTTAAATATTTTTCAAAAAGAGTTACTTATTTTTTATTTATATGTGTGAGTATCTGCCTACCTGTGTGTCTGTGTACCACTTGTGTGTAGTGCCTGTGGCTATCAAGACATCAGATGCCCTGGAGGTGGAGTTATTGATGGTTGGTTGTGTATGCTCAATACTGAACCTGGGTCCTCTGCGAGAGCAGTGGGGGCTGTAGCCATCTCTCTAGCATCCTCATTTTGAATTCACAAAGCTAATTTTGAGCACTGTGCTTTGTGTCTGTCTTCTCTTCCTTCTGTACCCTCAGGACTGCCTAACCTTGAGAGCTCTGGTCACTCACTCACTCACTCAGGCTTTGCGAGATTAAGGTAGATGATGCATAGACAACAAGAAAGAGGTAAACAATTTTTTTTTCTGTTTTGTTTCATGGGCTTGTGTGTTTCTGGCTCTGGAGACACAAACTTGTCAGTCTAGGGCAGAGTTGGAGTAGAAACCAAGGGGAGGAGGGAATCATACAATCTCCATGAAAGCACAGTCAGGGATTATCTTAATCCTTGGGCCTTGTCACTTAGATTCATAACTCGTGTGTGTGTGTGTGTGTGTGTGTGTGTGTGTGTATCTTTTGTTTGCATGTGTGTGTATACACATGCCTTTTCTTCATTCAGGCTCTGAATGGTTAGGGAGTTATGCGGCCAGGCTAGCTGGAATGTTCTGACTAAACCAATATGGTGGGGCTTCCTTAGAACAGTTGAGAAGCTTTCTTAGTAACAAAGGGATTGAGGGGCTTACAGTGGAGTCACGTGATTAAGGTGTCTGGACTTCCAGAACCATTAGCTGTAATTCAGGAGGCACACACGTATGTATACTCTCTCCTTGTCAGACGGACTGTCTAGGCTCCAGGGCATTCACCCTTACATTAGTCCAAGTGTGAGAAATTAAAGAAAAGGTTTTAGCAGGGCCCACCAGAGTGAGGCTGCATGAAGCAAGGGGTAGCGAGGAAGCCTGCTTTCTACTTGGCGCCTGCAGCCTGCCCGGCCTAGGAGAGCAATTAAAAGACCTGACAGAGGTGTTCTAACACTTAACCAGAATCTAGATGGGGCTGTGCTCCTGTGGAATCCTTGTGCATTTTCTCCCTTGGTTAAGACGGCCTGCCTTGCCTCTCTCTTTATCAGCAATTCCACGAGGCAGTGGGTTGAAGCTCAGTATTGATTCTTACACAGTCTAGCCAACCTCTCAGCTGCCCTGCCCGGCCGGCGCCTCTGCCCGGAGTCCCAGAAGCAGGGCGGACATTTGTGCCTTGGTATTCTTCAGGCAGGGCTCTCGCTGATACCGACTTTGTCCAATCCTGCTCAAGGAGTGCGGAGTGAAGGGGAGGGGGGTGTCCCTGAGCAGGAGGTTAGCGTTAAGGGAGGAGTGAGTGGAGGCAGGAATGGCAGCTATCCTATCCAGGGGTAAACGAATGGAGGATTTATTTGAGCCATTTCTACTCCCACTTGTGGACATGATCTTCTGTCATGTAGAAAGAAACAGGGGCTCATTAATTCCCACAACCAGAAGCTTCTCGACTTTGAATCAGGATCCACACAGCCCCTGTCTGTTTACCGAGTGGCTTTCGTCTCTTGTATCTGACAATGTATTCTGGTGTATGATAAGATACATATCCATGATGCATGTGTTTATGTATTTAAAATGATAACTTGGTGTGTTTTTGTGGTCTAGGCTACACGCGGCATTTAAAGTAGAATTCATTTCATCGACATACTATAATGCCCCCCTAATATTCTCATTATTGATTTTAGTATTTCAGAAGTATTATTCATGGTGACACCTACGGGGAAACAGATTTCAGCTCTATCAATAGATATTATTATAATATAAAAGGCATTAATATTTGATGGTGACATAAGTATGACACAAAGGCAATAAACTCATTAATAAGCACACACATGTCATTAACAGAGTGTTCCAAGATGGCAGCTGCGATTTCCAGCTTTGCTCCCGTTTGCTGTCTGTTCACCGGCTATATTTACCCACTCCTGGCCAAGAACCTTCTCGACTAATGAGGCTGATCTTCCGTTAAGGTAGCAGAGATCTTAGAAATAATCACCATGATGAGATCAGTGTCAAATCCATGGGAATTCTAAAAAATATTTATCAAAATGTAGCAATGCTTCTCTCTCTCTCTCTCTCTCTCTCTCTCTCTTTCTCTCGATGTGTGTGTTGCTTGGCAACCAACATTGATCTGTTTCAAAAAAATCACATGACTTAGGAATTGCTGGTGGCAATATTACTCTGTCATTTTTCTTTCTCATACCAAGCTAATGAAGGCATTCCTAACTGCAATGGCTGTTAATTGTTTCTTCTTCTCTTCATTTGGCTTTCATTTCCATGTATTCCATTCATTAAGAGCAATTTGGTTAAAAAAAAAAAGACAGTGGCCTAGGAAAGATGGCTGGAGAGAACCAAATGAGGACAACTTCTTCTGGAGATAAAAAAGAGACAATGACAATTCATTTTTTATTCATGATTCATGAGGTCAGCCTTGCCTTTCCCAAACACCAATCACAGCAGAAATTGAAGCCAGACAGCTTGTACTGTCCTCTCACCCAGACATTCTGTGACCAGACCAGGAGGCCAAGGGCATCTGGGCCACCTGGACCTTCCCATTGCTCCCAAAGTCCCCTCCTGCTCACCTGCTTAGTCGTAGGCTTCCATGTCAGCCTCCCTCTGATGAGAGGCTCTGCTCACTGCTCAAGTCTACATTGTAGCATCCTGTACAGCCTCAGCTCTGTTTACAGAGCGTCTGATACTTTCTATTGCTGTCAAGCTTTCTGACCATTTGTTTGTCTATTCATTTTTATTTTTTGTTGTTGTTAGGCTTGAAACATTGACCTTGGAGCACAGGGATTTTGCCCAGCACCAGAAATTCTTCTTATAAAGTGTTTTCCTGTAAAAAGTGTTGGCTTTTAAGAAACTGCACTTTTCCTGCAGGTAAACCACAGTGGCCACACAACATGAGAAGAAAATGGTTAAAAATACAGCAGTTGGTGGCTGCTGGGACAGGGGTAGCATTTTCTCTATGAGGCTCTTGATTGGTCTACAACATTTCAGCAGAAGGTCCCCATATCTGGGAGTATGGGGGCAGTACAAATTGGACTCGACTGTTTTGTATTTTCTTAAAGAGGACACAAAGTTGGGTGGGTAGAAAAGGGAAGGGGATGATCAAAATACATTTTATGAAATTCTCCAGAAACTAATACAAAATGAGAAAAAAATCCACACATTTCATGAGTAAATCTGAAATACCTTCCTCTCCAAATACTTTGCCTTGCATATGTAATTGCCCGGTTATTTTGAAAGGCTCTGAGCCCTCTCCCCCACCTAATGTGTTCACGATGTCCCCTGTCCTCTCTGCTGTGGCTTCACAATTATGAGTCACTGCTTTCCAGCCTTCTTCCATCCTGTCCTGGTGAGAGCTCTGCCAAGCAGAGGCTCCACACACCCTTTACAGCCCAATACCTGACTCCTCCCTCTCTCTGAAATTATAGCTTGGAGTGGCCATTTTCAAGGCAAAAGGTCATTCCATTCCCATCCCTTTGGAGTCAATGTGCATCCACCTCCTCACCCCTGCCTTGGAGAGACAAGGCTGTTTGGGCTGCAATTCCTTCATTGCACATGGTCCATATTTTATATTTAGTGTGGCGGTCAAATTTAGGAAGGCAATTTCTCCTAGAAGCAGGAGTTCCAATAATCTACTATCTTCTATTGGCATGTGTGGGGGAGTGGGCAGTAATGGGTTTATGGGAAGTGCCTGCTGGCCTGTCTGTTCCAAGGAGGGGATTATTCCTGTCAATCTACATGTTTTAGAATTGGTGGGCTCCCACTGCTTATTATTCAGCAAGCTTTTATTAGATTGTCTCCAAGCACAAAGCAGCAAGTAGAACACCCTTCTGGGTAGGCAGCAGGCTAGATCAATATTGCTAGGCATTACAAACCTTGGATAAAATAATGCTTCGTTTTCATGTTGGCTCCAGGAGTCCGGGAGGCAGTTCTGTCTGCAGAATGAGGTAGAGAGACACAGAGACACGAGTATAGTCAGGGTCTACTGAGGGTAGAATCCATGGTTGAGATGGATATTTTTAAAATAAGAGTTGTACTGGCTGGTTTCGGGTGTCAGCTTGACACAAGCTTGAGTCATCAGAGGAAAGTGCCCTAGTTGAGGAGATGCCTCAGTGAGATCCAGCTGTAAGGTGTTTTCTCATTTAGTGATCAATGGGGGAGGGGCACACCTCATGGCGGGTGGTACCATCCCTGGGCCGGTGGTCCTGGGTACTATAAGAAGATGGGCTGAGCAAACTAGGGGGAACGATCTAGTAAAAAACACTCCTCCATGGCCTCTCCTGCAGCTCCTGCTTCTGGGATCCTGCTCTGTTTGAGCTCCTGTCCTGACTTCCTTCAGTGATGAAAAGCTGTGCTGAACTGTAAGCCAAATAAACCCTTTCCTCCCCAACTTGCTTGTTGGTCATATGGTGTATTTGACACAGCAATAGAAACCCTAACCAAGACAAGGGTATTTTTCTTATCTTATCTTATCTTATCTTTTCTTTTCTTTTCTTTTCTTTCTCCTTCCTTCCTTCCTTCCTTCCTTCCTTCCCTTCCTTCCTTCCTTCCTTCTTCCCTCCCTCCCTCTATCCCTCCCTTCCTTTTTTTTTTCTGAAACAGGATCTCCCTGTAGCCATGGCTGGCTTGATACTCTCTATGTAGATCAGGCTGGCCTTGAACTCATAGAGATTCACCTGTCTGTGCTTCACAAGTTTGGGGATTAAGGGTGTATACTACCACACCTGTCTTGGTGAAGTTATGTTTAAGATACATTTTACTTTTGTTTAGCAGTTAAAGCTATAAAGAATATACTGAGCCACAGAAACTCATTGATTTCACTACCTTTAAATGAAGTAGCAATGGAAGAAGGCATTATTTTAAAAATGAGCAGGGTGGATGAAATTTTATCTTTCGTTATATGTGTGTATGGAATGAGGCAGAAATGAGATGAACTCAAATTCAGAAGCTGTGTAACTCCCCTCCCCCTGGGGGCCTTTGCTATCTTCAGTCCTCCCCTGCCTCTGGAGGACAACATGACCTAAGGAAATGCAGCAGGAGAGTGGCTGTGTGCAGGTCAGGTGTTGACAGCTTCGATAGACTCTGAGGAGCAGCACACGTGTGCTAGGCTTTTGTTAAAAGTTCCTGATCTGAAATTGCAGCCTCAAGAATGAGAAAAGATCTTCACCAATCCACATCAGACAGAAGACTGATCCCAAAATACACAAAGAACTCAATAAATTGGTCATCAAAAGAACAAATAAAATAAAACAATGGAGTACAGACCTAAACAGAGAACTCTCAACAGAAGAATTTAAAATGACTGAAAGACACTTAAGGAAATGCTCAATATCCATAGCCATCAGAGAAATGCAAATCAAAACAACTTTGAGATTGCATCTTATACATGTAAGAATGGCCAAGATCAAAATCACTGATGACAACTTATGCTGGAGAGGATATGGGGTAATGGGAACACTTCTGCATTGCTGGTGGGAGTGCAAATTGGCACAGCCTCTTTGGACATCAGTGTGGCAATTTCTCAGAAAATTAGAAAACAACCTTCCTCAAGACCTAGTAATACAACTTTTGGGTATATATCCAAAGGATGCTCAATCGTGCCACAAGGACATGTGCTCAGATATGTTCATAGCAGCACTGTTTGTCATAGCCAGTAACTGGAAACAACCTAAATGCCCCTCGACCAAATGGATAAGGAATATGTGGTACATTTACACAATGGAGTACTACACAGCAGAAAAAATAACACCATCTTGAATTTTGCAGGCAAATGGATGGATCTAGAAAACATCATATTGAGTGAGGTAACCCAGACCCAGAAAGACAAATATCATATGTACTCACTCATAAGTAGCTTTTAGACATAAAGCAAAGTAAACCAGCCTACAAATCACAATCCCAGAGAACCTAGACAACAATGAGGACCCTAAGAGAGATGGATCTAATTTACATGGGAAGTAGAAAAAGACAAGATCTCCTGAGTAAACTGGGAGCATAGGGACCATGGGATTGGGTTGAAGGGGGGGGGAGAGAAAGGGAAAGGAATAGAGAAAAATGTATAGCTCACTAAAATCAATAAAAAAGAAAGGCTTGAGATTGTTCTCAATTACCAAATACCAAGTATAGTCTCCAATCAGCTAATAAAAACTTCGTATTGGTTTGAAAAAAAAAAGTTCTTGATCTGGTTTCCCTGCTTATCTGACTGTCCATGAGGCTGGGATGAAGCAGACTCCCGGAAGGAGTCTCTTGACACTTCAGTGATGTTAAACCCACTTCTCTCAAATGCTACCACATGTAAAGACAGACGTGACACATAAAACTACACAGCCACACACGGAATTTCACCCAGCCATCATTGTACTTTAAAGTCATTGAACTAGTATTATGATGATTGTGTGGTAGTTGCTAGCATTGTGTGTGTGTGTGTGTGTGTGTGTGTGTGTGTGTGCATGTGTGGTGGCCTGTTATGGTTAGCTTTAACTGTCAACTTGACACAGCCTAGAATCACCTGAGAGGAGAAGCCTCAACTGAAGAATTGTCTTTATCAGGCAGGCTTGTGGACATGTCTGTGGGGAGGGTTTGTCTTGTTTGGCCCAAACCCCAGTGGGTGGGACTATTCCTTAGCCTAGCACTTTAAAAATGGAATACCTCCCTGGCCCTATTACTGATATCTTCATTATTTCTACCATGTATTATTGATTTAGGCATTCTTAGAATATTGTCTCCAAAAATCTCTTGAGAACAAATATGATTATTACTTAATTTCTTTGCAATCCAGAAAGTGAGAATAAGAAATGAATGCTTATTGACTATTTCATGTGCCAGACATAGGGATTAGAATTTCCATAAATTTATTCTTGAATCTTTCAATAAGGTACATGTTGCTGGTAACTTACCCAGGTAAGTTTCTACCTTAATCCAAACATGCTCTTATGCTGAGGCTTAGAAAGCTACAGATTTTTAAGTAAGATTTTATAAAAAGAGACAGCCAGGGAGTGGAGAGATAGCTCAGCAGTTGAGTGTATACTGCTGTTGAAAAAGGCTGGAATTGGGTTCCTAGCACCCAAGTCAGAGGGCCTGCAACTTCAGCTGTAGGGGGATCTGACACCCCTGGCTTCCAAGGGCATCTGCACTCAAGCTCATATCTCTACCCGACATGTACATAATTGAAAATAAAATCCATCTTAAAAAAATGTAGAATTAAGCAGCAAGGCCAATTCTTGGTATTTGCTTCTCCAGTTCCTTCCTGAAGAAAAAGAAGCAATGACCACATTCCTATGGGTCTCTTGGGGGCTCTGTAAGGTCAATGGTTTGCTTAAGGTCGCAAAGCTAGTGCGTGGAAGAACCTGGTTTTAGGTAACGTGTCTGCTTCAGTCCATGTTTATTCTCCTGTGGGGGCCCTTCAGAAGAACAAACACCACTCCTACTGAGGACCTTCTGTGGATCCTGAAGAGGCATTTGCCTGCTGCCTGCCTCAACACATTCAGTTCTGAAGCTATTTGACCCTGAGAGCATTTGACTGGCGATAATGTGAGGACTGACAATATCACTCGCCAGCTAAAATGGCCAAGATTCCTGAAGTTTCCAGGACACCTGAGGGAAAAATTCATGATATTTCACAAGGGACCCTGCTGTCCGCAGGCAGTGACTGTAACAGTTTCTACAAGTAGGGAGAGAAGGCGGTTGTGGCCATGAGCTGATCTTAGAGTTTCCCTTCATCCTCTGAGCTCTTCTAATGGATTCATTAATACCTTACTTATTCTTGTTTTTCAAAAACTTCTTCTTAAAATGCAAAAGATTGTGAGAGTTGGGGGTGATTCTCATAGGCTTATGATGAGAAGTTAGAGACCAGCAGATCCCTGGGGCTCGTTGGCAAACCTGCTTGGTCTACTTGTTGAGTTCCAGGCCGGGAAATTCAGAAGAACAAGATGTACCTTAAAGAACAAGGTGGACTTTTTTTCTCTACCGTGAAAATGTTCTAAAAGATATACTTGTCCTAAGTGAAAGCCCCCAAATCTATTTCATCTCTTCCACCCTTGAATTATGCAAATCCCTCCATCCTGACCCTGTCAGTAGAAGTGACAATGTCACCTATTGATCTAGACCACAAATAGAGATTTGGGAGAATTTCCAGTTGAAATGATGAAGGCTACCTGGAGGTGGAATGAAAACTTAGCTTCAAATGAGCCGGAGTCTAACAGATAGAGTAAGAGTGGTAGGAATGTGGGATGGAAGGAAATCTCCTTTAAACACTGGTCCATCAAGTGCATGGAGATGCTTCTTGGTGCTCTCATGCCAGGGTCTCTAGAAAAGAGGACTTCCTTGAGTCTGACCCAGCAACTTTTTCCCTTCTTAGGGCATGAGCAGCATTTCTGCAGTTAACACGTCATTGTAATTCAAAGAGAAATTGATATTTGCTGATTGCCTTGTGCCGAACCAAACTTACAAGAGTGCATTAAAGTCCTTGGTGAGGGAGCTTGGAAACATTACAAACAAAGGCATGGGCTTCTTGGGCATTAATATTTGATTCAATATCTTTTAGCTGTGCATGGCATATTTTGATGGAGGAGGCGTGTGTAGGTATAAATACAAATTGGAGAACCACCAGGCCAGAGCAAGCTTGTCAAGTGACTCCTGTTGGCAGGATCCACTAGATCCCACTCCTCCTTTGGGTAGGATTTATATTATCATATATTAATTATACATAATAATGGGTTTTATTATGACATTTTCTGCATGTATATAATGTATTTGACTGTATTCATTCCCCGTTACTCTCTCTTGCTCCCCACCCATTCTCTCTGATCTCCCTCCCTCTTCCCATATAGTCTGTCTTCTATTTTCAAGTACTGCTTTTCTTTGGAATGAATTTGATAGGGTCTTACAAGGGCCTGGGTGAGGCATTGCACAAAAGCATGACCACCTTACCAGTGGCTACACCACTGAGGAAAAGGTCTCCTCTTCCCATAACCACCTTTAACTGAATGTAAGTCCTCAGGGAGGAGTGGAACTTGGTTAGTCCTTTTGGAAACCCTGAAGGAATGTTGACAGGCCCAATCTTGTACCTACACAGATGATTTGAGGCTGCTTAAGACAGTAACAAGGAACAAGAAGAGACTCCAACGCCTCCTTCACTGTCCATAAGAGGAAACTTTCACTGTTTCTCATGTGGGGCTGGGGACTTCTTCCAACCCATATATTCCACATGATAAAAGGCATTGATACACTGAATAAGTGCCAAGCCCCTTGTTCAAATAATGACATAGATGACCAAAAGGCAATTTCTATTTTTAGATGCTGTGAAAGGATAGATAGATAAGAGCAACGAACAAGAAAACAACCAAAGAAGTGTTTTAGCAAAAAAGAATGTATGAGGATGCACTGGAAGGACTTGAGGGGAGAACTGTTTCACTTCATAGAAAACGTCTCTTTTCTAGTCAAATCAACCACCAACTTGGCCAGTGTACACAATTTTTTTTTTTTGAAATTTAGAACAGCTTTCTTTGCTCTGTGAGAAGTTTGTCTTCCTCTTTATCTATTGGCCAGGACTTGACTGGATTCCACAGAGCCTGCCCACTTTAGCAAGGAGAGATTTATTATAGGGGATTGGAAGCTTACAAATTTGGAATGTGTGCCGGCCTTTAAACCCAGCACTCAGGAGGCAGAGGCAAGTGGATCTCTGTGAGTTCAAGGCCAGCCTGGTCTACAAGAGCTAGTTCTAGGACAGGCTCCAAAGCTACAGGGAAACCCAGTCACGGAAAATAAAAAAGAAACCAAAAAGATAAATTTGGAATGTGAAGACCAAGTGAGCCTCAAAAAATGTGAATGTTCAGGTATTCCTGTGGTGAAAGGTAGAATGTTTTAGGTATATGCCCAAGAGTGGTATAGATAAGTCATATTATAGTTTTACTTTTCATGCTTTGAGGATTTTTCTGTTTCCCATAGGACCTGTAACATTGTGCGCTCCCCCCAAACAGTGAGAAGAGGTCTCCCTTTCACCACATTCTTGCCAGCAGGTGTCGTCATTTCTTTTCTTGATGATAGCCATTCTAACTGGAGTAAAATGGGGGTTTCCAACCAATTTTAATTTGCATTACCCTAAACGCTTAAGATGTTGAACACTTTAAAAATGAAGTATTGGCTATCTGTATTTTTTCCTTTGAGAACTGTCGGTTTAGTTTATTATCCCATTTATTGAGTGAAATTTTTTCTGGGGCATTTAATTTTTGTAGTTCTTTATATACGTCTTTGTTAGGGTTTTATTACTGTGAAGAGACACTTGGGCCACACCAACTCCTATAAAAGAAAACACTTCATTGGTACTAACTTCCAGTTTCAGAGATTTAGTCCGTTATTATCATAGTGCAAAGCATGGTGGCATACAGGCAAGCATGGTGCTAGAGAGGCAGCTAGAGTTCTATATCTGGATCCACAAGCAGCAGGAAGAGACAGGAGCCACTAGGCCTGGCTTGAGCTTCTGAGACCTCAAAACCCACCCCCAGTGACACACTTCCGCCAACAAGGCCACACCTAATAATGCTACTCCCTATGGGCTGATGGGGGCTATTTTTATTCAAACCACCACAACATATTATTCTAGATATTGAATCCCTGTCTGAAGTATATCTAGCTAAGATTTTTCCCATGCTCTACAGTCTATCTGTTGTCTCTGGTGGTAGATTTCTTTCATTAACAAAAGGTTTTTAGTTCCCCCATAATTCCATTTGTCAATTCTTGGTGTTGATTCTATCAGAGTCCTTTTTGAAAAATTTTTGCCTGGACCTGTAACTTGAAGCATTTTCTGTATGTTTTGTCTATCAGTTTTGACATTTAAGATTTTATACTAAAGTCACTGGCCCATTTTGGACAGATTTTTGTGAAAAATGAGATACATAACTCTTAACTCTAATTTCATTCTCTTGCAAGAGCATCTTCAGTATACCAGCACCATTTAATACATCCTCTTCCAATGAATATTTTTGATACTTTTGTCAAAAATTAGATGTCTTAGTTACTGTTTGAGTGCTGTGAGGAGATACCATGACCAAGGCAAGTCTTAATCAGAGTTGTTCTTACAATTTCAAAGGGTTAGTCCATGATCATCATGGCTGGAAGCACCACAGGTATGGTGCTGGAACAGTAGCTGAGAGCTTTACGTTCTAATCCACAGGGAGGGGAGAGGAGAGGAGAGGAGAGGAGAGGAGAGAGAGAGAGAGAGAGAGAGAGAGAGAGAGAGAGAGAGAGAGAGAGATCTGGCCTGGGATTTGAAACTTCAAAGCCCATCCCCAGTGACATATCTCCTCCAGCAAGGCACACCAACTCTAATAAGGCCACACCTCCTAATCCTTTCCAAATGGTTCCATAACTAGGAACCAAGCTTTAAACATGAGCCTATGGGAGCATTCTCTAAATGTCTGTTTGTGTGCCAATACTATTATTTTGGTCATTATGGCTCTTTAGTGTAATTTGAGATTGGGTATTATGATCTCAAATGAGCAGATATGTTCTTTCTGCTTAAGATTTTTGCCTATCTTTGGGATCTTTTGTGCTTCCATATGAATTTTATGATTTTTTTCTAGTTCTGTTAAGAATGCGTTGGGAAGTTTAATGAAGATTGATTGTGTAGAATCTGTAGACTAACTTGGCTAATATAGTCAAGTTCACACATTAATTCTGCTAACCCGTGAGTTTATGAGGTCCTTGATCTTCTCTCTTCTTTAATTTCTATTTTGTGTCTTAAAGTTTTTATCATACATACCTTTTACCTTTTGGGTTTTATTTTCTTCTAGGTTGCGATGGGGTACTTTTCATAATTTCTTTCTTGGAAAGTATAGTATAAAGAAAAGGTACTGATTTTTATATGTTTATTTTTAATCTTTTGACTTTGCTGTATTTATCAGATTTAAAAGTTTTATAGTGGATTCCTAAGTGTTTTTTAAATACAGAATCACATCATCTGCAAATGGGGATAAATTGACCTCTTTATTTCCTATTTGTATTCATTTATATATTTCTCCTATTTTTACTTATGTATTTAAGATTTTGAATGCTATACTGAATGAGTGGAGAGAGTGGACACACTTGTTCATCCTAGGCTTAGAGGCATTCTTCTTGGGTTTTCCCCATTTAGTATAGCATTGACTAGAGATTTTGTCATACATAATCATAGTGGTTGAGATCCATTCCCTTTTATTTCTACTTTCTTCAGGTCTTTTATTAGAAAAGTTATTTAAAATTTGTCAAGTACTATTTCTGTGTCTATCGAGGTGATCACGTGATTTATATCCTTAAGTCTATTGATACATGTTACATTTACTGATATATGTATGTCGAACCAACCTTGAATTTCTGGGATGACATCAATCTAGTTGTGATGTATCTGCTTCTTTAGCATGTTTACAAGTACTTGGTTAGGAATTTTTATACCTATGTGCATCAGGAAAATTGACCTATGTCTGTGTGTTATTTTAGTTTGAGTGTATTCTAACCTTGTAGAATAAATTTGGTAGTGTTTCTCTTTTCTATTTTGTGGAACAGTTTGAGAAGTGTTGATATTAAGTATTTTTTTTTTAATTTTGATAGAATTTTACAGTAAATCTGTCTAGTACTGGGCTTTTCTTTGTGGGCAGTCTATTCATTACTATGCCAATCTTGTTGCTTGTGATGGGCCTATTTAAATAGTGTATACTTTGATTTAATTTTGGTAAATGTATATGTTTAGGAATTAATCTATTCACCATAAGTCTCCTAGCTTTTGGAATGTGGGTTTTTTTAAAACATCCCATAATGATCCTTTAGATTTCCCTGGGATCTCCAGATTTGTTGATTTGGGCCTCCTCTCTCTCTTGCTTAATTTAGCTAAGAATTTCTCAATCTTCATTATCTTTTTTAAAGAATCAAGTCTTTATTTCTATGAATCATCTGCATTTTGTTAACTTTTATCTCAATGTTTGTTATTGCTTACCACATACTACACTTACATTTGCCATCACAGTTTTTTTTTGTTTAGAACACCGAGATGTATCTTTTTGGTGTTGCTAGTTTTTGTTCTGGTTAGTAGGATTCTGGTTATTCTCTTCTTTCTCACCTACTAGGGATTTGCTGACTTGTTTTGATGAACATGCTGAGTTTGTTTCCTACCACTCCTTTGCTTAGCTATTTCTCCTACAAAATTTATTCTTTCTTATGCATTCATGCTCTGGACTGTCATGTTCTTCTCTTGTGCATAATATTCCTTTATGTGTCATCTGCAATGATGGCTTGGTTGTTGTTGAGCTGCTTTAATTTGTGCTTATGTTGTCATGGTAATATTTCCCCACCCACTTTAAGAGATGACTCTGCTGGATATAGCAATCTTGTTTGACAGCTTTGTTTACTTTCAGAGCTTGAAACACAAGACTCCATGATTTTCTGCCTTTTAGAGTTGTTGACAAGGGATCTGACCTTATTCTGTCTTTTGTCTTTGCAAAGTGACTTCCATTACCTTTTATAGCTTTTAGTATGGTTTCTTTGCTTTGTATTTTTGACATCTTGATATAATATGGAGAGATTCTTTTCTGACCATGGCTATTTAGGGTTCTGAATGCCTCTGGAACGTATATTTCTTTTTCTTGATTTGTAAAAATTATTCTGCAATGGTTATATTGAATAAATTCTTTGTGTCTTGAGATGTTATCTAACTTTTTGCTCTAGTCTATGCATCGTGAGGTTTGGTCTTCTGAACACATGTGAAAACCATTGGAAGTGTCAGTCATGCCTATTCATTGATTTTTTTTAAAAAAAATCTTTTTGTGTTTATTTTGACTTATCTTCTATTCTTGAAATCCATTCTGCTTAGTTATGTCTATAAATGATGTTTCCACAAAAAATATTATTGATGGAATCTTTAATCTCTTGAATTTCTGTTTGGTTCTTTTTGAAAGTTTTAATTTCCTCGATGAAGTTTTTCCTTCATGATTTTGAAATTTTCTCCCAAGTTACTGACCATCACCTCACCCTCTGTGGTAACTCTCTGCTCTAGGTTCTAAATTGATTTCCTTACTTTGTTCTTCTGCTCATTTGAATTCTTTTTATGGTTATTGATCTTTTTTTGAAAGTAGGGCTCTGAAATCTTTTTCTGGCACTCCAGCCATCTCATTATCTGTGGTCTGGGGTATTGAGGAAGTGAGCTTGTAGAGAAGTCATGATGGGTTGTTGTCTCACATCGCTGTGGTTTTCTGTTGTGTTTTGATCATCTGTTGAGAAGAGTGTGCTATTCAGTTATGTTTTCTCCTTTGCCTATTATTTGGTTTGCCTATTTTGTTTTGTATGAGTTCTGCTGGTGAATTGTCCTTGCTTGAAATTGTGTTTTCTCCTGCTGTCTAGGGGAGAGGTTGATTGCAGTAATGTACATAAAGATTCACCAGTAAGCAATCCTGGTTTTGGTTTGCAATGGAAGGCACTGTGCACTTCATTATGTCCCCAGTAAAGTTCAGAGACAGGGCACTAGGGTGCTGGTTAGGAAAACTCTAGTTTAAAGGTTTTTCTCTCTCTCTTCTTTTTTTTAAAGAGCTAAGGGTATTGACATTTAAATAGTGATACTAGAAAAGAATGGGGAAAAGAGGGAAGATGGAATGGAGTATAAATGAGAAGAATAGCATGTAAGTTAGAGGCCTAACATACTGTAGAGGAACAATTGCAGGTGAGGAAAAAGGAGGAAGTGTTGTGAGGCTGTGTCTGGAAAGACAAGTTAAAACACAATAATGTAACAAAATGCAAAATTGTGAGTGATAATAAAGACAGGAATAGAGACAACCAAAATAAGAGTGAAAAATAGAAATAGAATAAGCGATAATGGGCTGGAGAGATGGTTCCACACTTAAAAGCACATACTGATCTTTTTGAAGACCAGAGTAGCTTTTAGAACCCAGGTCCAGTGGCTCACAATCTCCTGTAACTTCAGTTATATGGGTTCAACACCCTCTTCTGGCATCTATGTGCACTACAAGCATGTTCACACACACACACACACACACACACACACACACACACACACAGAGTTTTAAAAATCATGAAAGATAAACAGTAACTCAGAATACAATGTATTATACCTTTTGTCAGTACTTCCTCATGTGGTCTAGTTTTATTCTCTTGCTTGTGGATATCCAAATTCCTCGCTACCATTTACTTTAAAAAAGTCCTTTCTCCAGTGCTGGTTCCTAGTACTTTTGTCAGTCATCAGTATATATTTGGTCTGACTTCTGGAATTTCTATTCCGTTCCGTTTGTTTATATGGTTTTTTTTTAAATGCCAATTGTTTTGATTACAATAGCTTTGTAGTAGGTTTTAAAGTCAGGCTGTATTATGCCTCCCACTTTGTCCTTTTAATTCAAGAAGGATTTGGCCATTGCGTTTGTAGTTCTATATAAATTTAAGCTCATTTACTGTTGGCATACAAACATGCTTCTGGTATTAGCATATGTTTTTGGCATACAGGGTCACTGTTGAATTTGTTTATTCCATTTCTTGGTAGGATTTGTAAGTGACACAAACGTAAATCCACATTATCTGGAAATGGTGATTTAGGTCTTATTTTCCAATTTCACTGACGTGTACTCTTCCTCTTTCCTGATTGCTCTGACTAGAACTTCCAGAAGTCTATTGACTAAAAATAGAGCATGTGGGTCTCTTGTTTCAGATAGTAGGAAGCCTTCAGCAATTCCTCACTTAGTGCAAGGTCAGCTGCTGGTTTGTGGGTCAAATTGACAAAATCTAGCCAGTAGAGTCCTCCATGATTGTACGACAAGAACTCTACCAACTGAACACCTCCCTAGACCCTGACCTTTGCAATCTTGAGGCTGAGTGGCTGTGAGGACTCATGTGAGCCCCTCAGGAGATCTCACCTCTTAACATTCCCTTATGGACCTAATAGGGAATCGCGAAGCTCACAAGTTCCTCAGGAGACTTTCGCGAGAGCCCCTTGCAACACCTCTCCTTCTTGAATTCTATTAGTAGATTCAGAAGTGCAGGGATAATCTCAGAAAAGCACATGGACTTCCTATCTAACCCAGGAAGTTTTTTATAGGGTGTAGGGTGCTAGGTCTCTCTCTGAAGTTGGAAGCAAGAGTCGGTAACATATAGGCATTTTCTTTAATGTGACCTCATTTGTATTTGTAAATTGACAGGACTGGTGCTGTTTGGAGAGATGTCCACTACCAAATGAGTTAAATTCAGTTATAATTATGTGCAAACAATTCAAACTTTACTTACTTCAAATACATTTGCTTTCTCTTGCACTTTTACCTGTTACTTGTAAAACACCATGTCCAAAGCCATCAAGTCTGCATGTTCTTCAGTATTTAAAAAGACACAGAGATAGAGACAGAGACCCACATTGGAGCACTGGACTGAGCTCCCAAGGTCCCAATGAGGAGCAGAAGGAGGGAGAACATGAGCAAGGAAGTCAGGACCACAAGGGGTGCACTCACCCACTGAGACAGTGGGGCTGATCTATTGGGAGCTCACCAAGGCCAGCTGGACTGTGACTGAAAAAGCATGGGATAAAACCGGACTCTCTGAACATGGCGAACAATGAGGGCTGATGAGAAGCCAAGGACAATGGCTCTGGGTTTTGATCCTACTGCATGAACTGGCTTTGTGGGAGCCTAGCCTGTTTGGATGCTCACCTTCCTAGACATTGACGGAGCGGGGAGGACCTTGGACTTCCCACAGGACAGGGAACCCTGACTTCTCTTAGGACTGGAGAGGGAGGGGGAAAGGAGTAGGGGGAGGGGGAGAGGAGTAGGGGGAGGAGGGGAAATGGGAGGCGGGGAGGAGGTGGAAATTTTTTCAATAATAAAATAAAATAAAAAAAAAAGACAGCCTCATTAAAGCAGAGGAATGGAGTCCCCACAGAAACTGTATACACACCCACAACCAACAAGCTTATCAAGGCTATGGAGGGACACACTGCATTTCTTTTCAGTAGCTGCCTGGACTCATAAAAGCTCCTTAAACAGTTTACGAAGAGTTGTTCTCAGCCATTGTCCAAAACCTTGGAATACTACCCAGTCACCCCTTTCTCATCAGAACCCAGACAAGAACAACTCTCCAATCAGAGAAAAGCAGCGAACAAAGGTGTGACCGATTTATTCTGCTTCTCTCCAGAATTGCCCCATAGAAGCAGAAAATATCCTGCTCTTCTGGGGCCCAGGGTGAGGTTTCCGGCTGACCCTCTAAGTTACTTCTTCTCCAACCACAGTAAGTACAAGTTTTAGATTCACAGAACTATCTCTGCTGCCATTATATACTTATGTACATACAGAAAAAAAAATCTCTAAAACTGTGTGGTGGGCATGAGATAGACATACTTCCCTCATGAGTTAATTTCTTTCAAAATCCGTACATGACAGAAGAGTCAATGTAAACAGGCAGAAAATTTCATCTAGGCATTTCTATGGTGGGTAAGATCACATAGTCTCGGAGTTACAAAGATATTTGTGACAGAAGGTAAATAAAGATGAAAGATTAAATTAATGACTAAAACAAGGAAGTCTGTAAGTATCTGGTCTTCTTGTAATTGAGATGGTTAACCATAGCACTATGAAATAAAATCCAGGGAAAGCATTTGGCTCACAATTGGCAAAAATTGTTAAAACTTACAGTGGAGCAGGCAGGAAAGTTAAAATGACAAATATTTGTAGTGCCGACTCTAATATGTCTAGTTAATTGTAGACTCAAAACCCCGATGCTACTGCATGTGAAGATGTGATATTAGCAGCCCAATTTATCTGGGTTACTTGACAAGCAGGCAGGAGAAGAGGAGAAATTGACATCTAAAATGTATTTCCTTCCCAGATTATGAAGCAGAAGAACTGCAGGGCAGGTTGGAACCTAACTAAATTGGTTGGTAAAACCAATCCCAGCTTTATAGAGTCTATAGTAATGCTGGGAAAGATAAACTCTGACTTAGTAGAAAAGTCACCAACATGCCAGTGTTAAATAAGTAAAAGACCTTTCATGAGACTCACTGTTTACAGCCAACCCTAACAAAACTGGACACAGGACTTGAGATCCTCGGGCCACCAGGCTTCCATTGATATTTCATCTATGTAACTCTCAGGATCACCCTCTTCTTCAATTCTGTTTTAGCCTGGAACTTCCTTTCTATCTTCCTCATCATGTTGCTGGTACTTCAGCCCATTCCTAGTATTTATGCACCTAAAAGCAGCCTATCTCTCATCTGGAAACATCACATGTCTTGTATCCCTCTGAAAGGGTCCATACATGTCTCCTTTACAGTGTCTCCCACTTTCCACATTTCTTCTGATACTATTTCTCATTGTTTTCCAAATGTTCCTCTTGTTTTGAAGCCCACACCAAGTGTAGTGGTTTGAAAAAGAATGACACTTATAAGCTTATTTGTTATAATACTTGGTTCCTGGGTAGTGGAACTGTTTAGGAAGGATGAGGAGGTGTTGTCTTGGAGGAGATTGTGTCACTGGGGGTGGGCTTTGAAGTTTCAGAATCTATACCATTCCCAGTTAGCTCTCTCTGCCTCATGCTTGTAAATCAGGGTATTATCTCTAAGCTAATGCTCCAGCTTCATGTCTGCCTGCTACCATCCTCCCCTGCATGATGGTCACAGACTCTAACCTTCTAGAACTGTAAGCTGAAAATAAGTTCTTTTTTCTATAAGTTGTCTTTTCATGATGTTTTATCACAGCAATAGAACAGTGATAAGCACACAAGCTTTCCACTCTTCTATGTGGTATCACCTCCTATTGACATCTCTCTGTTGGTCTCACCTACTCCTTAGCCTTCTCAGCTTATGTGTCTTTTGATTTATTTTAAGGCAATCCTGAAAGCGCTGTCATTCATAATAATCCTTCCCTTACCATGTATGCCTCTACTCCTTAGGTTAGTTTGTGTTTTTCATTCTAGAGAAAAAATCCTTTTCAGAGCTTTGAGCATACTCAATCAATCACGTGTTATCTCAGCTCCACTGATGTCTAAGACTGATGCCTCTTACATGAGTCTAGCGAGAGAGTCTATTGAATACTGTTGAGAAATTTACAAAATTGCACATCTTTGTGTTGGTATAACTTCTGGTAGCCATTGTGTGGCAGGACACTCCATGATTTGTGCTGTATGTTTTCTGGCCAGCATTTCCAGGTCTGTGGCCAGTTCTATTTCTTTCATAACACAAAATCTGTCCTAATCCTTCTCAGTAGAGACCACCCCAAGAAACTACCTTAAATTACACACAAAACACAAAGGTTTACTTATAAGCTTAGTTTTCCCCTCCCCCACAAAGAACTCACTCTTTAATTTCTGATCTCTTATACACCTATACTTCAAGGAGGTGTTCTCCTGACCTGTCCCCCACACCCCCAATTCAGGAAACTTGCTCCCACAATCCCCTTTTAGTGTGTCTTCACATTTTTTCTCTTAGTGGCTCCTTTCCTTAGCCTACCATGTGATTTTATTCTCCAGAGTCTTCCTTTTATTCTAGAATATTCTATTATCTTTCTGTTATAGCTCATTCTTTTCAGGTCTGAATATTATAAACCCATGATAACCTGCAATGTTCTCACTGAGATGGCTCTGGGAGTGTCTTGTTCTTGTCTTACACCAACCTCTTAGCAGTCTTCAACACTGGGGCACTCCTATTATTTAAACATTTATTTTCCAATTTATGTATGTGTGTGTGTGTGCGTCTGCATGAGTTTCTGTGTATCATGTGTGTGCAGTATCCCATAGAGGCCAGAAGAGGGCATCAGATTCAGATTCACATGATGTGGTGCTGGAAACTGAACCTGAGTCTTCTACAAGAGCAGTTAGTACTTTTAACTTCAGGGTCATCTCTCCAGTCCCTGATAAGACTTTGTTGTTGGACCAGGATCACATGTAGCCCAAACTGGTCAGAGTCCTTTTGTAGCTAAGGATGATCTTGAATTACTGAATCGTCAGCTTCCACCTCCTGAATCCTTGGCTCATAGGTGTGTGCCAGGTTATGCAGTGCTTGCTAGGGAGAAAATCCAAGGATTTAATTATGCCAGGCAAGCACAATACCACCTGGGCCATTTCTCTAGCTGGACCTTGTTACTTTGAAGACTTCTAAGCCCAGTTTGTTCTTATTGGTAATATTATTAAATGATATGTGTATGCCAAGCTATGGTGAACAATTCTGCCTTGCACATGCCCTTCGCACTTCTTAGAATTCTTTCTTTTTTCCTCCACCTTCTCGAGGTAGAGAAGCATATGCTACCTGTCTTTCAAATGCCAGCTTGGGCACCCCCTCTCCTGGGTTGCCCTGGAAGACTAAAGTTCTCAGTGTGGTCCTTTTGTTACTAAGCTGACTTTACTTCTTCAAGTTGAGCTTCCAAAGTAAGCTTTTAGTCCCAAAGCCTCCTGCTTAGAACCAGAAGTAGATACATAAATGGAACACCACTCGTCTTCCTTGCTGGCAGCCCATCCCACTATTTCTCTCTGTACCTACTGGGGGACTTTATGCTTTTGTTCCTCTCTCTCTCTTCTCTGTCTTCTTTTTCTTGTCCCTCTATTTGAATGCATTTTTAATTAGCATAGACACTGCTTAATAAGCATTGATTCCCAGCATTGAAGCTGGTTTCTTGTAGAAGTGGTTACCATGTTTGTTTGAAAACTCTAACTACCTTAATTTTTTTTCCCTAACTGATCTATGAGGTCATTCATTTTCCTTGAATGGGTAAAATCATTTACAAAGGACATGACTTTTCATATCCCATGATATATGGTTCTGCTTTGTAAAAGTCCAGGATGTAGGTTTCAATTTACATGTAAATATGTAATTATTTTGGACAAGAAAACAAAACAAGAGCTACATGGCCTCTTTTAAGACAGACAGTGGACTCTCAGATAAGACTCACCATTTCAACAGAAGTGAATGCCGTTTCGCCAGGCACCTTTGTTAGGTTTCAATTTATAAATTTTTCAGAGATAAGTATTAACTAAGGAAGTGGACCGTGATGCCACCCAAGTCCTGACTGTAATCAGAAAGATCACTCCAGCTGTGGCCCTCATCTGGCTGGCATTTTCCCCATTGTTCATGTGTTAATGGCCCTAGTGTCACTGATACTTCTGTCCCCATCACCATGCAGATTGATGGCAAAATGGTTCCAACCAATATGGGTTTTAGTTGTCGCCTGTCTAGACACAAGCGGGAATTACTGGAAACATGTCTTTTTTCTTTATTTCACCAATACGTTACCCTTTTGCACTTAAACCTCAGCCTCGAAGGGGCAGACATATCTTTCAGCTTTGATGATTTCATGGGGACGATGGCTTTTGTTTATGTTGTTACACTCAGCTGCATTTGGCCCCTTTCTCCCCCTCTCTATATTTTCTTGCATTAATGGAATCGGGCTACCCAAATGGCTCTGAAGGATGTTTGGAGTATTTTACATTTTAGATGTTAATAGATGACTCCCGAAAGGGCTACCTTTTATGCTTTAAAAAAACAAATCAACCAACCACATTTCCATTTCTCTGCATCCTTCCACTATCATAGTTAAGGCAGAAGTGTCTCATGGACACGTTATCTATAGAAAGAAGAACACAGGGTGTTGGCTGGCATTCATTACAACAGGAAGAGTGAGGAGAAAGTCCAATGCTCTTGAATACAGAGGAATGATGAGGGCATGAATGGGTCAGTGGTAGAGGGAGGATTCAGGAGGCTCTGAGAGGTTTCGTGAACAGATAAGCACCTTAAGCAAGCCATGGCAAAGTTCAGGGATGGGGTTTGAATGCCATTTTGAGGAAGAATAGGAAGACTTTAAAATATTGAGTCTTTAAACCAAGTAAGATGACTGATTTACCCTTGCATTTTTTGAAACCATATTGATATTTGTGAGTTCATAGGATTGGGTCAAATTTATCCCCTTTTGGTTCTGAATTGGGTAGATTTGGGAAGATTAACATATAAAAACAAAATAACTGATGTTTCTCTTTGTACATATGAGTATATTTTGAGCACATAATGGGGCATTATATGGAGATAAGGGTCATGTTTTTCTCTCTTGAGAACATTAACAAATGTGGAAGTTAGGGAGAGGGATGGGAAGGTCTTGCCCCTAGCTGAAACATGCTCTGAAAATGGAAAGAAGGTACTCATATCTTGAGCATGGCCAACGTGCTTGAAAGAGACAGAGCCCTGGAATGACTTCTTTATGGGGAGTGGCCTGTTCAGGAAGAGGTGGGAGATGCTCTGGTCCCTACTCTGCTTGGCTGTAGTGAGTGTTTTGGCAGTCTCTGACCTCCCTTCTTTCTAGACCTTGTGATGCTCAGTTATAGGGGGCTTGGGTGATGTTGTCAGTACTTGGCTGCCAACGAATACCTTTCCTTCTATTTGAGCCAGTGAAAGACAAGCAAAATCTTTCTGAGCCCTTTATGAAAATCAGTCTGTGCTTAAGAGAAAAGAGACAGGTATACCCAGTGATCTGCATGGCATGGTGGGAAGAGGGTAAAAACTGTGTCTCATCATTGGCACATGGGCCAGCTCTTCCTTGACGCTGGTACAGCTCTCTTTATAGCAAGACGGAACATCAGAGAGCTGAGGGAGTATGATCATCTCTTTATGCCAAATTGGTATCTGCATGGCATTTTTATTATGCTTTGAATTTAATAGTGTCAAATTGTATCATTCAATATCTTTTATAATGTTTTTCAATTTATGTGCCTATATAATTTTTACATTTTCCATTTTATTGTTTGACGGTTTCATACACATCTATAGGAAATTTTAGTAATTTTCTCCCTCCATTCTCCTCTCTTATCCACCATCACTCTGCTATTGATCGAAACCCTTCATTGTAAAACCCCTCTTACTTCCATATTGCGTGTGTGTGTGTGTGTGTGTGTGTGTGTGTGTGTGTGTGGTGGGGGGTACTAAATTTGATTAGAGATGTTTGACAAGTGTGGATAGGAGGTTATTTACTGGAGTATGAGCAACTTGTCAATGGCCACACCATGAATAAAAGATATTCCCTACCCCAGAACCATAAATGGCTACAGGGCATTTTCTGACAATTGAGTTACAAGGCTTCCATGTAAATGAGATACTTGGCAGTAAGAGAATTCTGGATGTTTTATTGCATTCCTGAGCTTTCTGTTATTTAGGTTGCCAAATACTGATTTCTCTAGAACCTGCTTTCCTCATGTATTATTATAATGTATATAATGTATTATAATCTTTTCCTTTATTTTGTTCTTTTTCTTTTCTCTTCTCCCTCCCTCTCTTCCTCCCTTCCTCCTTTCTTCCCTCCCCCACCCTCCCTGACTTCTTTCTCTCCTTCCTTTCCTCCCCTCACTCTCTTTCTACTTCCCTCCATCCCTTCTTCGCTTTCTCTCTTTCTCTCTCTGTCCTTCCCCCTCCCTCCTTCCCTCTCTCTGCCTCTCTCTTCCTTTATTCCTTTCTTTTGGATAATTTCTTAATTAGATTTATTCACAGAAAACTTAGCAGTGTACATTTAACCCAGTTTAGTGGCGAGTTCTTTGTCCTTTGCATTTCCAGCTTGGCAATGTGAGCCACAGATTTAGGATCCAAGATGCTGCCTCCCCAGTGGTGGCAGAGCTCATCATATCTGTTGTAATTGGTCCTAATAGCTTCTACCAGCTTGGCCAGAGCACCTTTGTCTTCCAAGTTAACCTGTGTGAAGGCAGCAGTGCAGCATGTCTTCCTGTGGACCAGCTGCCCCAGCTTGGGCTTCCCCTTGATGATGCAGTAGGGGATTCTATCCAGTGACACAGAGCAGGCAGGAAGATAATGATGGGGACTGGGGTCACTTTCTTCCCTTTGGCCTTTTTTACTTTGGACATCCTGCACAAATATATAACAAAAACTAATCATCATGTTGGCCTGGTACACAGGGCTGTGCAGTCAGGATCAAGCTGGGAGATCAGGAATGACAAAGGCAGAACTCAGCAGACTGGTGCTCCCCCTCAACCCCTTCTCAAATTCACATCTTTTAAAATTAATAGTGTTACACATCCATAGACACACACATGCATATATAAATAAAGCCTGCTGGATCCACTGACCACTTGGGATTGAATAACCTATCAGGGAGTTCATCCCTCAAGAAGACTGGTTCTCTCTCTCTTTAGCAGTTACTAGTTGTTTGGAGAGCTTCATCTAGGGGCAAGGCCTTGTGAGATTCCCCACGCCCATCTTGAGATGTCAGCTGATGTCATTGTGAAGGTCTTATTTAGACAACTATATTGCGAGATTTCATAGGTGCACCTTCCCTGGCATATATAGAAGAGAATATCTTGTGCCAGATGTCCCGTTGGTCCTCTGTTCTTAGAATCCTTCTGTCCCTTCTCCTTCGATGGTCTCTGAGTTAGGTGTAGAGTTGTGTTGCAGACATGTCCATTGGGGTTTGTATCCCATTGCCAGTTGTTCTCTGAATATTAACCTACTCCCTACCCTGACCCTCTGCCCCATCCCTACTTAAGCCTTTAACTTCCAGCATTTCCCTTTTTATTTTCTTATCACGTGTGTTCAGCTCATCCTTAAGTCCTCTCATCAGGTTTGCCTGTTGTTTATTAGAGACTTGATTAAAGAGGTTCATTTAGTGTTCTGGAGAGTTAGTGGACACACCCATAAAATAATACAGCCACTCAACCACTGGGTATATATAAAGTTTTCAGTTTAAAAATGATTTTTTAATTGGTATGTATGCGTATGTGTCTCTGTGTATATATACAAGTTGTGCAGGCCTGGAGAGGGTATTAGATACCAGGTACTAAATACGTAGGTGGGTGTGAGCCATATAACCTGGGTGCTGGAGCAGAACCTTCAGACAATAAAGTGCTCTTGACTGCTGAGTCTGGCATATATAGAAGAGAATATCTTGTGCCAGATGTCCAGTTGTTCTTTTGTGGTAGGACATTGTGTGAGTTTCTAGTACTATGGTTCAATGAAATGATGGTGGCATGTTCACAGAATAAATGCATGTGTCATGAGAAGGGACCATCTATAGACAAACCTGGAGACAGTTTCCAAATCCAGCAGTAGGCTTTGAATCTGGGTTGTCTGTAAAAGCAGAGTTTCTGTCTTGGTGCGGAGGGCATCAGGCACAGCGATTTAGGATACAGGTGCCTGCACTGACTCAGACTTAGAGTTTTCACTACGGGAGTTTATCAGATGACTTATCATCCCTGGAACTCAAAGGCCTTTTCCGTACAGAGGTGATATTTATGTTTACCTTGTGATGTTGCTTTAAGAATCAGAGATGGGACAGGTAACCCATGTGAAGTGCATGGTAGAGGGATGGCCCATTGCTAGTGCTGGGCAAGTTGTACCCTCTAAAGAGAGGTTTCTAGGAGAATGCGGACTAATTCACTCCCCTCAGTCTTTCTGAGTATGCGGCCACTGACCGTCACGCTTGTGAGCACCTCAGGTATGGAAGACGACCGCTCCCATTACTAGGTCTTGGGCTGGTGATGTTTTCTTTCCAAATCTGAGTGCATCTGTTGAGGTGGGGCTTTGGGACAGAGCACAGGCCCAGGGGAGAAGAGAGGTGGGGGAGGTGAGCGTGAAGCTGCATTTGGTAATACAAACCACGTTTCCTGGCTCAGCCACTTAGTTCTTCCCCTTGGGAAATTTTTACTGGTATTTTGCCTGACTGCGAGTCTGCACTTCCTGTTATGAACTGGTTAAGGAGATAATGATAACAGGATTATGAGAAATGGTCGTGAGACAGACCTCACCGTATGACCATGGAAAATGGAGCCTCTGCCATCCAGAAAGGCAACAAAGACAAGTTGCTGTTCTCATTTGTTTCGTAAAATGTTACTTTATAAGCGATAAAGCAGTGCTGTCTTATTTTATACATTTTGAAAGACAAAAGGATGCAGGAATTTTAGAAATGGCAAATGCTCCTTCTGCTCTATGATCATTACTAGTCACAGGCTGCTGTTTTCTTCCTCGCCATCTTCGGTCACATGCACATTATGATGGATGTGCAAGTGAGCATGCGATCGTAAGACTTTGGTACATTTAAACAAAACAAGCACAAAACATATGTCAGTATGACTGTATGCATACACGCGCATAATCTTTGTGTCTTTAACAATACCAATAACAATTAATATCTTCATGTAATCATATATTCTTAAAGAATGTATTTCACTTTATATTTATATATATCAAGGTTGATGTTAAATCTAGCTTTTGATGTTGTATATGAAGCGGCAATGAGCATCCATCATAAAACTCCACATCTGTGTGTTGTTGCTTTCTTGTTTTTACTTTTTGTTATTTATTTGTGTATTTAATGTGGGGTGTGTGTGTATGTGTGTGTGCAAGAGTGTGCATCTGTGTAGGATACTGGCCTCCATGGCTTTCTACCCTATCCTCCCACTGAATACGGAGCTTTTCATTTTAGCTAGAAAGGCTACTCAGCACCACCAAGGAATCTGCTTGTCTCTACATCAGGGTTGATCTCAGGAATATCTAGGCACACACACACACACATGCATGCACACACACACACACACACACACACACACACACACACACGGTTTTCATGTGAGTCTGAGCAGTCTGATCTCATCTCCTCATGCTTACGGGGCAATCATTTTACCCAGAAACCATATCCACAGCCTTGAAGTTGCTTCTGGATAATGACTGTATCCCTGAACATGCTGATTTTATACATTTTTCATATGCTGCGTCTTAGTGTGGCACACCACGCCCCGTCTGCACTCTATGCGCCACCATATTGGTAGTTCATGAACCGGGCAAGGGGCTGGAGATTGAAACACATAAAGACTCACAGACGGAGAGAGACAGAGACACGGGTCATCCTTGAAGCCAGAATGCCCCAAGAATGCCCCCTTTAATGTGTCCAGGGGTAGCTTATATAGGGATAGCCATGCCCCAGCCAAACGTACCAGAAACCATTCTCCTGCCATCAGGAACTCCCGAGGGTCTTGTGCTCAGAGCAGTTGTAGGCACTCAGATCAGGGGAAAACAAGTTGTTTCAGGATCTGGGGGTTCACAGTTCCCAACACTTGAGAATTCTCTTTTTATTCTTTGAGCGTTTCACACACGTGTACAGTGAAATACTATTATATGCACCCCATTCCTTATTTACCCCCAAGTTTCCTTTCATATCTGCTCCCAACAGTTCCTCCTCTCAACTTCATCTTTCCCCGCCTACTAAGTTCAATTAGTGTTGTCTTTATGTGCTTATCTTATGTGTGGGGCTATCCACAGGGGCATTGGACCTACCAGCATCCATACTTTCCAGAAAGAATGATTCTCTGTCAGTGGCGGGGCCTGGAGACCATCTCTCCTTTATTTTAAGAACTTGTGTAGGACAGTTCTGGTTTTGCATCATTGTTAGCAAAGTAACAACATTTTGACAGCTTACCACTGCAAGTTTGTCATTGTTTTGGGGTTGTATATCTAATATTTTTTTTATTTTTTATTTATTTAAGATTTCTGCCTCCTCCCCGCCACCGCCTCCCATTTCCTTCCCCCTCCCCCGATCAAGACCCTCTCCCTCATCAGTTCGAAGAGCAATCAGGGTTCCCTGACCTGTGGGAAGTCCAAGGACCACCCACCTCCATCCAGGTCTAGTAAGGTGAGCATCCAAACTGCCTAGGCTCTATATCTAATAATTTTAAAAGGTAAATTTGAAGAAAGTTTTAGCTATTTGTATTGCTTCGTTAACTACTATTAACGCCTTTTGAGCACAAATAGGATGTTTTTCTTATTCTAAGATTATATAATGTGTATATGCATATGTGTGTTGCATTATGTGTGTATATGCATGTATATATCTATATCTGTGTTTGTGTGTGCTGTGCTGTGAGTGTGGATGTGCACATATTTGAGTGTATGTGTATGTGTGTTTGTATAATGTGTGTGTATCAAAGTATGTTGACTGCCTTAAGCATTAAGGACATTTCTTCTCTTTTGTCACTTGAATTTGTATTTAGTTTATGACATATGGTATTTTTCCTAATTTAGTATGTCCAACTCTATCAAGACCTTTTTGGTGTTTTTAATTATACATTGTGTGTGCGTGTGTGTGTGTGTGTGTGTGTGTGTGTGTGTGTGTGTATGCAAGGGCATCTGCATATCTGCATTTGCCATGGCTTGTATGTGGAGGTCATAGTCAGTTCTCTCCTTTTAACCTAGGGGGTCATTGGGGATTAAATATAGGCTGTCAGGATTGGTGGCAAGTGCCCTTACCATCTGAGCCATTTCAGCAGCCCTCCAGTATTTTTATTTATTTATTTACTTAATGCTTAGAGAATCTTTAGATTAATTATTTTTTAAAGTCCACATTTATGCTTTATTCTTATCTGCAAAATAACCCTTTAATCCATCTGGAAGTTATTTTATCACAGTGTATGTTACTATACCACCTAATATTTTTGTTTATGAATGCATTTATTATTTATTGCATAAATTAAAATATCTTTTTTTTAAAGAAACAATGACTTTTTGTAACCAAACACAGACTACAGAAGCGAAACCATTTCTTTCCTAGATGCTGCAGGCCATATGAGATAGGGTGAGTTAGTGGCCCCTCACCCTGGGGGAGTCTTAGATCATGGACCAATGCTGTAGTGCAGAGCTGGCCCATTTCTCTCTTAAGAAGGAGGCATTTTTATGTGGATGCACTCAAGGTCCTTAGTAAAGTCAGAGAGGCAACAATCTTCTGTTGATTGAATTTTAACTTAATTTAATTTAATTTCCTTGGCAATCCCAGATGGTGTTGTCCCATAGCTGGAGGCTAAAATGGGGCACTCTGCAAATGGAGGGAAAACATACTGACTTGTAATCAGAAACACAAGGCGTAGAAGCAAATGCTGCTCATCAAAATGAATCGCAGTTGGATTCTCAGAGAACGATGAAGTTGTAGACAGGGCTCCAAAAGCTTTGTTCAAGTTTAAGTAAACAGCGTTATCCCCCAAAGCTATCCCTGGGGTCAGGATCTAGAAGGACGGGTTTGAAAACCATGAAATACACACCATGCAGGAAAACAAAACAAACAAACAGAAAATATGACCCAGAATTTGAAAAATCAATACTATTTAAATCATGGCTCATTAGAAACAACAGAAATGTCTGGCATTTTGACTCAGTCAAAGCAGGGGACTGACGAACATTTTAGCTTTGTCATTTGTTCTTTAGCTTGGTTCCACTAGAGTATTTATTTTCTAAAAAGATCGCTCTTGATGTTTGAGGTTTGAGGTTGTCTGATGAGGCTGGGTGATGATCATGGTGACTCAGGACTAGGGAATGCCCTCTTTCTTTGGGAGACTGGGGACAGCTGACTCATCCCAGGGACCTCAACATTTATGCGGATTATTTATTCATCCTGGTAAAGCCATTTCCTGTCATCAGTGAGGATCCCAGTGAAGATGGAGCCAAGCAGCGTCTGGCGACAGCTAAGTCTGTCTGTAAGTTCTAACCCACCCACAAGGCAGATGGGCGACAGAAGCAGCCACCTCTTAGAGCTGGAAATGACTCCTCTCATTCACTCCCCACTGTGACCATCTTTCTGAACAACCCCAGAAGCAGGCCTGGGCCATTTTCTGATACAACACTGATCCTATGAGACTCAATTTCTGCTGTCTTTGTGGTCCCCAAGGATGTTCAGGGCCAGAATCAATGGGATATGAAGTCACCCTTGTTAAGGGTCCCCCCCCCCCAGTTTTGGCAAATAAATGGTACGCATTCACAAAACATTTATGAAAACCCAACCCAGATAACAAGAGGATCTAGAGGTAGCTGTCATCTATCCCCCCTTTTTTAATAGAAAACTGTCTCTTGAAAACACTGAAATTGTACCATTTTCTATACCCTTGTAATAGGTCAGGTGCCAAAGCTTGATGAACGAGATAGAATCGCACAATGGGATCAAAGGGACAGCCAGCCCAGTTTATTTCCAGAGGAAAAGCTTACCCGGACACAAAGAGAAAAACAAGACTCGGCTTGAAACCAATTCTCCCCTGAAGTACAGACGTGAGAGAGCGGGAGTCCCGTCCATGGCGGTCGTCGGCCTGCAGCCCAAGACTGCTCAACTGAGATGTAGATTGTTTGGTGAGCTGCGGAAATGTAAGCCATCCATTCGGATTAAAAGGAATTCTACACCCAAATTATGTCTTCAATCTTTTTTTCATTTTTCAAGTGAAGCAGACTTGCCACCTTCTGAATTACTTACGGAATCTATTCCATCCATGTGCCCCTAAAGGTCGCATGCTTTTCCAGTGACTCCCTCTCATCTCCTCTCTGTCATGTGACTTCCTCCTACCTGAAGCACGTGACCCTCTGAGTAACCTCCCTAGAGCTCTCACTGGGTCTCATTCACCTGTTCTATTTGTACATCTGAATCATATGACCCTCCTAGGGTGACGTTGTCTAACTCTCTATGAGTGGATAAGTGGCTCTTTAGTTCCCAGATGATTCTGAGATCATAGCTCACTTAAGGTTGATTTATTTATTTCATTTTTATGTGTTTTAATGTTTTTCCTAATGCACACATGTGTACCATGTACATGTTTAGTGTAAGTTGAGGCCAGAAGAGAGTGTTAGGATCCTCTGGAGCTAGAGCTGTGAGCTGTTTGATACGGGCGCTGGGAACTGAACCCAGGTCCTCTGTAAGAACAATTCCTGTTCTCTCCTCCTGAGTTGTCTCTCCGGCCTCATCACTGACTACTTTAAAAATCTGTGACTAGTCTGCTTTGGCCCCCAGTACAAACAAAAGGTACACTAGGAAAATGGTAGCTTACACACCTCCCTGGGGTCCTCCTGGGGTCACTAGGCCTCTTAAAGTTTGTAGGAATTCTATACTATTCTTGCCAAGTGACTGATTGCCTATGTGAAAGCAAGGAACGCAGTTCTTACCTCACAGGGGATCAGAGAATGCTTATTCTGGAGTCAGATATGAGTGACCATTGTCCAGGAACTCATATGCAGGATACCACAAGTTTCATGTTTCCACGTGGTAACAGCTGGAGTGTTTTTTTTTATAGTAGCAAAACAATGGAAATCATAAATCAAAACACTTTTTCAGACACACTGATGGGAACATTAGAGGTGATTTAGAGCCAAGTAGGGCAACCTCCACCATAGGCGTCAGATACCACCCAGTGATATTCTTAGCTTGTGTGTTGGTGGCAGGTTTATATTTTCAAAAGGGTTTCTCTAAATGTTACGGGAATGTGACATGTCCTAGTTTGGCTTCCATTGGGTGACAAGACATGCCAATCACACAATTTATGGAGGAAAAGGTTTGTCTTACTCCTTATAGTCCATTATCAAAGGATGCCAGGGTAGGAACTCAAGGCAGGAACCTGGAGGCAGGAACTGATGCCTGCTTACTGACTTGCCCTTAGGCTCATGTTTAACCACCTTTCTTACATAATGTAGGCCTACCTGCTTAGGGATGGCAATGCCCACAGTGGACTGGGTCCTATTACATCAATTAGTAATCAAGAAAATGGCTCACAGATAGGCCACAGGCCAATCTGATCCTGGCAATTCTTCAGCTGAGGCTCTCTCTTCCCAAGTAACTCTACTTTTGTGTTGACAGCTAAAGTTAAGTATAACAGGCCACACATAGAATTGGGCAAACTATGGCTAAGAAGAATGCTAAAGATAGCCCAAGTCATTGGACTTTGAACCTTTGGACATTTCAAACTCCCACTGTAATTAAAGTTCAACTACAGAAAATCAGTCTCTGTAGGCACAGCTTTCCTTGTGGGAAATGTTCTTCACTCCATCAGTTCAAGGCCCAGAGGTTGACTTTCTTTTGCATGACTCTCCTTGGCTGACTTGCCTTGCTTTATCTCTCTCGGCAGACACAGACAAAACCATCAACAGTTTTAAAACACTTTCCTATTAGGCCTTTGATGCTTTCACCATGTAAAATTTTACCTGATGGATCATGGGAACCTGGGTTTTGCTTGTTGGCCAATGAACTTTGATTTGGTCTCAGGGCAGTGGGATGTGCAGAAATAAATAGGCTTGAATTATTCAAGAATTGTCTGAATGCTCCCGGGACATTGCTCTGTTAACCCACATGGGTTTCTGTTCCATGTTTGAATTCAGCCATTTCCAGTGCATCTTTTTCATTAGAAAGATAATGTAGCATCCTTGGATAGAAACCATTTATGAACTGACACAAAATTTTAGAAGGCTGTTCATGTTTTTTTTTTTTTTGAGAAACTTGAAGACTTTAATTTGTTCCCATACCTACATTGTGGATGGCAAGAACCATCTTTCTCAACTCGTCCTTTGATCTCCACTTGAGTGATGTCATGTGCACAAGAATGAACATAAACTATTTACATTGACAATAGTAAAAAGATAGCAATAACAATCTCATTCTCACATTCCAGTTGTAATAACTTCCTAATCTTCAAATGGGAAATTATAAAAGATGAAAGATGCAAAACTAAATGACACTGATATCCTAGTTGTATTAGGTGTTATCACAATATTGTCTAAGCTTGTGAAACTGATCATTGTAATTCACTTTTGATTAACTAGAGTTACTGATAGTTTTGAGCTGCCATGATGGTACCAAGAATTGAGTTTGGATTCTCTAGAAGAGCCAAGAGTGCTTTAACCATTGAATCATCTTACCAGACTCCAATTTTAACATTTTAATATAAGATTCACAAGAAAAAGGAGCTCATAAACATGCAGTTTGTGCAGGGTGGTGGTTGCTCACACCTTTAATCCTAGCACTCGGGAGGCAGAGGCAGTAGGATATCTGTGAGTTTGAGGCTATGCTGTTCTTCAGAGCGACTTCTAGAACAGACTCCAAAGCTACACAGAAAAATCCTCTCGGAAAAAAAAAAAAAACCAAACCAAATCAAATAAAAACAAAAAAGCAAATAAAACAAAACAAGTCTGTAGTTCACATAAAAAAGAGACTATCAAGAAGCTTCAAACCTAACTTTTAATGGAAAGAATAAATTAGCAAACTATTGGAGTAAATAAGCCTTCACTTTTAAAAATATTTTGTCCGAATAAAGGGTAAGACCTTGTTTTGAGACATATCTATGAAAATATGACCCTGAAGAGCACTAGAATAAAAGAAAGAAAGGAAGAAATCTGTCAGATACATAAAACTCAATTTTGACAAAGAGTATCTGAGATTTTAACTTTCATATAGTCTGGGAAATGATTTAGGTGTTTTTATGAAAGAATTTATCTTGTTATAAAAATAATAACGAATAGTGATGGTTAAAATCACCAGCCCCCTCCTCCGTCCCAGTAATCTTTCCAAAGTAGAGATTGAAATCTTCCTTGAACTTATGATAAAACTTTATTGGTTCTCTCACAGATGTTAAATAATTTGTTGAATGTCTTTACCTAGTTGGTTTTCAGTTGAGCTGAGATTTAAGCCCTACTCAATATAACCGTTATCCCAGAACACCTCCTGACCCATCACAAGGAAGAAAAAGGCCTGAAACATCTCTTTCTCTCCTCTCCTTTTCCTTCTCTCTCCCTCTCCTCTCCTTTTCCTTCCCTCTCTTTATCTCCATCCCTCCTAAACCTAGAGTCCAGGTTCTAGTCTGAAATACTCTATCAGTGAGATAAAGCTCCAGACTATTCATCACCTTTTATTTGACCCAGGATCTCGATTAGTTGCCAAGCCTGGTCTCAAAGTCACTCTATAGTGACAGACAGGGTTTGAAATCAGAATGCTCCTGCCTCAGTCTCCTGAAGGTCTCGGACATTAGGTTTGCCTTATCTTCCCTCTGACACCATGAGTTACTGACTGAAGTCATACCATGAACTGTGCTCAGCAAAGCCCATCTAGAACTTGCCATAGAGAGATCTTCAAAGGTTTGTTTGATGGTTTCATGGCAGAACATAATGGTTTAAGGTTTGAGTTTGGGGAGCAAACCAGACTTGGTTCAGATCTATTTTTTACAAATGTGGACAGTTTTCACAGACTTTCTGAATTTAAGGTTATGAGTAGAATCTATCTATCTATCTATCTATCTATCTATCTATCTATCTATCTATCATCTATATCTTATGAAAATTAGACAAGTGAGCCCAGATAAAGCATTTTTCTACCATGCCTTCTGTTTTCAATGTTGCTCGACTATCAAGGTTTCCAAGGTAGTCTCACTGAGGCTGGTCAGGGCTGGGTGTCCTCTAACTTGAAGACTATGGATGGGGCCATCTTTAGGTTAAGAGAATCAAACCTGGAGAAGCTCACTCTTAAATTCTCCATATGAATAAAACATATCTTGAGATAACATGAAAGTTACATGAGGACTTTAGAATAACTAAGAGGAAAAACAAAACAATATGACACCTCCCCCCAAACAAAACAAAACGAAAGAAAAAGTAGGAGGCTTCAGCTACATTTTGGACTTTATTTACTTATTTAATTTATGGAGATAAGGTCTCATGTATCCTAGTCTGGCTTCAGATTTGCTGTGTAGCTGAGGATGACTTTGACTTGCTGATCCTCCTGCCTCCGTGTCCTGAGTGTGGGGGTTACAGTATGTATCACCTTGCCTGGTTCTGTGTGGTGCTGGGTTTCTGAGACAGGGCTTTGTGCTCACAAGGCAAGCACTCCACCTTCTGAACTACATCACTAACTTCTGTTTGTAGTTTTGAAAATTCAGACTTTCTGGCTCTGTCTCAAAGACCTCAGGGAACGCAACCTTAACAGCCCTTGTCCAAAACACTTAGTGGAAAAGTTTTGGGAATTCTGACTCAGCCTGTGCCCAAAGTCCACCCATTGCCCCTGAAAACAATGAATACAACCATCCTGTAGCTGCAATTGCTCCCTGTGACTGCTGCAGGAGGCTGCTGCCCATTGATTAGCAATGGGCACATTTTTCACCAAAGGCTCCGCCCTCCCTTGCTCTGCTAATCCTGTTTGCAAGCCTCTCTCCCCACAGAGATCACTACTTCCTAATAATGAATAAGCTTCCACTCCTGAGTTCAAACTGGCAAATTGCCACCTGGCATTTATTAGCTTTGGATTAATGGATCAAGACTCAAACTTTCTAGTTAAAAGAACAAGACAAGCCCTTAGGAATCACGACTCTTTAAAAAAAAATTCCCCAATCACTTGGAATTAACATTTCTTGCAGTCCTGAGTTTTTTTTTTTTCTTTTCCTCTCTCTTTCCTTCTTCCTCATAGACTTCGATTTGGGAGTGAAGCAGAGGGAAAAGAACTGATTTTTTAGTCCTGTTGGAGCAGAGAAAAATATTGATGCCAGAGACTGTCTGTGATTTCAGCCTGGAAGTTTTGAATGGGACTTGTATTGTGGCAGAAGTCACTGCTTACTGTGTAGGTGCCTGAAGAGGCAGCTGGACAGAGACTAACAAGCTCATTACATCATAGGCTTGAGGAGCAGGTGGAGTCAGGGTGGGGGAGGTAAGCCTGGAGAAGACTCCACTCCAGGGGCTTTGTGAATGATCTGGGCCACCAAAGGAGGCAAGATTGTCCTTGTTCTTGCAGCTCCAGGGACAGGGGTGGGGGTGGGAGCATTTCTGAGAAGCAAATCTTGATTCAGAAATAGAAGGGGGTCTCTGGAAGGGGGGTAAAGTTGGCAGGTTGGCTTGAGGAAGCATGAGCAAGGGGACGGTGAGAGGTGAGGCTGAGGTAGCGAGCGCAGGTCACAAGCTGAGACTTGCTAGTCACTTCTTGTCACTGCAAACTCCATGCTGCAGTCATGGAAGTTCGGCCTGCTGGGCTGATGCCACAGAGGTGACTGGATATGGGAGGCACCTTGCAGTGGTCCAGAGTTTCCAAAGGGACAGTTAGTGGGTTAAGGATAATATTTAGACTAGAGCGTTGGTACCTCCAATGACACTGGATTGCAGACTGTTGAAACTGGTTGAGTGTTCTGACTTCTGATTGGAAAGACAAAACAGATGTAAGGCAAAGGACTGACATGGAGTCTTAGGATAGAGGAGTTTCTTGAGCATTTAAACTTGGTTTTTGAAAGAGAAGCCAAGTTACTTTTGAGAGAAAAATCTTGGTGGTATCCCTGAGGCTGTTCAGCAGGACATGCTCAGGAGATTTGGTGGACTCCTTGGAGAAGAGGGGACAGAATAACAAGTACTGCGGCCTCAAGGCAGATCTTGAATCCCCTTCGTATAAATCTGAAAAGCTAAATTTTAAGCTTGAACCCATGACAGTCATTGTAAATAAGGAATAAAGACAAAAGGTGGGGTAATCTTTTCTTTTCTTTTCTTTTTTCTTTTTTTTTTTTTTTGAGACAAGGTTTCTCTGTGCAGCTTTGGTGCTTGTTCTGGAACTATCTCTGTAGACCAGGCTGGCCTAAAACTCATGGAGATCCACTTTCTTCTGCCTCCTGACTGCTGGGATTAAAGGCGTGCACCACCACCACTCAGCTAGGTGATGCTTTTAGACCAGGATTCAATTTAAAGGAGAATTTGCCTGCTCTCCACATTTCAGCTTATGGTAGACATTTCAGACTCTGTATTTTCTTTTTTTTTGAGATGGGGTATGTGTAGCCATGACAATCTCCCCACATCAGTTTTCCAAGTGTTGGGATTACAGGCACCAATTCCCATCCATGGCTTCAAATCTGTTTTGTTAATGTCCACACTCCCCACATTTCATGGCCAGGGAAAGGGCAATGATTGGGAGTCATTGAATAAAAACAGGGAGGGCAGAGGAGTGGAGTCATCTCTCTATGGAAAGTAGAGACAGATATAATTTTCCAGGAGGAGACACACCCAAAAGAGAGCCCAGGCAGGAATTGGAGGTCAGGGTCTGAAAGTTCTGATATCAATCAACATCAAGTATTTCTGAAAGAAGAAAAAGGGGGGGGCACAACAGAACATTTAGCACCCACTATTTAACAGGTGCTATACTAAGTATTCTAATCTTTTTATGAATATTATATTTAAGCCATTATTCTTGTGTGGTAGCTCTTCAACATCTTGTTTTCAGATGGCAAATCTAAGAGTCAAATGGCACATCCAAAGTCACAAGACTAGTAAGTGACAGGGTCAACATTAGAACACCAATGTCAGCTATCTGAAGTCTAACTGCTGTTCCATATTGTTTCCTTAAAAGGTGGTCATACTTTGATCAAAGCACCAACACAATGCTTTCATAACATTATTTAAATATTTAATTGCATTTTTGTCTTCTTTTTGCACAAGAGGAAACCGAGGATAAATGCCTTCTCTGAGGTCACTCAGCACATGGTGAAGCAGAGGGCATGTGTGAGCTACCACCAGGCTTAGCTGGCCATGGAGCTCCTGAGTAATTCTCCCCTCTCAATCTCTCTGTAGGAGTGCTGGGGTTACAGATGAGTGCCACCACAGCAAGCTTCTGTGGACTCTGGGGATTGAACTCAGGTCATCAGGCCTTGTGTGGCAAGCGAAACCTCTTTTTAAAATAAGAACAAAGTACATATATACCAATGGATTTTGATGTAGATTAAATGAACCCTAACACCGCATTCTGTGAACATGTTTTGTACAGAAGGGGTGTTGTTAGTTCAATTGCCCTGGCATTGCTGTGGAGATGACTAAGTCTTCAAAGTTTCAGGTGATAGAAAGGCTCAGATTAAAACTCACAAGTGTTTTCTTTGCATCCTGCTCTGAATGGAACTTGATATACTAATTTCAATGCTTCCTGTGTTTGTTACCATTACTGTCAAATTTCTGAGTCGACAAACGAAGATCACACTTCCCAACTAAGCAAGAGAGGCAGTCCTGTTGCGAATTTCAAAATATAGCCAATTGGCTAGGTATAGCAGTGCATGCCTGCCATACCAGCACTCAGGAAGCTGAGACTGGAGTATTGGTAGTTCCAGACCAGACTCGGCCATATAGTGAGACTCTGCCTTAAAAAAAAAAAAATTGCTAAAGAACTCCATAGTGAAATCCTAAATACTGATTGCAGGCTCAGTGAGTTAGTATCAATTGATTTCTCTAGAATAACCTTGAATTGATTAAAACCCACGGGTTTCAGTATCAAAGGGAATATGATCTCCTTGGCACTAAGCGGTGTTAATCTGGCCCATGTGGGAGTCTGGAGAACTAAGGATGCCATAGAGGGAAAACTGGGTCAGTGGAAGTCATGATGCGGTGCTGCTGGAGCCTGCACGTGCAAGCAGAGGCCTTGTGCCTGGGCAGTGCCATCTGCCTTTAAAAGAATCTTCTATTGTCATGGTATTTACTGATTCTGCTGCGCTATCCTGAGTGCCATGTGTTGGGTTATAGCTACCTGAGGAAGAGGAGTAGTGTGGGTTTGCATGCTATGTCACTCCCTGAGCTTCGGGAAGTCTCTTTAGTTTTCAGTTTCCTCATATAAAGGTGGTTTCTTGCCATGACAATGGCTAAAATTTAGCCATCTCTTGCTTACTTACACTGGAAACTGTATCATCAGAATACATGTATTATGTATCTCAATAGTCTATCATGTACTATATCTATCCCATAATCTTTCTATAATCTGTTCATGGATTATCTATAGGTTATATCAGTTATCTATCTATCTATCTATCTATCTATCATCTGTCCATTATCTATCTATCTATCTATCTATCTATCTATCTATCTATCTATCATGATGTCTATTATCTATCATCTGTCTACCGTCTGTCTATCTATCCTCTATTATTTGTCTGTCTGCCTATCTTCCTATTACCTCTCTTTGCTTACTATTTACAATAACATAATAAAGTTTCACCCCAATATTACTTGTTTCAATGATGGTCTTTTTTGCAGCTGATTTTACTTCAAGTAACTCTAGAAAACAGTTGTTTAATCCAGAATTGCTTCCGAGGCCCATTTCTCTGTTGATTTCCTCCTCCTCACCTTCTGTGGTTCTAGAGGGAGAGAGGCTCTAGTTCTCTGCATTTTGTTTTTTGCTGATCTGAGTCAGTTTGTCTGTGGTTGAATGGGCCCCAGAGTATTGGCACCATGACCATTTTTTCATGATACATAGTTTTTGTGATCAACAAGTAAACTGAGTTTTAGAAATGGCAACAGAAGTGTTTATATCTTTACATTCAAACTGAACTTTATTTCCTTCAGTTAATCAATAGGTTTGATGAAATACATAATCTGTAGATTGGGAAACTAAAAGTTTCTTTGCTCTTGAAATTATTTTTGTGATTCTGATCATTCATGATTTGTTTATTTTGAGTATGCATTTGCTCATCAGACATTTATTGTATTCCTGAAGATAAAAGCGAGAAACTGAAACTTACAAGAGCCTCTATTAAGCATGGTTATTATTATAAAGGTATTTGCTAATCTTGGTTGAGTTATTATGGTGACCATCACAAGATTCATTGTCCTGTACAATCTATCCCATTTAATTTAATCCTTTTGATGACCTCTGATGCTCTGTTGTTGTCTCTCTCTTCTAGATGATTATCATGTGACCCAGGTTGACACACTGGGTCATCCACAAGCACCTGACTTGAACTATTAGCCCCTGAGTCCTGTTTTCTGTGGGTTCAGGTAAGAACTGTGACTTGTGCTCTCCTGAACCCTAAAAGAGACATACATGGACCTAATCTACACAGGAAGTAGAAAAAGACAAGATCTCCTGAGTAACTTGGGAGCATGGGGATCATGAGAGAGGGTTAAAGGGGAGGGGAGGGGAAGGGAGGGGGACAGAGAAAAATGTATAGCTCAATAAAATAAATAAAAAATAAAATTATTTTTAAGTAATTAAAAGGTAAAATTGATTATGGAGAGAGGGAGAGAGACACACATACAAAGACACAGAGACAGAGAGACAGAGAGAAAAGAAAACTCTGTGGAGTTATTTCTCTCCTTCTGTCTTTACATGGGTCTGGAAATCCAATTCCACTGAGTCAACTTGCCAGTCCAACAAACTTTTATTCCCTCCTCTCTAGCTATTAAAAAATAATTACATTGTTTAGGATCTTTCCAAATTTTCATCTTCTAATGTCTACTTGTTCTCCAACGGGGTTCATTTTCCTTTTCAGTTGATTGCCATCTGATTTCCTATGACCATAGAAGCAGCCACTATAAAGAAAAAGGAAAGAGAGGGAGAATACAGAGAGAAGAAAGTGGGGGAAGAGGAGAAGGAGAAAGAGGGGAAGGCAGGAGCTGTGACATGTTATATGTTTGACATTCTTGTCTCATTTATCTTCAGAACCACCTTGGGCATGGTACGATGTAGGCACACTTACAGACGGTAGCTAATGGTAAGGAGCTGGATCCCTGGATAAAGCGCTTACTGTGCAAACATGAGGATCTGAGTTGGATCCAGTTTGGTTCTGACAATGCATATCTACAGTCCTAATGCTAGGAGACAGAGAAAGGCAGATGCTGGGAGCTCTCCATCTAGCCAGTCTAGCCAAAATCGGTGAGTCTTGCAGACAGTTCAAAACTCTACCTCCAAAAACTAATAAAAAATAATTGAGGAAGTCATCCTGACACTCAATTCACCTAGATAAGCAAGGGTAGTCACGCATAGGTGTGCTTACATCTCACATGCACGCACGAACACATGCATGCTTTACAATGTCACTAGGTTCTCTCATTCTCTTCCCTCCTGCATGTGGATCCTTCATCAGGGTGTCCTGTGATCCCGAGGACTAACCTGCTTGGGCCTCTGACTAACCACAAGAAGCCAAGCATGCTTGCTAATGCTCTCAACTGACTGCATTGGACAAGCCATGGATGAGGAAGTTGAGACTTGAGGGCTATTCCAGCAGCCACTAGCACTTGCTTTGATTAATAACGCCCTTGATGGGGAATCCTTAGGAAGCCAGGTCTGCTCTACATAGACTTATAATTTTGAATGAAGCCTGCTAGACCCCAAGTGTGGCCAGAGTGGCAGCTGTGATCATTCTGCAGGTGCCAATCACTTTCACACGCCTCCACCAGGGACTCAGAACCTGACCTAGGAAGAGGCCTGATAGAGAATTCCCCAAATTTCTGTCTAGTAGCACAAAGATTTTCCTGAGGAAGCAACAACTACAACAGCAAAAGCGAAACAAGAGAACTCGTGAAAGCCCTTTCCTTGTTCACCATTCTGCCCATCTTCCCACAGGAGGTCTTTTTCTTTCCCAAGTGTTTATGATGCTGGAAAATTTTTCTATGGCTTCCCTGGATGGCTCCAATATCTAAAGATGTCCCTCACCTCTGGATTTATTACTGGGCTTTTCTGAGTGGGGTCAAAGGGCATCCCAAGCCCCATATTCTGAGCCTCCTCCTTCCCTTATGTGCTCCATAACTCTCCTTTGCCACTTATTGACATTTTAGACACTTGATCTATGACTGCCTCTCCCTTCCTCCCCCCTGTGTCCATGCCTTGGTTTCTAGGGACAGCAGGAATATATTATTTCAATAGTGAAGACAGGGCCCACTTATTTAGGCTCTGTAAGTGAAAAATTTTCTCAGTGAAAAATATTTTTTTTTTGCATAGGTTCACATTGGATTTAAGCTTGGAGTGTTCCACATAAGACTAAACATATTCTTAAGGTTCTAGACCTAGTAACTTAAGACTGAGATTAGAAATGAAGCTCTGCATTTTGTAGCTCTCTAATTCTTGGGTTTATGTGCATTGTCTCCCTGGTCTGGGAAGGTAGGTACTACCTCCATGTTATGAGAAGCATGCTTGATCAGGTGCTGCCTGGGGCAGGAAGTTGGGCCGGACATTTTGGCTTATCCCTCTTCCCTTTACCTGCTAAGGATTGTTAAGACTAACATCCATGTCAGCATAAATTAGGAGATTCTTTGAGATGAAAACTGGGTCCAGGAATTGTCAGCTTCCTAGAAAAATCATTTGGCCTCATTGCAATGAACGTCTGCAAACCCACACTGCTCGTGGACTCTGACCCCGCTCTTCGGAGGTCACAGTCTGGGTCAGTTATGTGCTGGACCAGAAGGGGCTGTGATGAATTCATGGGCTTTGAAGATCTGGTTTCTTTATTCTGCTTCAAAATCAACCTTTAATTCTACAAAATGACTTAGAGTATCGACTCCAGAAATCATCCGCTCTTGGGCTTTGGGGAGTCCTTGATGGTATCGGGAACAATAGGTTAGCTCTGCAGTTGCCCAACTCTGATCTTTGGAGGGTGCCTGTCCATGATGGATTTTCTATTGCTTCAGGGGAAAGAAGAAAATAGGGACCACAGCCAGCTTTCTTAATAAAGCTATTTGTGTTCAATTTAAAGGTCTGCCTTTATCTCAAACTCATATATATTTTATATTTTTGATGTTAAAATGATAGGATAAATTTTTTTTTTTGCTTTCTCAATTCTTGATTGGTAAAATCGGAAGTCTCTATATAAAGTCTCTCTGTATATAAAGAAGATTTGCATATATACAAGCAGATATGTAAAATTGGTTCATGGAAACAAAGTTGGAATTCACTAGTTTAACAGATTTTTTTTTTAAATAGTGACCTCTGTCATTTGTACAATGGCATTTTCTTTTGATATGCTATCAGTCTTGGGTAATCTGATTTTACTTTATTTGAGCAAAATAAAAATTTTATCTTCACCTTCCTATCAATCAATTCCTGTGTAGAAGAGATTGGCTTCCCTCTAGCTATAGAGCTATAGGGACTTAATCTCTCTCTCTCTCTCTCTCTCTCTCTCTCTCTCTCTCTCTCTTTCTCTCTCTCTCTCCCTTCTAATATGTTAGGGAACCAGAGGTGACCACTGGAAGTGACATAGGGCAGTTTTGGGTTGACTCACAGAAACAGATACACTTGCTTATTATCAGCTATAATTGACATTGGATCAATTTATTTTGATGTTTAATGCAGCATTTTAGGAAAAAAAACTTATGAGGCAAGAATGCAAAGTTTATAATTCTATATTCTCTGATCTCCTTTATTAATGAATTAAATCAGATATGTTGTACATAAATTATACTTATTTTTAATTTATAAACACTTTAACCAAAGACTAAGAGTTGGAGTTGAACGGAATCTCACATTTGGCTCACTGTTGGTTCTTACAAATTTGAGTGCTAACCCTGGAGAGCCGGCTTCCACGTATCTCCCTGTCTGCTTACCTTAGCTGGCATGCACCTTTTCAAAGCCCACCATGGTCTTCCTCTGACGTGCAGGAACAATCGGGAGCATTTTGGTCTTTATTTATTGGAGCTGCATAATCTAATTATCTCTCATTAGCACACACCTGATTATTTCATTTATCTTTGTAAATGTGACAACAAAAGGCTCTCTTTAATTAAGCAGACCAGCCATTAGCTCTTGTTTTATAGGAGTTTTAAACATCCCTGTCCTAATAGCACAGGGCACGATTATAATCAGACTCCCAGTGCAGAATGGTGCAGGGGACAGTTTGATTTAGAACTCCATTTAGGTGGATGTTACGCAGACAGAGTGACTCTCCAACAACAGAGGTGCAGAGTGCACTGGCCAAAGACAGGGAGGATGCGAGAGAACTCGGCCAAGACCTTCTCATCTCTATTACCATAAAGGCAATGACTTCATTACTTTGAAAATTATTCATTCATAACAGTAGCTGTTATTATTTATCAATCATCTATTATATGCTAAGCCTTGCTTGTTACTGTAGGTGTGTTAATAGTTTTTACGAGTCTTATGATAGTCTGTTGGAATAGGTGTGTTAACACAGACCGCACCTCTCATCTTAAATTGAATAAGGGCTGGTTTATTCTCCAGCTGTATTGAGTGACCATGGTCTGGGAACACAGATTTAGGTTACTCTAAATTCCATGTTCCATTGTGAAATCAGTTTCATGAAGTTTCTTTTAAAAATAGTTTTGCAGAACAGAGGCAGTAGTAAATCAAGGCATGTTTAAAATACATTGGTGGGTACATCAGGGAGGCAGGAACATCAAGATGGGGGCAGCTTTTCCAAAGGCTCAAGATGCTATCTCATGACATTCTTAACGTTTGGATTGGTAGAAGGTAAAGCAATAGATTCCGAAGGGTTTCTGATCTATTGTCACAAGATGTTAGTTCTGACTCATGGGGGTGAAGAATGTCTGTTCCTGAGAGCCAGAACTTAGTCCATGAGAAGGTAATTAGCCCTGGACCTGCAACATTACAATCTCTCTACAGCGCTGAAACCATCTACAGCCATTCATTCCCTGCAGACTCTCATCCACAGGCATTATTATCTTATTGCCATACTGTAGATGAGCCAACTCAAGGATAGAGGCTAAACTAACGTCCGTGTGTGCAGCCGTCAGCACTAGAGCCTTTATTTGGTTTTACTACTTTGCATGTTGCTTTCTTCTCCTTCTTTAGTTGGAATGCCAATGGGATCTTTTCCTCTGTTTCCTTCCTGATTTGTTCATCTTCCCCATTCCTTCACTCATTTCCCCCATGACAGCTGAGAACCACACTGGCCTACAGATACTGAGATGATGAGCAAGGCAAGGCCAAGACTCTTGAAGACTTTGCAAGGAGATGGAGTCAGGCACAGAGACAGAATGTTATAATGCAGGGACAATGAAGAGAGGGCCAGAAAGAGAGGACATACTATAACATAATGGACATATCTACATGCCAAATCAATATTCATAACACGGAACTGTCCCCATTCATAATTGTAAATTGGGTTTCTATACTTTTCCTGATGAAGGGTTGTTTTTATCTTCCTGGAAAGCTTCTGATAAACCCTGTTCATTACAGCAAAGATTTTTCTAAAAAGATTTATTTTTATTAATTTTAATTGTGTGTGTTTGTGTGTGTGTTTGTGTGTTCACAAGTGAGTGCAATGTTCATAGAGGCCAGAAAGGGCCTCAGGGCCCCCTGGAGCTGGAGTTACAGGCAGTTGTGAGTTGCCAGACATGGGTGCTGGGAACCCAACTCTTGTCCTCTGCGAGAACAGAACGTGCTCTTACACTCTTAAGAACAGGCTCTGTAGAGCAGGGACTGAGTCAGTGATACATTGACATTTTACACAACTCTGGCAGGGTCTATCACACAGTACATTTTTTTCTTCTTTTCTAAAGACTACATGCTCTTTGAAGAATCAGAAAGTCTAAAGAAGGACGACAGTTGTGATACAATGGTTTAAAACAGGCTCGTGTCCAGGCTTCACCATGTGTGAATCTAGTAGACCATCGCCGGCCAGGCCTCTGCTTTCCCATCTGTGCAATGATGATTGTGACATCAACTTTGCAGTATAATTATATAGAGTCAGACCATCTGCTCTGGGTGAGGTGTTGGGATGGAGTCTATCATGAAAGAAGTGCTCAAAATTTTAGAATTTAAAATATTAGCAGAAGTTATGTTAATCTCAAGGCTAGGTGGTTGGTGATGACAGACTAGAGAGAGAGGTGGTCATAGTGTCCAGGACTCTGAGCCAGAGTCCTTCCATGTGAGGACCTTCTCATGAGCCATAAGCCACCAGCCTGATCACTTATCTAAAGAACTGTACAGTTGTCCATCAGTCTATCTCTATGGTGGCTGGCCATCAGTCCAACCCCAGCTGGCCGTTAATCTGTTCTTAATGAAGGCAGGTGACTCTCGACACCTCCTCCTCCCCCACTAGCCTTCCTTTCTTACCGTGCATATATACCCTCTATGTGTGCATGTGTGTGCGTGTGTGTGCGTGTGTGTGTGTGCATGTGTGTGATAATTGGAGGAGAGACCATGAATTTGAGAGGCAATTGTGAGGGGAATGTGGGAAGAGTTGGAGTGGAGAATGATGTAAACACAATGTACTCAAGTAAGGAAATTTAAAAAATAACTTTGTTAAAATTATTCAGGAAACTAAACTGGATGGCCACATAAGATGGTATGCATGTATGTATCCCTATGTGTTGAGGGCAAGACCTCCCAAACCAGAAGACCAGCGCAGTAGAGTTTTCCGACTTCATGATTGAGATGAGCAGAACCAGCAGTGTGAAAGACAGCTTTGTTAGTGGGGTGGAGACAGGGTGTGTCATGACACTAAATCTGCATGCCTAATCTGCCGTAGGAGGCAGATGAGCCCTTTTGCATATCTTATTACCATTCATTAATTATGTAAAGCAGAGGTAGATTTTTTTATTTGTTTATTTTTGTGTTTATATGTATGCGTTTATTCCCTCTGCGGGTACACACGTGTGGAAGCTAGAGGTCAATTTCGTTAAATTGCTGTCCACCTTGTGTTTTGAGACAGGGTCTCTCACTGGCTTGAAACTTGCCCATAGGCCATGGATGCCTAGGGATTCTCTTGTCTTCACCTACCCAGCAGTAGGGCTAACAAGACTGTGCCACTAAGCTCACCTTTCCCATGTGGGTTCCAGGAATCAAGCTCAGGTCTTTACACTTGCACAGCTGCAGACAGCTGTCGCTCAGGAGAAGATGTTTTACGTCAGTTTTTTATCCAGACTTGAGGTGATGTTCACTATGGTGTTGCCAGGATGCTGTATGGATTTATGATGGAGGGACAACATTTATTAGCACTTTGGTTTCTTGCTTCCCCAACTCAAACTCTGTCTTCCTCATTCAAGTGGCTGCATGATTTCTTCCGCGCTAGAAGCCTGGTTTCCAGTGACCACAGAGCTGACACTGAAGAGTGGCCCTGGCTTCTCCCACTTGTTTTTGCTCATTTGGCTACAGTCTTGCAGATTAGCTTCTCAGCTTAATTGGCTTTGGCACTGAGGCGTTATATATATAACCAGTTACTCTCCCTATCTTGCTTAAGAAAGCATATTCCATTTGATATTTTCTGACCTTCCTCCTGGGTGGAGGAATAATAGAGTATTTCACACAAGGATGAATGGTGATGTCGTAGGTGAATGTGTTGGGAGCTCATAAATCAACAGGGATCCCCAGGGACCACCCAGGGCCTCCTGGCCTTGGCCAGTGCTCTTTAGACCTTTTTATGCTAATAAAAGAGAGATTTCCCTCAGAAGGGCTCCACCTTTGCAAATGACACTTATAATCAGCCTGCAGTCCCGTTGTGGTGAAAGATTGTTTACCTGCTGGTGATTGGTCATTTAGCCAGTGTAAAGGGGCTAATGGTCCATCTTCTCACTCGGAGACTTAAATAGGATTTTGTCTACATAAATGGAGTCATCGGTGGAAGGTCCTGGAAAGAGGCAAGGACAAAGAATTTGTTTTTCAAGCTGTTCTTGCTGGAAGTAGAGATGGGAGAGGATTTAGAGCCGTTTGTTGCCAGATTTCTATATGAATTACTGAATTTCTGTGGAAGGTGTTTCTTTTGGTTACTCATCTGACTACGTGGGTAAATTGGAACTGGGACAATTTTTAAAGTAACATCTAATAGATTAGCATGATTTACTGCACGAGTAATTAAGACGTGAGAATGCATGCTACTGGGGGCACAGTCATTTAAGATTTCCTTGTTTTATTCCATGTAAGGTGAATAGTTAATTGCAAGGTTTGGGAATCGGAAGTGGAAGTGAGGAAAGAAGGTCATGTTTCTGAACCAAGTGATCTCAGAGAGTTTGAAAAAATAATGATGAGGGGAGGGGGGGTGTCTCTCAAGGCTCCCAGAGCAGAACATCTTTCTGTCTTCATCAGAGAGACTTTCTCTTGCAGTAGATTGCAGCTAACACACTGGTCAACATGCAGAGGATCAGAGATGGTGAAGTACTCTGCCCTAAATGGGACATATGTGTCATTCCCTCCCTCCAAGGCTCAGAAGGCTGTGGAAGATGGGGAAGAAAGACTGTAAGCCCCAAAGGCAGGAGATGACTTGAAGGAAACTTTATTTTTTTTGGACAATTACACATATGAACTTACAGCAGTTGGTAGGAAATGCATAGGACCTGAACAAGTTCCTCCAGACCAAATTCCTGCATGTGGGAGAGGTGGCTATGAAACCTCAGAAGTAACTGAGGAGCCCTTTGCCTCTGATGGCTTCCAGGAGAGAGAAAGAGTTAAATTTCTTTAAGTGTGTGACTCCTGATAGGTTGACCACATTGCAGGGCAGGTTGAACTTTCAAGAAAAGTTGGGCAAAACCAACTGGGCTCAGAGGGAGTGGGGAAGAAGTGTTGACTGAGGTTTCTGTGCCACCAGGTCCCACATCTGTTTAGTCCCAAATAAACACACAGAGGCCTACATTAATTATAAGCTGATTGGCCTTGTATCTTAGGCTTCTTATTAATTAATTCTTTTTTTTGTTTTTATGAAATTTTTTTTATTGAGAAAAGGAGAAAAAAAATAAAAACAAGTTTCCACCTCCTCCCAGCCTCCCATTTTCCTCCCCCTCCTCCCACCCTTCTCCCCCTCCCCCCACTCCTTTCCCCCTCCCTCTCCAGTCCAAAGAGCAGTCAGGGTTTTCTGCCCTGTGGTAAGACCTAGGACCTCCCCCCTCCGTCCATATCTAGGAAGGTGAACATCCAAACTGGCTAGGCTCCCACAAAGCCATCACATTACGTAGGATCAAAACCCCGTGCCATTGTCCTTTGCGTCTCATCAGCCCTCATTGTTCGCCATGTTCAGAGAGTCCAGTTTTATCCCATGCTTTTTCAGTCACAGTCCAGCTGATCTTGGTGAGCTCCCAATAGATCAGCTCCACTGTCTCAGTGGGTGGGTGCATCCCTCGTGGTCCCGACTTCTTTGCTCATGTTCTCCCTCCTTCTGCTCCTCATTGGGACCTTGGGAACTCAGTCCAGTGCTCCAGTGTGGGTCTCTGTCTCTATCTCCATCCATCACCAGATGAAGGTTCTATGATTATATGCAAGATATTCGTCAGTATTGCTCTAGGATAGGGTCATTTCAGGTTCCCTATCCTCAACTGCCCAAGGAACTAACTGGGGACCTCGGCTTGGGCACCTGGGAGCCCCTCTAGGGTCAGGTCTCTTGCCAGCCCTAAAATGGCTCCCTTAACTAAGAGTTGTGGTTCCGTGCTCCCCTGTCCAACCTTCCTTTATCCCAATCCTCCTGTTTTCCCAAGGCCCGACCTCCTTCCCTTCTAACTTTTCTCTCCCCATCTCCCCTTACCCCCATCCCACCCCACCCCCAAGATCCCAATTTTCTCCCCGGCAATTTTGTCTACTTCCCTTAGCCAAGAGGATAACTATATGTTTTTCCTTGGGTTCCCCTTCTTACTTAGCTTCTTTAGATTCACCTATTGTAGACTTCGTGACCCTTATTTATGGCTAGAAACCAATTATGAGTGAGTACATCCCATGTTCATCTTTTTGGGTCTGGGATACCTCACTCAGGATAGTGTTTTCTATTTCCATCCATTTGCATGCAAAATTTGAGAAGTCATTGTTTTTTACCGCAGTGTAGTACTCTAATGTGTAGATATTCCATACTTTCTTCATCCATTCTTCCATTGAAGGGCATCTAGGTTGTTTCCAGGTTCTGGCTATTACAAATAATACTGCTATGAACATAGTTAATTAATTCTTATAACTTATATTAGTACATAATTCTTGTCTGTGTTAGCCATGTGGCTTGGTACCTTTTTTGGCGAGGCAGTCACATCTTGCTTGCTCTGTGTCTGGCTTCTTCTCTGTCTGGGTGACGACTGCAGACTGAAACTTTCCTCTTCCCATAATTCTCGTTGCCCCACCTATACTTCCTGCCTGGATACTGGCCAATCAGCATTTTATTAAAAATAATACAAGTGACATGATAAAATACCATTGTCCCATAGCAAAGAAGGAAACTCAAAGTTGAGTGAGCCAAGAGGTGAGGGTAGAAAGGGTGGATGTGGGAGGAGTCAGAGGGTGAATATGACCAAAATACATTGTATGAAATTCTCAAAGAAGTAATAAGGTTATCTAAAGATGATGACCCAAATTCAATGTAGCAAGGAATCATGGAGGTGTGAAGACAACCAAAATCACGCAAGAACCATGGAAATGTATTCAATATGGACATGGAATTTCATATTGTCTGTTGGGATATATGTGAGGTAAACAGGTATGCGGGTGGATTTGGGGTTGGGGGTCAAGGTGCAAGCATAAAAACACTTGGGAAGAATGTGGATGTTTTAGTCTACAGTGTGCTAGGGGTCATTTGTATTAGGTTCACTGTTATCAATGGGATTTGATGTATTTGGCTTTACTGATCATAAATAATCATAAAAATGATTATTCTTTTAGCCAAACAATCTTGACCAACTTTATTATAACAGTAGGACTTACATAAGGCAAAGTCATCAGAGATGGATACAGCAGTTTAGTGTTCTTTACATTCAGAGAAGGGAGTGTCTCCTGCTGGGGCTTGTGAAATGTTATAGAAGGAAGAGAGCTCACATATGGTCCTGATGCTGAATGAACTCTGACAATGGAGATGAAGCTGGGGACATCTCACATTCAAGGGAGACTGAGGCAGATGGCCTGAATCAGGATCTGCTGACTTTACAGATGTACTGAGCTGATAAGGTACTTGATGTGGCAGAAGCCTGGGTGTGACAGAGAATAGGACAGACTGAGAAACAGATTGGGAGCAGGTTCTGGAGGGTCTTCCCTGTTTAACCAAGTTCTGTAAAGTTCCCCTATGGTTCTTCCCTGGTTTCCTAAAGTCTGTCCCACATCTTAAAATGCAACTGCAAAATGCAAACTTAGTATTATAGTTTGAATGCAGAATGTCCCCATAGGCTTCATTTAAAAACTTGGTTCCCAGCTGGTGGTGCTGTGATGGGGGACTGTGGATCCTGTTGGTCCTCTCCAACCTGTGTTCTATAGCAATGGATGAGACCCGATGCCAAATAGTATATCTACTTCAAACATGAAATTTTGTGTTGTGTGGCTCTAGAGCATGACTTGAGTTGCAGTCTTGCATATGGCAATCTTCAGTGGCAGTGTCAAAAGGTTAGACACACCTGCAGGATCACTGTAGGAAGGGTCGCCAAGAGGTGAGCCTTGTGGGTTATATCCATCATGTTTGTGCGTGAGCTGCCTTCTGTTCCTGGTGCATCTGTGCCTTCCCCACCTCAACAGACCATGTCTTCTTAAGCCGGGAGTCCAAACAAGTCCTCTCTCCCCTCAGTGGCTTCTCTCAGCTCTTCTGTCACTATAATGAGAAAAGTAGCTGATGTCATTACAAAGCCAAATTTTTCATTGTGCCCTGGCATTAGGCAAAGGATTCTTGGAAGCTGAATGACCTCTGACCACTTCTGCAGAAGACGTGGGAATGAAACAATTCCCTTTGTGAGGGAGGAGGGTGCAGGATTTAGTGGTTAGGAAAGGCAAGCAGGCATTTGTAGTCTAACAGGATAGCAGGAATATTGTTGGCAAGTTCTTATTCTGATGCTGATCTTGCTTTCTGAGTGGAGGGAGGCGCCTTTCCATTCCAGTGAGCTGCAGAAATGCTTCCTTCAGCTCTATGGATGAACTGTCTGCTGGGGGATATCTGTTTCTTTCAGTCCTAATCCCACTCATCCTTGGCAGTCAAGTTCAAATTCTACCATTTCCAGTTTTTTCTGGGGGTACTGTATGTTTTTTTTTGTTGTTGTTCTGTCTCATCATGTCTTTCATTTTAAGTCTTAATGGGCCATGCCTTTTTCAGGTAAAGATAGAAACATTGCAAGTTTAACGTATATGTCATATAAAATTTGTGTGCCTATATTCTGGGCACATGGCTAAATATGTAATTTTATAGCTCTAACACTGATGAGTACCAATGATTTCAAGTAGTCCATCAGTCACTAACACATTTAACTAGGTGTATGCTAAAACTTCTACAATAATTAATAAACCTTTTGGAAGAAATGGATACAGGCTACACATATATTTTCTCTGAGTGACTTCTGAGCCCTGAGTTTCCATTCATCCAGAGCTTGCCTGATCTTTTCTGATGCTCGACTGATCTTTCCCCTTCCTTACTTTCACCTCTCCTGCCTGACATCCACAGGGCTATGTCCCTAGATTTTAGCTGGGGAGACCCTGCAGGAGATTGGAAGGGGAGGGGAAGAGCAGGGTCAGGGTACTTTGCCCTGTGGCCCTCTCTGTCCCTGATACAATGAGAGCTCCGTACAGGCACTGGCTCTCCTCCCGGCTTGTCTTCTGCTTCTGGAGGGGGCACTCTTCTGGACAGGGCTAAGCCCTCATATCTTTTATTATTAGTCTCTTAGTAAACAGACTCTCCTGCAATGCTTGTAAGTTGAGTGTGCCACCAGCGTCCTGGGCTTGTAGATCATACCTTAGTCGTGGTCATGGCTTTCCCCATTATCCATTTTAGTGACTTCTTTTTCTAAAATGACATCCTTTTTTTTTTTTTGTATTGAAGTACCTACGTTGGTATTTTAATGTCTCACAACCCACCCATAGTGCTGTTCCAGAACCTTGGTGCTGTTTTCTAAGAATCTCATACATGTTTTATATTTGATGTATTTTTTGCGTTTTATATTATACATTTATCATGTATGTATGTTATAACTGACAAATAAAAATTGTGTTTATTTACAGTGGACCACATGATATTTTGATAGCTGCTTCATGCCTCAGGGTGGCTAAACCAAACTCATTAAAGCATTTATTGAATGACACCTCGGTCTCTCTTTCTCTCTCTTTTTTTTTTGAAAACATTTAAAATTTGTAGTTACTCATTGTATTTAACTTCATTATATTTAAAACATTTCTTCCCAGATGCCCTTTCAATCAGAGCTCTTTGGTTGATATGTGCCGATCAATACCTTAAGGAACATAGGAAGAGACTATGAGTATTAAATAGGAAAATAAATTATGCATAAAATATCCTCCAAGCTGAATTTTCCTTTTAGGTCACAAGGATTTATATTATCCTAAACTTTATATCTCCTACATCATTCAAACCATTCTCCTTTGGCAGGAGACAAGGGGCAGTGAATTATCTATTTGGCTAAATCTAACTGCCCAAATTCACTGGAAAAGGGCCAGCCCTGGACTTGACTTTTTTCTGGGTAGAACTGTCTCTAGCCTAATAACTCCTGAGTTGCAGAGTGATTTAGAGGGAGATTAAGTTTCTTCTTAGCCCATGACTTGGTGTTTCAACCTTGACCTAGTAAACTTGCCCTTTTCCAGGAGGAATTGGTAATGAAATCAGGGCCATCACTCAATCGCATCTCCTTCAAAAGGCCAAGGAAAAAAATAAATGGGAGAGTTTCTATGAGAGAAATTCCATTGTCATACTTCCAGCTACAGCAAGCCAAGGAATTAAACCACTAAAAAAAATGAAGTAGTCAGGGGACTTACTGGGAAGAAGGGCAGCAAAGACCCAGGTTTAAATGGTGCAGTGCTGACTTGGTGTCTCATAAGGCATGTACTTGTTTGCAAGTTAAGATATCTGCCCTTGTTTGTTATGGATAAAGACAGAGGGTGGAGTTTTACTACCCTAGATGATTATTCAGGAAAGGAAACTCTGCCAAATAAGTGCCATTACTCTATACACTCACTAATTTTTTCTGTCTATCATCTATCTATCTATCTATCTATCTATCTATCTATCTATCTATCTATTGAGACAAAGTCTCATATAATCCCACTTAGCCTTAAGCTCATTATATAACTGAGAATGCCCTTGAACTCCTGCTCCTCCTGCCTCTGCCTTTGGAGATTTGGGATTAGAAGCCTGTGCTGCTACGCTTGGTTTATGTGGTGCTGGAACTGAACCCAGGGCTTCATGTATCCTGTGCAAGTGACCTACCCACAGATACATACCCAGATCACCCAGTTAGCTTTTCAGGTACAAAACCACATCCTTAGAAGACTATAAAGCAAATTTCCAGTGTTAGCTCACTTAATGTGATGATGTACTCATTATGTTCCTAACCAGCACTGATTAAATGAAACCAATTGACATTCTCGATACATGGATACAATAACAACATGGGTCTTCATTTCTCTTTTGCAATGAATGTCTAGTAGCAATTCAAGGAAACCATACAAATCAGTAAGCATATGTTCACCCCGATGTTTGCACACACAGCCCCTAGAACAACACTGTAGCTACTAAACTGTTTGCAAATGATGGGAGGGGATCATAGAGGAGACACCAGCTCTCTACTGTGAGACAGATCTGAATCCCACAGCTGCCTGGAGCCAGTGGAGCAGTTGACTATGTAGACAGATGTCTCCTGCTTTTTCTGTGAAGTAGCAAACACCGTTCATGGTTTGCAGAGAGTGTTAGTTCATCGGTCTAATAGCTTCCTAACTCCTTTCCTACCTCACCCAGTGGAGCCCATGAACAGCTAAAATGTGTCTTTAGTTATCACATACTCATTCCAATGATTCTTTGGTTGACGGATGACTTTCTGGTTATTTTAAAACAATGCCAGCCTAGGGCTTAGTAGTGGTTGCAAGGTGCCTGAGATCTCTTGTTGTGCTTTGGGGTGCTTGCAGGGAGCAGGCAAGGAGGAAGGGAGGGGAGAGGGAGGGGGAGAGCTCTGCAGTACGAGGCCTGGCTCAGTCATTTTTAAAATCAATACTTGCTCTCCAAGCCTTAGATAATTTAGAGAACATAATTCAGAATTCTCCCTTTCAGCATGTACCCTCCATCAAAGGGGTGTTTTCTCCCAGACTCAGCACAATGCTTGTGTGACCCAGGAATGAACAGATGAGGTTAAAAAGAGAGAAAGAAAAAAAATGCATCTATTCTCTGTCTTTCTCCGAGCATCTTTCAGACGTGTGTGCGTGTGTGTGTGTGTGTGTGTGTGTGTGTGTGTGTGTGTGAGAGAGAGAGAGAGAGAGAGAGAGAGAGAGAAAGAGAGAGAGTACATATGTCTATATAGAACTGAGAACCTAAATTATGGCACCACACTGTCTAATTTAACAATTAAGGCTTTTTTTTAGAGGGGTTCCTTTATAAAACCTTAGCCTAAGGGATACAAGTTTCAGATTGTTTAGTCCCAGGAGGTCAGATATAGGATACAAAAATTCCATCCTAAGGACTGCTGAAGCCATTCTTCAGCTTATCCCAGGCAGTACCATCCTGTCGTGGTGTGACCAGTGATACATTCTCTTATTCCTCCGAACAGAACAACAGACTTTGCTTGGTAAAGAAACCAGAGTAGTGACTGTTATTTAATCCTTTGCCATCTCTTCACCAGGTTGCTCTAAAGCAGGAGCCCCCAGTGGAAAACATCTCGGTCATTTAAGCACAAGAGCTCAAGATTTCGCAGCAATTTTCCAATACTAATTACATTTCATACAATCTATCATATGCACAGCTTGCAAAACCCTATTGATTTTAATGCATGCTCCTGCACTAGGAACAGGTTATTTTATGACATGTTATGTTACAGGACCTCTATGAAATACCTAGATCTTAAAATGTGGGCACAGATATACTCTCAATTATCCACAAGTAGATTATCCACTTGGTCTATTACCCACAATGCATTTTAAATTAAAGCTTCTGTCATTAGGCGACTTGGTAGCCCTAGGCCAAGTTGGATCAGCAGGCTTCTGTCCAGCTGGAAATGGGAACTCACTCTGATAGTCTTTCCTATCACACTTAGTGGGGGATATCCTGTTGGAATTATCGCTAAAATGAAAATGAGCTAGGCTTGGAGATCATGCCTCGTTTTGAATCATCCACATCACAGATTTCTTCCCTTCTCAAGAAAAATCAAGACACAATTGCAAGTATGTGCTCAGGAATGCACAGTAAATATGTAAAGAAACATGTATTTCTTAGTACTGAATGAAAATGAATGGTGCAATATTATGATCTTTAATGAAGCCTACTTTTTGATGTGTTTCTGCATTTTGTTTTTAGAGCAGTTCCCTTCTTCCTGGGTAGTGCCGAGGAGAGAAAGAATGTGAACTTCACAAGCAGAATGAGTAGAAAAAATGTTTAAGTTCCAAACATTCACTGTAATTATATTGCTGATAATTCATAGGGAGAGTGAGTTTTGTACTATGGTTTTCATATGTGAATGTCAGCAAGCACCTTGGCATACCATTAACAGCTATACTACTTGTGTATCATATGTACATATTAAAATCAAATATCAATTGAGATCAATAGCAGTAAAGACCTACTTCCCAAAATTCATTGTTTTAGTGCTTCTACAGACTCTCCAGACTACATACTAAGACAAAAACTTTTCGTGGTTATTAAAATATATATTTAACAATTGCATCATATTTTGTGTTTTAATGAGGGTCAGGGTGCAACAAAGCTCTCACTGACTCATAATTTTAATATAACCAGAAGTCCCTAGTATAATGAACAGATAATTAGCCCTGAAAAGTCAGAAACTTTTGCTACTGTGTTTCTTGGCTGTGGTTTTCTCTTTTCCTTCCATGCATCCAGCTTCTCTTAGGGACACACACAGGGCCTTCTCTGTCCATGGTACTGACATGGTCCTGACAGCCATCAAATGCTGCCATCAAGACAGAACGCCCGCTTCCCCAAGTGTGGACTTAGATGATGAGTGTGTAACGGTGACGTCATTCTTTACAATACATTTGTTGAACACTTTAACTGCCTACTAGTTGGATTTAAACTGCAATTAGAAAAGTACAACTACAATATTAGAGAGATACCCAATCTAGAAAGCTTGTTATTTCAAAGTGAGCTTATTTTTATTTAAGACTCTTGGATGCTAAAAGTGAATGTTCTCACAGAACTCTTAGACATAAGGCATTTCAAATATGTTTACAGTCCCCTGCAACACCTATACATGGGAACCGTGACTGCTCACAAATCCACAAGGCATGTAAACTTTTTCTATGGGAATTTCATGATTTATTGTGACACCTTAAATTAATCCAACCAGAGACAACGCTTACTTTTATCTCAGTAATGAGAGACTTTACTTACCTGAGATTTATATTATGTTCATCCAGCAATACAGAACTGGAGAAATGGACAAGTCACTGGTTCTTCCTGGCAACTTAAATATATAAGTGCATAGCAACCTTAGTGAATAACATATCAAAACAAACATCTTGGAGTACAGTGGTGTGAGCGGGGTGTGTGGGGTCAGTTGGTGAATGGGGGTTAATTTCTGCTCAGTCAGGTGAGGTGCAAATGCATCAACTTTGCTGGAAAATCGCTCCAATTGTGGCCAAATGGTTGAGTTTCCTGCAGGATGTGAGCAGCCTATTATTTCACGTTTTAAAAGGCTTGCTCAGGTCTAACCATTTGGATGGGAATCAATACAACAGAGGATAGGGACAAACATTAGAGAGCATACACACCATCACTGGGGCCAGGTTTGTATGGCCATAATCCCTCCAGAAATCCAGTGTGTGTGTGTGTGTGTGTGTGTGTGTGTGTGTGCGCGCGCGCGAGCGTGTGTGTGTAAGGTCCTTTTGGTTTTCTGACACCAGGACTCAAATGGCTCACTTTAATCTTGTAGGCTTCAGTGAGGAATATCACCAAGAGGTCAGTCCAAGGCAGGAGCTAGGATGATCAGCCCTTTGAATACCTGACATTCCTTTAAATTTCTCTTATTTATTATTTACTGTGGCTTAGTGAGTGCATGGTTGTGCATGTCTGGAGGTCAGGGAACAACTTGTAGAAGTTGGTTTTCTCCTTCTGCCACATGGGTTCTTGAGATAAAATTCAGGTTGTCAGGCTTGGAGGCAGACACCCTTTCTCACTGAAACCATCTTGCCATCCTGATACCTAACTATTTTTAAAGTCATAACTGAAATGAATCATCCAAGAGTAGGCAAAATCATCCATTGGTGAGGTTGGGCCAGCCAGAATAACTGCATGGGAAAGGTGAGATACTATCTGCCCCTTGGCAAGTGATGTAGGCTACCCATCAAGGCTGCTCGAATTCATCATAGTGTTCTGGCTCCTTGACTGGCTAGAAGGTGATGTGCATCTGTGGATGAATAAGAACAACCTTTCCAGTGTGGCTTCTGAAAGGCGCTTCTAGGCCTTGTGTTTGTGAACTTACTTAGAGCAAGTCATTTTCGGTTTAGGGACATTTGTACAACATCATGGCACATACAAAAATGAGAATCTTTCTTTAGATTCCTATAAGTGTCCTCATGTATCCCTGGGCCTTCACTTGGTCAGGCAAATGTCCCAATGACTTCAGTTAAAAGATGGATTTCTGTAGGTCAAGCTTTCTTGGAACAAAATGAGAGACCCCATGAGGATTTTTCTAATATGTTCAGGTTGTTCCAAAGAGCCAAGCATTTAGGGACAACTTAAACAGAGTGATCATTTTGTGTTATGGTCTCGCCACACAGTTGTCTCATTGTCCTCTTTATGTGTTAGAAACCCACCTCTGTTTTCACCATTATGACACCACCAAAGGTGACAGTCTCCCATCTGAGCTGATGAGTGGGTGCTAGATCCCCTAACTTGGACAGTGGGGTGCTGTTGTGTTTTGATCTTGTGAGGTTGTGTGGACTTACTTGCCAAAACCTTGCTACACAAATCCACCCTCTGGATCATCAAAAAAAGACTTAAAAATGGGGATCTTTGTCTAGTCCTACCAAGGACTCCACCTCTGAGTCAAAACCCCTTGAAAGACAATCTATACAAGATAAATCTTTGGAGAACTGCAAAAATGCAAAATCCTGGCCATTTGCCTCAAAACATGCACAAACACATATATTCACAGTTAGGAATAGGAAGGGGGAGAAACAGGCCATTTCTAGCAATTCTGGGTTGTAGACTCCTAGCATCTTTCTGGGGAATCCAGTCACCTATGAAAATCTAATCTAAGCTTCTTTAGAAAGGAAGAATCTAAACAAAATGAAGTATCTGCCTGTGTTCTGAGACTTCTGAGGTTGAGAGGTGTTGTAAGAAGCACTGTCTACGTCATTAGAAGAGGTTATGACATTTTGATAAACTCCGGGAGAAGTTGGGGAGCAGATAATAAATTAAATGGAGGTAATTTATTTAATTTTGATGTATTATCTGAAAAATATTTTAGATAAGGACTATACAAGACACACAGAATAAGACTAACATTAAAAACTATCTGGAATTTTCAACTCTTTGGTTCAATGTATTTAAAAACATTAAAGTGTGTACTTCCACCAGAGTTCACCTACAATAATTGTATAAGTTAATTTAAGATTGTTTTGAAGAACTGGACATCCTCAATTTCTTCTCTTGGAAAGGACTTTGCATTTTAGCCATCTCCATTATTTTTTCTTAAACAAACCAGCAGATATTATATTCCTGTAGGAAACATTTTGAACCATCTTTAAAAACAAGTCTTCCCCATCTAGCCTTTCCCCATCTCTTTCTGAACTACGTATCTCTTAAACCACCTGCTAATCACAACAGTTGTTAATCTGAGTCCTTTTTAGTCTTTTCTAGGGATGACAGGACCAGTTCCTCTGGCCATGTGGTCAGTCCCCCACCCAGGCTAGCAGGCTGCCACTGTCTGTCACCGGGGTCTGCATTGTTCTCTGGCCTCTGCTGTCCAGGAACAATTCTTTCTTGCCTAATCCCTAGGGACCTGCTTCTTCCAGAGTGGGGGTGGGGCAGGCTGCTTTGTGTGCAGCAAAATCTTCCTTGGAATTGTGCACACATGGAAACATACACAGAGAAGCCTGGTCTTCCTGGATGAGGGAGGGGTTTTGTTTATAAGTGGATTGTGCGGGCACGTATACACGCATGCACACCCACACCCACACTGAAATATTAGCACCGACAACTAATCTATTTGGTTTCATACCTACAGAACCGGTTTAATTTCTTTGTCAGCAGGTACCTTCAAACATTTTCTTTCATGCAATATATTTTGATCATTTTTTTCCTTCCCTCAAGCCCTCCCAGATCCTTTCTCCCTCCCTACTCATCCAGTTTTTATGATCCCTCCTTTCCAAAATCAAAACAAAACAAAAACTTCCATAAATCACAAAATTGAAGAAAATCAAAATAAATAAGTAAAAGACAAATAGGACAAAAAAATATGCCCAAACAGAGCAAAATGAAGCAAAATGTCCAAAGACTATCCTGTAGAGGTCGTTCTGCATTGGTCCGCTACTCCTAGGCCTGGGGCTTAGTGTGGCTCCGGAGTGACAGGGAAAAACTGATTTTCCCATTGCTAGTGGCTATCAATTGAAAATAAGGCAGGTATTTCCATTTGCATAATACTATCTTTCCATTCCAATCATTTGAGTTTCCTCTGCTTTGTTTGAAAAGTGTAATTCTTTTCTTCCCAGGCACAGTAGTGTCTAAGACTTCTTTCGCTGTACGTTGCCTAAAGCCTGCTGTCCCCTGCACAGGCCTCAGGACGGGGTTTTGGAGTGAGGGTGGGATGGAGGAGTGGCTTTCCTGCCCCACAGCGACTGGAATGGAGGGACTGATTATTCTGCAGAGGAGCTAACAATTCCCCTGGTTTCCATGCGGAAACCTTTGCTTTGGTATACAGTAATTCACCACTATGGATTTAGTTCACGTCGCTGTTTCAGGACAAGGGAGAACAGGGATAAAAGCAGGCCTTTGCAGGCAACCATTTCCACCAGGAGACAGTGGTAATCTGTAACCATTCAAACTTGCCATACACCGTGAAAAGGGAGAGCCATATACTCGTTCATGACTTTGGGGGCAGATTAAAAAACAGAACTGATTTTTCTAGGGAGGCAGGGAGAAAAATTGTCCAATGAGCATATTTTGAAAATATTTCTGTGGATCATTAAGCAGTCCGTGTTGGAAAACTCCTCTTTGTAAGCGTTGCTCAAAATGTGGAAGAAAACTTAGCAGAAAATAACCCCCCATCTGCTGTAAATTCAGGTTGTTTTGCTGGCAACTTCTACAGGCACGCTGCTGAGCACGGCGAGAGCGCCCCCTAGGCGTGGCGGTGAGACACTGCTAGCAGGTGAATCTGAAGAAATAGAACCCACTGGTTCCAATCCAATTCAAAGCCCCATAGCTGCTACAGCCTCTGACCTCTGGTTAACGACTGACAAGTGTTGCCTTTTGTTTAGGAAATTTTCATCTCCGGATGCCTTTCTTTGTCTAGTTACTTAAAAAAGAAACCTCTATGGGGAATGACCTTGAAATTCAAAATGGACCCTAAGTACACTGGCCCCAAGGTAGCCTGGAGATGCTTGTTCAGACTAAGGGTTTAGTGTATGGGGTTTTGTACTGTCTCTTAGCCTTTGGGACTTTGCTTTCCCTCTTTTATCTTGGAGCAAGAGCCCCACTCATGATGTCTTGGTTAAGGTCAGGACGGAGGCTTCTTTAGACTTCTGGTCAAAGACTCCCTGGTGTACCCAGGATAGGGTACTAGACCTAGAGACTAAAGCCTTCAGTTTTCATCCTGGCTCTGCTGTTCCAGAGCTGTGTGACTCTGGGTAAAATGCCCCACGTCTCTGAGCTTCAGACTGATTTCTGTATAAAAGAAAGAGAATTCATCAGATCTAGCCAATGATCATGTCTAGTTATAAAGCAGGGCTGGAACCTTAATATTGAAAACTTTTGTTTTAAAGATTCTCAGTTGGTCAGTACAATATTGCATAGGGTTCTTGAAGGATTCAGATGGGTCAAAAGATGATAAATGCGTTTGTTTCGGTGACCACGTCTATGAACGGGGAACCAGTGCAACACAGACTCCATTTGCCCTAGGGTGTATTCACATCCAGCCTGAGTTCCCACTTGATGACTGCCACTCTTCCTCAACTCGATGGTTATCCAAACTGAGTGATGTCCCCTCCGTTCTGATGGTCTCCTTCTGTTCTTACTGCCAGGCAGCCATGAAGACCTGGGTGGCAGCTCTCCCCTCTCTCAGCCAGTGAGTTGTCTGGTCACAGTGCACAGGGCCACTGTGGGCAGCTTCTCTAGGTTGGAAGTTGACAGGCAGTGTTGATTATCTGTTCAGGGGCCATGGGAAAGACCTGCTTGCCTGTGTGTGTGTGTGTGTGTGTGTGTGTCTGTGTGTGTGTGTCTGTGTGTGTGCCTGTGTGTGTGTGTGTCTGTGTCTGTGTGTCTGTGTGTGTGTCTGTGTGTGTGTCTGTGTGTATGTCTGTGTGTGTGTCTGTGTGTGTGTGTCTGTGTGTGTGTCTGTGTGTGTCTGTGTGTGTGTCTGTGTGTGTGTGTCTGTGTGTGTGTGTCTGTGTGTGTGTGTCTGTGTGTGTGTGTCTGTGTGTGTGTCTGTGTGTGTGTGTGTCTGTGTGTGTGTCTGTGTGTGTGTCTGTGTGTGTGTGTCTGTGTGTGTGTGTCTGTGTGTGTGTGTGTGTGTGTCTGTGTGTGTGTCTGTGTGTGTGTGTCTGTGTGTGTGTGTGTCTGTGTGTGTCTGTGTGTGTGTGTCTGTGTGTGTGTGTCTGTGTGTGTGTGTCTGTGTGTGTGTGTGTCTGTGTGTGTGTGCGTCTGTGTGTGTGTGTGTCTGTGTGTGTGTGTGTGTGTGTCCGTTGCTGCGTTTGAACATTTGGGAGAGGGCTCTGGGGTTGTAGAAATGGCTCAGGTGGTAGAATATTTGCTGCATAAACACAAGGATCCAAGGTCAGAGCCACAGCACCCACGTGACAAGCAGTGACACATGCCTGTAATCCCATCATCTGGGAGATGGAGACAGTGGATCTGGGGCTGGTTTGCCAGCCTAGTTGAATAGATGAACTCCAGGTTCACTGAGAGACTCTGCCTCAAAAAAATACAGTGGAGAGGAGAAGAGGAAGACACTCAGTGTTGACGACCTCTGGCCTCCACATGTGTGTACATGCAGACAGAGACAGACAGACAGACAGACAGACAGACAGACACACACACACACACACACACACACACACACGTGGGTCTTCATGCCTCTCGAGAAGAGGAGGCTTACACAGAAGCAAGGCTTAGATGTAGCCAAGGATGCAGGTCACACATCTCGGGATTCAGTGGCTGGGTTAAAAGCAGAACCCACTGCATAGCAGCAGCATCAGTTTGACCCTTGGAATACATGCACAGTTATTCGCCTAGTCAAGACTGCTGACTAGTCTCTGTCTTACTACCTGATCAAATGTCCCTTGCTGCTAAACCTTGGCTGTACTCTCTTGGGCCTCCAGGTCTTTGCCCAACAGGTCCCATTTCTCTGAAAACCTTTGAACTTGTTCAGCTGGCAAGGGTTCAAACAAAGTTTCTATGCCAACCAGGTGTTTCTCTGAAATTGCAATGTTCTTGTTATGTAATTGGTGTTGCTAACTGGCGTGCACCAGCGTGGCTTCACAGCTGTTTGCATATCAGACTGCTATGTTTCCACTGACTAACACTGTTTTAGCCCCTAGATCTGTGACCGGGTCTACCTCAAAGCCACTCTATGTTCCAGTAAGTCACTGATTAAGACTTACACGGTGATGGTGGGGGGACTGCTGGGACTCAGAGACCCTGCTTATTTATTGGTCCTTGAATTTATAATAATTTAGTTATTTTTAATAACACCTCAATTATATGTATTTGCTGCCTTATTAGAATGCTGGAGAGATGGGTAAGTGGTTAAGAGCACTGCCTGCTCTTCCAGAGGACCTGGGTTCAAGTCCTAGCAATCACATGGCAATTCACAACTGTATATAACTCCAAGATTTGATATTCTCACACAGGCATACATGTAACAAACGTTTATAAATGCAAATAAAATAAATTTAAAAAAAGAAAAAGAATGCTGCTTCCAGCACCAAAAAAACATAGTATGGTGGCTGATGCAATAGAGTGTCTGTGTGTGTGTGTGTGTGCGTGCGTGTGTGTGTGTGTGTGTGTGTGCATGTGTGAGCATGAAGGGATCACATACTATCCCATGCAGCATCCAAGTGGGCAGGGTTTCTGAGGAGCACAACCTTCATGTTTGGAGTCAGGTGATCTTGGGTAGCTGTTAACCTCTAAACATCATAGTTTTTAAAGTGAGCAATCTGGCATGCCCATCTGGTCCATAGGAGGTAGAGCCCACCTACTGGTCATTTTAGATACCCTGCATAGTCTTGCGCAATGTCATATTGGCAGTGTTGATTGTGGCCTGGGACTGGAAGCTCTGCCTTTGTTCCCTGCATAGTCTTGGGCAGTGTCATATTGGCAGTGTTGACTGTGGTCTGGGACTGGAAGCTCTGCCTTTGTTCCTTTGCATGGCAGGGGTGAAGAAAGGGCACTAAGAACAAAAAGGTAATCTTTTTCTCTTCACTGTAGAGAGGAGGAGCTTAAAGCCAGCTTTGAGATATGATTTGGAAAAAAAATTCTAACTATGTATATAGCATGTGCACATTGTCTACACCTGTAACAGGGTCACATGGCTCTGTATATTTAGGGTTTCTTTTTTATTAATAAACATTAAAGCAATTTATTGGAAATTCTAAATGAATATAGTCCCTACAGGTATTACATGGGTGTCAGACCCTAAATATAGTATTTGATCATGCAACTTGATGTAAAAACAGTAATTTCTTGTTCCTTTCTGAGCAGTCATATATTTAGGGAACAGTGTTTGCAGTCAGAGCATGGTAGAAGCAAAATAATTCCCTTTGGAACCACATGTCAGTTAAAAAGATCATCTCTTGGTGATTCTTGCCTTCCCTATGGCTTAGTTTGACCCCTAAATATGTGAGCATGGATATAATCATTGGGGGAAGTACAGGTGGCTTAGAAAACATGTTCTTAGAGTAATTTTGTAATTGGCAATATTTGGAGATTAAAGTAATATTTTAGAATAATTTAGAAAAATTGTTAAAATAACACCCCATAAAGACCCTTTAATATTACTAAGACCCTCACAACAATGTAAAAAAAAAACCCATCATTTTAGGCAACCTGGCATTCACTTAGGGAAAGTCAGGAGTGTTAGCTGACTGTGGATAATGACTGGAGACAGCTGGAAGCCAGGACATACTCAACTTGGTTAGTTTTCTTTTGGCACGCACTTACTATAATGATCAGTGTATTTGGAAACTAGGGATAATGTTAGCCTGACAAAATGGAGTGATAAATTGGCACCAGTATCAGGTCTGTACAAACCACTGGAACCTTTCATAGGCATGGCTCAGGAAGGTATGTAGCAGGGTGTGGACACTGGGTCTGAATTATTGAATATATGGGGTGAGCTGCATTTGTAACACATGATCTGGTCCGTAACTCATGGAGAAGAGGAAGCCACACTCTTTTAGAAATAGATTTCATTGCTTCCAGGGACTACTCATCTTTCTTGCTCATGGATTTCTTTATTTTTCTTTCAACTTCAGCCATTTCTTTGGAATCTTTTCAGAGCAGACCCCAGGGAAGGAAGGAACAGATAAGGTACAATAACAGATCTATGTAGAAAACACAGAGATCTATAGCATTCTTAAGTGACGAGTGAGGCCAGGGAACACCTGAAGACACACAAAGAAGTCACTAGCTGTTCTCCCTCATGTCCCTATATGAGATGCAGATGAAGCTGACCTCCAGTTCAGCTTCAGGAGCCTTGCCCAGAAATAACCACCATTTTCTCCCCTGTCATGGCTTCAGAATCACTACTAGCCCTGGAGGCTCCAAAAGAAGACCTAAGACTTATTGCATGGAGCTGACTATCCAGATAACATCACAGCTCTTCTTGATGGGTCATGTGATGTCTATGAACACAGACACACAGGTAGAGCCTAAATCTAGTGTTTGATCCTGAAAATTGACCTAATATTGCAATTTCTTGTTCCTTTCTCAACAGTTCGTGTGTTTAGAGAAAGCTCTTTATAACCATAGAAGCAAAATAATATTTTTGGACCCCTGTGTCAATCAGTCAAATAGACCATCTTCTTGATGTCTTTGATGTGGCTTAGTTTTACTCAGAACAACCACATGAATATATAATAATTTTTGGAAGTACGTGTGGTCAGGAACAGTTGACAAGGGTTCTGGAATCTGTGCAGCCTGATGAATAAGAGCACAGATATTTCAATCACAAAGCCTGGATTGAGAATCCTGCTGCAGTGTATAGTAGTAACCCTGTGATTGAATCAAGTGCTCTAGTTCCTCTTGTGAAAGACAGGTATACAGTGGGTGCTTCGTGAGGTTGTTGAAGAAGTCACTGAGTGAATGTATGCAAAGGACTCTTCATTGTGAATGAGCACCAGAGGGCAGAGCTTTCGTTGTTGCTCTAGAGCTAACCATATTGTGGGAACTAGGAGTCTAGAGTTTATTTGAGACCCTAAGTTATAATTATGGTGGTTAGAAGGAAAAGAAGTAAAGGTGAGAGGACAGAAGGAAATGAGCAAGAAAGAAGAAAATAGTTCCAAACCATTCTGCCCTCCCCGCTGCTGATTTTTCTCTTTTAGCAAATAGATCTGCCTACAATAGTGAGTTGAATATGTTTGATGCCACAGAATGCTTTAAGCTTTTATAATCCCTAATGGAAGGAAGCTTGTGTGGCTTTTCTTGATTTGAGTATGAGTTAGAATTTGTTGGCTGGGCATTTTGCTTATATCAAAACTTAAAGTCTGGTTAGATACACAATGACATTGTCCAAAGATGATCTATTTGAGCTCTTCAGATTTATGAAAGTCCTTCCGAATTCACACAGCTCCATGAGAAAGAGAGAACACCCCTCTTTCCACCTGGTACATGGAAAGCCTGATGTTCAGAAGGCAGAGTGCACTAAAAATTCCTCTGCAAACTGCCCAACAAATAGCACCTGAAGATGAACGAGTGCAGAGAGGATGGAAACTGTCCCCAGCTCTTCAGGGAGTTCTACACAGTCCAGCGTCTATGCCTCCACTAGCTCTCCAACCCACCACTTCCTCCGTTAGCTTTTGAAGGAGATAACTTTAATTTTCTTTCCTCTTGGAAAGAATGATCAGCCATTTGCTATTAGTCTGTGTGCTGACCATGTCAACAGATGGGCATCCTTTTCCACGGCTCTGACAACATAGCGTTCACGAATGTTCACCAAGGATGTGCTCTGCAATGCTGGACCTGATACAATGCCCAGTGTATCATGGGATCTCCTGAACCCTTATCTATAGAATGGATTCTATCAGGAGACCCCTGTTCCTTTTCTTACCCTCAATTCCCTCACTCCTCATTCTCGCTTTGTCTCTCCAGGCCTGCTTCACATTCAGCCTCTAAGACTTGACTCTAATTGTGCTTCTTCCATCCAGCTGTCCCCAAAAACCTATGGTATTTTTAGTATAGATTTTATTTCTACATTTATCGTTTAGTTATTTACCGTTTTGTTAATAGCCAAAATACTTATCTTTTCCTTTTTATTATTCCTTGCTTATATATTGCATCTCAACCTCAATTTCCCCTTCCTCCCCTCCCCCAGTCTATCTCCTCCAGATCCATATCCCCTCTATCTTCACTCAGAAAAGAGAAGGCCTCCCAAGACGTCAACCAACAAACATAGCATAATATGAATAATCCAGCTTTCTAATCAGGTTTTTAAATGTGATACATTGTCTTAGTTAGCTTTGATTATAAACCTTCTACAGTATACTTCCATCTGAGACAGAAGTCTCAATTGAGAATAGAGCATATTGAACTGTGCCCATGTCTGTGGGACTCTATTGATGGTAAATTGATGCAGGTAGGTTGAGTACATCTTGGGTGGTATTATTATGTAGGTATGAGGTCTTGTGCTATGTAAGAAAACTAGTCAAATATGAACCTCCGAGAATGTAATCAGCAAGCAGAGCTCCTCCAAGGCCTCATTTAAGTTCCTGCATCCAAATTCCTGCCTTGAGTTCCTTCCTGGCCTGACTTCCTTTGGTGATTGACTGTGACACGGAAGTATGAGGTGAATAAACCCTTCCTTCCCCAAGTTGCTTTGGGTTAGAGTGTTTCATCATATTAACAGAAGGAAACTAGAAAATCGGTGTTCAGTAAATGTTTTTGAATGTTGAATATGCGTTCTTAACATTTTATTTCTTTAAAACCACTTAGCAGATATGCAGTTGGGTTGAGGTTGATGCTGGTAAATACATATTTGGATAGTGAAGTGAGAATTTGGGGACTTATATTACTACGTCCCTCTGGGGCTATATTGCCAGACATGTACATAAGAGGTTTTATGTTGTATCCTGGTGCCTGAAAACAAGAAAGGACATGAGAGGTCCTCTCTACTTCACTCTTTAAAATAACTTGTCCATTTTTCTGGAGAAAAAAAATCCTAGTCCACATTAAAAAAAAAAAGAACTGTAATTAGCCAAGCAAAAAGCTACAGTCTGGATAAACAGGAGAGAGAGACAGAGAGAGACAGAGACAGAGAGACAGAGAGAGAGCGCTCTTTACTTTATTTCCTGTTGAAAAATTTGTCAGAATATCCACTTGTATGGTTTGTGAAGTGCGTTAGAGGTAACTGAGGTTGGTGTTATCTCAGGTCACCCTTTTCAAAATTCAATCAAATTACTTTATTCTTTGATAGTTTCAGACACATCTATAATGAATTTCAGTCATATTCACCTTCTCTCTTTTCTTCTTCTGATTTCCACGGAACCTCTTCTCAGCAAATCCCATCCCTGTGCTCCTGTCTTTGGGGTGTGAGAATCCACTGAGTTTATTAGGATAACAAACAGATTAGTGCTGCTCCCATCCCTTGTCAGGGAAGCTTCTTTTCGCAGTGGTTCACGTGCTGAGAATAAGTGACGGTTGATGGCCCTCAATAGGACGTCTGTATCACCCCTTCCACAGCCCAGGAACCGTGGAGGAGGAGGGAGAAGCAATGTAAACATTTACCAGTTTCCTCCCGAGCAATGCCTCTGCTGTATCACATGGACACATGGTTAAAGGGCACAGAAGGCGGAGCTGCATTTATATCAACTCCAAGCTACATCACTCAGATTTTATTTTTTCATTTTTAACTATCTCATGTTGTGCCATTGCAATTCCCTTAAAGAATCCTTGGCATCAGAGAGAAGGGATGCGAGTGTTAGTGTTTCCCTTTTGTGAAGATTCGAACGTCTCCGAGTGTCAGCTTCTATCTGCTAATAGGAACAATAAGAACACATTTTTCTTTGGGTTGCATGTTGTTTAGATATGGTACCATAGCACAGCCAGATGCAGAGCGTTCAGTAAATCATCAGTTCTGAGGATGATGGCTGTAACTTCCCAGGCTTGTCATAACAAATTGTCACAGATTAAGTGGCTTACAACATTATTATTATTATTTATTATTATTATTATTATTATTATTATTATTATTATCATTTGCAGTTCAAGTGAGAAGAGCAGAAGTCTGAAAGTGTCTGTAGGCGTGGCTCCTTCTATAATGTAAGAAACCACCCCAGAGCTCTCTGCCAGACTCTGGGGGTCTTTGATCACCCTCTGCGTTTGTTTTGTTTTTTTCAAGTTCTCTGGAACTCATTTTGTGGACCAGGTTGGCCTCAAACCCACAGAGACCTGCCTGCCTCTGTCTGGGATTAAAGGTGTCATCACCACACTCTGCTTACTCTCCACACTCTTAAATATGTGGATTTCCCCCTTCGTTTTAGTTTCCTTCTGTTGCTGCGATGAAACACTCTGACCTAAAGCAACTTAGGGAAGACAGGGTTTGTTTGGCTTAAACTTCAGCTTACAGTGCATCATTGAGGGAAATCAGGGCCAAAATTCAGAGCAGGAGCTTGAAGCAGCAACTGTGGAGGCACACTGCTCCCCAGCTTACCCTCTGGCTTGCTCTTGGGCTCACAGTTACCTTATACCTGGTATAAGTAGGATCACCTGCCTAGGAATGATACCACCCTCAGTGGTCCTGGTGCTCCAGCATTTATCATGAATCAAGATGGCCTCTCATTGATTTGCCCATGCCCGATCTGATGTATGAAATTCCTCAGTTGAAGCTTCTTCTCTAAGATGATTCTAGGCTTTGTCAAGTTGACAATTAAGGCTAACCAGTACACCTGTGGTCATAATGTCCTCATCATATCGGTGGTGGACAGCTTGATTAGATGGTTCCTGGCAGAAACCCTACTATTTGGAGTAACTACTGGGGCATTTCTGTGATGTATATTTTATTGACAAGTTCCAGTTCTCAATTTTTTTTTCCAGGATGTGGTTTAGACTCCCCTCTCATTGAAGAGGGATTTTTTTTTTTCTGCACTGCTAGAGTAATCTGGGGTGTGGCTTATCAAAACCTTATTAGTGGATATTGCTTGAGGCTCTCACATTTGAGACTGGTTCAGAAAGAATCTAAGTATTCTGGGGTTCAGTATAAACAACTTCAGGATGGATGCAGTCTGGTTCTGCTATAGTGACCAGAAGCTTGCTAGGGTTAGCAGGCTAACCAGGGAGAAAGGGACAGGAATGTTAGAAACCAAGTTACTTGGGTCACCATAAGGCTTCCTTCTGCATTTCTGATTCTGAAGATGGTATCTGGGTAGGTGTTGAGGGAGCTGAGTCTGAGATCAAGAGAGAATCTCAGACTGGCAGAACTTGTGAGCATTCTGAGAACTTTCTCCTCCCCACATGATCTCCAATGATGATGCTCTCATTCCATAGGAAAAACCATTGAGATTTCTGACAGGGGAATAGTAAGATTTAATGCTTTTATAATAGTAGAATGCTTGAATATGATGCAAGGCAGAAACACAAAACAAATTCAAACCATCTCCTTCCCTTCCAAAAACAAATAAAATATATCCCCAAACAGCAAGTAAACAAAAGCAACAATAACCAAGAAATCATTTCATACATCAAATCCTACTGGGACCATTAGAGTTACAGTTGTATTATGTTTCCATTTTAAATTTCCATTTTCAGGTATTTATGACATACAGTATGTGTTTCCAAACCAGAAGAAATCACATTAAACAAAAAGTGAAAGATAAAACAATGCAATTGCAATCTATTATTTAGAATTGAATGCAATAAAACAAAAAGGAAGATAGTATTTCTGATAGTATTCTATATTGCTATAGCTTAAAATAATTTATATATATATATATATATATATTACATTATCATCACTGTTATTAGAACTTGGGAGTTAAAAGCAATAAAAGGGAGCACTTACTCAGGAAGGGAAACCAAGCCAGCAGAAGTGCTGTAGTGAACGCTGCCACCAAGGTGATGCTCTACACATACCCCGCTGCTGACCTCCAGCTTCAGAATCTTGTCGCAACTCATGGCTGCTGCATAACAAATTCAATTACCTGATTTTCTATTGTATAACTGTACAGATTCTTGTTTTCCTCACAACCGCTTCATTATTTTCATTTCAGCTCTTTATTTTTGAAAGTATTTTCCCAAGCTAAAATGTCCTGGAATAAATTCAATGATCTGGGAAATTTCAACTTAAAATTGTATTCTATGTGTGGGTCTGAATGAGCATTTACCATGTGAGTAAACTGCTCTTGGAGGCCAGAAGAGAGCGTCAGATTCCCTGGAACTGGAGCTACAGGGGCTGGGAAGCAAATTCGGGTCCTCTGCAAGAGCAGCAACCACTCTTAACCATTGAGCCATCCCTCCAGTACCCTTAACACATTTCAAAGGAAGTGCAGGATAATTTTTCAATATATTTTTCATGGAACTAGGTTTAGTTTAATTTCCTTTAAATCTGTACAGAAAATATGAAATAGGACCAGAGACTCCAAATTCAGAATTTCATAGAAAAAGGCTTGCGTCTCAGTACCTCAGAGGATTCAGATACAAGGGCTTGTGGGACAGGTGGGAAGCCTGCAAGCTCAGCTAGTAATAATTTGCCTCTTTACAACACCTTTGCCCTGACTAATCCCACCGAGCTGAATTTACACACCCCTCAAAGACAGGGAAAATGAGATCATTAAATTTTAACCATGAACATGCTGCATCTAGTTATAAGGTGTCTTGTCTTAACTCATGACTGCTGCATGCTAAATTCAATTACCTGATTTTTCTGCTAGATTAATGTAATCCCGTTTCTGGGCTAAGTGGAACATTCCCATGAATGTGGGGGAGGAGTATCCCGTAATTCTCAAGTGATGACTTCACTGAAATAAGTATGTACATGCGCACAGGTGTGAAATGTGTAATTTGAAAGAGCAGAAAGGCAACACCTTTGTCACTAGGCCCCTGTTGTGGTTTGAGTGAGAATGCCCCCTAGGAGCACATATGTTTGAAAACTTGGTCCTCAGTTGATGGAACTCATTGGAAGGATTAGGAGGTGTGGTCTTGTTGAAGGAGGTGTGCCATGGGAGGGCAGGCTCTGGGGTTTCAAAAGCCCATGACATTTCCAGTTAGCTCTCTCTGATGGGTTCTCGGCTGTTGCTGCTGCGGGTCTTCCCTCCACCATCATGGCGACGACCCCTGGATGCACAGGCCCAATCAGATGTCTTCTTTCTTCAGTCATCTTAGTCATGGCGTTTTATCTCAGCAATAAAAATGTAACTAAACAATTCCCCAAACTTGGCTTCAAGGATATCTTAGCAAAAGAAAATTTCATACACTAAATGTTTCCCAGATCTGTTTCTTTGCTCTATTTCCCTGGGTGGGGGTGGGGGGAATGTGACTCAAAGAGTCATCTCAATAAGAAAGAAAGGTATGATGACCCTCATCCTGTGGCTGCATCAGCCAGGGGATACCAATCTGAAGCTCAGAGGATGCCTGTGTAGGGGTGGTCAGGTGGCAGGACACCTGATGATTGGAGGCAGGTATGCTCACACATTTGTGGTGGGCTACAACACTAACCAAAATCAATGAGCAACAAATTATCCTCCAAAGTGATGGATGGACTCAGATGAGGCCCATGGCGGGGAGGAACGTCAGGAGGAGCTTTGTCAAAGTTAAGTTGAGAAGTGCAGGGTATTTCTCACTGATTTTGGATTTCCTAGGTGAGTGTGGTAAAGATGACTGAGGAAAGTAGAACTTGGAGAACTGCAGGCATGCCTCATTTTACCAAGGTGGGGTGCGGAAGATTTCTTAATAAGCTTTGATTCTCAATAAAATGAAGACATTGAAGCTGGTTGCTCAATTTCAGATTCTGAGTTCAACTGGTCATATGAATTCATGTGGTTTTTAAGATTTAAAAATGTGTGTGTGTGTGTGTGTGTGTGTGTGTGTGTGTGTGCATGAGTGCACACCTATGCTTGCAGAGACTAGAAGAGGACTGGAGGTGAAGGTGGCATTACAAATGCTTGTGAGCATTCTGGTGTAGGTGCTGGCTGCTGAATTTAGGTCTTCTGCAAGAGCCCCGGGTTCTCTTAATGCTGAACCATCTCCCCAGACACCTCATATCTCATTTATAATCATCTATTTAGATTGACGTGCAAACAGCAGCCATAGCAGAGGAGAGATAATTTAATTAGAATGAGGGTCTAAAAAACTTCTTTGTAGCCTAGAGTTTTATAAGTCACCTTTGTTTTAGAGATTAGTCCAAAGCTCTTTACTCCTCTTCCATGGGCTCCACCGGGGAGTTGCTGCCTTTATCGTCTTTTTCTTTGGGCAGACTCCTTCGCCAATGGAGCAAAGGCTATGATTTCTTCATCTGTAAGGATGAAAAGAAATCTGATAGAGAAATAAACTAACAGTGTTAATAAGATGGTTCATGATAAAGGTGTTTACCACCAAACCTGAGGACCTGAATTCAGTCCCTGGAAGAAGGTGAAAACCTTCTCCTGGAAGTTGTCCTCTGACCTTAACACACACCCTGTGGCCTATTGACACACATTCTACTCTCTCTCTCTCTTTCTCTCTCTCTCTCTCTCTCTCTCTCTCTCTCTCTCTCTCTGTGTGTGTGTGTGTGTGTGTGTCTTATAAAACAAGTAATGTTAAAAAAATGGACTAATTTACAGCATAAAAATTCGAAGAAAAATTATGTAAAGATGTTAAATTACATCTCTTTAGAGGCAGTTTCCTGTAGTATATTTGCCATTCCCTTGTTTAATGACCCTCCCCCACTTAAGATTTCTTTGGGGAAGAAGGGGAAACTTCCTCGACAAAACTGTAAAGCAGAGAAAATGTACCTAAGGCTCATTTTGACCTTTCCTTTAAAAATAACAATACTTATTTTCCCTTCTAATAACCTACTTAATACAGTTCTTTTGTGTTTTGAGTGCCTATCTGTATATAGCTATGATCTATGCTTCTATCAATTATTTACCTATCAACTCTGTCATCTATCTACCATGTATCTATATACCTGTCATCTATTTACCTGTAATTTAATTATCCACCATCTGTCTCTCTCATCCATCTATACATATCAGATATCTGCCAATCAATTATCTATTCTCTCTCGCTCTCATCTATCTGTATCAATCATCTATCTTCCATTATCCTTCCTCCCCTTTTCTCTTCCTCCTTTTCTTCGTGCTGTTCTTCATCCTCTTTCCTTTTCTTTCATTGATTTCTGCTGCAGTCAGACTCAATTTGAAGCATGGCACTTTCCTCTTCTCTGCAGCCATCTTATAGGCAAAACTTTAAGCTCCTCCCAGCAATCACTCCTAGGTAAAAGTCTGAGAACACTACCATTAAAGCGTCATGTTTCTAAGGTTGGATCAATTAGAACTGAGAGAAGTTTTGCTTGCCTTTATGCCTTGGTGTATCTGACTATTCAGACTCATAGAATCCCATCTTGATGTTCTTTTAATGCTACCTCTCTTACAGCCTGAGGTCTTGAACTTCTGCTGCTGACTGCTGTTCCTCATTTTCCCATACAGGCAATACACAGCACAGATGGACAGAAAGCAAAACACCTTCAAAACACTTTGCCAAGAACAGTTATGGAGCATGAGACAAGATGAAGACTCAGAACCCAACTGCAGGGATGTGGACTACCCTTAACAGTTCTTCAGTTTCCAAAAGGATTCAGAGGGACAACTTGGGTTCATGTAAATCATGTGATTTTTAATAAAAATGAACATTGAAAGGGTTGAGGTGGGACAAGAGAGTAAAGATGAACCAAGCCCAATGCCTACAGAGAGCACACAGACATATGTGCTAGGGGACCTTCCTGAGATCCGCCTCCTTGGAGAGTAGAGAGAGCAGACACATGACTATCAAGAGCAGTACCTACCCCCAACTCAAGAAGCTATGTTACAAAAAGAAGGAAAAGCAAAAATCAAATGCCAAGGCTTCCATCTTAGGAACAAGGTGCTTTTTCAGCCTTTGCTGATCTGCAGGGAGAAATACAAATACAATCTAAGCACAATTAAATATCCAAGGTGGTTACTAGATTGAAAATGAATTATAAAGAAACATAGATAGCTTTGTCTTGCTACACAATCCATCCTTGCTTATTTTTAAATACTGCAAGACTGAATTCGTAGTCTGTACTCTGGTCTCTAAAGCCCTTCTCAGGTCTGAGGAGAGGCTGTGTAGTGGACACAGCAAGGGAGATACCCTGGGAGAACCATGAGCCCGAGGAGAGAAGGGTACCAGGAAGGGAGTTTTCTCTTTCAGTTAACAGCTGCTTAAACAGCTATCCTGGGAATGCTTTTACAGAAAAGCTCAGGTCAACCTATACCAGGTCAACTGGCTGCCTTGAAGAATGAGCATACAGGATTTCATTCAGCACGAAATGCAATGCTCTTCACACAGAAGTCGATCAATATGTGCTGTTGACTGATGCCTGGCTTTACTTAATGTCTACCCTTTATGTGGCTCAAACGGCTTTGACAGTACAGACTCCTTGGTATTTTGAGCAACCCGCTGTCGAATTTAAGGCAGTTCCTTCTTTATAATTATGCAAATGACACAAAAGGTGGGGAGAGTATATACCTACTTAGCTTCATCCCTTATCTGTATTGGCCAGGCCATGTTTTCTGTTAAGGGTCTAGTTTCCTTCATATCAAATGAGGTATTTGAAACTAGGTACTTTGGAAGTGAAGGTTTCTCTCATCTCTAAAATGAGGTTTGGGAGCTAATGGCAACTTTGCCTCAAACCAAACAAACAAACAAACAAAAAAAAAAACCCCAAAACCAAAAAACTAACTCTGCAGTGTTGTATCACCTTAGTTATTGTTGCCAAGCTCCACCTGGATGATGTTGAGCATTTTACAGCCATGGTTGCCATGGACATGCACAATAAACACAGCAGGCAGCTGCTCTTGTCTCCATCTTCTGTGAGGACAGAGGCAGGGAGGGTCTAAACATCTCTCAAGATTGTACAGCATGAGCAGTAGGGGACCTGGCTATTTCCTGTTCACTGGTGTTGCAAATTCTTAAAAATAATTTTTCTCCTTTTCATCTTCTCCAATCACACCTTCTTCCAACCAACACACACACACACATGCATGCTCCAAAGTCTGGATTATTAGAAAACCTTGCCCCCATGAAATCTGAGCTTCCATACTTAGCTGATGAGCTATTGACTGTTGCTAACTAGTTAGGGGAGGAAAGTCGGTTTTCTTTAAGAGTGTGTGTGATACCTGGATCTCCCAGGAAAAGAGAAATAGAATATAGTGTTATGGAGAGATAAATAGGAAACTAGAATAAGATTAAATGTGGAGAGAGACAGGAGAGTGGGGTAAGGGCAGCAATTTGGGGAGGGACAACTAACACAAAAACTGTATGGCCACTTACCACTGTAAAAGTTTCCTAAAATATATACACATAGAAAAGGAATTCAAATGGAGTCACTTTATAATGGGGGAGATAATTCCCCAATTAGAAGTTGTCCAGTATCAGGGATGGGTTAAATCTTGTTGAATCCTTAGCCAAAAGGGCCCCTGGATTCCCCAAGTGTCATAGGCTATTGCAAAGCTATTGGTTGTTCTTTACAACCTTATGGTAAGACATTATTACTGAGAACAAATTGGTGTTCACCTAGAAGCTTTAGCCCTCACTGACTAGCATTCACAGTGCTTGAACTTACACTGCGCTCTGCACACAGCACTCTGCAGTCTGCACCTTGTACTCTGTTCTGGAGAAGAAAGGTAATCGTCAATATTGCCCAGGTACATACCCTGTGACCTACAACAGCCACCTGCCTGTGATAAATACTGGGACAACAGTGGAATGTATGTTGTAGGAGTAACCAGCCACTTTTTGATTGGGTTTAAGGCTCACACCATGATACGTAACCAACTGGAGCCTGGCACTGCTAAGGTGGGCAAGAAACAAGACTAAATAGCATGGGCATGGGCCATGGGGAAAACTTATTACTATTATCCTGCTAGCAGAACATGGCAATACTTTGACTCCTAATAACATATTACTATAACCATAGATCAGAGAAGCTTTTTTTTTATTTTTTACAGTGGATGGCAATTAACACAGAGATTCGAAACTACACATGCAGAAAGCGAAAGACTTAGAAGACTTAGTCCTAAATGGGTTGCCTTCATCAAACGCTTTCCCCAAGCCTGAGGGATTAATATGGAAATGGAGGTGGAAGGATTCTGAAATGTAGGGGTGGTGGTGGATGTCTTCAGAAACACAGTGTCTTCCAGATGTAACAGGATGGATAAACACACAAACTTACAGAGACTGGTCCCACTCATAGGACCTGCATAGTCCATGCTAGATGGGGTTCTAGCACTGAGAAGGGCAAGCAGACACACCTAACCAAGAAGCTACTTGTGATGATACGTAATGGCAAAGAGAAAATCAGTTTCTTCCAATAGAGGCTTACTAGGTATAGCACGTACACTTCAGGGCGGGGTCCATTCCCAGGAGTAAACCAACACTAAATGAAGTGTGCATGGGGCGGGGAGGGGGATACAATACTGCTTTATTCTACCATTTTTGCCTTTTTTTGTGTTTTTGTTTTGATTTTCATTTTTCATTTGTTTTTTGGAGAGAGAGCACATGAAGTTAGGTGGGTAGGGATGTGAGGTGGTGGGGAGCATATGGGAGGTGTTAGGAAAGGGAAAAACCTTGACATATATTATTTTTAGAATAAAAAATTGAAAAGGTGTGACCCTTGGTCGGTGACCAGCTTCAGAGGCTGTCTTTACCCAATGTGTGTAGGGGTAGCATAAACTAGATTCAGTAGTTATTAAAAAATGAAGTTGAGGGAAGAGGGGACAGATTTAGTAGAAGTTACAGAAAGGGAAAGAAGAAATAAATATTATCAACATTCTTTCTACACAAGTGTGGAGTAAAGAAGAGACACCTAAAACTGGAATCAAACCCAAGCTATTAATTTAGAGAAACAGTTAATTCAACCAACCCTATATTCACTTATCTTGAGATATAACCATTACAAAAATTTTCTTCCTCCCACCCTAGAGTGTTCCAATTTATGTAAGTGAAGAGGTCTCAAATTATCTAAGTGCCTTGAGTTATTTGGATGACAAGATTGATTTTCATGTGTGACAAGTGTAATCGGTCTCATTACTTTATAGTCACACCCTATGTTCTCCTAAATTACCAAGCTGGGGCGAGACAAGAACATGGGATTATTCTCTGAAGGGAACCTCATCTGAGTCAATATTTTATTTGGTTGGATTCTCTGATAAGTACTGACTCATAGATTGTGGGACTGATTTTTAGTCTCTCTCAGGCTTGTTAGAACATAACTCTTAATTAAACTTTTGGGGAACAGGGGAGATTCCTTTGGAATTAATATTAACCATCAGCTGTCACAAAGATGGCCTTTGAAGGTAGAAAAATTTCCTGTTTAAATATTTGGATTCAAATGTAAATGTGTTACTTTCCCCAGATAGTGGGCCCACTGCAAAGATAAGCAAAGGGTCCCAGTGTATTCGGTTTTCATCACTAACTCCAGAGATCATATTGGTTGCCTTTTTACTGATATTTTATCCTGAATGGCCTTCTGGCCTTGCCTCTTCAGATCTGTGTTCAGTGGGGGACCAGCAGTATGGATGGAATTGACCTTCCCTGACCTCTTTCTCCTAATATAAACCTTAGAGATGAAAATCAGAAGAAAACTGTGAAGGCAGATCACGTAAAGATAACTAGCATCTTTTATTTGTTCACTGGTTGAGAAAATTAGACTCTGATATGCTGTGAGACACATTGTCACGAATGCTTACTTCTCAAGGAACAAACAAAGAAATCTGGGTAGTCAGCAACTTAAGGATCCATAAGTGGTACCCATGAGCCACAACCTGAAGCAAAGGAGAGGATAAAATGATGAAGACAGCTAACATCTTAGACTTCAAACTGCTGGGTATCCTCCAGCCATAGCCAGAAGCAAAGGAGATGCTAGAAAGAGGCATAGTCAGCATCTTAGAGATCACCCAGTGGTACCCAGGAGCTATGGCTGGAAGCAAAGGAGAGGAAGGATGGAAATGCAGCAAAGAAACAGAGGTCCCTAACACAGTTCTCTTTGACAGGTATAAGATTAAATATATCAGCTATGGTAAGGGCAGGTCTGGGATGGGGGATGGGACATGCCAGGTTTGAAGGAGTTAGGGGCTAGAACACACACCTTTATGAGAGCTGATCAATGACCAGAGTCTTATTCTTTGTCCTTTGCTGTCTCATGTATTTTCTTACCCCGAAGGAGGCTTACCTGGCACAGATGAGTTTTGAAAAACTGCCCTGTCAGCAAGTTGGCAAGTTATTACCTTGTTAATTAGGGTCGCTGCTCACTAATAATTCAACCGATAACATGGTATTTTTTTTTAACAAGGCATTTACTGCATTTATTTCCTTTGGCAAGAGCCATAATAAATACAATGATGCTTATTAATTTATGAAGCTTTTATCTAATATAAATGCATTTGCCACAGCCCTAAATTTTCTTCGTCTCCAAAACCATATCCTACTGCCCTTGTGTTTTCCTAGCTCCGACATACACACTTTCTCTGACCCCGTGGAGCCTAATCAGGAAGAATACCCATCTTACAAGATGCTTTAAGAATGAAAGGACATAATGTATAGGAAATTGATCTGGATATACACAGGAATTTAGTAATAGAGAAAAGTAAATGATTCAATAATGATGTTGAAACAATAAGATATGGAGAAAAACATGTATTTTATCCTTATTTCACTTAAGCATACATCAATTTCAGATGATTTAAATATTTAATTATATTTATGATCACAATTATATTATAGGAAAAAGTGGGCCCATCTTTACTTTTGTTAACATAATTATAACAAGAACAAAAACTTTGTAATTAAAATTAATTCTATCTGGGGCCTGGAGTGATGGTCCAGGAGTTAAAAGATTGTGTTGAGTGTATGGCAGACTCAAGCCTGATTCCTAGTTGACTATTTCATAACCTCCTGCGACTCCAACTGTGGTGGATGCAAAGCCCTCTTGTGGCCTCTGCAGGTGCCTCTGTTTATATGGCACACACATGTGCAGACATGCACATAAACAAAAAGAAATCTTAAAACTCTAGGAAAATTTCATGAGCATGGAAAGAAAACTGGAGAGAAAATATCTTCAATTTTATCACAAAGGAAATAATTTCTTATAACATGTAAATCTGTTGTGTTTTGGTTAAATAACTAACCAGTCTATTCAAAATAAAAATGATAAACTATATGAACAGTTTACTGAAAAGAAAACGCAAAGGACTCATGATGCCACTAACCTTTTGCTGAAGAGAAGATTGCCAACAGAGGTTATTCTTCTGAAAATAACGCAGCTGTCAAGGGGTCCTGACTGCTAACATCTTGTTATATGTGCCTACTATATAAATAGACCAATTAGCTCTACATATGTGAATGAAACTTGGAGCTATGTGAATTGGACCTGTGGAGATGTATAGAGATGTACATTCTCTAACACACTGGGAAACATAGACCCTCATTTTATCATGTCTGTTTCATCTCCTTAAAGCTAGGGAAAATTCTGCAATTTTTTTCAACTTCTTCCAACTTTTTGAAGAATCAAAACTAATACAAAGTCCCACAAAACTCGGTAGACCTCTGCGAGTTCTTGCTTCACATCTATCCATTATTATAGTCCCACTGATGTATATAAGTACCATTCTTATCTCTTTAAAAAATCTTTCTGTAACAACAACAATAATAATAGGTATAGACAGGTAATCGACAGATACAGATATTTTCTATTTTGTTGTTGTTGTTTTGTTTGTATATGGTGGCCAACTGGACTTTTCTTTTCTTTTTTTTTTTTAACAGTGAGTGCACAGTAGCTTACAGATCTGGTTCCCATCCTCTTGGGTGAGTATGTAGTATGTCATTATGAAGGAAAAACATTTTATTCAACCAAATCTAATGTTGCACATCAGAGTTATTGCCAATATTTTGCTGTTCTGAAATTCCACAATGAATAACTGTGCATTTGTTGTCACAGAAAGATAGACTCTCAGAGTAAATTATTGGTTTTTGAGGCACAGTAGCACTGTGTTGTCCTCATGGAACCATCTATGGTGGTGTGTGATATTTTTATGTGTCCTAGATGCGGTGGGTAACCAGTACACCTAAATAACAGAAGCAACCACAAGTCATGGTGTGTCTGTTAAAGTATTACTGGGGAGCATTTTATTAGAATCAAAACACGAATAAAGCATATACCATCACCCATCGCCCAAGTTTCCCTTCAGATTTTTTTTAAGTTTGATATTTGTCAAAAAGCAAAGTGATATATTTCTGCCCGGTGCTTGCTATTTACAGATGGACACAGTGCAGCTCAGTTTGGGCACAGGGAAGTCAAGGGTATTGGTGGTGCAGAAATCTAACACCCAGTTAGCCACAGGCGCTCTGACGCTTTGTGGGGCTGTGTTGTGTTGTGTGGCTTGAGGAGCCACAGGAAGTTAGAAATCCCAGAGAGTCACTTTGCCCTCTTTGTAAATGCATCCTTCATTTATTCCTAAGTGGTTGTTTCAGTTTGGCTAAAGACACGCAGCAAACAGCACATTCAACATGAATTTCATTTATTTTGTTTGAGCCAAGGGCATTTTGTGGGTACTTCGGTTCTTATTTTATAGGGGTCCAGAGGAAGCAGGTAGTCAGTAGTGAGGAGTAATGCATGCAATTGGCCTGCTACCTCTGCTTGCCTTTCCTCTGAATCATGTGTTCTGTGCAATTCATACTCAGGAGTCTTTAAATATTGTTTTAGTAAAGCCCCAAGGATAGGGATGTTGAAGTACTTTACCTCAGTTGGAAGCCAATGTTGCCGCAACCTTACTCATGGGGTCCCTGAATTCTCTCTCTCATCTGGTCCTCTGCCCTCCCCACTTCTTCAGCTGAGCAGAATTCTCTCCTCAATATACTTCTTATATTTCTCTTTAGGATCACAAAAATTCTCATTATTCCCTTAGACCTAGGCTTTTGAATCTTAAATACTACACCAGGTCTTTGAGCTGTGTTATCTGTCTTTCCAGGCAATGTATACAGATTGACTGACAGCTAAAATGTTAAAGGAGAATCATATCTGTGATGACTAGTCAAGTGTCCGTACTCCAGTGCTCTGATTCTTATCTTCCCGTTTGTGTCCCCTCCAAAATTGGGAGAGGGAAGAACCGTCTGCTAAGAAAGGACCACAAATCGTCCTATTTTCGACAACATCACTTACTAGAGGGCTATGGGGTAGCAGAAGCTTCAATGTGTTTCTCGGCTCTCTTGTATACATCATTTGTCTGTTTCTCCATGATCATTTCTCACTCCAAAGATCAGTTTGATCTCTAGAGACAGCTAGAGCTAAAACTAAATCTTAGCTTTACAAGAAAAATGAGACTTTATACACACTTTCAGCATCTCTAAAATGGGCTAACAATGTCCCCTGTAGCATAGATTCCTGACTAGGATTGTATAAAAGGCATTTCCTGTGCCCTGAGTGTTGTAGATGACACATCTGCCCCCACTTCTGCTTTTTTGCTCCTTGTGTTCTCTCTTCCTATATACATCTATTGCTCAAATATTCTCATTAACATCAATAAAAAATAGAATAAAAAAGATAACACCCCACAGTCCCTTAACCACTGTATTATTTTCATTATCTAGGTTTCACTTTTATTCAGCCCTAAAGAGTAGTCTTTGGTACAAAGGAACATTCTTTGAATGGAATTTTGTATCAGAGAAATTCAATATTCTTTAAGAGTGAACAAAATTTCCCATTTCCATTTTTAAATCTTGAAGTTGGGAGTTTGGGGTGGGGACTGTTCAAGTGAAGGGAAGAAGAGAAGGAAGGAAAGAGATAAGGTAGAATGATGTGGATAAAAGGAGGAGGACTACAACCACATGGCTTGGAGGGTCTGGCCTGGCTTGCAGAATAGAAACCCCCTCTTTGAGATAATTCCCCTTCTTTCTCATCCTTTGCACCGGGATAAATTCTCTTTTCAGATTATGATTATGGATTAATTTATGACTTCCTTTAATTGTCTGAGCAATGCAGGGTTAATGTCCTGGTGAGTAAAGTTCTTCTGCTTTATGAGAGCAATCACTTAATGAAAATTAGGCTATTACTTTTTATCTCCCTCTCTTTGGCAATGCCCGATTGTACCATGGGACACTTCTGCAAATTTCCCTCCCCTTGTCCTGGGTTAGAGACGCGATCTTTATTTTGCCTTGACACTTTGAAGACTTCCTGACAGCCCACAACATGATTGAGTTCAGAAGTCCCACCTAGTGAACTGGGTCAGAGTAGGACATCACACATTCTCTCCCAGCAGATGTGGCTGCAGGCACGGAACCTGCACAAAGTCCAGATAGTCAGACAGGGGACGTTCTCACAAAAGAGAGACACTGACAGCTGATGGCTGTAGTGGGGAGGGAGAGTTACCTTCCTTTGGGGATGTGGCAGTTAGTGTGATTGTCTAGGACCCAATGGATGCTGCTACATCCATTCAAGAGTGCCCAGCCAGCATTAAGTGGACTGAGTGGGACATTGATGTTGATAATAATATATGCTAGTAATGGTGTACATGCATATATGCACACACACATATACAACTTTGCTATAGCTTATTTTATTTCACCCTTGTATTACTGACTTGGGGCAATATATGTAGCCGACTATATTATCCAAGAATTTTGTTTTCAGGAGTTGAAAGGGCTACAAAACATGATTTTGAAGAATGCATGGAGACTGGTTGGTCTCAGGGTTATAACCTTTTAAGCTGAATCACATTATCATGAGAATGAGTTTAAAATATGACTTAATACACATATTAATAACAAAGGAATAAAACTGCCCTTGCTGTAGGCCAGGCAGGCTAGGTATGCTCATGTAATTCCGCCAACGTCTAAAAGGTCAGCTTCATGTCTGCCAGAAACAGGGAAACTTCTTTCCCAGCAGTCTTAGTTTCTATGTCACTTTTAAGTATTTAAAATTGATAGGTTGGTTTGCTGTGATTTCAAACATCGGGCACTATGAAATTATGTTTGGCTCCTTTCTTCATAGGAAATTTTTGTTGGATCTTTGTTCCACATTTTATTTATTTATCTTTTATGTGTATGGGTGTACCATGTACATGTTGTACCCATGGAAGCTGGAAGAGGGGATCAGGACCCTTGGACCTGAAATTAAAGATGGTTGAGAGCTGTCACGAGGGTGCTGGGAACCAAATCTGAATGAGTAAGAGGAGCCAGTGCTCTTACCTGCTGCAAGTCATCACCAGCCCCATTATTAGATCTTACAAGGGATTCATCAGTTTGGAAAGTCACATTGTGGTGATGGCTCATAGTGTTATGGTCTTTAAAAAACACATCTACATCAGTCTGTGTTGGTACCAAGAAAGCATCTAACTACCTCGTAGGATTTCCTGATGTGATCATCCCGGGGCTCTCAGACAGTGAACTATATAGACTGCTTTTTGTTATAGCTTACTTTCCTTTGATTTATTTTTTATTTTTTATTTATATTAAAGCTAGGGTATTACAGTGATTTAAAAAATGTTTGTGTGGGAAAGTTCTATTATCCATTAATTTCATTTCAGGGGCACGCGCTAGAAACGATTTGTTCTAAAACGGGGATTTGTACCCGATAGTCTTGAGAAGTACGTGTCTCATGAATAAAGAATTATCCCAACAACTGATCAGGCACTTATATGGTGGGAGCCACGGCCTGCACACACAAACTATGATGCTGTAAGTCCTCTGGTTCCTGCAGCCCCTTGTGGAATGGGTCTCCTTTCCTTGCAAGGTAGACGCAGATGGAGGAAAAACCTCAGCCTCTGTTGGATGGATAATGAAGGGTCTTCTCACAGCATCTGAGGTGACAGGGCATAGACAATGTGAAACTGAACTATAAAAACAGGTATCTTAGACTTACTCCCTATGAGGAAAAACAAAGACCTCACAGCCCCAGAAGGACGCTATTTCTATATTTGTATGACAGACATTTATTAAGTATCTCCTCTGGATCAGGGTCCTTTGGAGATTCTGAGGTTGAACTTATTGTCAGGGCGACCAGGTTGTAAATAAATAAAGTCTGCATAAAAACTTAAGACTTCAAAATGGTGGAAGGCTATGGAAAAAGACTGAGCTACATCAAAAGGCCAGGGAGGCCACGAGGACTGGGCAGATGGATGTTTTCATCAGCAGGGCAAAATGTACCGAGTGCTTCCCACACAGCTGGCCATGAGTCGCTCCTGTCAACCACCCCCTCCCCACTGTCCACTTCTGCTGCTTATTTTCCTGTAACTTCAGTCAGAAAGGAACCCCATTCCTAGAGAACCACACTGGCTTCATCCTTTCCCCCATTCTTTCACTCTACTCTTTTCCTCTGTCTTAGTTAGGGTTTCTATTGCTGTGAAGAGACACCACGACCACAGCAACTTTTATAAAGGAAAACATTTAACTGGGGAGTTTGTTTGCAATATCAGAGGCTTAGTCCATTATCATTAGGGTGTGACTTGGTGGCATGCAGGCAGACGTGGTGCTGGAGGAGGAGCTGAGAGTTAATACATTTTGATCCACAGGCAACAGGAAGTGAACTGAGACACTGGGTGTGGCTTGAACATATAAGAGACCTCAAATCCTGCCTCTACAGTGACATACTTCTTCCAACAAGGCCATACCTACCCTGACAAAGCCACACCTCCTGATAGTGCCACTCCCTGAGAATATAGGAGCAATTGCATTCAAACTACCACACCCACCCATATAACTTCAACGCATTTCTACTAGATTGCTCTTTCTTACTGTGAGAACTCCTTTATCCAATAGCTTTTAAGATACTGACCCACTTTGGGTGTGGTCTCATATACTATATATGCAGACAAAAAGGCTTCTTGGCTGCTGGATTCGGTTCCAGTGCCCCTCACAGAAGACTGTGGATCTCTACTCTTTCTGTGAGTTCACTCCTAAAAAATTCTGTGAGTTTATCCCCTAATAAATAAACATCTATTATACTCCATCCTGGGCTAGTGTGAAAATTTTCATACTGCAAACTTTATGAAGTTGGAATCTACGTGTGACCCCTCAACGACATTTTGAAACTTTAATTTTCACTAACAAGCTTTGGACTGCTGAGTTTGCTAGTTGGTGTCTCCGTTGGTTGGAACCCTCCTCACTTTTTCCATTTCTCTCTTGATGTTAATTTTAACAGACTCCATTCCCCAATGAAGCCAAATTCCTGCTGCCATCTGTGAGGATACTCCTTGGTTTTCTTTCCCAACAACTTTCTTTAGGTGTCTTTCCAACAAACTTCCCCTCCTAGCTGTTGAGACCCATACATCCTATATTTTAGGATGACTTCTCCATCCATGTGACATGCTCACAGATCTCCCATATATTTTAAGTTGTGATTTCCTCTTTATTAGATGGCAACTGTGAGTCACAGTAGCCTTCTGGAGGGAGAAGCAGAGAGGCAAGCTTTGCTGACACTGGGAACCATGCATGAATTGTAAGAGAGCCATATGGTGTGGGAGCACAGGAGGATGAGATGGGGTAAAACTTAGGAAAAACTCGGTCCCACACTATCCCTGTCCCACTGCTCATAATTTATTGCATGGGGCATACAGAATGGGATGGCATGTACTTGAATTCTGGATGTCATTTGTTACCTGAGCAAATATGATTTCATGTTTTATACTGATTAATTCCTGTTATTTGACAATTTCATATCTGTATATAGTGTATTCTGACTACTCCCTCAACTCTCTTGGGTCCTTCTGATCCATGTTAATTCCCCATTCTCTCTTACTGAACCCATTTTGATAAGTTATTGAATGCCTATGAATTTCTAATTCTTATTAGAATTAGAATTCTAATTAGGGTATTGGTGTCTAACCAAAGCATCAATAAGGGCTTGTAGAATGGCACCTAGTAGGTATTCACAATGCCATCTCTCCTTCTCCATGCCACCTCCAGCATGGTTCTCCACACCACAGTAGCTCTTCATAGCTTCTGACTAAGTTGGACTGTTGTATGCAAGACAGAGGAAGTGTCAGCTAAAAGTTGTGTTAGCCTTAGAGCACCGAGCAAGAGAGCTGAAAGGGGGCTAGAGGGGCCAGGGCACTTCCACGAGGATGTGCTGGGTGCCAGGGCTAACCCGCATTTAAAGGAGTAACTGAGAGACAGAGGAATGGTATGGATGAAGACTCGGAAGGAAGTGAGAAGAAAGCATCCTGCTTCTTTGATGGGCGGGGTTCTATAAACACTGTCATTGCTGATACCCAGGATTGGATTAAACTGATTAGGAGAGTCTCCTTGCCACTCACCTCAGAGGCAGGTGCCCTCTAGAGACAGGGGCCTTCAACCATCAAATCCTTGTGTGATCAGAAGCATTCTCTCTCCCCCTCTTCTTCCCCTTCTATCTTCCTCCCTCCCTTATCTCTCCCTCCTCCTCCCCCTCTTTGTATATGTGTGTGTGTGAGAGAGAGAGAGTGAGAGAACATGTGTCTCTCTGTATGAGTGTGTCTCTCTGTTGGAGTGTGTCTATGTGCATGTATGTGCACACGTGTGTGTCTCTCAATAGATAAGGTAGTTCCTTTAAATGGCATTTGATGGACTTGGCCAGTTCCAGGCTTGCTGGTATAGGATGTAGTTGGTAGCGTAATGAGTCATTATTATTGAATAGCCTTGTGTAATTAATTTGGGAAAATCATGTACTGAAGTACTATATTATCGAGCAGAGTGAAGAGGAAGATTCTTGGGTCCTGCGGGAATGCAGGCTTCCTTCAGAGCCCTTCTAAAATGCAGATTTTTCCCTGCTGAGGGCTGATAAGTCATTTCTATTTGTCTGCCTTCCCAACTTGCTTGAGAGCAAGGTACTCCTTTCCAGTCCAACAAAGAAATAGACGTTTAGAGATGCTAAACAAAGAAAATGATCGCAAACATATGCATATATACTATGTGTTTGTGTGCATGTGTGTGGGTACATGTGTGTCAAGTGCTTACAATGTCCATAATCACTAGTGAAAGGCAATCAGATAAATTACAACAGAATTACACTGGTTTTCAACGAGAGTTGCTTACTGGAAGTGAGGAGAATGAACATAAATATTCATCATACACACACACGCGTGTACACACACATATATATGTTACAACTATTAGCATGTGTTTTGTCTGCCTCCCTCGGACCACGGTTCCCTGTTCTTTCCCCAGTAGTCTCTCTGCTACATTAAGGCTATTAATCATTTTTAAAAAAATCTAGTTTCTTAATATAAGATGCAATGAGTTCCTCTTGCCTCTCTGTGAACGGCACTCCTGAAGACTGAGTGTAAATGGACAGAGAGCATGTGGCTACCTCCAAGCAGTACCCAAGCCTAATTGTCCGAAAGTTGCTTCTCCCACCATGCCTTGAGACCTATTGAGCTCATTCAAGATATAATTGGAAAACAAATTCAGCGATGCCATTGTTGGGGAGCACTGGAGCACTTGTCTTGGGAATGGGGTGTTGTTACAGACTTAATCCTAGCTGACACGCCTCCTTCTTATCTAATAGAGGACAGCGCTGCACCCTTTGTGACTCCATTCCGATAATTAAAGGGGTGACATGGCTCTGCCAGGAGATTCGCAAGGACATTTAACCACAATTAAGTACAAAAAATGATACCCGTTCTGAGAAGTGGGCCTTGGTAATTATCATAATCATGTGCTAATCTGATTCATTCATGAACTCGCCAGACACGATTGTCAAGAGCAGGGGATCTGAAGCTTGAATTCTGAGTTTTTCCTTGAAGAGAATTGGCTTTCGTAGGAAAATTTCCCTACGCAGTTCTTAGTGTTTATACAAAACTGAAAAAAAAGAAGCTTCATTAATCCACAATAAAAAGCTACTGGAAGCGAATGTCTTGTTGGGGTGGAGGAGCGTCATCAGACCAGAGCGTAGGTCATATTCTCTGCATGCTGCAGAAGAGAGGTGCCTGGCTTTGCCATGGCACTGAAGCTTCCTCATCTACTCACGGAACTAGCAAATTCTTCCTCTTCAGCTTATTGAGATTGTTGGTGGAGCAGCTGAGACAGTGCCTGGCCCCTAGAACATAGTTGTTTGAGAATGATTTATAGGATGGAAGGCTCTCACAGGAGTAGAAGACGGCGAGTCTTTGTTCTGTAGCTGGCGATTTTCAACTTTTGGTGTTCATAAATCTTTTATTTTGCATCAGTTTTACAACAAAGTGTCACATGAGACTTAAAAAAATAAAGCTAAGAGAAATTTGATCTTCGTCACTGAATCAATGGGTGATTAGAACTCTCCTTGCTTTCTTGAGCATCCAATCCCTCCAACAAATAGGAACCAGGGACCCAATGCATCGGGACTGCGGAGTGAGCTTTCTGAGCGTGAGGGCCCTAAGATGTAGCTAAGATGTGCTGAGCCTTCCCTCTAGAGAGAGAGCTGGGGTTATATGAGCAAGCAGAGGAGTTTGGGGTGATACAGTTGGTCAGAAAGCCTACATGAGTTGGAACTCAAACTCCATCTTGGTATGTATGGAGTGCTTCAGGGAGGAGCAGACATTTGTAACGGGCCTGAGCAATCTCATTGCCGCAAGTTGGGTACTTAAATATCAGCTCGCTACAACCAAGGATCACATGGGAAGAGTCCCAATCCAGGAATTATTTAGATCTGACTGGCCTGTGGGAATGTCTGTGGGATTGTCCTGATTGCTAATTGACCCATCCCATTGTAGGTGACACCATCCCCTAGATCAGGCTCAGGCTCTGGATTGTTTAAGGAAACTAACAAGTAGCCAGCAGGAAACATGAGTGTGCATTTGTTTTTCTCTCCTCTCGGATGTGATGTGACTAGCTGCTTGAGTTCCTGCCTTGTCTTTCCCCAAATGATGAACTATAACGTGCAATCATAAGCCAAATAAACCCTTTCTTTCCCTAAGTTGCTTTTCGTTGGGGTTTTTATCACAGCAACAGAAATGAAACTAGACGAGGTAGGAGTGTAAGGGGGAGGTGTGAAGAGCATTGCTTGGCAACTTTTATAGAGAAGCTGAAGCAGATAGCTAAGTACTGCAGGAGTCCACGGGTCCGTTGGCTATCCCTTTGGTAGGTAACAAAGGCAAAGGTTTTGTGGCAGTGGTTCCTGGTGCTGCAGCAGGCAGCTTATTCACAGAGCCTTCGCAAACAGACAAGTAGAAGATCATAGGGACTGACAGCAAGACAGAGGCCAGCAGGACTTGCTGCAGGGAGTGAGGGAGACAGGAGCTGGGTGAGCCAGCTCTTTCCACGGGAGCTGTGGGATAGAGTGTTGCCAGTCACTGGCATTGGTGGATCAGCTGCCCAATGACTCTTAGAGTCTGAAGCTTGCTGCCCAATGAATATCTCTCCTGCTTGCTAAACAACTCCAGCCCCTATTGATCTAAATGTCACCCTGGTTCACAGTTTCTGGCATCATCGAAAGGAAAGAATTGCAGTAGAATGACTTTCTCTGGATATCCCCATGGCTATCTAGCAATCTCAAAAATCTCTCAGGGTATCTCCCCACTCTTAACTATCATGGTGAGAATACTAAGATCTAAGCTGCTCTCGTTTCTGCACAGGAACAAGACATGTGGTAACCCTGCACAATGAGGACTGGAATGGATGTGGACATATTTTTGTGCTTTCTAGGAATTTAAGTGGAGATTGAAGGTAAAATAATATGAGATTTTTCTAGAGATTAACTCAGTATGTTTTCAAGACTTCTTCTGCATCTTGAAGGACAGGTTAAACCCAATATAATCGCATTATGTAATTACAGTCCACTAGACTATGTGTTTTTATTTTTAATATAATGCTTTTTAGTAGATCATAATTTTGAATCTTTCTTTGTACTTATATGAAAATAGAATAATAAGCATATTTTATTATCTTAGGTTGTTTTAAAAATAATTGAACTCTATATAACACATACTTCAGGCTTTTTATACTTTATGGAAAACCTAATTTAGAATTTATTATTTAATCCTAAACATACTTTAATGTACTTTGTTTTCGATTTAAGTATGGGCCATAGACCACATTTAAATTACACATTTAAAAACTAGCTTTCTGAATTAAAGGTCAAACCGTCTGTACCTAAAAGTGATGCAAAGGCAATTTGAGTGTAGTGTTCTAATTCATGGGGAGGAGAATGAAATGAAATAATAGACAGGAAAGAAAAATGTGCTGGAACTCTCTTGAGTTTGTTAGTAACAACAATGAGGTTTACTATGCCACATGCAACAAAACTTTTTATAAACATTTACTTTTTTGTTTTTAATTATGTCTGTATGTGTGCATCTGTGTGTGTAGCTGTGTGCTTCCTATGGTGACTTTTTTATTTCTCTTATCTTTTCAAGCTGGTTTGGCTTCTTTAAAACTGCAAATGCAAGGCAGAGAGTGCAGTGGTCCCAGGACATTTGGTGGCTCTGCCTTCCTTTGTGCTGAAGTCCCTGTGGCCCAGCCACCACAGCTTTTAAGGGCAGCATCTGAGCGGGAACCCCTTTGGAGCTTAAGGGATGCCTTGGTGGTCCTTCTCTGCTCTGTCCACAGGCTAGCCATTGTGTTTTGCTAGGGCAAGGCTGACATAGATTAGACTTATGCTTTGGTGTGGAGTCAACTAGCTCTGCAGTGTCCCGGCTTCTGAACCTGCTCTTGCATAGCTCTTACTATTCTTACCCTCCCAAGAGATCCTGGATTTATTTTGAAACAGAAAATTTGAAAAAGATTTCATGCCCGGTGCTACCATCAAAGGTATACAGCCAAGCTTTTGTCCTGAAGATGCCATTAATTTTCTTTCAAATTTGACAAAGTTAGAGCTTTTGAACGTGGTTCATCAAATAATAAAGGTTAGAGTTTTAAAAGATTAATCACAAGTCAGCTTCCTTATTCACACTGTATTTGTGGCCACAGTGCATTGTGTATAACACTATAGGAATTCTATTATAATTTAGTAATAATTTGTGTTTGTGTATCTAGTATGACAGCGTCATTAATTATTCTGCAACGAGTGTGGAAAGCGTCCGAGCTGCCAGTGCCAAAGCGCTGCTAGAGATCACATCAAATTTTGCAAGCATCTGAGAATAAATTGTAAGATCGACATCTTGTCTTTGATAAACCCCAGGAACACCCTAAACTGTCATGTCTTTAAACTTAGTATTTATGATGGGAAATGCAAAGTAGGCGATGTGTCAGGAAGTGCCCTCCTTTTAGTAGGAGCACGGTTATCCAGTTATCCCTCTGTTGTCAGCTTCCTGCTGGCAAAGCAAGGCCCTCTTCCCCCTCCTTCCGCCTCCTCATCTGGGAAGATGCCAATTACCACGTGCTTATCGGTTGCAAACTATGCTTGTGAGAAGGGAGCATCAATTATTTGTGAGCAGAGAGCTAAGGCTGTTGGGAGCCTAATAAAGGCTGCTTGAGTTTCCTGCTAATAGACTATATCAAAAGGCAGTGCGTGGACCAAAGGCAGCGTGTTTCAGAAGTCCGTGCCTCAAAGTCTGTATTCACAAACTTCAGTGCTGTATAGGTGCATGCAGATTCCCTAATGCTAACGAAGAAAGCTGGTAGGATGGTTTCCTTTCATCCACACAGCCTTTAACACACACCGCGTTTTTATTAACACTATTGACGTTTCCTTGCTGAATCCTGTGTGTGAGTGCGCATGTGTGTGTGTGTGTGTGTGTTTGCTCTGCTTCTAAATAGTAGCAAAACCGCATGAAGTTAGACCAAAGCTATTCTCAGTCCCTTTGTCTCCCGAGGCCAGCCTTTGAAGATAGGCACGTGAACATCCTCAGGGATTGAGAGATGCATCCCCAGGCAGGAACTACTTGACTTTCATTGGCCCAAGGGCGTTCGAGAGCCTAGGTGGGTAGAGGAAGCATTGGTCAGCTCAGTTTTCACAGTATTTGTTCTCTTTTGATATTTATATAAAAGACCTAAGTAGCCCACTTCAGCTTGCTGATTAATGTTGCAAACACACTTGCTGACATTTAAAAGAGTTGGAAATTACCTTTCAAAATGAAGATTGCTTCACAGCAGAGAGATAGCCCTAAACCTATTACTACCTATTTTGTATGGCTGAGGAAGAATGGACCACTCCCATTTAAGGTAGAAGGTCCTCATGAAGGCAGGTTCTGAATACCATTTATTTTCTTCTTAAATAAACCATTTAGAATGGTTTTACAATCCAGAAATGTTCCAAAGATTTTATAGGGAGTCCCCATGTTCCTTGCACCTTGCTCCTCTCCTGCCCTGTGGACATCTTATATTGCCATAGTATATTTGTTACAACTAAGGGACCCATTCTGGTACCTTACTCCCCATTGATTTTCAATTTAGCCTAGATATCTATTATTAGTAAGACACTTTTCCACTGTTAGCAATTGTTTTAATATTTACCTATCATAATGATTTCCCAAATCAATTCCAGCTTATACCATGGCATATTGCTCTCTAGGCTGGCTGTGGCTTGCTCCCGAAGGGACTGTCATTCCATGGAAGCCCATGGCAATGAGAAGATTCACCTAAGGTCGCACAGACTGGGTGGTCTGGATCTACGCCCAGTCTTTTAACTCCTTTGTACTTATTGCCTCTGATAAAATGTTCACAGTGTTGCTTTTATTCTATTTATTATTTATACCCTGCCTATTTATAAAAGGCATTGGAGCCAGCTGCCCCATGATTTACTTTGCTCTGAACGCTCCATGGACCATTATATCTTTTGTGATTTAAAAATAAGAATAGCAATATCCAATCTATTGTTATTTAATGAAAACTTCTTACCACTTAATAGTCATGTATTATTATGCCTTGCACACAGTAGGCACTCAATAAACACAAGTAAAATAAATGAATGCTGCCAACTTGGGTTTATCAGCAAGAGCGCAGAGCACAGGCAGGTGACTGCACCAGGGCTGGGTAGGAGGCGGAATGTGATATTTGGTTCTTGGAGTGGAAAAGTTAAGGCTGAGATAGCTGATGCATGGTTAGCGATAGTTATTTTGACTTGTGGTGGATTTAATGCAACAGGCATCACAAAGTGTGTGTGTGTGTGTGTGTGTGTGTGTGTGTGTGTGTGTGTGTGTATAGATTACTGATGTGTCTTTGGGCAGGCAGCTTGCCTTCTCACCTATGGGAATGAGAGCACTGAGTCCTTGAGACCTATTGTCACCTTTATGTTTTGCGAAAAGAAACTGCTTTGCAAGCCTAAAGCCTGGCATTGATGTTAAACAACATAGGATTACTTAGAAGGAACTCAGGATTTAAAGGAAATTTCCTAAAATTACTTTGAGCCTTCCTTCTTGCTTTTCAAGCTACTCAAACATGGTGACAATGTTAAAGAAATGGTCTGTGTCGATGTCCGTAGCTGTGTTCCCATAGAAGCCATGCATGTTGAAATCTGAGGGCCATGCTGAGGCTTCAATGGCTCTTGGATAAGCTGGCCATGCCCCTTGCTGGACACTGCAACAAGAGAGTTGGTCCCACCTTCCTCATGGGAAGACTGGCCTGGGCACTCAGAGAGATGGCCCCACCCCTCACCACTGGCATTGGAGAGTTGGCTCCATACCTTGCCTAAGGTGGGGTAGTCCTAGCGGTCCAGACTAACCAGCTCAGCTACCACCCAGATCCACATTCTGGGTCTTGGGTTAGCTCACCATAACTTCTATCCCATCTATGACCTGCTGAAATGGGCGAAGGGATTGGTCCTGTGGAAAAATAGCCACAGCATCTCTATGCCTTGGGGTAACAGCAGGGAGTTTGATAGGAGTTTTGGTAAGGGTCCAGTAATACTGATGTGCCAGAGGCCAGAGGCCTTGAACCAGACCAATAACTCATTGCAAAGAACATTTGGTGGTAGGGCTGATTGTACAGAGGGGTCTACTGCGTGACACACTACAACTCCAGTGCCACTAGGATGAAGGAAGAGGTGTTGGAAAGATGGGAAGAATGAAGGAGGGAGGTGTTTCGTTTGATTGCTTTGTTTTGTTTTTAATTAATTTTGGGGGTTTTCCTTTTGCAGGGAGAGATGCTGCAGTGGTGAGGGGCAGATATGGAGGGATAGGGAGGTGAGTGGAATTGGGGTGCATTGTTGACAGAGACTGTTCTTTCATTCTAGGCTGCCCAGACCTGAATAATCTCACAGAAACTATATTAATTACAACACTGTTTGACCAATAGCTTAGGCATCTTTCTAGCTAGCTCTTACATCTTATATTTCTACTAATTTATATTTTACCACAAGGCTCATGGTTTGTTATCTCTTGCTTCCTGAGCTGATACATGGTGTCTGCATCCTTTGGTAGCTACATGGCATCTCTCTGACTCTACCTACTCTCTCTCTATACCTCTGTTCAGATTTCCCTCCTAAGCTATTGGCTGAAACAGGTTTATTCATTATTCAATAAAAGTAACACATATACAGAAGGATATCCCACATCGTCTCCCCTTTTCTATCTAAATAAAAAAAAAGGTTTTAACTTTAACATAATAAAATTATATATAACAAAACAGTTATCAAGCAAGAATTATAGTTACAATATTTAGTTCGTTTACATTTGGCAAATCAAGGAAAATACTCTATTATCTACCTTATCTTTGTGAGTCTAAAGTTTTATATATCTAATTTATCCTTTATCATAACTAAGGAAAACTATAACTATCTGTTTTCGACTCTTCAAAGACCCAAGAAGGATATAATATTAACTAAGTAAATAGGAAGTGCATTGTAAACAACTTCCAAAGTTTTAGAATTGACAGAAATATCTTGCTGCCTGAACAGTTATCCAAAATTCTTTTTTAACATTAGGGCATCCATCTTCAGTCTACAGGCCCATAGTATCTGGCAGACATTTCCACGAAGCAGGAAATTTGAAGATCTGTTCTTCCTTGTAATGGCAAAGTTTATCAGTTGCTTTTTTCTGTGTCCTGCAGAATGTCTGGCAGTTCCCTTTGTGAAGCAGGAACCCTGAAAGACCATCCCATCTTTCAGAAAGTGACTTTTCTTTGGGTCCTTCAGGTTTAGTTCATACAGCATACCATCAAGCAGTCCAGGAAAGAGTAGCTTCTTGCTCAAACGGCTAGCAAACTTCATAAGGACCTTCTTTGATGCCCATCATTCTCTTGAAGCAGATTGGTTCTGGGAGAAGCAGTCATGTCTCACTGTCAAGAAAAATCTAAGTTCTTAAAACATTTTAAATGCCATATTCTATAGGTCTTTGAGGAGCCAGAACATCAAGAGACAGCAAAACAGATGACCAACGCCTGTCATAATGTGATAAGGGCTGTGGGACACAGAACCATGGTGCTGGAGTAAGCTTGGCTTGGAGTGGAGTCCTGAAGATTACACAGGTGGCAAGATGGTCTTTTCCATGGGGAAAAACCGAGACATAATGGCATTGGCATTCAGCATCTGCAGCCTGTGTTCTATTAGTCAACCAGCATATTTTCTGAGCTTTCTGCCTCTGAGCTCTGAAGCATGGGCTCTGAGACCTGGGCTTTTCATCCTTAACTGGTACTTGAAGCTTCTATTTCCTCACTGGAGAAAGAAGAAAGCTCATCATTCTGGGACAAACATATGGCTTTATTTAGTGAGAGAATAACATTCAGTAATGCTTCATTCCCTGACAGCTATGGAATAACTTGTCCCATGGAAGGGATTTTCTTAAAGTAGCTTAGCATTTTAGTTCCTGGGTTTAACTTAATACATCATTTGGAGTGAAACCTCCCAAGGTCAGGCTGCACATGCATCAGACTTTAAAAACAGCTCATTTTGCATTTTAATTTACTTTTACTAGAACTTCTGTCATATGGATCATTATCAAATGATAAAATCCACATTTACTTTATATACAAAAGGCTTTTACACAACCATACATAAAATATCAACGTGAAATTCAGGATAAAATGATATAAATCTAGAAGGTCACAATCCAAGAAAAATATCTAGAGTGTAAGGGCTCCCTAAGGCCTTGATGTCTATTACAAACAGACTAAAATTAGGTTCTCTGATATGCAATAGCCAAAGTGACAGGGGAAATAGGCCGGTTGAATTCTTTGATTTGTGAGTAAAGGGGGGAAAAACTCACCACTTCTTTAAAGAAAGGAAAACACCTAGTGCTTACTCCATAGAACACTTTTCAAGAGAATTTGAATGCAATTTCAATCTAGAGATTGTTTATTATTTTAAGCAATAATTCTATTTTATCATTAATAAAATCATTTTGAGAAACTCTGGGAATTTTATCCTTGTGGTCTCTTAAATGAGACTCTGGATAAAGTGTTTGGGTTTTCACATCTTTCTCTCACTGCCTTTTTGCCTCTCCTGTTATTTTCCACGTGTTATCTCCACTTGTTCTGCTGTCTATGTCCATGTTTCTAGAATGTTCCTCCCCTTGACTCATTTTTAGCTTCTGTTCTTCCGTGTGTACACATTGTCGTGGGTAGTGTGTAAGGCTGTCAACTTGACTGAATCTAGGATCACGTGGAAGACAAATCCCTGAGCATGACTGAAGGAAGATTGCTGATTAGTTACGTGAATTGAGTCCGGAACACTTTAAGTGTGACCGGTAGCATTTCGTGAATGAAGAAGAGAAAGGCTTGAGTGCTAGCATTTGTCTGTCTGCTTCCTGAGGGCAGATACAGTGTGACCTGCTGCTGTCTTCTCCACTATGAGCTGCACCTTGAATTGGAGCCAAAACAAATCTTTCCTCCCTTAAGTTGTTTTGTCAGAGCCGTGAGACAAGATAATGACAAAGAAAATCTGACAATCCGGCCTTTATAGTTCCATTTTGTGTAACAAATGGTGACGGATGCTGGGAATGGAGACCTTGCTTTCGTTTTCTGGCCTCCCTGACCCGAATAATCACACAGAAACTATATTAATTGCAACACTGTTTTGGCAGTGGCTCAGGCGTATTCCTAACTAGCTCTTACATCTTAAACCATTTCTATTAATCTGTGTATCACCACAAGGTAGTGGTGTAAGGGTCTGGCATCTTTCTCCTTTGGCAGCTACAAGGTGTCTGCTTGACTCCATGCTTTTTTTTCCTTGCATTCAATTTAGTTTTCCTGCCTGGCTCTATTCTTCTCTGCCATAGGCCAAAGTAACTTTTTTTTAAAAAACAAAACAATGGTAATAAAACATATTCACAACATATAGAGGGGAATCCCATCCCATGATGTTAATAAAAATATTATTAACTAGGGTTTCAAATATATATATATATATATATATATATATATATATATATATATATATAACTTCAGCATTCTATATAACGAGACAGGCCAGCTCATTAAGGCTGTCTATAGTCTGATGAAAGATTAAAACTGCTGTCTCCATTCTTTAGGATTACCTCCCTTAACCAGTGTCTCACATCTGTAGAGAAAGACCTGGATGTCATGCCAGGATATACAGTGCATTTCCTCTGCTCTTATCTCTTAGTGTATCCTATTTCTTCCTTGTTACATTCTACATGGCTCCAGTCTCTAATAAGCAGCCTTTTGACAAGAAAGTCATGTGAACAGACCATTTATTATCTGGCTGGGAACTTTCCTTCAGGAGCAGATGTCATCTGAGAAGTGTTGAGCATCTGGATGCAGACCCCAGTCCTTTGAACTGCAGCATCTGAACTCTCATCTCCAATCTTCTCCTTTTTCACTTCTTCAAAATGAGTTTACCTATATGTATACATAAAAATGTCAGAATCTGCTAGGTGGTGGGAGTGCATACCTTTAATTCCTGAACTCAGGAGGAAAAAGCAGGTAGATCTCTGTGAGTTTGTGGCTAGCCTGGTCTACAGAGTGAGTTCCAGGACAGCCAGGACTGTTTCACAGAAAAACCCTGTTTCAAAAAACAAAACAAAACAAAAAACAAAAAAAGTAAACAAAAAATATACAAATCAGGTGCTGTGGGATTTCCCTCTGTATGCTGTGAATATAATTGGTTAATAAAGGAACTGCTTTGGGCCTACAGCAGAGCTATAGGGGAACAGAACTATGCAGGGAAAACTAAACTGAATGCTGAGAGAAAGAAGGGCAGAGTCTGGGAGAAGCCATGCACCCTCTGCAGGAGACAGATTTGCTAAAACTTTGCAGGTAGGTCACAACCTTGTGGTGATGCACAGATTAATGGAAATGGGTTAAATTAAGATGTAAGAGTTAGTCAATAAGAAGCTAGAGCTAATGGGCCAAGCAGTGACTTAAATAAAATAGTTTCTGTGTGATTATTTCAGGTCTGAACTGCTGGATGACCGGGAAACAAAGAAGCAACCTCCAATCAACAATTAGGACTCTTGTGCAAAGCTAAGTGAGTAAAAATTTAAAAAAAAATCAGAAATTTCATTGTATTACTTTTGTGTGTGTGTATGTTTCTGTGAAGGTCTATGCACTATGTGTGCATGTAGCACATTTGGAGGACAGGAGAGAGTGCTGGATATCCTGGAGCTGAAGTTACAGGTAGTTGTGCTGTCCTACATGGGTGCTGAGAACTGAACTTGGTTCCTTTGGAAGTGCTCTTAATCACTGAGCCAGCATTCCAGACTACAAATGCATAATAAGTACTTAAAACATCTGCAATCCCTGATTTACATTATGAATAGGAATGATTACATTATTTGCAGTTATTTTTGGAAATAAAATCTTACATAGCCCCATACAAAAGTCATATTCTTGTTTTAAATATATTTTCGATTATATAAAATGTCTTTTGTGCGTATATGTTCTTAGCTATGGTTCTGGTACTGCATGCTATCTACCCATGTAGCATGGACCAGCAGCCCAAGTGCAGAGGAGAAGGCCCTGTAACCTAAATTTAGAAACTGGTAAATAAAACAAAGACAGGAGACTTGGAGTCTGTGGAAACATAGCTGATAGTCCTTTTGGCTTTTTATGCAAACATAAATCCTCTAAAACTTGCTCTTAGCAAGGAGCTTCAGGATCAAGTTAGTATAATAGCACTTGTCTCTTCTGTATCATATTTCAGTTAGCAACCTAGAAGGGATCTTAACAAATGCACATGCCTTTTAGCTTGGTTCTTGTAGAAAAGGAGGCTCATTACATTCAGGATGGTCAGTTTCATAAGGGCCATCAGAGATGGGGGATGGGTCTGTGCTAGTCAGGGGGTCTGCATAAGCTCTATCTATCTAGCCATCTACTATCTGCATATCTATTAACAATTCACATATCTGTCATAATCATCTAGTTATCATCTATCTGTCTTAATTTGCTTTCTATTGTTGTGATAAAGATACCACAACCAAAAGTACCTTTAGGAGGAAAGAGTTTGTTTGGCTTACATGTCTCTATCACAGTCCATTATTGAGGGAAGCCAGGGCAGGAACCAAGATGGGAACCCGAAGGTGGGAATGCTACCTACATAGGTACATTTACCAGGTTAGTACCAAGACCACAAAAAGAGATGATATATATATATATATATATATATATATATATATATATATATATTCCCCCTTTTCGGTAATTGTAGGGGAAAGTGGACTTATTTCAGCATTCAGTCAAAGTGATATTTTTGTGATTCTTGGTCTTAGTTCCATAAATGGGTAAAAATGGAATTTTCCAGCAGAGAAGTATGATATCATGTGAGATGTGAGAGAAGATTAAAAGAAAAATCAACACTGCAGCCCTGTCACTCAAGTGTGTGTTGCTAGGGCCATCAAAGCTTCCTGCTGCCAATTCTACTTAAGTATTCTCCACAGCTTGGCCCCTTCCCTCCCAGACCTTCTTCTTGGCCAGCGCTGCCTTTGATACAAGCTTGATTTATGTCCTTTGTAGGGGAGGGAGGACACCTGTAGTGTCCACTGAGATGCAGAAAGGGCCCTTCTCAGAATGCCAAAGCCTTCCCTTCCCCACTGAGAAGGAGGTAGGGCCTCCTCGGAGCACTCCTCAGAAATGAGGTACAGGAGGAAGGTTGGCAGTTCTGAGCTTACCTCATAGATGGTGCCTAAAGGGAATCAGAGCACCCTTCCCACCCTAGGGGATGGGGAACGGCTTACCTGAGCTGTCAGGGTGGTCTACTGAAGGAGCCTCGCCTCAGGAGACAGCATAAATTCTGTGGAACATGATGCAGAATGGTCAGTGTGTCCTCTAAGACCGCATTGGCTCCTGAGACAGACAAGGAACTGCAAATCTTGGAGTCTTCACATGAGGGAGAATTATACTTTGATTGAGACAGATCCCAAAAAAGCCTTGGGAGGAAAAGATTATTCCAAGTTTACTGGTAAAATGAGTCGAGGCAGGCTTTAAGCGTTGGCCAGAATGAGTGGATGGTAGGGTTGGGGACAGAGCATTGAAAACTCATTCTGACAGACTCCAAATCCATGTCCTTTTACTTAAAACAATGAAACAGGTATTTGCAATAAAAATTAAATATCGGTGCAACTCCTATTTCTCTAGGTGCCTTCCCTTAGCTTAGCAAGAGAAAACAGAGCTAGAACCGCAATGTACGAGCACAGTTTCAAAGGCCAAGTTCACTTTCTGTGTGACCAACTCATGCTGTCCTCACCATAGGCGGGGGCTGCTGCCCCATTGGGCACCGGGGGAAGTAAATTTTCTAGCCCCCTCCATTTTTATGGGGGGATTATTCACTGGTAATATCAGTTAGCTTTTCTGTTGCTGCGATAAATGCCATGACCCAAAGCAACTTAGGGAGGAGAAGGTTTATTTCTTCTTACACTGCAGTCACAGTCCATCTTTGAGGGAAGTCAAGAAGGAACTCAAGGCAGGGACTATGGGGGAACACCGCTTAGTGGATCACTCACTGGTTCATGTTTAGTTAGCTTTCATGTGTAGCCCAGGGACACTTGTCTGGGTGTGGTACTGCCCACAGTGGCTGGACCCTCCTGCCTCATTTAACAGCCAAGGAAATGCCCCTACCACATGCCTATGGGTCAGTCTGATGATGGAAACTCTTCAGTTGAGGTTCCTTCCTTTCAGACAATTCTATATTGTGTCAAGTTGATGGTGAAAACGTGTCAGCACACCTGGCTTGCAGGTCTCAAGGCTTTGGTGGAGGGCATCCTAGAAGGTACGGTCCTCATCTCAGGCAAGAAAGACTTGCCGTCTGCAGCACTGGTTTGCTGTATTGTGGGTTCAACTCAGTGCTGAGAGCTGGCAAAGTAGCCCTGATACCAAGGCATGTTTGCCTGTGTTTGAGCACCACATTGGGGAGCCTGAGATCTCACACAATCACAATCACTTTAGACAAGTCCAGCAATTCCGTGAGGCTCATTTCTGGGTCTGCAAGAATGTGTTCATGTGAACCGTTTTGCCACTGTAAATTTTAAATGTGATAATCTCCACAGAGTCTCTTACAGAGTTGATTCGGAATAGTCATTCAAAACATGGAGCTAAGTTTTAGAGGATGGAAAGGGCTTCACGACACAGGGAGTGTGCAGAAATGCAGGCTTAGCTCAGCCTCTAATGAAATCGGCGAGCCTAGGCAAGTCCCTTAACTGCTCCACTCTTCAATTCTCCCATCTATCAAGTTGTCAGCTGGCACTTGATGGCTCACCTAGCATGCTCAGAGGAGGAGATTGCCTTGCAAATATTAGGAGCTTAACAGATATTTGTCAAAGGATCAAATAACTACAGCAGGTACCCTGAAAAGTTAAAATGGTCTTACAGATATGCATTTAAGGGCATCTTCAAGTATAATTTATGTGCCTGCATTTAAAAAATGGTACAAGCCTCAAGGTAGATGAGATAATGCCTACATTTAACAACAAAAAAATCTTTCTGGAGGTGTGTGTGTGTGTGTGTGTGTGTGTGTTCATTTGTGTGAATATGTATGTGAAGACAAGGGGACAGCCTTAGGGATCATTCTTCCACAGGTGTCACTCACCTTGTTTATTGAGACAGGGACTTTCACTGAGACCTGAGCCCACTGAGACCTGAGCCCACTGAGACCTGAGCTCACTGAGTAGGCTAGGCTGGTTAGGGCATCCCCTGAGTTCCTGCTGTGTCTGCCTTCACCCTGCCAGGCTCACAGGCATGTGCCACACACTCAGACTCTCTCCGTGGTGCTGAGGATATGATCCTGGTCCTCATTCTTCCATGGAAAGCATTTTATGGGTAGAGCGTGTCTCCAGGCTGAAATTACTCTTTATTTGAAAAAGTTTTTTTTTCCTTTTTCTACTTATGGTGGCATAGTAATAATCACACCCTTACTGTGTAAAACTGCACAGAAACTTGATGAGTTTTCAGATAGCCCCTAGACACTCCACTAAGGACAGCAAGATGAATGCCAAGAAGGTTTTCCTTTTTAAAAACCTTCCTGCTTCCTTTCCTTCACTCTGAAACAATCATCAATTACCCTTATCCACCGGCACCATCTCATCTAAGTTCATTTTCGAGATGAAGTTTCCTCCTTGGATGGTGGCTGTCCAATCCTCCCCCTGTCCATCACCAGCTGCCTCAGAGCTGTCCCCAGATTGACAGCTTGAGAGCGAATCAATAATAATTATCTGGCCGCAGCCATGGCGAGCTGTGTAATTCTGCCACAGGACAGCATTGTGCAAACAGAGATGCGTCTCTGGCTGCAGGTTTAAATATGCAGACCCAGGCTGTCCATTTAGGTGTGCTGATCATGTGATTACCGGGAGGTAGTGCTCCTTCCTTCTTCGCTGCATTAAAACCCTTTCAGATGATACACTCACCTTCAGGGACTCCGGCTGCCCACAAGCACTGGGCTATGTAAAACACTGTCTTCAGGCCCTCAGACCATAAATCAGAGCTTTAAAGGCAAAGGCCTGGAAGGGGAGACACATTGCTTTAGTTCTTTGTGGAGACTGAGAAAACCCACACCGATGGAGTGTCTATAAGCACAACAAGAATAAAACCTCAAATGCACTCGGAGATTATTTGTGTGTGTGTGTGTGTGTGTGTGTGTGTGTGTCCTAGTTACACCAAGAGAACATAAGAATTCTTTGAAGCTCTTTGCATTTAGTCCGGTTCTCAGAGTTGGTTCAGTGTCATGACGTTGTTGGTTTGATGGGCACAAGCTCAGCAGTTTCCATTTGAATGAAAAGATATTGGCTTCACTGAGTTGTGTATGATTTTATTCTCTTTAGCATCCCCAGGCAGGAGCTGCCGTTAGCTGTTGGTGGATTTGCTCACAGGAATAAGTGATGGATATCATCACATTGGCTGTAGTTATGTCCACTCAGTGTTAAAGCAGTAGGCTTTCTTTGGTGTCCTTTTCTTGGAATCTCCTTGTGCTATGACATCAGAAAAAAAGACAGTCTTGGGAGTGTAGTAATTGGAGTGGCGGGGCTGCATTCCCAGCACCCCGGCCGCATGCTTGGCTAGCTTATGCCCCAAAATAATTACACAGACACTGTATTCTTTTAAGCACTGCTTGGCCCTTTAGCTCTAGCACTTACAGGCTAATTCTCACATCCCGATCAACCCATCTCTAATAATCTGTGAGAACCGGTCTTACCGGGAAGATTCTAGCCTAGTCCATCCTGGGTCGGAGCTTCATGCCGGGAGCGGGGCATGGCGTCTCTCTCAGGAGTCTGCTCCTGAGAGGAAAGCTGTCGAGACTGAGCTCACTTCCTCTTCCTCCCAGCGTCCTGTTCTGCCTACTCCTCCCACCTATCCTCTAACCAATAAAATGGGACAGGGCAGTGCCTTTATTAGCCAATGACCTTCCTCCATCATTTCCCCTTTTTCGGTTTAAACAAAAAAAAAAAAAAAAGGCTTTATCTTGGGTAAAGCTAGCCGTAGGGGTGGCCGGGTGCTGGGGATGCAGCCCTGCCATCCCTATTACTACATATGGCGCCCACATGGACAACTGCTTCCACATAAAGCCTGAGACAGCTTGGGAAGTAATTCTAGAACAAAATGAAAGCATTGTGCCTGGTTTCTTGGTATCAGCAATTTCTCGGTTCTGCTCTGCTTGCTAGAGGCAAGCAAGCGCCTCATCTAAGAGAGGCTTCCTGACTCAGCTTTAGCTGCAAAGCCTGCAGCTCATTAAGAGGTCCTGCCACGAAACACTTAAATGGTGTTGACGAACAGCTGAACACATGCTTTTCGGTTTTCAGCCATAGCAGGAAAAAAAAAAAAAAAAGCTGCGCCGTTTAAAAATGCTGGCTTTCTGGGCCATCCTGCCAGGGCAAACTCTGACTGTTTGAGGCAGGAGGGCCGGCTACCGAGAGAGGACTTGAGTGTTGTCTGTTGTAGCTCACTTGCTGGCAGGGACCTTGAAATGCCATACAGTTGTTGCAGTAAACATGGCTACAGCCTGTATATCCGCCATGAGGCTGGAAAGCTAAGGAATGGACTGGATCCAGCCGGCAAAGCCACGCCTTTAATCCTACTGATATCGCTTGGTAAATTAAAGACTCGTGTGGTCAGAAAAAGAGAGATATACAGTAAAGAGAGATTCAAAGACAAAGAAAATTTCTGAATGGTTTAAAGTGTGTTAAAAATATATGCAGACTAAAAGTTGAAGTTTTTAAAGTAAAAAACAAAAAAAAGGAAGAGAGTTGTTGTGTGTGGTAGCACACGCCTTTAATCCCAGTGCCTAGAAGGCAGAGACAAACAGATCTCTGTGAGTTCAAGGTGTAGTAGTGTACACCTTTAATCCCAAATGCCTGGGAGGCAGAGACAGGCGGATCTTTGAGAGTTCAAAGACAGCCTGGTCTACAGAGTTACTTCAGGTCAAAGATACAGAGAACCTGTCTCAAAAAGCAAAAAGTTAAAAGTAAAAATAAACGAAATAGAGGTTAAAACAAAGCTGCACAAAGATGGAAAATACACAGAGAATTTTGATACTGTATGCTATTATGCTCTCTTTGAATTGTTTGAATGCTGAGGAAGGAACAACAGCTGCTAAAAGATATTTATTTATAAATACTGCTGAACTAATCCAACATAGATATTATGAATTTGGATCTAAGGATATGATACTTTGGAAAGGAGTTTCTTATTTTGTTTTCACAGAGGATGAGACGCTGTTCATTTCTTCTATTCCGATTTGGTATGATGGGCCACGCCCTCCTGAAGGGTTGCAGTGAACATCTTCAGAAAATTGCTTCGCTCAACTGCCAACTGAGATGAAACTAGCACACAGGTTATACCATGAAAGACCTAATTAACGACGCCCCCATTCAGCAGGAAGCAGTTTGGAGAGAAAAAACTGTGCCCATGTTCCCAAATATGGTTTATAAATGTTCTTTTATATTTAAAGGGGGATATGATATAGGTATGAATAATTTGCATTAGTATAGATTTTGCTTTATTGATAGAGATTTAAGGTCAATTTTGTTATATGTATAAGTGTTTCTGATTTTGATTAAGGTATTGTGATTGTGTAGTTCATTTAAATATGTAATGTATAATTAAGAAATATAGGTTGTTAATGGATAATCATCGTTAATAGTAAAACTTGTAGTCATGTTAGTTAGATTTTCTAGATATATAGAGATATATTTTCGATAGACATTCTTCATGTCTTTCAAAGATTACAGAATAGGTCATTTAATGTTTTAGTAACTGAGGACTTTTCATGACAATGAGACACTCTGCTCCTGGCAGCACCAATCTACTTCAAGAGGAAGATGGGCATCGAAGAGGCATCTTATGGAGTTTGATAGCCATTTGGGCAAGAAACTGCTCTTGCCTGGACTACTGCATAAACTGGACACAGAGAACCCACAGAGAGAGGACTACTGAACTTGCCTAAGGTGAGATGATCTTTCAGGGTTCCTGATTCATGAAAGAGTCTGTGAGACATTCTGCAGGACACAACAGATAGTGACTGAACTGACTTTGAATTTTCCTGCTTTATGGAAATGTCTGCTGGATACCATGGGCCTGAAGGCTGAAGATGGATGCCCCAACGGTACAAAAGAACTTTGGGTGACTGTCCAGGCAGCGAGATGTCTTTGTCATTTCTAGAGTTTGAAGTTTCTTAGTTCTTGTTTACTTAGGTAATATTATATCTTTCTGGAGTCTTTGATGGAGTTAAGAATAGTTAGTGATAGTTATAGTTTTCCTTAGTTATGATAAAGATTATTGTAACTTTTACTTGATAACTGTTTTGTTATATGTAATTTTGCTATGTTAAAGCCTTTTTTTTTTGTTTAAACCGAAAAAGGGGAAATGATGGAGGAAGGTCATTGGCTAATAAAGGCACTGCCCTGGCCCATTTTATTGGTTAGAGGATAGGTGGGAGGAGTAAACAGAACAAAATGCTGGGAGGAAGAGGAAGTGAGCTCAGAGACACGACAGCTCTCCTCCTGGGAGCAGACGCCTGAGAGAGACGCCATGCTCCCGGCTCCTGGGCAGACACACGCCATGAAGCAAGCCGCCAGGTTAGACATGCTGAACCTTTCCTGGTAAGACCGGTGCTCACCGATTATTAGAGATGGGTTGATCGGGATAACAGAATTAGCCAGTAAGTGCTAGAGCTAAAGGGCCAAGCAGTGCTTAAAAGAATACAGTGTCTGTGTAATTATTTTGGGGCATAAGCTAGCCGAGCTGGCGGCCAGGGTGCTGGGAATGCAGCCCCGCCACCCTTATTACTTCATGGGAGTAGATGACATTATTTTCTGAGAGAACCACAGTCAAAGCAAATTGTGTAATTAAACCCCTTCCTCTCTTCTTCTCTTTCCTTTCTTTCTTTATGCTAGGCAACCAATCAAGCAGAGAGACAAGCAAACCACCTGCTTTTAGTATTAACTGGAGCCCACATACAGGACACTCATAGGGATCAAATCAGCACTGGTAAGAGAGACGAAGCTTTGGGATACTAATTAGATGCCAGGGAAAAGGTACCAACCGTCAAGCGAACTACAAAGAATATGGCAGAAGGTTTCAAAGCCAGGGTAGATTTCTAGTCAGGGGGTCATATTTGTAGGAAATCGTTCTATGATCAAAGAGTATACCTGCTATTTTGCAATGAATTAATTAACTGTTAAGAAAGTAGGAAGCCAATTAAAAGATGGAAGGAAAATAACAGTGTTGAGTTAAAACAAAGATAAAAGCGTAAACGTGGGGCAAAATAGATATATTTTTAGATGGTCTTGAAAAATGAATTTGAAACGACAAGCACATAATAAAATCTGGATTGTGAAAGGCAGCCAAGAAAATAATAGAACTATATATTGAATTAAAAAAAAACAGTTGTAGACACTGCTATTGAATTGAATGGCAGAATCCATTCTATACTAATTTGTAAAGAGAAGACTTCTATTTTATTTACATTTGTGTATGTATATTTTTGTGTATTTATGTGTATCCATTTGTGTATTTGTGTGCATGCATGCAATGTGTGTGTGTGCATTTGTGTGGTGTGGTGTGTGTGTGTGTGTGTGTGCGTGTGCATATGCATGTGTGCGTTTATGTATGTGCAGATGTATGCAAAGTCCCCAAGTTAACCTTAGGATTTCTTCTTTTGATTGCTTTCCATTTTGGGGCAGAATCTCTCACTGAGGTATTCTGTCTTTGTGTCTACAACCATTCTTTCTGGAGTCAGTTGGGGAACTGTTTTCCTAATTTTAAAAATGAAGGATTAAGCCTAGAGATTGCTTTCTTAGAGCCAGTGACTAGTGACAGATGTAATCAGGACCTGAAAGCCCCTTAGCAGAGACTAGACTCTTAATCTTTTTAATTGTTAAGTCTTATATCATCAAATCAAACTTGATCTATAAGACATATCCAGGAGAAGCTGTTTATTTGGCTCCTTTTAATAGTGTTCTTTGCTATTCCAGAGAATAGGAATAGCAAAGAACACTAGTTCTAGGAGTTCTGTTTGTGGGCTTTTGCTTTCTACAAGGAGACCCTGAGACATAGAATCTCCCTCTCTACCATCTACTAGTCCCCCGCCCCCACTTTGCCATCACTAGCATCAAGCTGAATCAGGAGATGTTAAGGACCTCAGATTTGAGGCTCTGCCATGGCAGAGCACAGGACTGTAGGTGGGACATTTAGGGATCATTGGGATCCTCCTGTGTTTTTCTCCCTGGGCTATTTGTGCTTCTCCACCTCCAGAAGAGCCAAGACTCTTCCCATTTCTAGGACAAACAGAGGTCCTGTATAATTATTGCCTGGTAAGCGATTGCAAAGAAGCCAGAGTTCAGAAATAGCTGAGTGCTTTGAGGGGTGGTGGAAAAAACATCCCAGCTGGGCAAATAGCTCAAGGTCAGGATGTGACCCAGCATTTCACATTGCAGGCCGAAACCTTGGAACACCAGGGAGGCTTTGTATGCTCAGTGGAGATGTGGTAATGCTGTAAAAGCCCGAGCTTTGCTACAGGTGTATTCAAAGCAGAATTGCTGGCCTCTAAAATGACATCCATTTGTGGAACAGCATTAGACCAAAGAGGAAAAACAAAAGCAGCCCCCAAACATGGTCTCCTGACAGAACACTAGAGGGGGATAGTGTGAGGGAGAAGTCTGGTGTGTGTGTGTGTGTGTGTGTGTGTGTGTGTGTGTGTGTGTGTGTACATAGGTCTTTGTGTATACGAGGTGTGTATTCTGGCTGGGCATGGTGGTGCACACCTTTAATTCCAGCACTCAGGAGGTGGAGGCAGGCAAATCTCTGTGAGTTCAAGCTAGCATGGTCTACAAGGGAGTTGGGCAAGGCAGGGCTACACAGTGAGACCGTGTCTCTAAAAAGCAAGCAAACAGCTAAACAAAACAGAAACAACTAAAAATAGAAGTGTGTATTCTTTGTACTAACTAGGAATACTGCAAGTGCCTATTAATAGTAGTGTATGAAGGAATAACTAAGTTGAGATGATTCATTGAAATGATGTGTATCTTCTGTAGTTGCTTTATAGAGTTGGGTAAAGATGTTTGGAAGGTAATAGGCCCACAAGAGGAGCCCAGACCTCTGATTATTTAGGGACCGGACTTCCGTGACTTGTGCGGAAGGCATGGGCAGTGTGTCCCCATCTTAGTCTGCTGAAGTCTTTGATGGGCACAGAGGAGGGATGACCCAATGGAGGGTAGAATTAACCTGTAGGAGAATGGAGCTGCAAGCTGACCCCCAGGGTTGTCTGGATCGAGGTCAGGAATGTCTAACTTGAAGGGGAAGTTGTCACTCCTCTTGGGTCTTTTATAAAGAGAGTGCAGTAGGAAGAGCCAGACCCTGTTCAGAGAAGACTGTGTGAACTTTGACTGGCAGCTCCCTTAGAGCAGATAGAGCAGATCTTCCTCAACCTCTGGATGAGAGCAGCCTGAGCAGAGATGGGCCAAGGTTGAGGCAGGACAGGACCTGGGATTGCCCCCCAGGGCTGGAATAGGCAGGGATATGTTCCCTTTGCCTTGCCTTATTTAGGTACTAAACCAGAATTAACTAAAAATTTTTGCATTTCTGTTTCTCACTCCTGTTCCAGCGTGGGTCAGGAGCTTCTGGAGAGGAAGCTGGGTTATGCTCTCTGATTCTCTGGCAGTTTGTAGAGCATATAGCTTTGAATTGGGTATGAGAGGGTTGTTTAAACTTTCTTGGATTGTATTTTAGTAGCACATAGGGTCTGAATAATTGTGAAATTGGATTAAGTTTTCATCAAAGAAAACATTACTTGAAGATACAGGGTTGAAAGGCAGACATTAAAACAGCATTGCATTCATTATGCTAGACTCCTCAAGGAAGCAGTGCTGTAAGATTGTGCTCCCATTGAGGAAGACAGGGAGGGGGTACAGAAATGAGATTCAGACTACCTGCTCATCAAAGTTAGTGGTCCTGTATCAGAGCTGGTATCCGGCAAGGTGAGGATTGAGTTGGCTCTATTGCTGCTCGCTGTAGGATTAAAGCCCAGAACTCAAGGCATCCTGCCATGGTTTTGAAGTAGAAATAAGGATGCTCTACTCTACAGCAATGCAGTCAGGATGAAATGACAGGAACATTAAGTACCTGGCGATATATGTGAACCCCCCAGAAGATGGTCAGTAGTTGTGATCTGTTTCTCTGGGCTGTGGTGAAGGTATGCTGCACTCTGGTGAGGAGCGTTTGTGCTGAAGAGCAAGCTTCCTCAGAAGTCATGTTGAGAAGCCCAGAATGAGGAACCCCTAATTCAGAAAGAACAGTTTGCCTATAATCTGTGTGTTATCTGCATTTGAAGTGTGGACCTATGTTTAAATGTCTCTGACAAAAGTCACTGTTACCACTTGAAAAGATATGTTGAATTCTAGTGTCCTTTTCTATGTTCTCTCTCTCTCTCTCTCTGTATGTGAAAATTCCTTGTGATTATGTTGGAACATCAAAATGAAGCTCATCATAAATATACTTAAAAGCTTTAATATTATTGAAAACATTTTTATTTATTTATTTATTTATTTATTTTGCATGACACTGCAGAAGCTAGTTTTCTCCTACTACATTGGTCAGTGGTTTCTTGGGATCAAGCTCAAGTCATTAAGCTTTGAGCAAACTCTAATATTCATATCAAGTAAGACTTTTGATATGTTTTAAAACAACTCTAAAATCTCGCACACACATATACACCCTCAGATTTAACTGGTAAATGAATATCCTTTTCCCCAACTCACTATTCTCTATAATTCATTGAAAGTCATAATTCTATCTGTCCAGTATTTTCCAAACCACCAACAATCCATCTATACTATGATATTAGAGAGAATGTGTCTATTTCAGTAGGTCTAAGTCCACAGAATTAGCATCGAACTCATGATGGAATAAGAGAAACTGGGGAGGGAGGCCTAATAAAAACATAGGTGGAATCAAAATCCCCAGTACTATTTCCTTCTTAGAATATGATTGGCAGCAAGACCTCTTGACTGAGTACACAAAAAGGAGATGGAGGAGAGAGGAGCTGGCATTTTACACAGTTATCTTTCATTATTGTATTTAATCTTTAAAAGGACATGGGGAACCCTTGGGAATTCTATTGCAGCCCTGAAGTTCTGCTCCCAATTCCACATTTTATTTCTTCTTGTTACAGTGATGATAAAATTTAATGTCTTAAAATAAAATAATACTGAAAATTTGCAAAGACAAGCTACTCTAGATAAAGGGAAGAAATATATCCCTAGAAGAGAATGTCTATATGTTTAAGTCTTTAAGATCCTCATAATTTAAGCAATGGGGATCTAGCTATTGCACTAAGATTGTGCTAGTGATGCCATCCCAGGGATGGGAAGTGAAAATGGTTTCTTAGGGCTAATACGTTGTGGGTGGGGATGCAGATAAATTGATAGAGTGTTTACTCAGTATTTTAGTTTCTTTTCTGTGGCTGTGATAAATGCCATGACCTGAAGCAACTTGGGGAAGAGGAGATTTATTTCTCCTTACGCTTGCAGTCACAGTGAGTGCAGTTTTGAGGAAAGTCAAGTAGATACTCAAGGGCCGGGTGGTGGTGGCACACGCCTTTAATCCCAGCACTCGGGAGGCAGAGGCAAGCGGATCTCTGTGAATTCGAGACCAGCCTGGTCTACAAGAGCTAGTTCTAGGATAGGCTCCAAAGCTACAGGGAAAGCCTGTCTCAAAAAACAAAACAAAACAAGAGAAGGAACTCAAGGCAGGACCTATGGAGGAACACTTCTTCCTGGCTCACATTTGTAGCTTTCATGTGTAGCCCAGGGCCACCCATCTAGGAATGGGGCTGCCCATAGTGACTGGACTTCCTACGTCAATTAGTAATCAAGAGAATGCGCACACAAAAATGTCCACAGGTCAATCTGAAGGAGGCAATTTTTCATTGAGGTTTCCTCTTCCTAGGTTACTCTAGATTGTGTTGATTTGATGATAAAAACTAAGATAGCGAGCATCACAAAACCCTAAGTTTGATCCCTGTACTGCATATGCTAGCTGTGGTAGTATACCCCTAGTGTTGAGGAGGAAGATACAGGAGGATCAGGAGCTACTCTAAGGTATATAGTGAGTTGGAGGTCAACATGGGCTACGTGAGATCCTATCTCAAAAAATGAAAATGGGTTTGTGTGTTAGTGTGTGTGTGTGTGTGTGTGTGTGTGATGGAGTGTGATAAAAACTGGATAGGAGTTTTGGGAGTGAGGGGTCATTTTATGTGTCCCTTAGCCTCACTGGCTTTTAGTTGCCATCCTCCATAATCTTTTAATCTGTCACTCTCCCAGAAAGTGTCCCCTCCATTCAGAGGGATGGTTGCAACTTTGGGAACTCTGAGAACAGAGATTTGCTCTGAAAGGAATGTCTGCAAATTTTTATTCTCAATACTCTCTGCAGTGTGGTTAAGGATGCACCAAGTGAGTGCTTTCTCAGCTACAAAAGGGAACTTCACACCAGAGCAGACACAGTCAGCTTCGAGGCAAGGATCACTTGCCCTTTTACCCACTTCTTAGACAGTTCCTCCCTGATAGACCCATATGGATTCCTTTAAGGTCAAACTAAAAATTTTTCTTTCCTACCTTGGAATCCCAATTTTCTCTTTTCAAAATAGGCCCCAATATTGACCACCACTCATCCCAAAGTCAACGGACACTGACACAGACCTCAAACAGGGCTTAGGTTTCACACTGGCCATCAGAACAGGTCTTCTGTGGTGGTTGCATCTTGAGTTAGACAACCACATCCTGACAGTGGCTTTTGTTCTCTTAGCCCTTTGGCTTTATAAAATGTTATCACAAAGAAGTAGAGAGATTGTTCAGTGGGTAACATATTTGCCATACCTGCATGAGGAGTCCTAGCACCCACATTAAATATACATATCCAGGTTTAGCAGCTCTCACCTTGAACCCCAGAGATGATTCCTAGAGATTGTTGGTCAACCAGACTTGCTGAATTGTCAAAGTCCAGGTTCAGTGAGAGATGCTATCTCAATAGCCAAGGTGAAGAGTGATATCCAAAGACACTAAATGAACACAAGCAAGCGCACACCTGCATGTGCACAACATGAGCACATCCACATGAATACTTCAGCACCTACCCATACATGCTATGAAATTACTAAAATCTGAATGCATCAACTAGAAAGTACAGATATGAATGGTAACATCAACAATCAGTGTATAAAGGCTGCAGTTATGGTTAGACACCATGGCAGAAACTTTAGTGGTCAATGGGAAGGCATTTCTCATACTTCTCCGACAGAACTGCCCCATGTCTGTAGACTGTGATCTTCAGTGGAGATCTGATAACTTCTTGAGTGAACTTCAGAGTTCACTCAAGCCAAGCAGTAAGTGTTTCACTGGGAACAATTCTTCTTAAGGAGGCTAGCGAGCATACCATTGTGATTTTTGAACCACATAACTGAGCTCCCCAGGAAACTAACATCCTCATATCAAAGTGTGTTTTATCCACATTAAGAAAAAAAAGAAGTCATGCACTCACCCTAAAGAGTGACCATATCTGTCTAGACAGTCTGTCAGCACACCACATGAATTCTCTTTTTAATAGATTAAAATTACTGCTCATCTCCTTTAAACTCTGAAAAAACTACATGGGAATATGACATTTTGGACTGTCCCACAAATACAGGTGGACACTAAGATATAAAAACCCTTACAGAGATACTCAGTCACTGACAGCCATGCAGGCTGCTCTTTTGACATCTTTGCCAAAGAGAGACTGCAGAAGAGTCCTCCAAAAATTTATCAATCATATAAAGCCATATAAGGGCTATATTTATCTGATACTTTCAAATGTTTATATGTAATAGTGATTTGCTTCTCACCTTTATGAGCAGAAGTGACATGCTCAGATATGATCTTGAGAGTCCAACAGGAGTTGCATCTACTGAATGCTGCATCTCTTAGTGTCTCTCAACAGTGTTCACTGGCTGCATTTGCAATACTTTGATTCCAGTGGGATGGAAGTTCCATAAAACCCACTGTTGGGTGCGCAAATCAAATATGTTTGAAATGATACTTTGTCCCAGGCTGACCTTGAAGTAGCTGTGTAACCATGAATGACCTTGAGCTGTGACTTCCTTGTCTTCGCCTTCTGAGAGCTGTGATTACAGGTGTGGGCCACCTCCCCTAGTTTCCTAGTGCTAGGGGATTTCAGCCAGCGCTTCACGCATGCTAGGTGAGCACCCTATTGACTGAGCCAGAACCCCAGCTCTGAGGTGATGAATAATAAAAAGTGAATATATATAGTGTATTCTATCTAATGATTTGATTTCCCCTCAGCTAAAGTTTACACACTTAAGAATAGAATGAATTTTGCACAATAATTTTACAGCAAATTTGCAACAGAAGTTTCTCACTTCTCATAACGTTCTTATGAAAAACAGAAAAGAAATGCCTGATCGTCAAGTCTCTGTATCCTGGCTTGTGTTTTAGATGGGAAACTTGAAATCACTGTATTGTATTTGTCTACAAATATCTTTAGAAACCTATGTACAAGGCAAATCAAGTCACTTACAAATGTCAATTACACAATATTCACAATGCTAATGCTAAAGAATTCCCATTTTGGAGTTAATCTTGTATCCTGACACGTTATTAAAGGTGTTTATCAACTGTAGGGGTTCTTTGGTGGAGTTTTTGGGGTCGCTTATGTGCACTATCGTATCATCTGCAAATAACGAAAGCTTAACTTCTTCCTTTCCAATATGAATCCCCTTATGTTGTCTTATTGCTATTGCTAGAACTTCAAGCACTATATTGAAGAGGTATGGAGTGGACAGCCTTGTCGTGTTCCTGATTTTAGTGGGATGGCTTTGAGTTCTCTCTGTTTAATTTGATGTTAGCTGTCGGTTTGCTGTATATAGCTTTTATTATATTTAGGTATGACCTTTGTATCCCTAATCTCTCCAAGACCTTTATCATAAAGGGATGTTGAATCTTGTCGAATGCTTTTTCAGCATCTAATGAAGTGATCATATGGTTTTTTTCTTTCAGTTTATTTATATGATGGATTACATTGATAGATTTGGGTATGTTGAACCAGCCCTGCATCTCTGGGATGAAGCCTACTTGATTATAATGGACAATTTTTCTAATGTGTTCTTGGATTTGGTTTGCCAGTATTTTATTGAGGATTTTTGCGTCGATGTTCATGAGTGAGATTGGCCTGTAATTCTCTTTCTTGGTTTAGTCTTTGTGTGGTTTTGGTATCAGGGTAACTGTAGCTTCATAAAAGGAATTTGGCAATGCCTCTTCTGTTTCTATATTGTGAAATACGTTAAGGAGTATAGGTATTAGGTCTTCTTGGAATTTCTGGTAGAATTCTGCATTGAAACCATCTGGACCTGGGTTTTTTTTTTTGGTAGGAAGGTTTTTGATAACAGCTTCTAATTCTTCGTGATAGGACTAAAACACAAGAGATTTAAATAACTCGTGTAAGTCCACACAGTGATAATAAAGCTGATCTGACCCCACTGAGCACTACTGGCTCAGTCACCCTGATGTGGTTGCTAACGCTGCCTCCCCCGCAGATCCGTGCCCACCTGGCTCTCTGAGATGGGAAAGAACAAAGCAGTGTACCCCCCTCACAGGGGGAAATTCAGCATCTCTTACCTTGCTTGAGCTGAGTTTTAATACTATAATGGTGACATTTACCAAATTGTCTTTTCTATTTCCATTTCCTCTCCTGGAACAGAAGTAGCGAACATAGCCTGTCTCTTTATATCTAATTATCCAGAAAGAAAGGAAGGTGGGTGGGTGAAATTAAGACTCACTGAACGAAGTTATAATTCTTGATTTGACAGCAATAAAGTAGCCGGCTAAGACCAGTCATGTCCCTTTCTGAGCCTTGGTAAGAGAACTGAGCTAGATAATGTGGTCAGTCCTGCCCAGGACTATAACTGTATCCCTGGCATTTTCTACTAAGTTACTTTCCTTACCCTAACGAAGATGATAAGGGTTGGAAGATTGGTGTCACCAAGCAATATGGCTGTTTCTGTGGGTTTGTTTTGATTCCTTTGGACTATGTATAGTAAAAAAAAAAACTTCCATTAATTTTAAGAAAAACATGGAGCTTTTATTCAGCCATTGTATAGGTTCCCTCCCCCACCCAGCACACTCTGAGCAATTCTTCAATATCATTTGATGTCTTTCAGCTCAACCCTGTTCTGCTCCATTCTGACACAGATGGCCCAGTGTCAGATCGAATGCCATAGGATAAGCACGTATTCTAAAGACTGTCCCACTTCCATGCCAACCGTGAGTACTGGGTACTCAGTTTACCTGCAGATTCTACTGGACTTTCCAGACTGCTAGTGTGTTATAGAAAGGACACAGCACAGGGTCATCTAGGTGGGAGAGACACACATGGCAGATGTGGAGCCCCAGACCTCTTGAGATGAACCAGCCTCAAAGTATCTCCATGTCTTCACCAGTTTCAAAACCCGCTGGCAACACATGACAGGCATTGTCTAGAGGCCTCATCACATAGGCTTGACCAGTCACTGTCACCAACCCCTCTTCCTTCCTTTCCACTTCCCCGATGATGGAGATAGGCCAAAGGCTCCAGGCTTCTAATCATGGCTGCTATTCCCTCTTCAGGAATTCGGTAAAAGTCACAACATCTGGAGAAACAATGCTCCTCTTTCCTAGGAGCATGTGATCTGTGGGGTTAGGGGGCACCTTGTGTCAGGGCAACAACAGAGGCGCTAAGAGAAACAAAGATGTACTCACCACCCTATTTCTTAGGAAACCAGGGTTTTAGGAGCACTCATGTAGGGACTGTCACAAGTACTCACCTCAATGAAAGTGAGGTAATCATTGACCCTGATTCTTGCTTTTCTTCAGGTCAGTGACTAGTCAAGGCAACTTCCAATCTAGTATCATCAGATCAAAACAAACTTACAACCTCCATAAACTATGTACATAGGAGGTGATATAAAAGTAACCATAGAATTAAGTTAGACTTAATTTGGATTTCACCAACTTGTGTTAGTTATTGCAAACCCAAGAGTGTAGGCAGCACCAAGAAGTCTGAGAAGTGAGGGGAGGAGGCTGTAGTTACCTAAAATCCATCTGCTAGTGTGGGCAGAGATGACAGAACCAAGCCTCAGATTATTCGTAATACTCAGACAACTTCAGAAAATAGATCCCACTCATAGCAAACCCTATCAAGACTGAAGACACCAGGTTGGGTCAGTAAGCATCTGTAGAAACATGACTGTGTCCATCATATGCACCAACCTTTATTATCTTGAACCCATTCCAACAGAAAATTTAGCTTAGTCAAAATTCCTACCAAAAAATACAACAGGTAATTTTAGAAATTGTAGAGGTAGCTCATTGAAAGAAAAGAAGTTGGATTTAAGCATACATTTTCTTGGTGAAAATTGGAGTTTATTAGTCTAATTCATCAAATTAAGAAGTGAAGTTGATTAGAGCTATTTGATTGAGACTGCATTGATTATGGATACAAAGAAAGCTCTAAATCTAATCAGAGATAAATATCTGCCCACATGAGGAGAGCAGGGGTTGGTCTGTGGACGGCAGCTGCTTTTTATGGTAGCCCCCATTTAATAGCTGGAATTATGAAAATATATGAACCATTGACGTATGCATAACACTTGGAAAATCTATCATAACAGAGTTTGAAGAAAGTAATGCTAGCCATTTTCTAGGAAAATGAGGACAGATGCAGGCCAAGTGGAACTATCACCGGGCACCTGCTGAAGTCAGATAATTAATTTGAATAATCAGACAGGAACCATGTCCCCGTGATCTCAGTTACGCTTGGTCTCCCTCTTCTAAGCGCCTCCCCTTGTGTCAATGCAGCCTTCTTGGCTGAAGGAAGACAAAGCGTTTGTTTCTAGAGAATGAAATGCTGCCCTTTTGCTCAGAACATTTTCCCCTGGAGAGCCTCTGCAGATCAAACATACACTCTCTCGCAATTGAACCAATCCTTACAAAAGCTGGGACCATGCTTTATGATTTATTTTGGCCTGTGATGAAAGGCAAGCACTTTGAAAACGATTCCACCAATGGCCCTCACCAGGGAAAGCACCAGGGGGAGAGGCAGGGAACATTATGAAGGATGGAGAGGTTCTCTGTTAAAATGCACTTTGCTTGGGAATGCACCCTTTGAAAACACTTGCAGTCATTGCAGGTCTGGTCATACTGTGTGCTCAGCTAATTCTGGAGTGCTGAAACCTATTCAGATACAGAGGCTTTGATGTGGGATGTCCTTCTGTATATGTGATGCTTTTAAGGTTAATAAATAAAGTTTTGGCCAATGGCTTAGCCAGGTGGAAAATCCAAACAGAGATATATATAGAGAGAGTAGGTGGAGGCAAGTAGATACCATGTAACTGCCAAAGGAGACAGACACCAGAACCTTAGTCTTGTGGTGATACATAGATTAATAGAAATGGATTAATTTAAGATATAAAAGTTAGTTAATATGAAGCCTGAACTAATAGGCCAAACCGTGTTATAATTAATATAGTTTTGTCATTATTCAGGTCTAGGTGGCCAGGAAATGAATGAACAGTCTCTGCTTACAAGGCTTATTATCTATCTATCTATCTATCTATCTATCTATCTATCTATCTATCTATCTTGTTTTTCAAGACAGGGTTTCTCTGTGTAGCTTTTGGTTCCTGTCCTTGAACTAGCTCTAGTAGACCAGGCTGGCCTCGAACTCACAGAGATCCGCCTGCCTCTGCCTCCCGAGTGCTGGGATTAAAAGCATGTGCCACCACTGCCCGACCGAGACTTCTTTTTATAGCTGTCCTACTGGTCTTGTTTTCATGGCCGTAAGGAAACATCTGAAGCTGAGTACTTTACAGTGAAAGGGGTTTGTTTTGTTCCCAGATCTGAAGGTCCTAGTCAGGGTCCTGCATGTGTGACTGGTGTTCTCGCAGGCAGAGTCCGGATGGGTACAGTCCAAAAACGAATGTGTGTGAGGATTTGAAGACTTTACATGGTGAGGCCCTGCTGTGTGTGTGTGTGTGTGTGTGTGTGTGTGTGTGTGTGTGTGTGTTGGGGCCTTTCTCCCTCTTCCTTTTATCCTCTGAATGTGGCCTATGTGTGTGTACCCATGTGTGTGTCTAATGCATGTGGAGGCTACAGTCAATATGAATGTCTTCCTCAATCCATTTCAACTATTTTCATTTTGTATATATCTTCTCTCTATGTACACAGAGACCTTCAGTTTGGCTAAAATGATTGTCCACTGCCCCTGGGATCCCCTGTCCCCACTTCCCAATTCCGAGATCAACAGGCCATCCTATAATGTCCATAATTTTATGTGGGTGCTGGAGACCAGGTCCTCCATGCTTACACAGAAAGTACTGATAGACTGAACCGTCTACTTTCAACACCCAAGACTTAGGGAAAAACACTTATCCCATGTGCACATGGTAGCTCTGTCAGAAACTGCCAGCAATTCTGCCCAAGCCTGCCCTTCACGAGATGACTATATTTGCTCCCAATTCAGGCAAAGACAGAAGACAGTATCATTCTGCTTGAACAACTTTGGAAGCTTCAATGGCCTCTTCCTACATCTAAACACTCCTTTCGAAGATTGCTTTCTGTGACAGTCACATTAGATCATGCTCATTTAACTACTGTAATGTTTGTAATAAAATCCTACATCCTCACAAATCTCCCTTAACCTTGATCAGCTCCCCCCACTTCATCTGAGCTCCTGTAGAGCTCTGGGCTCTGCACTCTGAGCATATCAACACATTACAGCTTTGTGGTCAGGTTCTTTGTTAGTCACTCAACCTGTGACCTCCAGGTCTGGGGGACCAGACCTCATCTCATCACAGAAACACTTCCACCCCCTGCATCTCTCATCCTTATTTTGTTTCTTTTTCTACTTAATTTTCTTGACTAGAGCAGAAGCCCCTTGAGAGGGAGAACTTCATCTGCTCTTTTCAGGCCTGAATTCATTCCACGCACTGAGAGTCTGATGAAAAGTCATGGCAAGGGACATAAACTAGGTAACCAGAGAGCTTGAACAGCAGGGACTTGTGTCTCGTGGTTTGGAAGGTAAAGAGAAATAATGTCCCTTTTCAGGCACTGTCATCTGGAGGTGTCTTGGCCATCTTTGGGTTCCTTGGCTTAGGGGAGGATTATCTCCATCTCTGCCTTTACCTTCATGTAGTTTTCTTGTGAGTGTGTCTGCAGCCAAATTTCCCACTTCAAAAGTTAAATTAAATTACTTAATTTATTTAGTGTGTATCTGTGTGTTTGGACAATTTGTATAGTGTCAGAAGACGACATGTGAAAGTCAGTTTTCTTCTACAAACCTGGGCATTGGAAAAAGATCGTTAAACTTGGTGGCAAGTTCCTCTGTTTACCGAACCGTCTTGTCTGTCTAAATATTCTTTCTCTTTCCTTCCTTCCTTCCTTCCTTCCTTCCTTCCTTCCTTCCTTCTTTCATATAGTCACTGGTCATATTGAATTAGGATCTAGTCTCCCTAGCACGGTGTCTTTAATTATATCTTCAGAAATTGTATTTTCCAATATGGTGGATTCTGAGACACTAAGGGCGAGATGTCAACACATGAGCACTGGGGTCAGGCCCATTTTCCTGGACTGTGGATGACTGGCCCGGTATCTCCATGCCTAGCCTCTATTCCTTCTCCTATCCAACCCCTGCTCCCTCTCTCGCTCTCCCTCCCTTGTTGCTAAGCAGCCACAATACATAAATCTTCCTGAAATAGCTTTTTCTCTCATTTCTTTTCATTTCATACTCAATCAATATCATTTTATGGATAAAGTCCAAATACCTCAGATTTTGGAATTCAGGGCCTTTTATCAACTCAACATCACATCTGTCAAACAAGTGTCATTGTTTACTATATTCTCCTGAACTCCCTATTCCAGAGACTACACACAAAATGTATGGGAACATACAGAAGCCCATGGAATCGTTACAGATGTAACCACCAGAAACAACCAGCCTCACCTATCTGAGTTACTATGTGTATGCTGACATGAGTGTAAGGGAGTTCTCTCTCATTGAATAGACACGGGGATGACAATATCATTCTTTGATATAGAAATACCATGCAAGAAAGTAGCTAGTTTCTTTCTTTTCCTTTAAATCTTTTAAAAAGAGGAGTGGGCTGGATCAGCAGGTAAAGGCACTTGCCACCATACTCCATTACCTGAGTTCAATACCTGGGACATGCATGGTATAAAGAGAAAACTGACTCCTTGTCCTCTGACCTACACACACACACACACTGCATTTTTTTAAAAGCCAAAGGAAAGAGCCTCTTCTGTCTGCATGGGAACAATAAGCTTGGCAATTAGATTTAGATTTACATTCCTACATTCATTTGATAACTGATTTAGGAAGCCTTTCCTTCAATATACCAATGTGCAATTTAAATGAAAAATAGATGAAGGAAATGATTCCCAAATGGAAGCATCTCTTTAATTTTTTTTGATGAAAATTGTGCACCAAGAAGCAGAATGTCAAAGATTATTTGAAACCTGTCAAAATGAAATTACTGGCTATTTGAGAGTCTTCTTTTTTCTCAGTGACTTAGGTGGAGGGCATGAGGCCTGGTGGTAAATCTTGGCTTGCTTGATAACTTGATTCTTTATATATTATTCTTGATGTCTACCCCTCTGAATTATTTTATATGGAGAGAGGAGGGGAGGAAAAGCAGCAATGAAAGAAGGTGAGATTATTTAGGTAGAAAAAAAATCCCATAAGTATACCCCCACCCCCAGAAGCATTAATTTGGTAAAAATCCTGGCATGTGACCTGCTTCTAACCTTATATTGAGCTTATATTGGAAGCCTGGCCAGTCCTCAGCTGCTGTGGCTGTCATTTGCCACCAATAGTAGCGTGTTGCATCCCATGTTGAAGTAGCTGGAAAGGGTCAATTGAAGCTTTGCCTTGTATTACAGTTACTTTGGGGAAGTCTGCCTAGGATCAGGCAGAAAAGTTAGCAGACCTGAGATGCTCTGTGACTAGGCTGGCCACTTTTAGCACCCTGTGCATCAGTGCTGGTCTCAAATCAGGGGGGCACACCACAGAAATGGACACCAGAGGTTCACACCAATCACTGAGGGACTGTGCAAGCAAACATTGTTATTTCAGCTTTAACTTGTTCCCTCCCTCCCTCCCTCTCTCCCTCCCTCCCTCCTTCTCTCCTGTCCTCCCTCCCCTTCCCATTCTTCTTCCTTCTCTTCCCTCCCTTCTTTTCTTCCTTTTCATCTTCTCCTACATCCTCCATTCTCTTCTGCTTCCTTATTCTTTGCTTCCTTTCAAGGAAAGGAAACACAGAAGCTGGTTTGTTTTGTTTTAGATCCACCATCTCACTGACAATCCAAAGCTGGCTGTTTTACATGTCTCTCCTTCATACACTCTCCTTTAAGCTGCTCTAGAGAACATAAGAACAGTTAGCAGAGGAGGCAAGGGGGCCGTTGAAAGGGGTTGCTTGGGGCAGTCCAGGGGAGAGCACAATGGTGAACTGGGAGGAGTGGCAGCCAAATACAAGTAAAGGACACTGGGGGTGCAAAGAAAGAAGCAAGAGTGACCGCTGAACTTGAGCTGTCCCCGAGTCTAGCAGGAGACCCGAGACTTTAGTTAGCTTTTCTGTATTCGGGAGGTTACCCATTTTCACCAGCGGCCTGGAAACCCTGCATTAAAGAAGCCTACTAAGAGATCAATAGGACTCCTTCCAGACAACAAGACTGCTGGAGAACACAGGATAAGCTGTTTTTCTCCGTGTTTAAAGCCACAGTATCCACTGTGAAATTTGGGCCTCTCTGGACAACTCTACATGGTATGTTTCCCCCACTCACCTGTTAGGTTATAGATTTAATGAGTGGACAGATCTTAACAATCTCACCCTTTAACATTGAACTCTAGGGTGTCTGGACATGCTCCAGCAGTATGCATAAAACATTTTAAAATCATTTAACTCTTAGGCAATCATTAAAATATTATTAAAAGCCAGTCATTTTATCACAGAATCTTTGAGTCAGTTTTATGATCTTGTAAACTGATTTTTAATTTTTTTTCTTTCTGAATTCTAATGACGATTTTGCTAAATTTGCTAAGAAGATAATGTTTTTACAGCCCTGGAAAGGGCCCAATTTGTGGGCAGCACCAGAATCTCCCTTTTCTTCCCCATTGTCTTCTAGGAGGTGAAGAAAGACTTAGAACAGGCCATTCGTTCCCCTCACGCGGCTTTCTGTTAATATATTCCATAGTCAACCTCTTGGCCTATACATTACTGCCTTTTACATTACTTCATTACCGTACATTTTGTTATTGATTTTGATTAAATCCATTTGGAAGTCAATATTCACAACACTAAAAAACAGAGGGTCCTTTAGACTATCATATACAGTACATTTATCCTCCTCCAATACAACCCCTTCATGCACATTAAAAATAAAGATCTGGGAGGCCTCTGCCTCTTCGGGAAATCTCATCACAGGCTGCTACCGAATCCAGAACTCCAACCTGCGTCTGTCAATCACTGGGTGCTCCGAGTGTGCAGAGCGGGAAGACGCTGGGCATTTATAAAGAGCTAAAACAGCTCCTACTCCCCTCTCCCTGTAGCCCCTGTCTCTCCCCAGCTGGGTGAGAGCTTCAGTTTATTGCCCACATGTTAGCCGCTGTTGGTGAGACAGCCGACTGTGCTTTTCCCTCGGCAGAGGGAGGTTGCACAGCCACACTAGCTATTAGTGAGGCTTCAGGAGGGAAGAGCCCCCCCCGGCCCCCAAGGCTGTATCCTCCAGCCAGCTGAGGTCACCCAGCTGTGACTAAGGCAAAGTAACTCACCAGCAGTGAAAAGAACCAATCAGCTGGAAATGGGCTGCTTACCAGCTAGCCCAGGGGCTAGCACTCACCACTTACAGCTGCTGAAGAGCACACAGACTCGGTGCCCCTGAATGCCCCTCCAAAACTGCAAAGGACGGTGCCTCCCTCTTTCCACATGGCTAGTCCCACTTTTGATCATTCTCTGCAAAACCATGTTTGCATAGTAATTTTTCAAATTTGGAGAGACAGACACCTCCTTTAAAAATACTGTCTTTGTGTGTGTAAGTATGTGTGTGTGCACATGTGTGTGCCTGCATGTGTGCGTATATGTGTGCGTATATGATTGTGAATATGTGTGTCTATATGTGTCGATGTGTGTGTATATATGTGTATATGTGTATGTACATGTTTGTATGTGTGTGCATGCCTGTGTGCATGGGCCCATGTGCATGTGTGCGTGCATGTATGTGTGCCTGTTCACTTCCTGTGTATCAGAGATCTTCAATTGTTTTCCTGTTATTGTCGAAGACTTAACTTTTATTTGTATTGTTTATGTGTCTCTGTGTGATTGATGCTCCGTGTATGTAGGGTGGTGCCTGAGAGGCCAGAAGAAGGCCTTAGATCCCTTGGAGCTATAGTTGCAGACAGTTGTGAGTTGTCATAAAGGTGCATAGAACTGAATTAAGGTTCTCTGCAAGAGCAATAAGTGCTCTTGACTGTTGCACCGTCTCTTTAGCTCCAGGGAAAGGTTTAAAACAAACATAGGTGGCTCATAGCCAGCTGCAACTCTAGTTCCAAGGAATATTATAAATTCTTCTGGCCTATACAGGAACCTGCACACATGTGTAAATAAATGCCACCACACACACACACACACACACACACACACCCCTAAAGAACAAAATAACTTTTAAAAAACAAAGCTCAATAATATTTGTAAGTTCAGTTTATATTCAAATTAGCATCTTAGTGAACTTTAACAAGACAGCTTCCAAATACAGAGAAATCCAATTTGCGTAACTAACAAGAGAGTGCTAGGAGGGACATGTAAGGAAATTTGCAGATGAGTAAGTGAAGTGAGTAGGAAAAAGAGGCATGGCCAGAAACACACACACACACAGATACACACATAGGAAGGGGTTTTCCAAATCATCATATGTTAGAGAAAGGGAAGTGAAATCCACAGTGAGCTACCATTTTACACCAGCCCTGTCCACCGGGCAATACCAGGTTGGCTCCATCTGAAAGGAAGCTGACTTGTAGAAATACTCTAGCAGCTAAGGTGGGCAGGGCTGTGCAGAGACCTCTCTGGCATGCTCCCTGGAAGCTCTCCACACACACCAGGCAACTTGCAATCCACTTTTAGGCGTTCCTTCTTGAGATAAGCTTTTTTCCTTCCTCTGCAATCACACACGCAAATGACGTGGGAATGCTTATATATACATACATACATACATACATACATAGAGCTTTCCTGATTATTCTTCATTTTATTCAACGATAGCTTATTAAATACTATAACTTCAGATTTATTAACTCCTTTTAAATTATAAAAGCCAACAAAGTACAGGTTTTGCCCTAAGTAATATTCAGTATAATCAGAGAAACATATATTTTGACTGGAGGATGAGCAACCGACCAGAGGCCATACCTTAAAGAAAACTTATTTTCTTCTCTCAGCAACTATCAATTGCCAAGAGCTCCTTCGCTGTTGTGAAACTTAATGTCACTTCCCTTCTCCATGCTGTGATTTTCTTTTGTGAACGTGAGCAGGTCTTGCCTGTGCTGTCAAACTTGCTGCAAGCTCACACGTACCACTGCTTTGTTTCCTGACAACAATGCTAGTATGTGTTTTAGCTTACCTAAGGGAATGACCCTTGAAACTTAATCAAGAAGTGGTTGGCTTTATAAAGAGATAAACTAGAAATTAGAACAAGAGGATTAAAGAATGTGGGCCATGGGAAGCCAGGGTGGAGGAAGGGATATGGGGAAGGAAGGCTAACACTAAAGGCTTTTAGAATAGTCATATGGAAACCTACTTCTGTAGAAGCTTCCAACACACAGACACACACACACACACATACACACATACACACACACACACACACACACACACACGAGAGAGAGAGAGAGAGAGAGAGAGAGAGAGAGAGAGAGAGAGAACAGAGGAACAGAGAGAAAGAACAGAGGGACAGAGACACAGAATCAGAGGAACAGAGACACAGAGAGAGGGAAGTTAAATGGGTTACCATATAATAAGGAAGAGAATACCCCATTTAGGCACCATATGCTACTAAGTAAAACCCCCAGTAAGAGGAATCAGTCACATCCTTTTGAGTCCTTTGCCAAGAAATTCAAATGTAGAGAGAGACTTTGGTGTGCATCCTAAATGGCATATTTTTGTCATATCCCTCCCCTCGAGGCTCAGGGATCTTTGCAGAAGAGTGGGTAGAATTATAGTAGTAAGAGCCAGAGGTGGTGAGAGGTTTTAAGGATACAACATTTTTCTAGACACAGCAGGGCAGATGTGCAGGGGAACTCACAGAGACTAAATCAACACTAAAAAGGGCAGTTTCCTGGTGGGTGCCAATCCATTGTTGGAAGGCTGCTTGTTCATTTCCTGGCTGCCCAGACTCCCAAAATAATCACACAGAAACTATATTATTTAAATCACTGCTTGGTTAATCATTTAAGCGTATTGCTATCTATCTCTTATATCTTTGGTTAACCCATTTCTATAAATTTGTGGATAGCCACATGACTGTGGCTTACCCGCAAGGTTCCAGCACATCTGTCTGTGGTGGTGGCTACATGGCTTTTCACTGATTCCTCCTTCTTCCTCCCAGCATTCAGTTCAGTCTTCCACACCTGGCTCAATTGTACCCTATCATAGGCCAAAGCAGCTTCTTTATTCATTAACCAATAAAAGCAACACATATACAGAAGGACTTCCCACATCATAACATGCACAAGACCTACAGAAGCTCAAACCATGCAAAATCCCAGCCTGGAGGAGGGGAATTGGGTACAAAGTTCTAGCCCTGGACAAAAATCTGTTCCCTCAAAATAGCTGCTGAGTGTACCAACCATTCCAGGGCATTAATTATGAAAACTATAAGATTAGGTGTTGCCCCAAATTATTAAAAGATATGGGGCCATATGTTTTAATGATGATTTTATTTAAGTAAGAAAATACATAGAGATGTAGCTCAGTTCCCAGAGTGCTTTCCCAGCACACAAAGCCCTGGGCTCCAGCCGTGACAGTGCATAAGCCAGGCACGGTAGTAGACGCCTGTAATCTCAGCACTTGGGTAGTGGTGGGAGGAAGATCAGGAGTTCATAGTCATCCTCAGCTACATGACAAGTTCAGTGCTAGTCTTAACTTCATGATACTCAGTTTCAAAAATCAATCAACCAACCAACCAACCTACCAACAGCAAAATAAAAATAACAAAAAAGATCATTTCTGTGTGGTTTGAGGGCCCACGGTCTAAGCAAAGACATTTAAATTACCAAAAGCCTCGGACAGTTTCTTCCCGAGCCCTATTGCAGTTCCTCAGTACAGTGTCTTTTCTGCCATTTGGAGTCTGTTCACAGCCAACCCCATGCCACGTGTTTCCCTTGTATTTCCTGGTAATATTTTATAAACCTGGGCAACACAGTGTTCTTCAAGCCGACAGTTACAGATGGTTTCATCTCTAGCCACGTCTTCCATGACCTCAATTACCACATTAAAATATTGTTAGCAAATTAAAATTCAAACAGCATTTATTACAGGGGATCAAGTTTATTTTACAAGTAATTTACATATTGTCACTGACTCTGTGCCAGTTGCTTACAATTTTGGCCTTGTTTGTGGGAGAGCAGCCAGCTCTAATGCATAGGACAGAGACATCATTTATCATGAGGCTTTCTTTCTCTGACTGCAGGGCATTTAGAGAAATGGGGCAGCACACCAGAATCCAGTGTAGGTTATCAGCATGGCTCTTGGGTTACTTTAATAATTTTGGAGAAAGTACAGTACTGGTTCCCCATGTTTAGCTTCTAGGGCAGCAAACTGGGTAGTAGTACACACGTACACACTTGGGGACTGAAGGAAGGAGGGTGGGTTTATGGTTGGAAATGTGAACCATTCTTATAAATTGCCTGTAATCTTTGCCCATTTTTCGTGTGTGTGTGTGTGTGTGTGTGTGTGTGTGTGTGTGTGTGTGTGTGTTACCATCTACCATTTTTGTATAAGACAGATTTTCATTGACTAGGACTCACCAAGTAGGGTAGACCAGCTCTCTGGTGAACCCCAGGGATCTGCCTTTTCCCACTTTCTCTATGTTAGAATTACAAACACACACCACCACAGCTGTTTTGTTTGTTTGTTTTGGAGGGAGACAAGGTCTCACTATGTAACTCTGACTGTCCCCAGAACTCTCTAGTAGACCAGGCTGGCCTCAAATGCACAGAGATACTTACTTCTGCCTATGACTCCTAAGTGCTAGGATTAAAGGTGTGTGCTGCTATATCCAACCGAACACCTAATTTTTAAAATATGGGTTTTAGAGATTGAACGTGGGCCTTTATGATTGCATAGTATGCGTTTTATATATGTAGCCATTAAAACCATCTTTCTGCTTAAGACTGGTCAGACAGCATGGTTGTAGAAATAAAAGGTATGGAGTGAGATTAAGTTCAAATTCTGACTCTAGTTTACTTTAACTGAGTGGCCTTAAGAAGCTCAATCTTTCTGCAGCTCAATTTTCCTTGGTTTAAAAATAAGACCAATTATGTCACATACCTCCTGGGGGCTGGGTTGAGGGTTTCATGAGTTAAAACAATAGTACCCCACATAATCCATGCCAGAGAAGCTGTGGCTCTTTATGCCCAGTTCTTTATTGTTCTGTGCTGGGTACTCTGCACCTATTTCTTTTCTTTTTTGTTGCAACATTAACATTAGCTTTCCTCTTCCAGAGATGCTGTCATTGTTCAGTGAGCCTACACTCTGAGTCTGGAGTTTCCAGTGGGCTTCATTTTTGTTGGATGGAGTCAAGAGAGGAGAGGCTCTGACCTTGTCGACAGTGCCCAGGTGCCTGGGGTCTTGAGAATTCCTGCCCTTGGTGCTCTGTTCTTTCAAGACTCACAGCCCATTTGGTAGTTGCTGTAGATTCCTACATGAGAACAACTAGTGGCCTCAACTTAATCCAGTCTTTTTCCCAATAGAGAAGACAGGGTGGAGCCCTTCAGAGGTCACTATACTTGGTAACTCACAACTCGGATTTTTTTCCCTACTGTGATTTTGGTTAGAGCAATGGAATTCTTCGAAAGCAATGGATCTAAACTTGTGCCCCAGGCCCAACATCACTGGGGAATAGACATAAATGGAAGCTCTTTGTTTCACCTAGACTTGAGGAGTCAGAAACTCCCTAGGCCTCCTACAGAACTCATCTGCAAACTAACATCTGAGAAACTGCACCAAAGGGCCAAGAGCCATGGTGGTTCCCCCTGATACAGAATACAACAGCAATGACTCTTCCCAACACTGAAGGTGCCTCAGGCACCCTCACAACCAACCAAGTGTTGTTGGGCAAACATGGTAGGGCAACTGATCCGAGCTAGGCATGGTGGTAGATGTCTTTCGTAGACTAGCTTATTAAAGTTTAGCTATAGGATTGGGGAGGGTTCAATTGATAAAGTGCTTGGTGTGCAAGTACAGAGTCTTGAGTTCCATCCTGCACTGATCTAAAGGCCAGGCATGGTGGCAAATGTTTCTGAGTCCTCTGAAGAGACTGAGACAGGAGGATGCCTGGGGCTTGCTGGGCAGGTTATCTTGGTGAATCAGTGAGATCCAGGTTCAATGACCAGCTCTGCTTAAAAATAGAGTGATAGATGAAGAAGGTCAAGGTAGACCTCTGGCCTCCATATATACATGTGCCTCTATGCATACACATTTACACACTAATGTTCATACACATAGGAACATGCACACAACCACAGTTTATTATAAAGGTGATGATATACCAGTGTTGTGGGAGAAGACACTTGAGACATAAGCCTTTTCTTCTGCTGGAGGTCGGTATACAGTGGGGATGAGGGTAGTGGCTTGGGGAGGTACTGTATAGGTGAACCACAGGTCTAGAAACCAAATGCTAACTCAGCTTCATCCCCCAGCTCACATTCTGTCCACCATTCCATCAGAGGTCCAAATCTTTGTGCTTAGCCTAAGTACTTCCTATTTCAGATACATGTTTTATTTCTGTTTTTATTTTTTAATTAATGCAATATATTTGTGTGTATGCAAATTTTATGGATATGGCCCAGCTGATTAAGTGCTTGCCCTGCAAGAGTGAGGATTAGAGTTCAGAGCCCCAGCACCCACACAAATGCTGGGTGGGTGTGGTTGTCCACCCTGGCATTGAGGCTTCCACTAGTCTAGCTAGCCTACACTAATTAGTGAGCTCCAGGCCAGTAGGAGACCTGCTCTCAAAACAAACAAAAAAGGGGTGGATAGCATCAAAGGAATGACATTTGAGACTGTCCTCTGGCCTTTGCAGGCATATGAACGTATGTGTGTACAAACCTGCACACAGACATGTACACGCATAGGGCTTCATGCAAACGTGTGTGAGCATACTCATGTTCTCTGCACAGTTTGCTGTGAATTTTCCATCTGGCCTATGCCTTACAAAGTGCCACGTGTGATGAGGGAGACACACAAAACAGAGACCCTTGCTCTCAAGAATCTGTCCTCTGATTTGCCCTGTTATCAAGATCAGTTATAATAAAACTTTCTCTCTTGCTTCAGAGGGCTAATGAGCACCTTAATGTGAAAATCATTGGGGGGGGGGTTGAAGAAATGGCTTAGCAATTGAGGGTGCTTTTGCTCTTGTAGGAAACCTGGGTCCTCTTCCCAGCGCTAACACTGAACAGTTCACAACTGCCTGTACATCCAACCCCAAGGAGTTGTGTTTCTGGTCTCCTCAGACATCAGCACACGTATGCGTGTAGCCACACACATACACATAATTGAAAAAAAAGGTAAAATAAAACTTTAAAAAGAGAGTAACCAAGTCATATTAGCAACTAAAATGAGGATCAGGGATAGGGCAAAGGGGGAAGGTAGGAGAGAAAAATGGGGTGAATAGGGTCAAGGTATATAATGTGTAAAATATGAAAATGTCACACATAACCAATTAGTTTTTATAATTAATATATATTAACCTTTAAAATAAAAATAGAATCATATAATACATGCCCTATATGTGGAAAAAAGTCAGTTTGCTGAGTGAAATGAAGGGCTGAAGGGATGGCAGTAACTTGGAGTCCTTTCTAGGCATGAGGCCAGAACTTCATTGGCAGTTCCAAGCAAGCACAACCTCTGAGAAAAAAATCATTAAATTAGGCAAAGATCCAATGGGCTTAAATTTTCTGTTTTTGATTGCTTGCTGTGAGGGACACTATGGCATGATTTAAAATGATGATTTAATGTAGGAAGAGGCGAGGGACTCTGAAGCCCAAATAGCACAGCCATATAGTTCTAATCAAATTAGTCCATTATGTGCAAATTGATTGCTTGTGGCTAGATTTACATGATGTTTATGATATCGGAATATCTGACAAAAATTGATGTCAATATTTATGCCTCTATAAATTACTCATGCAGCACTGTTATGATGGCTTCTAATCAAAGTGGAACCAAACTAATTGACCTTTAAATCTAGAGGACTTTGTAACCCAAAGCTCACTCACACTGGGACAGAAGATTGCTCTCCACAGAGGAAGGAAGCATTCGGAGTTTTGTAATGCCCTTCTCTGAAAAATTAATTGTGCATTCTGCAAGAGCTGATCCCAATAAACCATGAATTGCCTTAACCTCATCTGTTTTTGTACTGCTGCCATGAAGGTCTACGACAACCAAAATTAAGGCTCGATGCTCAGGTCATTGGAACGCTGTTATACTGTTGCTCTCCATTTTTTTTTTTATTATTTGCTTATGTGTATGTGTTTACTTCCATGTGCATGTATGTGCATCTCTGGGCAGGTAGGTATCCACAGAGGCCAGAAGAGGGCATCAGAAACCTTGGTGGTGGAGTTATAAGTAGTTGTGAGCTGCGTAACACGAGTGCTGGGAACCAAATTCAGGCCCTCTGCAAGGGCAAAAAGTGTTCTTAAATCTGAGCCATTTCTCCACTCCTGTTTTTTAGTTTTTTTAAAGATAGGAAATACACGATCTTTTCCTTTAAAGTTTAAGTGAGATAATTGATCAAAGAGCCTCAGTAACTGGAGGTTTCTCTCCCACCCCCACCAGTTCCTGAATAACCATTCTGAGGTTTAATATTAATTACAAACTGTTTGACCTGTTAGCTCAGGCTTATTATTAACTAGCTCATAAAACTTAAATTAAACTCATTTCCATTATTCTATATTTTATCATGAATCTTATATCTTGCTACCTCATATCTTGCTTCCCCAGTGGCTACTGGCATCTCCCAGACTCTGCCTTCTTTCTCCCTGTCTCTCTGCTTGGATTTTCTGCCTAGCCAAATTCTGTCCTGTCATAGGAGGTCAAAGCAACTTCTTTATTAACCCATGGTAATAAAACATATTCACAACATACAGAGGAGCATCCCACATCACACCTCAATTTTATTATTTATTTTTGTGTACCTGTGTATGTGTGCTTGCACATTTATGTGTATGGTTACCGCCAGAAGACAACCTTGTATGTCATTCCTCAGGTATGTATTTCTAATTCAGGGTCTCCCAGTGGCCCGGAATTTGTCAGCTGTGCTAGGTTGGCTGGTCAGTGAGCCCTAGAGGTCTTTCCTGTCTCTGTCTCCCCAGCCCTGGGTGTAAGAGTACACCACCAGGCTCTGTATTTTAAAATGTGAGTATTAAGGACTGAACTCAGGGCCTCATATCTGCAATACAACCACTTTACTGACTGAGTTGTTTCCCCAGCCCCCCTCTTTTTTTAAATGTAAAAATATTATTATTGGGGGATAATATGTTTACTGAAAAATGGTAGACTTGGTGTTCTTTGATGGGAGAGATTTCAGTTTAGTTATTTATTTTTGTGATCTCACTGTATATGAGGCACAGGCCAAGGATAAAACATGAAGAAAGGATTGGTTTTGTTTCCAGGAAGCCTACAGAAAACCTGGAGCAGAGAGGGAGGAGCACCTGCATTTCACCTCCTTCAAGGTTTCATTGTTTCCTAGACATAGCATGACCTTGACTTTTCTGTCCTTTTGTTAGTAGCATACTGATCAGGCTTTGATTAATTTACTCAAAGCACACTCCATTTAAACATTATTCTTAGAGTATCTATAGAAACACTAACTGAAAGAATTAATTTGGGGACTGTTTATACCAAAAGGGGAGGAAACATGGTCAGAACATCAGGATTCTGGTGCTGTGTCCATGAGCAAACTTCAGACTTAAATTCGGCATCCTGAAGTATAAAATGATCTATTCTGGTGGGTTTCCATTAGGTTGGAAGTGGAATTGGTTCCCTTACAAACCTGCAGTTGTTCACGACTGTACTGGGCTGCTTCACACCATAACGGCAAACAAGCAAAGGCAACGAGGTGAAGTTATTACACACACTCCCGTGTCCTTTGATGGATGCATTTGACTAAAGACCCCTCGCACATTGGAAGTTCATCAGTCAGGGATTTGACGCGCGAACACATTTTCACCACTCAACTCCAAATCCTTCTTGTCTTTTTCTGAGCAGATTTCTATCTGCATTTTGGAGAGGGCTGCTTGGTCTGGTTAGAAAACCTCATTACTTGTCTTACTGCAGACTCAGTGGAGCCTTCTCTCTTGAATTGAATGATCCGACTCTCTGTTAGGCAGACATCTAATACTATATCGCCTATATTGCTCAGTATTTCTCTCGGTTCTTTAATTTGCCCTTTAGAAATGCCTCAGGAGAAGCAATTGAAAGATGATATTTCTTTCAAATAATCCTCCCCTGTCTCGGGAAAGCAGTGCTCTAAAGATAATTATTTAAACAAACTATACTACCTAATTTTCCAATCTTTATCAATTTAAACTCCCCCAAATAGTGCATAGGGAGAATAAATAATTAAGTGATCAGAAAATAATGTACATTAAAGGCATATCTGAAAAATCCTCTCAGGATGATGAGTGCTTCCAGGTTTCCAGAGTTGCTTAAGCTAGCCACTTGCTACCTATGGTTTAAAGGTCATCCCATAATCCCTTATGAACAATAAATAACTTCAATTACTAGACACCTATGTTTCTTGAATGAAATGAGAGACTATTAAAACAACTATATAGTTATCTCACAAAAATACTTGAGAAGCAGGTGTGACATAGTTAAATAATATTTTCAAGCAAAATACCTTAGACCGACCTTGCCTAAACCCAAATTCCTGCGGTTGCAGTAAACTCACAATTCCAGATGGTCTGGCTTCCTATTGGTGGGTGATAAATGACACTTCTAGTAGTCAGGGAAAAGCACCACATGGTTATGGTGCTGGCTTTCCGAGTGCAGAATGGAGAAAGGCCCAACTAGGAGGCTTATTTTGTATCCTGTACCATCCTCTACCATTCGTTTTAAATAGGCCTTTACTTATGCATGTGTCTACACATAGATGCCTACCTCTTGGGGATTTATTTAGTAACGTCTCCCATTGCTACAACAGAATAGCTGACAAAAGCAAGTAAAGGAAGAAAGAGAGGGATTATTTCAGCTCGCAGTTTGATAGTACACTCATCAGGTGGGGAAGGCATGGCCACAGGAAGACAAGGAAACTGGTCACATTGCATATGTAGTAATCAGAACCCAGCTTCTTTGACCTTCCAATATGGACTGAATGAAGATCAGCATCTCTATAGGATTTTTTTTTTTTTTTTGGTTTTTTGAGACAGGGTTTTAGAGCCTGTCCTGGAACTAGCTCTTGTAGATCAGGCTGGCTTAGAACTCACAGAGATCCGCCTGCCTCTGCCTCTCGAGTGCTAGGATTAAAGGCGTGTGCCATCACCACCTGGCTTCTATAGGAATCTTTTTGGTCTTCTTTATCAGTGGGAAGCTGAGGCATCGCGTCTCAAGGACTGGGTAGCTACTGTACCCCCCGTCTCTCCAGCATTCAGTCACCACCAGACTTTGTAGCCCGTATCATGAAAGCCAGGTTAATCTGTCTTCTCTGTAACAAATGCTCATTTATTGGTTCTGTTCCTTTAGAACTCCTCTGCATTTCCAGCCTTGTTCATCTTCAGCTCTGCTGTGTGTCAACCTGTGGCCTTCGTTCTTACTTTAGAATTTAAACTGTCTACCACATTCTTCCTCGGAGTCTTAGTTCACACTCAACTTAGTTCACACTGTCCTTCTGTTGTGCTTTATCCGTGAGACCGCATCACCACAGCAGGAACTTCTCCTGGCCATCCTCTAAGCTGCTCCCTTCCAGTCCTGTCTGTGACACACTCTGTTCCTGCTTAGTGCCTAACTCTGTCTGAAATTGTTCTTTTCACCTTTGATTCATTTGCTGTCAGTGTCATTTTTATATAGCAGGGTCCTAATACCTGGTACCAATTTATCTGGCTAAGGGTACAGCACCTATCAGTTATATAAATGAAAGAACCACACAGATAAATGAAAAATGTATTTGCCATTATGTTGCTGGTTTTGTAGTAACAAAGTCAAAGTATATCTGAAATACACACACAGAGACACACACACACACAGACAGACCCACACACGATGGGGGTAGAGAAAGAGTAAAACTGGGTATTTCTTACCATAAAAAGACAGAGAACAAAATCTTATTTCTTTATTTTATTTCAGCAATGCCCAAAAATAACATGGAAAGTGTTTGGAATGAAATACACCAAGAAGCTCATATCAGGGGCTGTCTCGTGCAATCACAGAGATCAGACATTACTATCTCTTGCTGTTGCTTCTATGTTGCTTCTCAAGCATCTGAAAATGAACATTTATTTTTGTGAACAGAGACCTCAGAAGTTCCATTTCAGAGCTATGTAATGCTAGTGACGAGGACCTCTTTACTGTTTGTCACTGGCTAAGCAAGGTCCCTGTAAAGGACCTAAACTCCAATCGGGCTTTAAGACAAGGCAGCTGAATGAAGGGAAGATGCGATAGTCTTTAGCCTCTAGTTTTTAGTGTAAGGATCTTTTTTGTTTGCTTGTCTTTCATTCTGTGAAGTTTTGAGACAGTAATATTTTATTGACTTACGTCCTGCAGAGTTCCACTGTTTTTCTGCTTTGATTTTAATATGCAATAAATTGGGCTATACAAAAAATACCATTACTTATTTATTTTGTTGTTTCTGATTTGCAGCAATGGTTGAAATCTTCAGTATCAGTTACTGAGGTAGCACCAACCCCCAGTGATGTTTGATCTGGTATGTACCAGGTACTTGATTTTATAATTTGTAAGCAGCGTTGTTGTATGTCTTTAAATACATGACAGTTTCCATCCAGAGCCCACTGTCAGAACCAGTAAACTTCCATACCAATCCAGAGAGGGGTCGGTTCAGGAACAGGGGAAAGGCATTTTGTAGTGTGTCACCCAAGAGTGATGGTGTCTCACCGCGTGCTTTAATACATGTTGGTGATACTTTATCTCACAATGACACCTGATGGCTCACACAGCTTTCTCTCATTCATTATCTGATTTAATCCTCTGGATCTAAGGGGGAGATAATCTCATTCTTGTTTTGTTGATTTACAAGAGGAGGCAGCTAGGAAGTGGAAGGACTGGGCTGTGAATCAGAAACCCCTGTAGCAAAGAAAAGTCAGTGGTAAATATGTGTGCCAAAGGAAACCTAAACTTTGCAGAAAAGTGCTATTGCCCAGAATTGACGTTTAAAAATCTCAATTATTTCTAAATGCAATTTTTACCAGATGTTTGCTTTTGCTTCTTTTAAGTTATATATATTCATCACAACTATTTTTCAAAAATAATGTCTTAAATATTCTGCAGTTATGAATTATCCACACACATATGTATACACACATGCACACTTTGAACAAAAGAGCAGTCCATTTTTAGGACCAATGTTTCTGGCGAAAACAGGAATTGATCTGAAATTGAAATTCTATAGAGCGGTCTGTGGAGTATGGATTTGCAAAATGACTGTTTTCCAAAATGCATATTAGTATTTGAGGAAAGAATCTTTTATTCTTCGATGTCCTTGAAAGAGATCTAGGCTGGAAAGGATTTCCTCTCTTTGGTTCTTTCAGTGATGTCCTTTTAAGAGCAATAACTTCTCCAAGTGACGGGGACTGTGTTCTGTAGCTTTTGCAGGCAGCACGCAGTCCTAGGAGTCAAACTGAGCAATTTGCTTCCCGTCTAGAGAAAGAAGCATTTGTTAACACAATATGAGGAATGGATTCGAATTCCGGTGGGGCTTCTCTGTAGATCCCACTGGTAGAGCCCCTTCTTAGCTAATAAATAAACCCTGAATTGAAATTTGGAGGTTGGGGATTTGAGAAAAACCCCACTAGAACAGCTCACTTCACGCTTACGCCATGTCTCTTTGCTGTTTTTCTCTTTGTTTGGAGCCATGTAAATAGCAGATAGATTGTAGCAGCCCTTTCTGGTATTGCAGTGAACTGCACCAATAAGGAGGATTGAACTCACTTGAGAGTTTTCTCTGTACAATTGCAATAAGGATCATATGCCCTTAAGGAAATTTAAAACAACAACAACAACAAATCCCTTTCATTTTCATGTCTTGGTCTTGTAAATGTTTACCAGAGGGGGAAAATTGTACTGAAAAACATTTCTGAGTCTTTCCCCAAAATACCCTGGTTTGTCTTTGAAGAAAACAGACTTGGTGTTGTTTCAAAATGGCCGACACTTGTTAAGGATACATCTGAAAGTATTTGGGGGAATGTGTTTTATAAATCAGCATTGGAATAAGAATGTCTGATGAATGAGTATGAGAATGTTTCTGGGGCGTCAATGGTCAGTATTATTACAGTACCACTTACCACTATAATTTTGAATGAGATCTAGTTAACCTTGAAAAATTTGAAAGGTCTTGATTTGTTGTTGTATATTTTAGGTATGTTTGGGGATGTCTATTTTCTTTCATGTGGAAAGATTTTTTCTATTGTTCTTTCTTTAGCGGTGTTCCAGTTCCAAAGTCCACCCATCTGTGAGGGGGATGTAGTAGACACTGTTTTTAACGGGTCCACACAGTGACATATGGATCTGAGCCAAGCTATAGCAGAAGGCATACATCCTCTGTTGGAATAACTGAAAGGACGGATGACTGTGAAAATCACGAGGCTGAGCTGGGCTGTCATTCTTTGCAAAGGCTCTGGTGGATTACCAAAATGAGGCAGGTACACTTTTAGATATGGGAAACTGGCTTGCATGTGAGCAGGAGGCATGAATGATGGCCTGGATGTGAATTCAAAACAGTGGCGACAGCGCAGTCTCCATCCTCAGCACAGAAGCCCTCACATCTCAGGATGCCTGGAGAGGCCAACGTTTAGAAAATCACATGCTGGCTGTCACCATTGTGTGGCTCAGTTTTAAAGTTTGCCACTCCCGGCCAGAACCCACCTTGGATAGTTTTATTGCGCTTAGGTAGGATGTACTTTTACAAGATAGCTTCCAGATATTTTGAGTGCAGGGGGAATGTGTGACTCTCACTTCAGAGCTTATTAGTGTAGGAAAAAACACAAAACTTGAAATGTTGAAGCAAAGCAGTGTGGCTGAGAAGGTGGCTCCAGGAGCTGAGGCGCTTGCCTGAGAGTAGCAAGCCTGAAGACCAGAGCGCAGATCCCCGGAACCTATGTAAACGCAGGGTGGGCTTGAGCGCCACCTGAAATTCCAGCCTCAGGAGGAGGAAACCAGAGCCCTGGATCAAGTTGACTGACAGGACCAGGTGTATCTTCAAGCCCTGGGTTTGATTGACAGACCCTGCCACAAAGTAAACTGTGAAGGAGGAAATCAAAGACTTCTAACATCAAACGTGGGCCTCCACGGGCACAGAAAAACTCATAAACATGCACCTGAGCACACATGTACACCCATACATTTGTCCACAAACCATACACACATACACATGGAAAGAAGAAAGATTCAAACCCGTAAAACTCCTATTAGCCATTGGGGGGAAAATGATGATTTTTCCTTTAGTCTAAAACCTAAACTACTTCACAGTCAGCCTTAGTTTTCTTATAGCATATCCTTTAGCCCAAAGACTAAGAGAAAGTGTGGTCTCAATTTCCCAACTTTAAATCAGAGTTTAGACTTTCTTGGATGATGATAGACTTTCTTGGATGATGAATGCAGGAGCTCAGGCAGAACAATAGTCTCAGTACCCATGACTTCAACCACCAATCAAAACTTCTGGTATTTCTTTTTTTTTTTTTTTTGGTTTTTCGAGACAGGGTTTCTCTGTAGCTTTGGTGCCCGTCCCGGAACTAGCTCTTGTAGACCAGGCTGGCCTCGAACTCCCAGAGATCCGCCTGCCTCCCGAGTGCTGGGATTAAAGGCGTGCGCCACCACAGCCCGGCAACTTCTGGTATTTCTTTGTCGCGATACACACATTGTTTATTGGACTGTGTGTTTATAGCTCATGCCTTAAAAATTGTGTTTGCTATTAGACCCAATTGTAAATTATTAGAAGATGACACAAATTATATTTTCATATGAATGTCTTTTTTAAAAGGTTTCACTTTTAACTATGTATATGTGGGTTTGTGCAGATGAGTATAGGTACTTGTGGGGGCCAGAAGAGGGAGTTAAGTGTTGTGAGCTAGTCTGGCGATGGTGGCACACACCTTTAATCCCAGTACTCCCATTTCCCTCCCACTCTCCCCTCCCCCTCATTGTCCAGTCCTAAGAGAAGTCAGGGTTCCCTGCCCTGTGGGAAGTCCAAGGCCCTCCCCCCTCCATCCAGGACTAGGAAGGTGAGCATCCAAATAGACTAGGCTCCCAAAAAGCCAGTACATGCAGTAGTATCAAAACCTGGTGTCATTATCATTGGCTTCTCAGTCCATCCTTCATTGTCAGCCACATTCAGAGAATCCAGTTTGATTACATGCTCATTCAGTCCCAGTCCAGCCGGCCTTGGTGAGCTCCCATTAGATCAGCCCCACCATCTCTGTGGGTGGACACACCCCTCACAGTCCTGACTTACTTGTTCATGTTCTCCCTCCTTCTGCTCTTCATCTGGGCATTGGGAGCTCAGTCCAGTGCTCCAATGTGGGTCTCTGCCTCTATCTTCATCCATTGCCAGATGGATGGTATGGTGGTATGCAAGATATTCATCAGTGTGGCTATGGGAGAAGGCCAGTTCAGGCACCCTCTCCTCTGCTGCCCAAGGACCTATCTGGGGAAATCCCCTTGGACACTTGGGAACCCCTCTAGAGCCAAGTCTCTTGCCAACCCTAAAATGGCTCCCTTAGTTAGGATATCTTCTTCCCTGCTCCCATATCCACCCTTCCTCCATCTCAACCATCCCATTCCCCCAAGCTCTCCCCAATCCTCCCCTTCTCCTTCTCTCTCCCCATCTCTTTTTCCCCCCAACCTACCCCCACCCCCGTGCTCCCAACTTTTTATGCAAATTTCTTTAAGTAAGGCTTGGTACTCAATGAATGTTATCCATTCTGGATGCTATCATTATTGGGTGAGTGAAGCGGTCACTACTCATCTCTTTGATGATTTTTACTTTTTCATGTTCACTGATGAGAATTTGTTTAGGCATTTATAGCTCTGGGAAGATTTTCTAATCTGCATAAACTGCTTCTCAATTGTAATGGAAATTCTAATTGGCTTTAGTAATAAAAACCTGGAGTCAGATATAGGGGTTATTGCTGAAAAATCAGAGAAACAGAGCAGCTGGCCACTAGTCCTTACCTCTACTGAATCCTCAGACCAAAGGGGCGATCCTGTCCCTAGGAATTCTCAAACTGTATGCCTTGACTTCCTGTCTCCTTTTGCCTTTTATTCCTCTCTCTGCTCAACCATATCACTTCCTGTCTCCACCTCCCTAGTGCTGGGATTGAAAGTGTGTGAGTCACTACTGCCTGGTTCTGTTTCTCTTTTAGACTGGATCAGTTTCCTCTTGCCCACGGTGGCCTTGAACTCACAGAAATCTGTCTGCCTCCGTCTCCTGAGTGCTGGGGGATTAAAGGTTTGTGCCACCACTGCCTGGCCTCTATGGTTAACTAGTGCTGCTAACTCTGCACGCTGATCTTTAGGCAAGTGTTATTTGTTACAGCGCAAACAAAATATCAGCACTTAATTGCTGTCTGTGCATTAAGTAGGATTGACTAACCTCGCTCCTAATGCTGACCATCATCATTAGGGGGACCACAGGCCACAGAGTGGGGACCAAAATCTACATGTGCAAAAGAAAGATGAGGAAGTGAAAAACATCTCAGCTCTGCAACCACAGGCTGGGCCAGGCTTCCCCGGAGATGCTGATACCCTGAACTGGAAGACAGTACAGTTATTGTGATGGATGTGTTAGGGATGCAGCACACTCATGGAGAGATGAGGGTGATTGTGAGCCTATTACCCTAGCTAGAAATCTGGTGTCCCTCATGTATTCTGTATCAGTAAGAATCCTAGGGAGAAATAAAGCACTCTAGGAAGCTAAGACAAAGAAATACTTGCATGAGGAGGATAGAATGGCAAGATAGGGTAGTGAGAGCCAGAAAAGGGTGTTGAAGACAGAGAGACTCAAAATGGGGAGAAAAAGTACAAGTTGACCACAGAAAGAGCAGGGAAGGGAGGAAGAACTGAAGGGCAAAGAGCAATCCCGGGAGTATGTGACCACTTCCAGTAACGAGGTGACACTTTTCTCCTATTCCTCCTGTCTTCTGATGTCTCTAGGTAGATGAATTTAGTTGTACACCAGCCAGCAAGGGGGTGGGGCAGTGCCTCTACCAGCAGCTAATGCTAAGAGTTCAGAACACCCTGCCTAAGGGTGGCACTGTCCACAGTGTGCGGTTCTCCTACATCAATTATTAATAAAGAGCATGCCCTCACAGTCCTGCCTACAGGCTATTCTGATAGAGGCAATTCATCAATTGACGTTCCAGATTCTCGGATGACTCCAGTTTGTGTCAAGTGGACAAAAGCCTATGCAGCATAGAAGGGTAGAGGGGACCAGGTTTTGTGGACGGAAAACTACAAAGAAGAAATCCCAGTGTGTGAGAGGACTTTGGTCACACATCATACTATGTTTTCACTGAAGATGAGCCAGGGCAACTAGATGTTGGAGGTTGGAAGGGAGAATTTTAGATACCAAGAGTGGGGATTCTGGGTAGACCACTGCCTTATATAATTCCTGATAAATTAGGCTTCAGGTCATATCTAAGGTCAGGATATCTCAGAGGAGCCTGCTTAAGGTTTGGTCCAGGAGACTATTCTGTCTTACTTTTACCAAGAACTTGAGCAACTTTAGACAAGCTGTTTATGCTTTAAGCCTTTTAGTCTGGAAAACTGAATCAGTAACATGTGTTTAACAATTACCACTGAACTTCAAGGATCAAACGGAATGAGTGTAATAAACAAACTTCCAAGGCAGCAAGGGGAGATGAGCTATGGAGCCGCACACTGAAGGGTCCTGCTTTCGGTTCAAGCTTGGAAATCTTGATGCACAAATGAAGGGTTTAGAGCATGGAGATGGTTGTCTTGCTGCCAACACCACCTTCCTCTTATTCTGTAACATTTGAATTGAATTTAGCCTACAGCGGCCCAGAGACACTCCCTTTCCCAGGCTTCTCTTCTGGGTGTGGCCATGTGAATACCCAGTTCCCATGGATGGGGTAGGGAGCTCGTTCCCTCTTCTTCTCATCGTGCTTCCTCCCCCATATGCTCCCCTTCTCCATGGGAGGGTTACAGTGCAGCAACCGAAAACTGAGGATGGTAGAACTACCCCTAGCTGAGGGCTATATTGGAGTTGAGTCCCTGTCCTCACATCTTCTCTACCAGCCTGGATGCCCTCCTTGGACAATTATAGGTGAGAAAAAAAAAAGAGCTTTATTCTTATAAGTCTCTGATTGCCGAAGTGTCTCAGTTATAGTAGCTTAATGGGGCATTCCTGCACAGAAACCTAAACATTCTGTAAAAGGGAAAATAACGTTTTCACAGTTCTTCTCAGAGTACGGCTGGGTTGTCAGTGTGCTTGTGAGACGGGCTGAGGTGAAGAGGGAACTGGGAGAGGGAACATCAGAGAGTAAGGAACCATCATCTTTTTTTTTTTCTTCTTGAGATCAGGTCTCCTGTATTCTTGAATTCACTACATAACGAAGGATGACCTTGAACTCCTGATCCTCCTGCTTCCAGGTCCCAAGTTCTGGTATTCCAGGCATATATATCATGTCTGGTTTATAAAGTGATGGGGACTAAAGCCAGTGTTTAGTGAATGTTAGGCAAACATTCTTCCATCTGAGCCATATTTTCAACCTGCAAAGTAGCGAGTGTTTTCACAGAGTTATTGGAAAGCCACATATTTTTAGCACAGTAAGATGTTCTTAGAAGAAATTTTCAGAAATTATGGGGAAAGATGTGAGGTTATAGACACTGCAGTCATTTCTTAGAGAAGCAGGCAAAGTCTTTTGGGTAGAAATTTTTTTAGAAACCACCCAGTTGAGGTATGCTATCCCAAATAATGTGTACAATTATTATTTCACACACAAGAAGTACCACCATGGACTGGGGTCCAGACAATGCATTATCAAGTTCGTGATTCTCAGTGGTTCGCCCATCTTAGTACTCTTCCACATGGAATATTTGGTCTCAGATTGCCTTCGGAAGATATCACAAAATGCCTACCATCAACAGCATTTTACTGTGTTCACTTGCTCATCTCCAGCGAGACAGAGGGATGGAGAGAGAAAGGAAGGAAAGGACAGAGATGACAGAATCAAGTGCAGCTCTCTCTGGTCTTTCCAGGTGAACTCAAGTCAGGCTCCCAGCCTTTATCTTGGGGAAACGTCACACTCCCTTTGGCCTGAGCTAGATTTCCTCGCCATCCATGGCAACAATGCTGGGATTGTTATAACAGCCTTTGAGACAAATCAACCAACTGTCTTAGCCCAGGGCCAAAGGCGGCTCTCAATCTTTGAAATGCTTACATTTCAAATAGCCAGGTAAATATTTTGTCAACACCTCCAATCCTGTCCATTTGTTCGTAAGATGTAAGTGGTGCACAGCTGTAACCACAGCCTTGGAGGAAGAGCTAAAATGATGCCATAAAGTGGGGACCATTCTGGTCGGCAGAATAAGTACCTGACCAACTTGAACTAGAAATGCCTTAAAGAAAAATAAATATGCCGAAGACCCCTGATTCTTTACTGGTTGGTTCCATAAGAAAAAGTCAGCCAATGCTATTTTATATTTTATTTATCTATTAATTCATTTCTGAGTATGGGTGCATTCATGGAAAGGCATGGGAGAGGATGTCAGGAGAGAACTTGTGGGAGTTGGTTCTCTTCTTTTACCATGTGGGTCCTGAGGGGCAGAACCCAGATTGTCAGTTTTGCTGCCAAACACCAAGCACCATTACCAGCTGAACCACCTTACTGGCCCATTTAAATCTCTAAAATTTCATTTTCATTTACTTATTTGTGAGTATGTTGGGTGGGGCGCACACATGCTGGAGTGCATTGTGTAGGTCAGAGTATAACATGTAGCAATAGCTCTTTTCCACTATGTGTGTCCTTGGGATGGAAGTCAGGTCATCTTACTCTGCTGAAGGTGTCTTTACCTTTTGAGAGATCTCCCCAGCCCCTGCTGCTTCCTGTACTAGTCAGAACCTAGTCCTGGAGTTGATGGTGACAGGCCACCATTACTTGTAGATCCTGAACAGTTCTTGGAAAGAATCACCCAGAAGGGGAGGGAGGCTTGTTTGAAGATGTGGGGCTTCAGATCCCTAAAAAAGCAGAATCAAGCACCTATGAGCTTCAGCAAACTGACAAGGTTTCTTCACTAATTTATGTCACTAGAATTGATAATGTTCATTGTATCTACTTTGTAAATTCTGCTCTAGGCTCCATGTGAATAACTAGAATACTTTACAACCAACTTCTCATCCTTCTTTCCCAGCCTTGCTGTGCTTACTCCCAAGTTCTTCTATTTTAGAGGGGTGAAGAGATTAACAAAGGTCTGGTCTCAACTAATGCACATGTGAAGTACAGCATCTAGTGCCATGCCAAATGATGGGGGAGTTCTAAAAGTATTGAGAACAGCTCTAGTGCAGATAGGGTTCATCCATAATGCTGATGGCCCAAGCCCTCCAATGGGCTTGACCAATGGTATAAAACCTGGGTCTGTGTTTGGAATGTAGCTGGAGGAATGTGCAATTTAGATTTTAAAAATCAATGTGAATTAGTCTCAATCTGACTTCACTTCAGGAGGAAGGCGCTAGTCCTAGAGGTACGATATGAGTAGGGATCAATAATGTCTTATAAGTTCATCCTCTGAAATCATCTCTACAACAAGGTTACAAAAAGGTGAAACACCAGGCTGGGCCAATCGCTCAGCCAGTAAAGTGCTTGCCTTGCAAGCAGAAGAACCTGAGTTTGTTCCCCCAAACCTGTGGTGGCCACAGTTAGTAGCCTGTTTGATATCATTGCATGCATATTTTTCTATATATGTAAAGACGCAAAGCAAGAGTACATGCACATATACAAATACACTTTTTGGTGTATATATGTATGTCCTAGTATATGTTTTCTGAAATTGGACTTTTTAATTTAAATTTTTATTGCAATTTTTATTTTGCATTTGGAAGGAATGGTTTCTTTCCTTCCACCATGTAGGTCCCAGGGATAGGCAGACTTCTTTACCTTCTGAGCCATGTAGTTGGCTTCTGCTTGACTTTTCACTTACCAACACGAGCAGCCATCTTTCCATGCCCGTTGACATCATTTTACCCTTTATTTTAAAATGCTGTGAAATAGTCCATTTATTTTATGGGTTTACAGATATTTATTTAACTAATCTAATTGATGAACATTTAAAGAACTCAGGTAAAGTTGTCACCATTCCAGCAGATGGGATTTGATGGACAATTACACAGGGTGCTCTTGTTTGGAATTTTAATGCCTGCTGCTTATTGCTTTCAGAGCATTTAAGTAAATTATAACATTTCCTAAGAAACACACATGCAGTTTAAAAACCAAAGCTTACTATTATGTCTATAGTGGGAAAGAGCAGTTCTTAGCTCTCTATATTCCAAGTTTAGGGAATGCAGCTTCTTCCATGCCTGTTATTTGTACTACGATCTTTGTACTTCCTCTAAAATTGTAAATTACCCAGCTCATTCACAGCTTTGTTTCTCCATGTCTATGCTATTTCCTTATCCTAAATTGAAAAACTGAACTAAATTTTTCTTTCTATAGTTTTTCTTTGGTCTACAAACATTCATTTTATTTACATTTTGTTCATTTCTTAAAGCTACACTCTCAGATCTTGACACTCCGTTTGAGTCAGGAATCTTTCTCCCTCTTGCCTTCCCATGATGTCTGTTGTCCCCTGAGAACTACACACATCAACTTGAGGGTTCCCTTCACTTCTCCCATATGTTGAATTGCCTGTTTTTTTTTTTAGTTTTATGTCTTCCTTTTTTATTGTTCTTGACTGTATTCATAGCATTATATATAGTTTTTCTGTAGGGTAAACAGTCAGCTGACTGTCAACTCACAGAATAAATAAGAGCCAATTGGACTCACATTTTACACCTACATTAGACAATTGACGTAGCTTCAGAAAAAAAGAAAGAAAATAAAAAAAAATCAGCACATATATGCATTTGTTGAGACTTCTGTGAGATCTACAGAGTAACCAAAGGGAAGTGTATGAGCTCTGTGACATGGCTCAGTTGATGGCGGGCAGAACAGTGGAAAGTCTGAGGTTGGTTGGCTTGGGCTACTTAGCCTTTTGCCCTTGGTCTCATTAACTCCCCACTTCCTCCAACAGGATCTATAGCCATAGGCAAGCAGTTTGTGAAAAGCCTGGAGAAAGTCAGTCCCCAATCACAACCCCTGGCTTTTGTCCTTAATAAGGCTTGCTACTGTCCTTGACTTTAATCCATTTCCTCCCTGCTGGCTGCCTTTAAGGCTGTGTTTATCAACAGCCTCCACCACAACAAGGTGAGTAGCCACCTGCCCCCACCTCTTCCCCATCCCCCTTGTGGATTTTGTTAGATCAATTTGCCACCATAGCCCATCTTCCCTCAGCAGAGTTTGACTCTAAGTTCAGAGGTGAAAGTCAAGCTTTCTTTGAAAGTCTTTCTTCCAAAACCTTAAATCATTTACTCCTCTGCCTTCTGCTGTGCCTTCTCAAGCCTGGCCGATGGTACTCTCTGCTGGCCCGCACTCCAGAAGTCAGGCACCTTCTGTTCACAGGTGCTGGCTCTATTTTTTCTCCACATGGATTTTCACTGAATCAGGAAAAGCCTCCCCCTGCCCCTTGATTCTTCTGTGTCTTCAGAGTTTCTAGCTGTTTTTTTTTTTTTTTTTTTTTTTATCTGCTGTTTTTAGATCACACAGACATCAGGGCCATCCTGCAAACAGATAAAGCTAGAGGTACCTTTAATATGTGACTCATTGCAGCTGTGAGGAGGCAGGGAGCTGCCCAGAGTTAGGGCTGCTTGGAGCTCTTTTGTAAGGAGGGAGATTTCCCCTTAAAAATAATGCTGGTTTTCCTCAGTGAGGTTCTACTCGGAGCTGAGTCTACATATAGATCATTCCTTTGAAGTTTTATGATATCCATATAAGAAATGGAGGACTCAAAGGAGGCTGGCTTACCTTGGGTTATATGACTTTGCATGGTGTCTCTTTTCAAGGGCTGTGTTTATTCTTAAAAATGGTGGGTGGGTCAGAGACAAGAGTGAAAAAGGGAGTGCAGCTTTTCAGAAGAGGTACCATGGCCGCCGTACTTCTCACACCTCTCCTAGCAGGCACACACACCTTGTACACATGCATGAGCCCCATCGTCTGTGTATGGCATAGCCACATCAACCCCCTGTACGCATGCGCTAGACAGCTTTTAAAAGCTGGATGCACCATCTTCCTCTCTCTCCCTCTGCACACTCACTTACCCAGGCCTGTGCATGTCCCCTTTAATAAACTCCTAAGCAGGTTTGTTGCATGCTCCATATTTCCTTTTCACTCACGCCAGGTAATTTCATTGGTGCTGTGTGACTTGGGAGGCTCTTCCACCCCATCCCCTTTCCTGGGGTCAGGATCCGTGACTGGGTATTTTTTCTACAACAACCATGTGTTCCATCTGCCTGAGTGTGATTTCTATGCACACCACTAGCTTCAATTGGTGAGTTTCCCCATTCTGGTCAGCTTAACCAGTTCTCCGAACCTGAGGAATTGGCCATGAAGCTTCCAGCAATCTTCTGGTGTTCCTAGAAATGGGAGGACAGCCCCCAACCATGGTCTTCATGGCTATGGTTGAGCCCTTCACTGACATTCATCTCTGGATTGCTTCCTTTAGCTAAAATCATGTTTGGATGACCTGGGGTCAGTCCTCCCATGACTGAGGGCCCGAGGTCCCTCAGATTTTTCTTTCTCCTGTTTTTCTTTTCTTTTGGACCACTCATCAGTGGTCCCCACTGTGGCCTCTCTGGCTTCCTAGTCACCCTGACCGGAGCCAGTCAGGCTTTAACACCTCGCCTGTAGGTAGAGGATACTCTCCTACAAGCCCTGTGGTCTTTGCCACCATTTTACACCCTGCCTATAGAGGGGAGATGTCCCCCTCTACGCCTTGTGGTGTTGCTGTTTTTGGAAGTTTTCATGGTTTCAGTTATGGGTAGCAAGGCATCCAAGACCATCAATCCAGCCTCCCTCCTAGGATGCCTTTTAGAGTCCCTGAAACCCCACGCCTTAATGTCCTACTTACAGATCCCCACACTTTTCCATCTTTGTTAAAAAAAAAAAAGGCCTTGTTACAATTTAGATAACAATTTAAAGTGGCTGCCTAATGGCACCTTTGATCCCAATATTTTTGTTTTTAATTTTTTTTATTGAGAAAAGGAAAAAAAAGTTTCTGCCTCCTCCCAGCCTCCCATTTCCCTCCCCCTCCTCCCATCCTTCTCCCCCTCCCCCCACTCCTTTCCCCCTCCCCCCACTCCTCTCCCCTTCCCTCTTCAGTCCAAAGAGCAGTCAGGGTTCCCTGCCCTGTGGAAAGTCCAAGGTCCTCCCCCCTCCGTCCATGTCTAGGAAGGTGAACATCCAAACTGGCTAGGCTCCCACAAAGCCAGAACATGAAGTAGGATCAAAACCCTGTGCCATTATCCTTGGCTTCTCATCAGCCCTCCTTGTTCGCCATGTTCAGAGAGTCTGGTTTTATCCCAGTCCAGCTGGCCTTGGTGAGCTCCCAATAGATCAGCCCCACTGTCTCAGTGGGTGGGTGCACCCCTCGTGGTCCTGACTTCCTTGCTCATCTTCTCCCTCCTTCCACTCCTCATTGGGACCTTGGGAGCTCAGTCCAGTCCTCCAATGTGGGTCTCTGTCTCTATCTCCATCCATCACCAGATAAAGGTTCTATGGTGATATGCAAGATATTCGTCAGGATTGCTATAGGATAGGGTCATTTCAGGTTCTGATATTTTACGGGAGCTTTCTAACTATTGTCAGCACCAGGCAAATAGAAGGAGTTTCCTTGTATCTAAGCCTTTTACTATCTAAACTCTAAGTCCTAGTCTTATAATCTCACCTTTCAGGATATCTATATGATCCTATCTAATAACCTACTTCCTGAAGAGCGCAGGCGTGTTTGGGACCAGGCCAGACTACATGCAGAAGAGGTTCACCAAACACAGGCAACACACCCTGGGGACAGAGGCGGTCTCTGAGCAGGAACTACACTGGGGCTATAACACCCCAGGTGGAATTTTAGCTAGGGACTGGTGTTTGACTTACCTTCTGGCAGGTCTCTGTAACGCTGCTCTCAAGCCAGTAAACTATAATAAGCTCTCAGAGGTCATTCAAGATATGAAGGAAAATCCTTCTGCATTTTTGGGATGCCTCACTAACGCTCTGTTACAATACACTAACTTAGATCCAGAAACCACGGAAGGCAGACAGTTACACATGACTCATTTTATTTTCTCAGTGCTACCCTGACAGTAAGGCTAAACTTAGACATTTGGAGAACGGACCTTTCACTCCACAGGCAGAAGTCTTAAAGGTGGCTTTTAAGGTGTACTATGCAAGGAATGACAAAGCCTACAATCACTGTCACGTGCTAGCCATGACCCTCTGATTGGCTGAGGCGACAGACTGCCTGATCTGTGCTGTCCATGCTGCTCCCTTGCCCCTGGGGCTCGAGAACCACCAGTCCCATGTTTCAGCTGTGGTGGAGCTGGTCATTGGGACTGAGCATGCCCTAATCCTCATCTTGGTCCCATGAGACCTTGTCCAAGATGCCATAGGGAAGGCCATTGGGCAGTTGATTGTCCGCGTGCACAGAATGGCATGGAAACATCAAACCCAAAAAAATCCCAAGTTAACCTTCTAGGTCTGGCCATGGATGAGCGAGGCTGCCCAGGCTCCTTTGACTCAACCAAAACTGTCATCTGTAACAGGGAGCCATGGGTAAACATCACAGTATCAGGATGGTCCATATCCTTTCTCTTGGACACTGGAGCCACATACTCAGTACTAAGGGAATTCGGGGGGCCTACCTCTCCTTCTTGTTTCCATATTGTTGGGGTAGGGGGGCATCTTTATTTACTTAGCAGACCCCACCACTTAACTGTGATTTTAGAGGTATTTATTTCACTCATTCATTTTTAATCATGCTAATCTGCCCGGTACCTTTTACGGGAAGAGATTTTTTAGCAAAAGCAGGAGCTTCCATTTCATTTGCTCCTTCCATTCACCCTACCTCAGACTCACCAACAGCTCCCCTCCTCTTTCTAGCCTCTCAATCTCCTAGCTCCAATGTGTCTTTTCCTCTACCAGCCTCCCATGTAGACCCTCAAGGCTGGGACACCCAAAATCCCTTTGTTGATAAACACCATTCGCCCATTGTTATCCAATTACAGGATCCTACTAAGTACATTACCCAAGCTCAGTAACCCCTCTCTCTCCAGAGCCTTAGGGGACTTAAGCATATTATCTCTGACCTTCTAAGAAAAAAGCTACTTTGCCCCACTTCTTCTCCCTTTAACGCCTCTATACTTGCTGTTAAAATACCTAACAAAACCTACTGTCTGGTTCAAGACCTCTGGCTCATTAACTCTGCAGTGGTCCCTCTTCACCCTGTGGTGCCTAACCTTTACACACTTCTTTCCACTATCCCCCCAGGAACCTCCCACTTCTCAGTTCTAGATCCTAAGGATGCATTTTTCTCTTTCCTCTCAGCTCTCAATTTCAAAATATCTTTGCCTTTACTTGTACTGACCCTGACACTCACCTCTCTACACAGCTCACCTGGACCATCCTTCCCCAGGGATTCTGGGACAGCCCACACCTATTTGTTCAGGCTTTAGCTTCTGATCTACTCTCACTGTCTCTCCCTAAGTCTAAACTCATACAGTATATAGATGAGAGATATGCCCTTGAGGTCCTAGGACATCATCTGGGATCTTCCTTTACACCTGTAGCATACCTGTCAAAGAAGCTGGACCTCACCACCCAGGGCTGGGCACACTGCATATGCACTTTAGCAGCCACTGAACTTCTTATTCCTCAAGATACCCCCTCGTATTCGGTAACTCAAACAGGGCCCTGCTCCCTTATATTCCAGAGAACACCAAGATCAGTCACTCTTTCTCCAGTTCCAGAAAAATAAAAGTCTCATCACTGCACTCAACTCTCCTGTGCCAAAAACTCCAGATACTTTCCCTCTTCCTGTTCCTCCTATCTGCTTTACCAGCTTCTCTATATCGCCAATGTCATGCTTAAATTTCCAGTTATCCACTCAGCTGTTATTACAGTGACCATCATTAAACATAGAGCCGGAGGTACAAGGATCGCCCAGGTGGTAAGAAACAATAATGAGTTTGGGAACATTCACAGCCCCAAACTCCAAAAACTCACAAAACAGACTTTAACATAACAAGTTTATCACTGACTGCAGCAGTGTCTCCTGGATGTTAAGGTAATACCATGATGCTAAAGAGAACAAGTGTCTTTAGATTTACTTCAGGTAAAACATTAAGGGGTCTAATAATTCACCTTTCCAATAATTTCCCCTTCTTTTCCTCCCTCCTCCCCACTGTCTTCTATTCCAACACTACACCATCATAATTATAAGCTTTTAATACGTCTAAAATTTATTTCTTTTCAAACTTTTTTCATAAGCTCCAGGGAGCCAATTGGACCTATTTAAACTGATCAGACTTACCCAGAATAAGTATCATTTAATTCCTCCCTTATCATTCCTGGTTTCAGGAACCCCTGGGAAATTCCCTCCTCCAAACCCTCCCCTCCAAAAGAAACCCTCCATCTTTCATCTTGGGACTCTCCTCCCTTAATCATTGGAATCTAAAATTTTTTCCAGACATAATTTTCTGCCTTTCCAGCATCTTGCAAGGTCCAAGCTGCCAGCCAGCCAGTTCCACAGAGTCCAGAAAAAACACAAAAGTAATCAGCCACCCCAGGACATGGTCAAGCATCTCAACTCTTTGATTCCCATAACATCAACAGGAAGCAGTCACTAGAGACTTTATGATGCCCCATTCCTACCCATTAAAGACCCCAAAGTCCCCAAATTTTTATAATAAACAAAACGGTGGAATGTAATGATTTCAGCCATAATAAGGTTGATACTTCCAGGTTCTAGGGGCTATGCATGTGCAGACAGGCCCTCAGGCAGATGTGCCTAATGGCCCCTGGGAATGTTAAAGGGCCCCGCATGACCCATGTGTGGCACGGATTGCATCATCCATGCATGACTCAGCTAAGCCTTTGCATACATGCATGAACCCCATCATCTGTGTATGACATAGCCTCGTCAACACCCTGTGCACATACGCTAGGCAGCTTTTAAAAGCTGGACATGTCATCTTTCTCTCTCTCTCTCTCTCTCTCTCTCTCTCTCCCTCCCTTCCTCTCTCTCTGTCTGTCTCTCTCTGCACACTGACTTCCCCAGGCCTGTACATTGTCTTCTCTAATAAACTTCTAAGCGAATTTGTTGTGTGTTCCATGTTTCCTTCTCACTCGTACCAGGTAATTTCACGTACAGTGAACACACTCTGGCCAAATAGCAGTGGCTCTGCCAGGGGAGGGGCATTTTACTGTAAAGCTCATCCAAATCAGGCAATCTAGTAAATCTAGTAGTGGCAGACAGATGCTGAAAAAATTGAGATGGGTGCTATGGGTGGCAGGGCCAGACATGATTCAGTGATATGATGAGATTATTTTGTCAGTGGTGCTTCTTTTCTTATTTGCATAAATCAGACACCAAAAGCTTGGTTGAAATCATTACACAGAAATGTGACTCCTGGCCAGATGTAAGATGTCACAGCTACTCGGGAGGGATAAGCTGTAGTTCACTACCTGTAGACTCTACACATGCTTAGCAATGTGCTCCTAATGATTCTTTCAAATTTGTCTACTCAAAAAACTTACATAGGAATATTTATCCATAAGCACCTAGAACTGAAAGCCTCAGCAGGTGAATGGATAAACCGATGGTAGCACAGCTATGCAGTGGCTGTATTTTGGACAGCAGAAAGAAGCGATCATCCTATGGGTGATTCATAAAAGAACATCACTGAAGTCAAGGGAACCAGTTTCAAAGATTACCTTAGAGACACTGAAGCTGAAGTGTATACATGAGCAGAGCCGTGTTCCAGGAATTGGGTTCTGCAGTTACAGAGGCAGTGAAGTCCCTTGACATGCCATCTGCATGCTGAATACAAGGGAGCTGGTGTGCAACTGAGGCTGAAGGTCAACAAGGAGCAGGGGACGACAAGTCGAAGTCTTCAAGTTTGAAAGGATGCCTGAGCATAGGGAAGGCAGGTTTGGTTTCCCTGCTATGTAAAAACAGTGGATTCGCCATTGTTCCTCTGCCTTTTGTCCCTGTCTGGGGCCCTCAGCCTTGGGCATGTGCTATCTGCCCATGTCTAGCAGGACCCATCTCCCTCACCCACTTTTCCAGACTGCAGAACTAGTCTGCAGAAACACCTTCACGGACATTTCCTGAAGGTATATTGTAACAACTGTGGAGACTTCTTTGGCCAAGTCAAATCTGACACCTGAAATTTATTGTTTTGCTATACTCTATGACTCCATTCACCTAAGGGCCAGGCAAGTAGCTTGCTTGAGGTCGTTGCCAGTATGTGTCAACCCAAGCAGTCTGTCCCAGAATTCAAGCATGTAGCAGTCACTCTATGAGAAAAAAAAGTGAGAAAGTCACAGGCCAGAGCCTGTGGGACAAAGAGAAAAATCAGCATTTAGGGCAGCCTGCACTGTGCTCTGGGTCTCCGAGCTCTGGCAGGAAGCTGTAAAGGAGGCACAGGGAGGAGAACTCATTAGGCAGCATCAGAGTGGAGGGCTGTGGCTTGTTTTGAGCAATAACTCGGCAGCAGGGCAGACAACTCAGGAAAAGCCGAAGTTACAAGACCTCCTTGCAGCTGGTGGAATCACAGATGGAAATCCGGGGAATCTGGAAAGGGAGTGCTCTGGGCAGACTTCCCGATTCCATAACAACTTCATGCAGAGGTTGGAGTGGCCAGGCCTTGCAGCGCTGCCAAGTGGAGATGCCAGCAAACCGGCATTGGTATTCTAGGAAAATTTAAGGTTTTCTAGAAGTCTGTGAGACAGGCCCTTCGTTTTACCAGGAAACATTTCTGCTGTGAAGATTAGGGGAAATGAGGGCTCTTTGTGGGCAAAACCCAGTTGTGCTTTGTCAGTCAGTGTCTTCCTCAACATCAGAGGAAGTTAGGCTTTCTCCTCAGAAGAACCATGATTTAGCCTAGTGTGGCCTTTGGCTTAATTTAGTAAATAAAGGGGTGGGGGGGGGGTTTCCCAGCCTTTTTTTTTTCTATCTCAAGGAAGAATTCCTGAGAAAGGAAGGGTTTTTCACACCCAACATAATGATTTCCTCTTCTCTGGGATCAGGGCTTTGTCTTGGCTTGAAGGGTAGAAATGTGGTCAGCTTTGCTGTGTTGAGTCATTACTCTGAGGGAACACTGTGGGATCTGGTGGGTGTACCTTGGAGAAACTGGATGAGCTATCTTACCTTGTTTCCTGTCCTTCACCGCAGCCTTATCAGAACCCTGCTTTGCTTTCCTTCCAACATCTACAGGTGTATCTGTCAGATTTGGGTCTCAAAGTCTGCAAGGTCTAGGCTGGCTTCCTGACATCTCTTGTTTTGTTGTTCACATAGAAAATATACTTAGATTAATCTTTAATTAATACATAAAGCATAAAAATGTATATCTTTATATGATAGCATAATATTTTAATGCATATTTAAAGTATTCTTTGTTTCTGTTTTTGTTTTTTTTCAAAACAGGGTTTTTATGTAGCTTTGGAGCATGTCCTGGAACTACCTCTTGTAGACCAGGCTGGCCTCAAACTCACAGAGATCTGTCTGCCTCTGCCTCTTGAGTGTTGGGATGAAAAGCATGCACCACCACCACCTGGCTCGCGTGCTTAAACTAAACCAAACATATCTATCTTCATCAATGATTTTTACTTTTTTATGGTAAAAATATTTAAGTTCCTTTCTTCTAGTATTTAAAATATACACATAATTTTTTGGTATTTACGTTCTTCACAGTTCTGTGATTCTTTTTTTTAAAATTTTATTTATTTATTTATTTATTAAAGATTTCTTCTGTCTCTTTCCCGCCACTGCCTCCCATTTCCCCCCTCCCTCAATCAAGTCCCCCTCCCTCGTCAGCCCAAAGAGCAATCAGGGTTCCCTGCCCCTGTGGGAAGTCCAAGGACCACCCACCTCCATCCAGGTCAAGTAAGGTGAGCATCCAAACTGCCTAGGCTCCTACAAAGCCAGTACGTGCAGTAGGATCAAAAACCCATTGCCATTGTTCTTGAGTTCTCAGTAGTCCTCATTGTCCGCTATGTTCAGCGAGTCCGGTTTTATCCCAGGCTTTTTCAGACCCAGGCCAGCTGGCCTTGGTGAGTTCCTGATAAAACATCCCCATTGTCTCAGTGTGTGGGTACACCCCTTGCGGTCCTGAGTTCCTTGCTCGTGCTCTCTCTCCTTCTGCTCCTCATTTGGACCTTGAGATTTCTGTTCGGTGCTCCAATGTGGGTCTCTGTCCCTGTCTCCTTTCATCGCTTGATGAAGGTTAATATTCAGGAGGATGCTTACATGTTTTTCTTTGGGTTCTCCTTCTTATTTAGCTTCTCTACGATCACGAATTATAGGCTCAATGTCCTTTATTTATGGCTAGAAACCAAATATGAGTGAGTACATCCCATGTTCCTCTTTTTGGGTCTGGCTTACTTCACTCAGGATAGTGTTTTCTATTTCCATCCATTTGCATGCAAAATTCGAGAAGTCATTGTTTTTTACCGCAGCTTAGTACTCTAATGTGTATATATTCCACACTTTCTTCATCCGTTCTTCCATTGAAGGGCATCTAGGTTATTTCCAGGTTCTGGCTATTACAAATAATACTGCTATGAACATAGTTGAAAAAAAGCTCTTGTCATATGATAGGGCACCTCTTGGGTATATTCCCAGGAGTGGTATTGCTGGGTCCAGGAGTAAGTTGACCCCGAATTTCCTGAGAAACCGCCACACTGCTTTCCAAAGTGGTTGCACAAGTTTGCATTCCCACCAGCAATGGATGAGTGTACCCCTTTCTCCACAACCTCTCCAGCAAAGGCTATCATTGGTGTTTTTGATTTTAGCCATTCTGACAGGTGTAAGATGGTATCTTAAAGTTGTCTTGATTTGCATTTCCCTGATCGCTAAGGAAGTTGAGCATGACTTTAAGTGTCTTTTGGCCATTTGAACTTCTTCTGTTGAGAATTCTCTGTTCAGCTCAATGCCCCATTTTATAATTGGGTTGATTAGCCTTTTACGGTCTAGTTTCTTGAGTTCTTTATATATTTTGGAGATCAGACCTTTGTCAGTTGCGGGGTTGGTGAAGATCTTCTATAAATCTGTCAGAGCTAAACCTCTTTTATGCACTGTTGTTGAAGGATAGAGGAGCTTCTGTCACTAGTGTGTGGTATTGTACTATAGGAGATGATTCTGTCCAGTGCTAACTCCAGATCAGCATAGTTACAAGGCCATACTCTGATGCTGTCCTAAAGGATAGTAAGATATGGTATTTTGATCTTTAAGAGACATGAGTCTGATCTTCAATGCCATTTTCTCCATTAATACTGTTAATGGTACTAGCTGTGATCCCTCTATGTCTCTCAAATAGCGTTTCCCACAGTTGTACCAAGAAAGCAAGCTGATGACATTTGTGTTCAGACTCAATAATCTCTTAATTAACCGAATTAAGGATTTCCCAATTAGAGGCAAGAGGCTGATCTAGGCAAAGAAATGTGTGAGTATTTACTTTCTATTTAAAGACTTTTTGGATTAAAAGATATTGGAACAGATAACACTGCAAAATGAGTTTTTGCTTCGATGGCAAGGTTAAGACTCCTGCTGTTGCTAGGATATACTGCCCTATCACAGCTGATCTTGACAGTGAAAATTGGTGCCTTAATTTCCCAGTGGTCCATGCTGCTTCTGATTTAGGCCTCATTCTGGTTAATCACACTGTCATTCTTGTTGTAGATTGCCTTTTGACATCTTCATCTGCAAAGGGGTCCCGCAGCCAGGACTCAGGACATGGTGTCAATTCAATGTCTTCTCCCTGGTCTCTGGACCTGCTAGTGACTAGGGGAGGGGGAGAGAAGCTCAGGAGGAATGTGGGGGACAGCAGGAAGCAAGGACAGTCAGAAACCAGCACTTCTCTGGGTGTACACGGGGCCACATGTACAACTGTAACTGGGGCAGGAACATTTATGAGCAATGTTAAAATTTGCATTTGTCAGAGGCAGTGATTTTTTTTATTTTTAGTGAAATATCCTAATTAAAAAAAACTACCATATATTTTTCTGAAGATGATGGGAGAAATGGGTTATAATGTACTTTGGAAATCGAGCTCATATCAATTTCTAATTTAGCTCCCTCTTTAACAGAAGGATGGAGAAACTTGACTGGATACAACTGTCCAGTCATGATACTCTTTAGGGTACAGGCTGTTATCTTTCTAGCATATAGAGGAGGGAGTCATAGTTTAAAATAGCCAAGTGATTGTACAAGATTGCAGAACTGAAAAGGAGCATACCTGGAGTTGAACTCCCACCCACTTAATCCCCTGCCCAGGTGTCACCCTCTGTAGCACAGCCTCCTGATCAAGAGCACGTGTATAAGCTACTTGACGTCAATAGCCCCAGTAGCTCCTCTACAGATGTTAGCAACAGGAATTCTCACCATCGCAGTCTTGATCTGTTTAATGGAGAATTGATTGAAAAGACAATAGACAAACTAATTCCGTGACGTTTCCTCGAGGAATGTTGATGAGCCCTGCCTTTGAACAGGAAGTGTGCACATCTCTGAGTGTGGATTGATGCTCCCACTACAATGTTCCTCTTACGTGTGTGTCTTCTCTCCTCACTGCCATCAACCAGACTCTATCTTTGTACAAATAAAGTGGCACTTGAGGGAGATTCATCCAGGGCCATGGGTGTGGCCATGAGTGTCACCCTGATTGCTTCCTTCTTTCCGGTCATGAATGAAGAAACCTAAAATACTGGGTCTGGGGACCCGACTCACAGATGGAACAGAGACAGAGCAAAGGGACTCTGAAAAACTGCCACTTGTTTCCTTGTTTTCAACTGAGAACTTGCAATTCAAGTTGTTTGTTAAAAATGAATAAACCAGGAGGTCAGAAAGTACAACAGGGCATATTAATTGTTGACTAAAGCAAAAATATTTCCATGCATAGAGCATGAATGCTTGTACATGCATCTGTGTGCTGGTGGAGTGTATGTTTTTGTGTTCTTGTTTTATTACAGGGTCACATAACTCAGGCTGGCCTCAAATTTACTAAAGACAAAGATGACCTTGAATTTCTCATTCTGCTACCTCTACTTCTCAAGTGCTGAAATTACAGCCACTGTCACGACACCTGATTCATGAAGAGTTAGGAATCAAACCTAGGGTGCTATGCATACTAGACAAGCATTCTACCAGCCAAGCTCCAACCCCAGTTTCCTTGTCTTCTGTGTTCATCTTGTGTTTCTGACAGGTCTGTTAGGTCCTCAGACTTCCTTCTGTGGGGCTCTGAGGAGCGTTTGGCTGTGCAATTCAGAGATGGCTGTTGTCTTACCTAGACTAACCCCCCTCCCCCGCCCCACAGCGTACAAGGACCCTGATGAGGCTCCCACACAGCAAAGAAGAGAGCAAAGAAAGACGGTGAGAGCAGGGGTCCCTTAACCATCGGTGTGTGAGACAGAAACAGCTGAGGTAATTAAGGGCATTTCACAGGGGGACAAGGGCTTCTCCAGAGCTCGGGCTCCCTCCTTCTGTGTGCTGAGTCTGTCTTCGTTTTGAAACCACAAGTAAGTGCTTTCCAGAAAAAAATACCACTCTTGACACACACACACACACACACACACACACACACACACACACACACTTTGTAAACTAAATCCAATGCCTTCATCTTATGCAAATTTTGAGGTTTGCTCCCTGTTAGTCCTGTTTGCATGGCTGTTGCCGGTTAGAGTTCCTTTTCCTGTGCATTCTTTCCACCCCCAAAGAGATCCTTTAGTTGCTTATGAGCCTCACACTCGGAATAGATGGGGAAGTCAGCATTGATTTGTATTTTAAGCTTTGAGGAGGGTCACTTCCTTTGTGTGCAGCAAATACTGCCAGCAGCCGCCCTTGTAGTGGAACTGTGTCAATTGCTGGGGATTAACCAGGGCACTGGAAATCCTACATCATCACACTGGAAATATTACAACACACCTTACTTCTTCTTCATTCTTTGGTCTTCCTGTTTCGTCCTTAACTTGTCACATGCCTGTAGTAATGTCTGTAGCACATTTACTTCCTCATCTGTGCTTTGTAAAATATTCGAATCTAATGCTGATACTAATTGCCTACGATTTAGCACAAAGAAACTACTTGGGACTTTCAGCAAACAGCAAGGGCGAGAATACCTTGCTTGTTCTTTCTAACTACCGGAGAGAAAAGCTGAGGTTGAGTGACTTTTCTGAGGTCTCACAGCTAGTAAAGGATGGCATGGTACCAGGAGTGAAGCCTTCTCACTCCAGATCCCTTCTGTTAGTCCATTCTGCCTTCTAATCCTGTCTTTCGGGATGTTTGCATCATCTAAACCCCACTACAGACTGCTCAACATGCCATGCCAGAAGATCTGGGGAAAACACGGGGCTGTGTAGAGTATAAGGTGCACCTGAAAGACGCAGGCAGATGGGGGATTAAGGTTAACCTGGGCTATTGGAGAATGACTCTCAAGAAAACAAGATCAACGACAGCAGGAAAAGTTGCTTAGACACACAGACATTCTATGTGTTGCAGCTGGGGTAGAGGAAAGCCATATCAACTCAGCGACAGGTGCTGAGTGGCACACGGCCACCGTCTGCTCCCAACACACGTAAGGTGGACAGACAACCTAGGCAGCACCCAGCTACCCAGTCCTCCCACTTCGCTGTCCCTGCAACTGCTCAGAATTGAGGAAGAGAGGTTCTAGTGGCTCTGCCAGAGGCCCTGGACACAGTTCAACTCTACAGGCCAGTAGGTGGGGAGAACAGGCTTGGTTCCTGAACTGCTCGGCTCTGCCTCCCCATCCCCCACAGCTGCCATGGAGCTGACAATCGAAAATGCTGCCTGAGGCTGGCTGGCTTTTATTATTAGTTATATGCCATCATAAGTGTGCATAGAGATGTCCAGGAAATGAAACTGTGCCAAACACCAAACAAGACCACTGCCCCAGAGAGCGGTTGGCCTCAGGGCAATGGCAGAATATCAGACAGACAAAGGGAATGGAGGGCCCGGATGAGGTGAGAGTTTAGTTCCAGTTGGCCTGTGAGAGGGGGAGGAGCAAGCAGCATCACCCAGGGACTTAGAGGAATAAGCTGGGGGAAGATTGGGAAAGCCATGGGCATCTGGGCCTCCTGGTATTTCAAATTACAGCTGAGGCTGTGTGAAGCTTTGCTTTCGATCTGATCACGAATGAGGTGACAGCCCGGAGAGGAGCACATTGCAGATTCACCCTCTTGCTAGGCACGCCCTCTCCTCGGCCCCTCCCCCGTTCCATGTGGTATTCCACTGCACAGACTTCTCCCGCCAAGGGGATGTGTAAATACAGGACGAGAGCTGGAGATGACTGAGGTTAATAAGGAGGAAATGCTGAGTGGAGAAAGGGGGGAGAAACAACTGACAGGAAGCTGCTCCCTCCCACGAATGCATTATGCACAATAATGAACTTTTAAAAGGCAAAAATAACCAAACGTCGGAGAGGAGCCGAGCAGAGAGCTCAGAATAGGACAGTCCCAAGTCAGATGTCCTTCACCCAAAGACTCCTCAGGGAGGACAGAGGAGAAGAATTGTTTGAGAAAAGTCGTCCAGGGTCATGTGAAGAGTCACAGGAATGCTCCCTGAGGAGTAACCATGCCTACCACCCACAAGACCCCAGTTAGATTGTTCCGTCTATGTGAGCCTCAACTTTTCTACCTGTAAAATGGTTTTTCAGTGGGATCCATTTTATAGAATCACGAATTATAAAAGGCAGATTTGTGCCAGGCATGGTGATGCATGCTGAGTCCCAACACTCAGGGGACAGAGGTAGGGAGATCTCTTTGAGTTCAAGGTCAGTCTGGCCTACTGAGACCCTGACTCAAAATAATAATGATATATGACAGATTCATAAACTACCTATCCTGCCAAAAATGACTGTTAAGAGAATGAATTATCTCTAGGGCCACTATCAATGCTAGCCAGCTGTATCAATATATACAGGCAGAAGCTACATTCTATTCAGAGAGCTGGGAAAGACTTAGATGGGAAAATACTTGAAAACTTGCTGAGGTTTTGATGAATTGGTAGAAGGACATGAATCTGGTGAAGGGAGAAAAGATACTAGGATTATCCTGGACTGGGAAGGCTGGACAACAGGGCGATGTCCCAAACCCTAGAGCTATTGGCTGACTCCAATGGCCTTTGTCTTGTAGGTGATGAGGTGGGCAGACGTCAGAGCTGTGGGGAAGCCAGAGTAAGAGAGTCTAAGGGCCCTGACAGGGAGATGGTTCCAGATGGACTATAGACATGATCCCTGAAAGTGTGGTCTTAAGGGAGATGGAACAGTTTAAAGAGTTAACCAGAATTAAAATAGACACAGGCCAGGTTGGAGACTGAGGCAGTGGTCGAGAATAGTGAGTGCTTCTGAGGCCTTGATTCAGGACAGAGGCAGTGATAAGAAGGAACAATAAGACTAGCAATCAGCTCTTGAAAGACAAGTGGGAAGGAATGTAAGAAACACAGAAGTTCTCAATTAAGACACCAAGAATCTCGAGGCACTAGTAACAAAATAGAGGGAGATAGATGAAGGAAAGAGAAATAAGTTAGTTTTAGATTTTTTTGCCTTTTTTTATATTTTATTGAGAAAAGGAGAAAAAAAAACAAGTTTCCACCTCCTCCCAGCCTCCCATTTCCCTCCCCCTCCTCCCACCCTTCTCCCCCTCCCCCCACTCCTCTCCCCCTCCCTCTCCAGTCCAAAGAGCAGTCCGGGTTCCCTGCCCTTTTTTATTGAGTCTTGGAAGAAACTTCTAGAAATGCAGGTCTGTGGTTTGAGTATGACCAGCACCTAGACATGGGATTCATCCACATTTAGTCTAAGTTGACCCATATCAATGGCCAGGTTACTCAAAGAGGAAAAAAAAAAATGAAGCAGGAGCATAAGAAAAGGGACCGAAGGGGAAGAGATGAAAGAGGATGAGCAAAGGTACCAGAAGAATGGTTGTTTCCGGGCTGGAAAACCTGGCTATGGAGGAGGTGGAGTTGGAACATGGCAGTGATGGGTCAAGGAGGGTCTATGGATGACAGAGCCGTCAACAACAGAAACTCTGAGTTGAGTGGTATAGCTCAGATGAGAGAGGACTTGCCTGGAATAAACAAAGCCCTGGGTTGGATCCCCAGCACTGCATAGAGCAGTCATGATGGTGTACCTCTGTAATTCCAGGGCTCTGGAGACAGAGTCGGGGAATCCAAACATTGGCCAGAACGTCTACAAACACTGTCTCCATCTTACCAAATCTATGAACAATTTACTCCTTCTCCCCAAGCCTTGTTTCCCATTCTGTAAAATGGGAAACACAATACCCACTTTGTACTCAACAGGATATTCAGGAGGAAGCTTTCTTAGAGGCTGGCGTTAAGAAAGAGTCCCTGGAATGAAGGGACCTCTTGTTCACCAGGTCTTTGGAAAGCCTGCAGACAGCGTTGTTTCCAGGATTTTTATTTTCCCACACAGTTTGGTGTGCTCTGGGGAAAAGCACCACCTTTCAGGAGAGTTGGTTTCCATTTTGTCGTCTGACTCAGGAGAAGGCTGGCCTATTTCCCTGTAATCTACTTTCTCCATGGGCTTTCTTTGTGCTTCTATCCATCAGCAATGATACACACAGCCAGAAGGCCTACAAGGGACTTCTGCTATGAACCCCAGACAAACTTTAGAAATGTCAGGGATAGGAGGATGCAAATCAGTGTTTTGTGGTTTATGCAAATTAACAGGGATAGCATCATCCCCAGGCCTGAGACACAGGAAGCCAGGTGTCATGCGTGTGAAAGACAGCAGCATCTCCATGAGCTTCCTGTCTGTTTCCAGGCTTGATGTGGTTCCTAAGTGCACAGCCGAGCCTATTACCTGCACCCCTCTCCTGCACCGTGATTACGAGTTCTGGGTCTTGCATCAAAGACTTTGTTTGAAATCAAACAACATTAACTCATTAAGTCAATAATTCATGGACTCTTTTATCTAAAGTGGCAACATCACACCATCAATTCACAAAACAGCCACTTCTCTCAAGTGTGGGTGATGAGAATAATGGATTTTCTAACAATACCCTCTCAAAGCAAGGTCACTGTGCCTAGATGCTTCGGACATGCCAATCTGACCCTGGCCAGCAAAACAAGCCTTATTATTGAACCTAATTATGAACTATCAAGATAATGGTCTAGACTGTTTCTTAGGAGCTGATTTAGGGGAAAAAAAAGCAAGCTATGTTGGTTTTAAATCTGCTGTTTGTGGCGGAACCTATAAGAAAGCAAGCAGGAAATGTTTTTCTTTTCTTCTCAGCCCTGCCCCCTTTTGTTCCTATAGAAAGGACTAAGATCCACACAGATACCTTTACCACCTTGAGTACAGTCTCAGCATTGTTCTGCGATTACAGGTGATTTCCAGGTTCGAATCTGATACATAGGCAGTCTTACAAATAGCTAGTTAGGGGTAGCTGAGGCAACCAAGTATGTGTGCAGCAGGATGCCACTCTGAGTGTCTGAGACACACAGGGTCATGTGGTTTACTGAAACATCTTTCATGACTTTCACTTAGCTGGTTGTGAACATATTTCTTTCTGCTGTTTCTGGAGCACGTAGGTGGTTAGTGTGTATCTGCTGTTCAGAGTCAAAGATTTCCTCACTGGTTGACTGACTAGGCAACAAGACCGTTCTGGTTTACTGTCAGCATGGACTTGGGGGTCCAGCAGAAGAAGGAACCAAGGCACACAGGGATTTTTGGTTTGTAGACTGCATCATTATGACAGATGTGGAGGAAAACCTCAAATCAGGGAACGTGATGAAGTTCATGTCGTGTGAAACAGAGACAAAATGCATTGGGAATTGAGGAAATGTGATGTTTTATTAGGCTGGGGAAGTTCTGGTGAAACTATTTGTCTTACATGAAGAACCACACTTTCAAGGACAGGATAGCACAAGACACCAGTGAAGTCAGGGCTTGGAGCACTCATTTTTCAACCCTTGCATCAGAGACTGGACTCATTACAGCCATCCAGGAGATCTCTAACCAAGGAGGAGATACACATCCCCAGGTGCTTGAGGGTATGTGAAACACGCATGTAAACAGTATCACACACCACTGCAGCTAAGAGCAAAGTAGAGGCAGAACCCATGCTGGGCAGTTCTGCTGGCCTGTAGAGTATAGAGTCTGTGCCCAGTGGTTGGAGACACTCAGTAGACAGCGGATCCCACAGACTCAGAAGGCTCTGCTGCCTTTGTGTTTGCACTTAACCACTTGCTAGAGAGGGGCAGGCCACGTTACCTCCCTCTCAGCCTCAGTGCTCTGAACTCTAAACTGATAAGGAAATGTTCTCATGGCGCAATGCAGGCTGGTTGAGAAGGTGGAATGAAAACTACCCATACACATTTGGCGCTCAGTGCACACTATCGCCACGGTTAGGAGACGTTTATCTGTTCTCCTAGATCCACTCCATGATGCTGGACATTGATTTGCTTTGCGTTTTCTTTTTGGCTACAACTTTTTATTGATTCATTTTTAAACTTTTTAATTTAATCTTTTGCAATTTCATATGTATATAATGTTCTTTGATCATTTTCTTCCTATTGTTGTATCTATCCTATCCTTCCGAACTCATCTTCCCAAAAATCTTTCCTATTTTTGTGTTTTTTCCTTCCTTCCTTCCTTCCTTCCTTCCTTCCTTCTCTTTCTCTCTCCCCCCCCCTCTCTCTCCCTCATTCCCTCCCTCCCTTCTTCCCTCCCTCCTTCCTTTCTCTCTGTGGTCTGTTGCATTATTTAGGGTTGCTTGCATGAAGAAAATTGGGGGTTATTAACCAGTAAGGGCAACAACTTACCGGTGGCTGCGCAACTGAAGATTATGACTCTATTTTTCAACCTTAAACAGCCTGAAGATCCTTAGGGTATGGAGGCCTCATGAGTCCCTCCCTCATCTGTGATGGGTCCAGGCTTGTATCTATCTTGTGTATGGAACTTACCCCTCTGCTGCTCATAAGTTTATGAGCACAGTGGTCATGTCATGTCAGTAAGGTAGCGTTTCTTAGCACTCCTTCCCACCCTCCAGCTCTTACACCCTTTCCAGCTGCTCTTCAGAATGTTCTTGACTCACAGAGAAGTGTGTTTTTTGTTTTTTTAATTTTTTATTGAGAAAGAAAAAAGTTTCCACCTCCTCCCAGCCTCCCATTTCCCTCCCCCTCCTCCCACCCTTCTTCCCCTCCCCCCACTCCTCTCCCCCTTCCTCTCCAGTCCAAAGAGCAGTCAGGGTTCCCTGCCCTGTGGAAAGTCCAAGGTCCTCCTTCCTCCGTCCATGTCTAGGAAGGTGAACATCCAAACTGGCTAGGCTCCCACAAAGCCAGAACATGAAGTAGGATCAAAACCCCGTGCCATTGTCCTTGGCTTCTCATCAGCCCTCATTGTTCGCCATGTTCAGAGAGTCCGGTTTTATCCCATGATTTTTCAGTCACAGTCCAGCTGGCCTTATCCTCCTGGCTATGGGAAGTAGACAAAATTGCCGGGCAAAAAATTGGGATCTTGGGGGTGGAGTGAAATGGGACGGGGGTAAGGGGAGATGGGGAGAGAAAAGTGAGAAGGGGAGGATGGGGGGAACTTGGGGAAACAGGATGATTGGGATAAAGGAAGGTTGGATAGGGGAGCAGGGAAGCACATATCTTAGTTAAGGGAGCCACCTTAGGGTTGGCAAGAGACTTGAACCTAGAGTGGCTCCCAGGTGCCCAAGACGATGTCCCCAGTTAGTTCCTTGGGCAGCTGAGGATAGGGAACCTGAAATTACCCTATCCTATAGCAATACTGACGAATATCTTGCTTATCACCATAGAACCTTCATCTGGCGATGGATGGAGATAGAGACAGAGACCCACACTGTAGCACCGGAGTGAGCTCCCAAGGTCCCAATGAGGAGCAGAAGGAGAGAGAACATGAGCAAGGAAGTCAGGACCACGAGGGGTGCACCCACCCACTGAGACAGTGGGGCTGATCTATTGGGAGCTCACCAAGGCCAGCTGGACTGGGACTGAAAGAGAAGTGTTTTTTAAATTTATTTTAACTGTAAACATTACTGGATCCTGAGAAGGAGGAGGCAATGTTAGCAAACGAACCTATTATTTTTAGGCGTATACAGAAACTGGAGAGATTGCTCAGTGGTTAAGATTATTTGCTGCCCTTACAGGGGATCCGACTTCAGTTACTAGCACCCACATATGGTGGGTTACAATCACCCATAGCTCCAGTTCTAAAGAGATCTGATGCCCTCTTCTGGACCCTGTGGACACTATACACACGTGATGCACATGCATACATATATGTTGGCAAGTACTCATACACAAAAATAATATTACACGGATTAAAAGTTGACTGATATTCACATTTAGAAATAAAGTCTTTTAAAGTGTTGCTTGTAGAACACATCACTTTTTCCCAATTCATTGTACTTTCCCCTGAATTCCTTGTGATTTTTAAAATTTGAAAGCAGTACATTTGGAACAGGAACGAAACGCTAATGGAACCTTCACAGGAACGCAGATGACCTCAGATAAAGTCCTCACCTCTCTTCTGATCATCGTGAAATGGCTTTACATAATTACTACAACATTGTAGACATTAACGGCTGCATAGGTAATGAAATTATCACATTGAATGTGTTGAGAGAGAAAAAAGTCAAATTTAAGTAAAATCGTTTCATTTACATGCTAATATAATTAAAAAAAAGAATAAAATTGACTAATGTCCAAAATTAGGTCAGTAGGAATATGTCTTTTTTTTATTCATAAAGTAAAATAATTCTGCTATATTCCTTTTATCCCTTGTATCTGAGTTTTCAATGATAATAATAAAAATAATAACTGCTATAGAATATCTCAGAGTAACTCTAACCAAACAAGTAGAAGATCTGAATGACAAGAACTTTAAATCTTTGAAGAAAGAAATTGAAGAAGACACCAGAAAGCGGAACAATATCCCATGCTCTTGGGTAGATAGAATTAACATAGTAAAAATGGCAATCTATCCAAAAGCAATCTACAGATTCAATGCAATGCCCATCAAAATCCCAGAAAAATTCTTCTCAGACCTCAAAAGAACAGTACTCAACTTCATATGGAAAAGCAAAAAACCCAGGATAGCCAAAACAATCCTGTACAACAAAGGAACTCCTGGAGGCATCACAATCCCTGACTTCAAACTCTACTACAGAGCTACAGTACTGAAAACAGCCTGGTATTTGTATAAAAACAGACAAAAGGACCAATGGGACAAAATTGAAGACCCAGATATTAATCCACACACTTATAAACACTTGATTTTTGACAAAGAAGCAAAAAAATATAAAATGGAAAAAAGAAAGCATATTTAACAAATGATACTGGCATAACTGGATATCAGCATGTAGAAGAATTAAAATAGATCCATATCTATCACCGTGCACAAAACTCAAGTCCAAATGGATCAAAGACCTCAACATAAAGCCAGCCACACCGAACCTCATAGAAGAGAAAGTGAGAAGTATATTTGAATGCATTGGCACAAGAGACCACTTCCTAAATATAACCCCAGTAGCACAAACACTGAGAGAAACAACTAATAAATGGGACCTCTTGAAACTGATAAGCTTCTGTAAAGCAAAGGACACAGTCAATAAGACAAAACGGCAGCCTACAGAATGGGAAAAGATCTTCACTAACCCCTAATCAGACAGAGGTCTGATCTCCAAAATATACAAAGAACTCAAGAAAGTGGTCATCAAAAACAAATAATCCAATAAAAAATGGAGTACAGACCTAAACAGAGAACTTTCAACAGAAGAATCTAAAATAGCTGAAAGACACTTAAAGAAATGCTCAACATCCTTAGTCATCAGAGAAATGCAAATCAAAACAACTCTGAGATTCCATCTTACACCTGTAAGAATGGCCAAGATCAAAAACACTGATGACAACTTATGCTGGATAGGATGTGGGGTAAAGGGAACACTCCTGCATTGCTGGTGTGAGTGCAAGCTAGAACAACCCCCTTGGATGTCAGTATGGCTATTTCTCAGAAAATTAGGAAACAACCTTCCTCAAGATCCAGAAATATCACTTTTGGGTATATACACAAAGGATGCTCAATCGTGCCATAAGAACATGTGCTCAACTATGTTCATAGCAGCTTTGTTTGTCATAGCCAGAACCTGGAAACAACCTAAATGATCCTCAACCAAAGAATGGATAAGGAAAATGTGGTACATTTACACAATGGAGTATTACACAGCAGAAAAAAATAATGATATCTTGAAATTTCCAGGCAAATGGATGGTTCTAGAAACCATCATATTGAGTGATGTAATCCAGACCCAGAAAGACAAATATCATATCCACTTACTCATAAGTGGTTTTTAGACATAAAGCAAAGAAAACCAGCCTACAAATCACAATCCCAGAGAACCTAGACAACAATGAGGACCCTAAGAGAGATATAAATGGATCTAATCTACATTGGAAGTAGAAAAAAGACAAGATCTCCTGAGTAAATTGGAAGCATGGGGACCATGGGAAAGGGATGAAGGGGAGGCCAGAGGCAGGGAGGGGAGCAAAGGGAAATGTAGAGCTCAATTGACTCTTAGCTTGAGTTGACAATCAAGGTCCTGGTGGGCTGTGGTCCTAGTAAGAACCCCTGCTTTAGAAAGCAGCTGCCAGGCTTACCTTGAACAATTCATCTGCAACGTCACTCTGGGCTTTGGTGCCTCCCTGTCCACACAGAAGGACTTAGGGGTGGAAAAATTTAATATTCACCCACATAATTCACACACGCCCAGGCCTCTGAAGCCTTAGGAACACTGCAAATAGAGACTGGTCGGTGGCAGCACTGGCAGTAAGGTCTGGGATTTCGCAGTGCCACTATCAAATATAGAGTGGGACAAGGACAAAAGAGCTAGGAAAGCGAGATGGGGACAGAGAAGCCTGGGGGTTGCCATACTGGCTCCTTCACTGGTGCGTCTCCCGTTCTCACCATTCTCCTCTGCAGCTCTGGACTCTTCTGTGATGTGACCTGAGAGAGCATATTTCTCACCAGCCAAAGCAACTGGAGTCATGGTAATCATAGTAACCCACCCTAGGAGGCACTAAAAAGCATCAAGGCCGGATGGAGGACACACAAATGGATAAAGACTGGAGAGCTGAGAAATTTCCATTTTGGCCTTACCCCTGTGATCCTGTGTGGGTATTTGAGCTAATGGCTTAGTATGAGAGGCCTTACTTGGCAGGCAAGGAGCCAGGCTCAAGCCATGAACTGCCCTGCTCGGGCCCACATGGCTATACGCAGCAAAGCTGAGGCAAATCAATAATCCTAGTTCCAATCTGGTGATTCATTTTGCTTATGAACCCACAGGAGCCGGGCAGGGAAAGGATATGGGGACAGAAAGAAGATCAAGGCCTCTAAAATGGTAATAAGTGAGGTAAGGAAAACTAGGGGAGGCTGTGACTTTTTTCCAAATGTGATATTTACCATGACAAAATCAAGGCACAGAGTCAAGTAACCATTGGACACCCTCCTGAGGACAGGTGGGGTCTGTTCACAATTACCTTATAGGGAGGACGGTGTCCTAGTTAGCCTTAACTGTCAGCTTGACACAGCCTAGATGCCATCTGAGAGGGGTGTCTCAACTGCTCTGAGGTGTCCCCGACTGACAGCTCTCTGTGGCCATCTTTAATCTGTTCATTCTCGTTCTTGGATGTGGCCAGTGCCAGACAGGGTCACTCCTTCTTCAGTCTTCTCTGAGGCTGAGCTGTCCCTTATTGACTAACTCTCAGGGTCTCTTTCTTTTCGTACGCATCGACTTTTCCATGCATCGACTCTATCATCCAGCTTCCAGCAATAAAATATTTGGCAAAGGAAAGTTGAGTCGGGATGGGGGTGGGGAGCATGGTAAATTCTAAGTTGGTAGCCATTGATATCAGTTTACAGGATCAATGAGGTCAGGATAGATATATCTGTCACCTCCTGACCTGGTCCTCCTAGACACAGCTTGATAGCAACAACTTCAACTATCACAGCTCCATTTCATGCTAAAGAATTGGAATAGGCCTTGCTAGCATGATCAGGCTGTACAAAGCCTGAAGGGACTTGGCTAACTCGAATCTGATCTGCACCCACCTAGCTTTCTAATTCTCTTCCTGTTAGCTGAGGATGGAAAGAACCGAGACACCTATCATGGTTTTGGTGTTGAAAATGGCAGAAACGTCAACCATATCAATAGTTTCCCCAACCTTTGGGTTTATCACATGAGAAAGCAAAACACATCACTTCTATTTTGGGTGGGTCACTGCATTTCCTGTGTCATTACAGCAGCTAAGAGTCTCTACCACAAATCCCAGGCCATTCAGTGCTTTAGGAAATGACTGCTTTTGCTCCCCCATCACGGTCTCTCTGGACATCCTGGTCATTCTGGTTCTGGGTGTGGGTGATCACATTTGGCTTAGCAGGTACCCACATATTTCCAGAGGGCCTTCCCAGTGTCTGTTCAGCACAGGAGGAAAATGGACTATCTTGGACATGGAAAGGGAATGTAGTCACAAGAAGACTTTGCTTTCTCTACTCAGGCCAAGCCCAGACGGCAAAGAGTCAGGCCTTGCAATAATGTTCCTGTTTCCTACTTTCAAAAGCACCTGCTTCTAAGAACAAACAGCAGTTCTTTAAAAGCCACCAGCCGGAGTCAAAGGTCTGCCATTGCAATGGGAAAAATCATTAGAACTTACAGCCTCAGACTCTCCTTCATCCCATTTCTAGCCTGTTTTGCCTTTCTTAAGCCTAAATTTTATTAATTTCTTTGTGTTTGATATTTGCCTTTTATTTATCTTTTGAACTATACCTAGCAACATTTTAGGGAGGAATGATATGATTTGATATATGAATGTTACAAATTTTTAAAATATGATTTGCATCTATCTTTGCCATATATATTCAACCAAATCAGTTTATGGGCAGGGCTGATCTGGTAAAACTCAAGAGTCGATACACTTTGTCTCCTGACTTTTCATTTTTTTTTTTGCTATTTTCTGCCCTTTCAAACTTCGTTCATCCCTTTTGATCATACAGGATTTCTGATTTCATTGTACTTGCTTGTCCCCCCTCCCATTAACTATCAAAGTCCCCACCCCAAAATAATAAAAGATGGACTCCTAAGAACCTGCTGCAGATAGGAAGATGTGGACAGACATTCACAGATGCTGAAATGTAAAAGATAACCTCATGGAACACAGGATAGGTACCTTCTGGGAAACTCGCGAGGCTTTAATAGAGGATGGTGTTTGCTAGTACCTTATTGATGCTGGTTTTTACTTGTGACAAATACATTGCAATAATATAGCAGCAGGAGATGCTAGCATCTGTGGAGGATGAGATGGCCTTGACTGCTGAGGTAAGAGTCGCCAGCCCCATACACTGTGGGTGGGTGCCATCATCCCTTAGGCAAGTGGTACTGAGGAACTTAGTTGAGTGTAGGCAGGTCTGTGAGAAAGCTAGTCAGAGAGAGAGCAGCAGTCTCCATGGTCCCTGACTCACTTTTTCGGCTTTGAAGTGGGGAGTTCATTGGTCAGAGATAAAGTAAGGCAAGAAGGCCATTCTTCAAGTTCTTGCCTTGAGTTCCTGTCTCGGCTTCCCTTAGTGACGGGCTGTCACTTGGAACTGTATGCTGAATAAACGACTTCTCTCCTCAAGTTGCTTTTGGTCAAAGTGTTTGTCACAGGAGGACAAATGAGCCACACTCCCAGTCCCCTCTCCTGTGCTCTTTTTCCTCCTCCGGGAAACACTCCCCTCTCTGAGTAGACCCTGCTGTGCACCAAAGGGTTATGACTTTTTAGAAGTCTAGATTCTGTCTATGAAAGAAAACATACAGTGCTTGTCTTTCTCTGTCTGGCTTATTTGGATCAATATGATGACCGCTATAGTTTCAAAAACTGAAAGCCACAGAGGGAAACTCCCTAGCAAAGCCGTTCACGGTAAAAATTTGGGGCTCATTGTAGAGTTATTCCTCAACTATTAACTCAAAGTGCATTTTTAAAAGTCGATGTTTGTCTCTGGGCACAGTGTGCACAGAGTGGGGGGAGGTCATGCTTTGTGACAGAATAGGGGGTGAGATGCTAGGGTGGATTTTTACCCCCTAGAAATCTCTGACACGGAATGAGGCATAGCGTGCCTGAAACACAGCTCTGAAAACACTGGAGAGCAACATACCCCTTTGCTAACATCTGGGAATGGTGACCATTTCACTCCCCAGATAGCATACTGCTTCCTATGGAGCTAGAAATCGTCAAGTCCCCTCTGCAAAAGCTTGGTGGAATAACTTACTGGTAAAGTTTAGAGATGGCATTAATAATCCCCTGGGGACAGAAGCTTCCTGGTAGTGTCACCTCATACACTCCTCCTCCTTGCCACACAAGCAGCTCCCTGGGGAGCAGCACCCTACAGGAAAATCGCTAAGGTTTTATTATAGATACAAAGGATGGAAATTCTACTTAGAAACACACAATGTCAGTCTCCTGACTCTGCTAATTGACTCTAACTTTAATGGTGCTTGGCTCATTATGCCCCTTTTAGCAGGGTCCGACATCAGCATTTGGGAGCCTTTGAAACAGCACACATCTCGAATCCATTGCAGTTTGATCATTGAAAGCTGCAGAGATCAATTGTCCAGGCTCTCGCTCTCTGGAGCTGCTGGCAGAGTAGACCGTGGGCTGGCTGATCCTCTTAGCTCAGCGGCCTTCCAATTGATAGCGATTGCCCCACCACATCAATCGCTCGCTGACCCACATCAATTAAGGCCGCTCAGAGGCATGCAGAGAAGTCCCTTTACCAGCTCCACTTTGGAAACACAGAAGTAGCTAAGGAGGAAAAGGGACCTGTATAGCCCAACACCACGAAGCATGAAGATCCACTGTTCACCACTGTGACAACTGACGGAGGCATCTAAAGAGCCTTTCTGAAATGTCTCCACCCTGGCACCCTCTGCATTATGTGTAGTCTCAGTGGCAGGGAAGTTGTGATGTAAGCTAGTGGCTATACCTAATTATAACTTGCTTGACAGTGAATTAGTTAATTAAGCAATATTTAATTTAAGTAAATGTCAAGTACATCTACTAGTTCAGATACCATGCTAGGTTGTATCACTGAACAAAATACAGTCTCTGCCTGTTGAGGCAGTCTCTGACAGACACGAAGAAGGATAGTTGGAAGACCGTGATACACAAAGTTTGATCACTGAAGGTTCCAAGTGCTTTGAGTACCCAACTTCCAGGAGTGGAGGGGGTGCTTATAACAAGCCTTGGAGAAAGAACAGGGTAGGTGCCAGAGAAGGATAAGAGCAGGGTGACAGAAAGGACTTGCTGATACAGGAAGAAACTGTCTATTAAGAGAAGGTGTTTCTGCACCCAGATTTTCCTGACTTCAAAGATCCGAAGAGGCCCTATGTATAGTAAGCACCCAATTGTGGTCCCCAGTACAAACAAAAGGTACACTAGGAAAACCTCTGCATTCCATTTGGTTTAACTATTGAGGGCTTTCTTTTTTATCTGTTTGGCAAATATTTAGACATTTATAAGATTGAGCATTTCAAAAGTTCTTGTAACAAGGGTGCTAACTAAGTCCAATTGCTGTTGCCACCCAAATATATCATCACTGTAGCTGGGGCAGTGGCTCAGCCACACTTGCCAAGCAAGGATGCGGACCTGGGTTTAATTCTAGTAACCACTACTACTCCCTACCCCAGCCCCTGCCGCAAGCACACACACACACACACACACACACACACACACACACACACACACTTTTTTTTTGTAACAGGCTAAAGTGGTGCATGTTTAAAATCCTAGCACTGAGGATGCAAAGACGGACTGATCCCTGGAGATGTCTAGCCAGCCAGCTTGGCCTACTGAGTAAATTCGAGGGCAGTGAAGAGACTCTGCTTCAAAAAAAGAAGGTATATCAAAGCTGGGGATCAACCGAGGTTGTGTTCTCACTTCTGCACACAGCATGCATGTGCCCATGTGTGTGAGAGTGCAGACTGTTTTGATTTGCTGCCTTCTTTCTTTACTATTCTATTTACCATTCATTTAATGTGACTGACTTACCTCCATTCCCGGATGAAGCCCAAACAGGGTCCTGATTTTATAATGCATAAGGTTATAAGTCCTAGCATCATTAACTTTCAAACATAGTCCCAAATCAGAAAGCAGAATGCCCCAAAGCACCTCACAGTAGACTGACTGCTCAGTGCCACCCACTGTCTGCCTACTGTGGCCAGCTTTGGCCTGGCCCTGGGCATTGAAATGACCTCCTTTCCTCCCCAGCACTGGGCATTGACTCTCTGTTCCCTGCTCCTGCGGATGGAGTGAGCGTCTGAAGGAGACACCCAGGGTGGCCTGCTTCACTCTCTGTGTCATGGAGATGGTCATGATGACTGTTCCTTCTTTAGAAAATAAATAATCGTCGGGCAGTGGTGGCACTCGGGAGGCAGAGGCAGGCGGATCTCTGTGAGTTCGAGGCCAGCCTGGTCTATAAGAGCTAGTTCCAGGACAGGCTCCAAAGCCACAGAGAAACCTTGTCTTAAAAAACCAAACCAAAAAAAAATCATGCATTAAATTTGTGTGCATTTTAGTTGTTTGGATGATGACATATGATATAATAATTCAAAATATAGTACGTAAAGACTAGGGGTATTTTTGTCTCCGCAAACACAGAATACCTTTATTTAACATGTGCTGCAAGTTCTCTCCCACTTTTAAAAGTTACTTGGAATTCGTCAAGATTCCCTGAGGCTGAGAAGGAGGGCCATCTATGAGATCGAGTACTATGTACCAAACACAGAAAAATCAGTCTAGTGCTTTACATAACAATATGGGGATGATAGCTTATGAGAAAATGTTAACTTCGTGACTAGTTAGGATAGTGGAGCTGGATCGTTCCAACCACAAAACAATGATATGGGAAAGAAAGCACAGTCCCTGACTAGTCCGGCGCATAATGAGCATGCGCGTACTGAAATATCACTCTGGAGCTTGCGGGGTGCGTCAGTGGGTTAAGCTTCTGCCCCACAAGCATGAGGATATGAGTTTGCATGCCCAGGATCAATATAAATGCCAGGCAGGCATGGTGATGGCCTGTAATCCCAGCGTTCAGAAAGCAGAGACCTTGGATAAACTGAGATGCTTGAGTAGGCAGACTTGGTGAGTTCCGACTTCAGAAAGAGATCCTGTCTCAATAAATAAAGTGGGAAGCAACTGAGCAAAGCCTGACATCCACCCAGGCCTCCACACGCATGCACACATACCTGCATGTGCACACATACACATGTGCATGTACACCTTTTTTTTTTTTAACTAGCATTTTTGTGTTGAGGGAAACTCACTTTGCCTAGGTGATGGCTTTGGGTGAGATGTCGCCCATCTGTCCCACAGCCTGGATCTAGTATTTTAGGGTCTCCCAACATTAGGCATACAGAGTTCAAAGGTTCCAAAAAGCCCTAACAACTAAAGCAAATCCTAATACAAGCAATGACGCTGTCTGACATAGTGAGAAGTATCAGAGAGAATGAGTGCTACGTTAAATATGGTCCTGACCTTGACAAAAAGCTTCTAGAAGCAGACAGGGTAAAGTAGAGCCTAGGACAGATTGTGAAGTGGGAGAGGAGGGTCTCATCAGATCAGTCTGGAAGGTCTAGCCCCTGGAGTGGGCTCGTACACTTGCAGGGAGCTGAAGTGCTGAGACCCTCTGAGAATTCACAGGTTGTGGCAGTTATCTTTTATTCCACTCAGTTCAGCAGGGCTCGGTGTTCCCTGTGCACCTCAGCATATCCTACGCATAGACAAATATTAGATCAGCATTGTGCACAAAGGATGGTTGAGTAGATCGGTCATGCAGGGACCTTGTCCCATCTACAAAACACGTCGTAGAAAAGAACTGACCATGCTTATTTCAGAGGAGGGAGGGCAGGAGAACTGCCACAAAGTAAAAAAAGTGAAAGGGAGGGTAGGGAGGGAGAGAATGCAGTTGGCATATCGAGAAGAAGGCAGGAGGGAGAAGAAGCCAACTGAAGGAAAATCTAGTGGCTGGAGCAGTGTATGCATCAAACACAAAACAATCCAAAAGTTGAACAAAGTAGTTTTGGATGAAAATTCAAAGTACTAAACATACATAGATTCATACTGATATAAAATAAGGGACAAGTTGTAGATAAATACATTGGGGAAAAGAGACTGTTTTCTTATGTTGAAGACATAATTTAAGAAGCTATTTCTGCTCCAAAGTGGGGGACAGTTCTATTAGTCATATAAATGTCTTGTAAGCCTAAGAACCTGAGTTTGATTCCTCAGGACATTGGATAATATGGTGTTTGTAATGCTAAACCTGGGGAGGTGGAGGCAGGAGGATAGTGCAGGCTCCCTAGTTGACTAGCCTAGCTTACTTGATGATTGACTAGCCTAGCTTATTTGATGATTGACTAGCCTAGCTCACTTGATTGACTAGCCTAGCTTACTTGAGGAGTTCCAGGCCAGTGAGAGACCTTGTCTCAAAATGCCATGGAGGACAGTGCCTAAAGAACAGCCAAGGTTTTCTTCTGGCCTCTACATGTACTCATACAAATGTGCAACTACACACACACACACACAGACACACGCATGCAGGTATCCACAGAGGTCAGAGACATTCAGTTCCTGCCCCTTGAGGTACAAGCAGTTGTGAGCTGCCCAGTGTGGGTGCTGGGAACGCAACTGGGGTTCTGTATATGCTCTTAACCACGGAGCCATCTCTCCAGCGCCTCTCCCTGTTTTTCTATCTTCAGTACATAGTAGAGTTGGTGTGGATGTCAGTTGTGCACTGTGCACATGTTAAACTGAAGCTCTCTGTCAGATATTAGCCAATGTGTTTTCTTCCTGTAGCTTACTGTCCCCTAGTCAGATGTTGGTATGTAAAAGAGTGACGTACGTGTTAAATATGTATGTCTTTTTTGGACCCTACAGTTGGCTTTCTTTTGTAGACCTGGGAGAAGAGACAGAAAGCAAACAGGCTGTATTTCTCTGTCCTAAAACCCATCTTTGTCTCCTGCTAGCCAGTGGGCTTCAGATTTTGACACTTACAGCTATCTTTGCATCAGCACTTCCTTCTACCTTCTACAGCAATGTGTCAATCTAAGAAGTCAAAGCACATCTGAAGAATCCATATGCCCAGCATCTAAGCAATTCCTCACATGCTGCTCCTACTCCCAGATCTCTCAGGTGAGCCTTTAAGCAGGATGCTCCAGGGCTCTCTGTTTGCAAGAGATTACTTTAGTTCTCTTGCTGTCCACAAGGCTAACCCCAAATTCACCTATGTGGTTTATCTTTAATCCACACTTAAGACCCCCATGAGTCGACCTGATGGCCTGACTGTTGGAGTCAATGAGAGTTCAAACTCAAGGGCTGATTTTTCCATGAAGAGCATTTGCTGAGCCTGAAGAGATGGCTCAATGGTTAAGAACATGTGCTTTTCCTGCGAAGGACTTGAGTTCAATTCCCAACACCCATATCAGGCATCTCACCACCACCTATAAATGCAGCTTCAGTGAATCTGACACCATCTTCTGACCTTTAAAGGCATCCACACAATATAGCATTCATTTATATAAACACATACACACAGATGTATAAATAAAAATACAAATAAAAATTCTGAATCAAAAAGATTCCTTCATGTCATTTACTTGTACTTTGTCTAATTCAATCATACAGAAACAATACACGAATGAGCTCTTTTGCTACTAGATACACCAACCTAGACAGTGTGGATACTGTGGAGAAAAACCACTGAGGCTCTGGCCTCAGGATATCCCACATTATAGATAATTTAGGCTTCTAGATAGGTCAAATTTTTGGTTACCATGGTGATTTTTGGTTATTATGGCTTTGACAAGACACTCATTTCCTCATGAAACAGATTAGGTTTTGGAACTTTAAAAGCTGAGGTGAGCCTTAGCCCCTCATTGACCTTGCGAAAGCTATGACCAGTGGACTGGTAAACCCTTCTCTACAAGGCTCGCTCACTCTCAGCTTAGCTTCATTTTTGTGGTGTTTTTAAGATCCAAACATTGTCTCATTCAGTATGTCTTTGTTTGACTTCAGCACAAATTAACGTTTTTTTGGGGGGGTGAACTTTCCATCATGTTCTAAATTTATAGTGAAAATATTTATCCATAATGACTATTATTGATTATTAATCAAGGGAGAATGAAGAATTAAGACAGGAACTGGTGAGATCAGAGAACATAGAGTGAAATCAGAATTTCTCACAGAATCCAGTGAGGGGACCAGCAGATCTGCCTACCTATCTGCCCACCCATCTATCCCTCTCTCTCTTTCATATATGTCTATATAGTGTGCGTATATGATATATTATTTCCACACTTTCTTTCTAGACTTCAGATTTCAAATGGAAGTCCAAAGGTTTTGCAGACCCACAAAGCAGCCGAGAAAACGGGACATGCGTGTCCCGTCTTCTGGATCTGAGGCTGCAGCTCCGAGCTCCTCACCTCACAGCAGTGCTTAGCTTTCTTCAGAGGAAACCTAAACCCTGACGGTGTGGCATCCCTCCTTCCTGAGAGCCTCTTTATCCTTTGGCACCTACATTATTTATCAGGAAAGAGACTCTCTGAGGCGTTGATGGAAGCGTTTTGGGGGACGAGCTGGACAGTGGCTCGGAAAAGGAAATGAATTTCCTGTTGAGTCAACTGAGGATAGATGAGGTCTTTGAAATATGTTTGTCTCTCATTCATAATCATTTTCCTGAGAGATTCCCACTCTCAGTAAGAATTATAACCTCTGAGACGCTTGCTCTAATCAAACGCTATTTTCATTTTGATAATGTAGCACGCGATTAGAAAGGCTCTTTAATTGACTTGCTTTCTGGGGTTTAAAAAGATTTTGAGTTTTTTTTTTTTTTCTAGACAGAATAGATCAGTTCATCAGAGTGAAGCGGTGTGGTCCCTGCCTGAGCTGGTGCAGGTTCAGTTCAGATCATCCAGTCTTTCCGACCAGTGTTTGTTATGGTTGTGGGAAGAATCCCTTCAGCAGCTGACCTGAAACCTGCTAACGGGCAGAATCAGATGGCCCGGATTACAGACCACTGTGGTTATGAGTTCCCAGCCGTGGGTGTTACATAGGCTCTGGGCATTCTATAAGTACTACACACATGAATCACCTGTAAGACCTCGCAAACCCCCGTGAACATTACTCCCACTGAACAGGAGAGGAAACCGACTCTCCCAGAGGGTGAGCAGTTTGTACAAAGTCTCATAGTTACTTAATAAGGCCAGGATTTGAATCTGAAATATATATTGTCGGTTAAAATGATATGCCTACTTTCAATATACTCAAGAAGACAAGAGCACTTAGAGACCAAAAAAAAAATTCTTCTCAGTGTCGTGTCTTCCTAACGTCTCCTTGGAAGGAGGGGCATGGAAGATTACAGGGTGTTTTTTTTTTTGTTTGTTTGTTTGTTTTTTAGCAATTTTCTTTCATTTATTTTACATTCCAACTGCAGTCAGTTTTCACTGTCTCCTCTCCTCCCATCCCCCTACCTCCCCTCTGCCCTCCCCCATCTACTCCTCCTCTGTTTGCTTTCTGTTCAGAAAGGGGCAGGTCCTCCATGGGTTAACAAAGCCTGGCATATCAAGTTGAGGTAGGACTAAGTTCCTCCCTTTGTATTGAGACTGGGCAAGGCCACCCGGTACGAAAAATAGGTTCTCAAAACCCAGGCTGATGTTAGGGACAGGTTCTGATCCCACTGTTAGGAGTCCCATACATAGACCTTCACATTTCAGTGTGGCCCTTGAGTTGGTGACGTAAGTCAGTCGCTCACTCAGTTTGATCATCTCTGGGAGCTTTCACTCCGTGATGAAAGCCTTGGGCAGTAGGAGCTGAAGTGTGTCACCTTCAGAGTCTCTCCTCTCTCTCTCTCTCTCTCTCTCTCTCTCTCTCTCTCTCCCTCTCTCCCTCTCTCCTCCCCTCCTAGAACCCAGTCTTTCTTTAAAAAGACTCTTTTTTGTTTGTTTGTTTGTTTTTGTTTTTTTGAAGCAGGGTTTCTCTGTGTAGCTTTAGAGCCTGTCCTGGAACTCACTCTAGACCAGACTGGCCTTGAACTCACAGAGATCCACTTGCCTCTGCCTCCCGAATGGTGGGATTAAAGACATGAGCCACCCTGGAAAAAGTTGAATAGTTCAATTAAAAACAATAAAGTATTAAAAAAAAAGAAGAATCCAGTCTTTCTGAAATATGACTGTACGCAGAACAACCTGGAGGGTTAGTTTATTAAACCGCAGAAAATTGGATTAGATTTCCTGTTAGGGTAAGTGCAGGGTGGGTCTCAGACATTGGCATTTTAGAGGGACTTTCTGGTTGTACTGCTGCAGCCAGGGTGGGAGAGAAGGAACAACTTTTGAAATCATTGCCTTGCGTGATCTCACCGCACTTGCTGCTGTGCTGACAGCTATCAAAAGATCTCATTGATTCTAAGGGGCAGTTTAATATCAGGATATTAAAATTTGAGAATAATGCGCAACTTTGCATTGATGGAATGTGATAAATCCCATTTCCCTTCGACTTGAGCTGTGACATCATTTTCGTTCTGATTGATCATCGATCGACTTACATTTAATTCATCCATTCTTCTATTCCTAGTTATGTTCAATATGAACTGGAATGCCTCTTACAGTTTTATCTAAACTTTCTTCTTTGCATTGTTTCCAGCAAGAATGAAGCTTACTTCAGGCCCTGCCATGTACACAGGGAGAGCAGGGCCCTGCAGGCTGATGTGAGTGCCTCTGGTTTGAAAGACCTTATCGCCTCTGATTGCTAGATAGTGCTTCTATGCCACGATATAACCATATTCAGGTGGCATTAAGAGACAGTGGGCTGTGCTGGGGTCACCCACCTGCCTCTCAAGTTCATCCTGAGAACAGACCAGTTAGGATCAGGCTTGGCTATCAGATCCTACTGTATTCCTCCTGACTCCATTTGTCTTCATGGGTAATACTGAGTGGGTCAATTTGGAAAGTTTTGCTTCTGCTTCTGTCCTGGTTTGTTTTCTGCTGCTGTGGAGAAACTCTGACCATGAGCAAGGTGGGGAGAAAAAGGTTTCTTTAGCTCACAGCTTATTCCCTGTCACTGAGGGAAGCCAGGGCAGAAACTGGAGAGACTATGGAAGAATGCTGCTTTCTGGCTTGTTTTCTTACATAGCCCCTGTCCAGGGGTAGTACCGCCCACAGTGGGATGCACCCTCTTGCATCAACATTGAGCATACACAAACAGGCACGCACACAAAGCTAGTTTGAAGGAGCTAATTACTCTGTTGAGGTTCTATAGTCTTTCTAGGTCCTGCTTAACCAACAAAGTCCCTTATAATTTAGAGAAAAGTTTCTCTTATGGTCGCTTAGAGGCAAGTGGGTCTTACAACTACCTGGACAGTGTCCTTCCTTGGCTCCTGGACCTTGTCACCATCTTGATCTCTATGCAGATGACTGAAAACCAGTTCATCCGTATGTGCCCGAGCTCTTCGGAGTGTACCCTATGCACCATGTATGATTTCTGGGTGACTCAGTGTCCCATAGAGAAGCCCTCAGTGCAGTCAGTTTGCAGGCGTGGCTGGACTACAGCCTACCTCATTTTAGATTTCCGGGTCTCATGTTCATTTGAACACGAATCCTGCAACCACCCACTTTCTCTGGCACCTTCCATGCTTCTTCCTCACCCAGTCTTCTTTTATCCCATTTTTTTTCGCCACCATGACCTCAGGAATTCTGATCAACAAATGCCTTTGGTCTTTTCTGAAGAAGGCACAGTCTCTGCTTAACCTTCCAAGCGTATACAGGTTTCCAGTGACTCTGTGAAGTAGGCCCTGCTCAGTGGTAAGTGAACCATTCGACTTAACCTGCATATTACGTTTATCTATAGTTTGAGTCTAATTGGGTGCTATAATGAGACCTCACAAGGTGGGTAGCATGGAAAACACAGACTTAGTTTACAAGGTTCTGCAGGACAAGAAGACCAGCGCACGGTCCTAATAGCTTCATGCCAACTCGGAATTCTTGTCCTGGCTTCCAGGTGGCCGTCTTCTTGCTGTGCCATCTGAAGTCAGAAAAGGAACAGGAATTCTCTGGGGCCTCTTTAATACGGGCATTAGTCCCAGTCCTGAGGGCTGTACCCTCCTGACCTAATTAACTCTGCAGCCCCAGCTTCTGATACCACCCCATCAAGAGTTAGAATTTGGGTGCATGAAGGTGGCGTGAACTCGGCCTTAAACTGACCGAGTGCATGCACATAGGATCTGTTTCTTCCTCTCAATGCTCACATCAGTTTAACCACCAACTTCTGTTGATTGTACCCTCTTTTCTAACACCTCATGCCACCTTCAGTTCTCCATCCCCACTGGCATTCCCCTCATTCAGCTGTGATCAGGCCTCTCTCCTGGACGCTCCCGCAGAATTCCAGTTGCCTTTCTAGAATCAGTTTTCCCCTAATTCAGTCTGACTTAAGGAAACAGTTTCCTCTAGCTAGTCACTTCCTTTTTTCCATACCTCTTCATGTTTGTTTTTTTTTCTGTCCCCACTATTCCTTTTCTACTTTTATTTTAACATTATTTTACTGTTCCCTGGCTTCCCGTGTACTTGATGTTTAATATATAAAATGAAAGATCTGAAGCTAGGATCCCCATATGAAAGAATATGTGCTGTTTGTCATTCTGGGCCGGGGTAACCTCACTCAGTATACACTTTTCTAATTCCATATATTTACCTGTAAGTTTTATGATTTCATTTTTCTTTGCAGGTAGAAAACCTTCCTTCTTTGAGTCTTATCTACCAAATTACAAACTATCAGACTTTTGAGATTTCACTCGTTTCAAGCAGGAACTTGAAGATCACACTAGGAATGATCGATATTAGTTGCGCTTGAAATAATATTGAATAGTGATAAAATACTAAGAAACCTTTCAATAGGACACTGATCTTCAGCATGTATTACCACATCTGTAGTCTATCTTCAACATGGTTATAATTCCACCCTATAAGTAACCCAGTATGGTACTGCTCAAATCAAACCCAATATCCCCATGATAGTAACTGATCCCATACTTAAATCATCTATTTTCCAACTTGGTGTTCATTTTAAAGTTCCAGGCTGTACTGTAATAGAGATTCTGTTTTATGTTTAATGTGGCAACGACTCAACAGTTAAATGGAGAGGAACCATAACAGTATCCAAAGGGCTGTTCCGTTCATTCGGTGGATGGACAGAAGAGTCTTCCTCTGCTGTATTGTACACTTAGATAAAGGTGGTGAGCCTTAGCTGGACTCCAGCTGTGCAGGCTCACAGATGGGGAAGTCAGGATATTAGTTGTCTTCTGTGACATTATTTAGGAAAGAAGCGAGAGTAGTCATTTTGCCTGTTGGCAATATACCCCCTTTTTCTTTCTTCTTCTACAGTTTTATCTCATTTGTCCATTTGTTTGAGATAGTAACTGCTTTATTTTTTAAGGTTACAATCAATAATCCTGAAAATAGAAACAATATCAGGAGCTGCTGACATTTTTTACAGAGGTAAAGAAATCCAATGAACACACTGCAAGTTTTCTTCGGGAGCGAGGTGTGGTATTTATTTGGTCCTTGTCCTGGGTGACCTGGGCTTTCTATCCTACGCAGGGTGCATCAGGAAGCTGGCATGGGAGGGAGGGATGACTGTACCTAATTGAGGAAGAAGTGGTAACCCATCCCCTGATCTGTTATAGGTGACATTTGCCTGGTTCACTAGGGAACAGCTCTTTAAAGGGTTTCGAGAAAAAGCTGCCAACAGCCTTAATTTACCAGCTGTGATTTGTTACCAAGGAGCATCCAGATGTGGGGATATTGTTGAGGAATGAAATCCAACCATGAAGGAGACTAAGGGCTACCCTTGTGAGCTCAGCACTCCTGGGCTTTAGAACACAATGCATCCATTCTGTCTTTGTTTCAAGGTCAGCAGCCTGGTTGCTCAGACACAAGTAAATAGGTATTTCTGCAAGGGAGCCTCACCTTGTACTGTTTTGTTTCCTTCAAACTCTGGCCATTTGCCATGCAGCAGGAAAACACTAAGCGGCATCTGGGGGTGTGAATAAACAGCACCTGGACAACACTGGAGTCGAACAATGAACAAGACCTTGCTTCAATATTATAACTGCCACCCTTTCCTGATTTCTGAGACCTTTCCTAACAAATCAGCAGTCGTGTATGACGAATTTCAGCTGTCAACCTACTGGATCTGGAATCAGCTAACCGGCAAGCCACCATGTCACCGTGCCCTCCTGTGAGAGACTTTCCTGATCACACTATTGGGGAAGACCCACCCAAAATATAGGTGGCCGCTTCTGGTGGCAACCAGATAAAAGGAGATAGGAGAAGGAAGCTTGATTTCTGCCTGCTTTCCTTCACTCTTGCTGGCAAGTCACCTGTCCTGGGATGGAAAAATAGCAGCTGTCTGGAATCCTCCAGGCCTGCAGCACCAGACTAGGACCGTGGAGACATCCAGCCTTGTGGACTTAGCATCAACTAGAGCCTCAGCCTCTGTAATGTGAGACACCCTAGACAATAATAACATGCAAGTAAATCTAATAAATCCCCTTGTAATATATATTCGTTTCATGAGCTCTGTTCCTTTAGAGAACCCTGGCTAACCCAAGCAAGCTCATTGGTCCCACCAGCAAATGAAACACAGGTGAAGGATGCACGTTCAAGAGTGAAGGGATTGGGTCAAGTGAAGTAGCCACTGTTATGGTGGAGGCTGTTGTAGGAACTATTTTGGGATGAACAGGACCCCTCGTTCCTGTTCTCAAGGTGCTCATGCATGCTGGTTGTGGTAAGGTATGCATGGAGCTAAGTATTATTTGAGTAGAAATGGTCGGATTGGGGCGAGAAGCACAGGATGGAATGTAGGAGTGTAACCAGGGAAACTGGAACACTTTTCTGGGTGAACCTTATTCCAGTTGAGCCTTGGAGGTGAGAAGGGATTTTACAGAGCTCTGTGGGAAATGGGAAACTAAGTCAAAGACACGGCTGCCCTTCAGATGAAAAACCCCATTACTACAAAGGATGCTGTGTGCTCACCAGTGTTCTGGGCTGAACCCTGCTGTCTGCCATCTCATGAGGCTCCAGTGCACTTGCATCTGCTCCTGAGATTGACATAAGAGAGTCTATGACATGGTGTTGTTAATGCCACTTCCAGACCCACAGAAGACCAGGGATGGGAGACCTGTGAGCACAGGTGCTTGGAAATCATTTACCAAAAACCCAAGTCTGGGATTCCTTTATTGCCAAACTGGTTTCAAAGTGAAATCAAAACAAGACTTTAGAATTTTTTTTCTTCTAATTTACTACGAGGCTGATGATCTTTTATAAGAAGAAATCACTCTTGGACCACCTGGGTGAGACTTTCATCCTGTGTTGCATGTTACGGATTCAAAAAAAGCTGGTCTGAGTCTGAAAAAGCCTGGGATAAAACCGGACTCGCTGAACATAGCAGACAATGAGGACTACTGAGAACTCAAGAACAATGGCAATGGGTTTTTTATCCTGTTGCAAATTGGATTTGTGGGAGCCTAGGCAGTTTGGATGCTCACCATACTAGACCTGGATGGGGGTGGGTGGTCCTTGGACTTCCCACAGGGCAGGGAACCTGATTGCTCTTTGGCCTGACGAGGGAGGGGGACCTGATTGGAGGAGGGGGAGGGAAATGGGAGGTGGTGGCAGGGAAGAGACAGAAACCTTTAATAAATAAATAAATAAATAAATAAATAAATAAATAAAACAAAAAAAACCCTTGAGATTAAGGCTAAACCTCATCTTGTTTGGCTCAGATGATACATGTTTCTTTCATGAGATGCATAGCAAAGACTCCTCAGGTTATACAATTTACCGTGAAAAGCACATGGATCCTGGTTTCCCTGAGTTACAGCTAAGGATAACATTTTGTTTATCTCTTAGATATGGATTCATTCATTCATTCATTTATTCATTTTGAGAAGGGTACCAATATCCTTGGCTGGCCTGGAACTCACTATTTACAACAGGGGGGCCTTAAATTCCCAGAGATCCATTTGTCTCTGCCACCCAAGTGCAGAATGTGTATTACCACACCCAGCCAGTGATACCTTTTGTTAAGTGTTGGGTGCCGGATTTGGGTGAGGTGTGAGAGAATCGACCTGAAGTGTGAGCCGCTTGGCAAATCTCAATGAGGGTAATTATTCTAGAAAGAAACACCCAAGGTAGGAAGCTAGCGATCCCAATGGTGTTTTCCTCATCTCTGGTGTCCGGAGCAGCGTTGTTGAAAATAACTCCTGTTGAGGGCAGAGTTTCTGTAGTTACAGAAGGGGAAGGAGCAGGCTTTGCCGCATGGTAGATTTCACAGAGCAGCTTAAGCCTGTGTCCTGTCTTTCTTGTCTTCCAGTATCTTCACGATGGTGTGATGGGGAAATGCTGGTGCAGCTCTGCCTGCTGCTGAGATTTCTGCCCCTTCGCTTTGCTCCCTGAAAGAGAATCTCTGCCAATCAGCAAGCTTCCCAAGTGTGTTCATGTGCACTCTGGGCTGTAGCAGGTCTGTTGAAGAGGTACTTCCTTCAGTAGGGTCTGGCCTTCCGCTCAGTCGGTAGACTTGCGTTACTTCATATCGTTTCCTTCTAGGGTACTGAGCGCAACTCTCCAGCGCTGATCTCTGGCCATTCTACAATTACCATTCAACTCGATCGACCTTTGAAGAACTATGCTTTCACGATGTTTGTTGGTTAAACACACCAGTGCTCTGCTGCCTAGATACCCACTGTCCCCTTCCATTTGGGGTTTCAGCCTGAAGATGGAACGTCCCACCGAGGGTCCTACAAAGATCATCACAGCAGAACTCTTCAAAGATACTTGTGCTTTTCATGGATGCCGTTCTCAAATTAGGAAAGAAAGTGCATTCTGGAACTTACCAAGGGCAGTGAGAAGGTGGGGAGTGAACTTTTTACATGGTAAACATTCTCTAGCATGCTAGTATACCTAAGACTTCAAGAACCTTCTGGAATCAATGACACAAAGTTATACTTCAGGTATCCAAGTAAAGAGCAATGTAGGAAGAAAGGAAATAATAAATGTTTAATAAGATAAAGATAAACAGTGAGGTAAAAAAAGAATTAACTTGCAAACAATGGGGAAATAAATAAGAGTTATATATAAATGTTAAATTACTTTAGAGTACCATTAAACAACCATGAATGTTCTTTAAAATATACTGGTATGCAAAGCAAATCAAGGTAAAGGTGTGTACATAGCACAACACCAGTTATTTAGTAAAGGATTTATAAATATATGTATGTACTCTATACTTCATAAATATGTATAACAATGAAAGCAAGACCCACTGAATATTGGGAAACACGGGATTCAGTGAAGCAAACAGGAATAGAAAATAGACTTCTAAATATCACCCTTGCTTTAGGATTTGACTTTTAACCCAGCTAAGAGCTTACATATTAGAAAATACACTTTGCAAGTATTTTGATTTTTCAAGAATTCAAACTATTCAGTAATCAGCATGGATGCCATTTGTGCTTTTGATATTTGACTGCCTCATGGGAAACTTGTGCTGTGGGGTCAGCACATTTGGAGAATGTCTTTGTACCATGGACAAATGTAGCTTTGGACACTGAGGACAGTGGTACAGAGATAAGACAAGTGAAATTAAATACTGTATTCTTGAAATTGAATTAGAGGTGTCAGCATGAATTTATGGTGTGTTTCACATTTTTAAATGGCTCCCACTAATGGTGGATTGATTTTCCATGGGCTGAAATTCACTCATTCATTCATCTCTTTTTATTCTCTTCCACTGTCTCTTTCTTTCCCTGCCTTTTCTTTCTGTACTGTGAGATGAGCCCTCATACTGTAGCCTTCAGTTGGAGCTTGCTATGTAGCCAAAGTTAGCCTCAAACTCGTGGAAATCCTCCTGCCACAATCTCCCAAGTGCTGGTATTAAAGACCTGAGCCATCAAATACAGCAGTATTCTTTTTTTTTTTAACTTTTTTTTTATTGAGAAAAGAAAAAAAAAACAAATTTCCTCCTCCTCCCAGCCTCCCATTTCCCTCCCCCTCCTCCCACCCTTTTCCCCCTCCCCCCACTCCTCTCCCCCTCCCTCTCCAGCCCAAAGAGCAGTCAGATTTCCCTGCCCTGTGGTAAGTCCTAGGTCCTCCCCCCTCCGTGCATTTCTAGGAAGCTGAACATCCAAACTGGCTAGGCTCCCCACAGCAGTATTCTTATCAAAAACACCAAGGCAACCATTTGAACTTTCAAGTTTGTAGGACTGAAGTGGAAAAAATTCAGAATAGTAGAAAACTCTGTGAGTGAGATAATATTGTTCTTGCATGGCTGCTGATGTGCAGTGGGTGGGGGTGAGAGACAGCACCAAAAAAGGCATCTCACAAACTGGGAAGCAGAGGTGGACTTTATAGCTTGTCCTAGAGAAACATAAATTGGAGATGAAGGTGGAACGAGGAGGTAGTGCACTCTTAATTCACAGAGATCCAGCTATATTCAAAGAATGAGGGTGAGCCAGAACTCAGAAAACACCACAGCCAAGCTTTAGATTCATCCCCAGTAAGACTAAGGTAAGATGTTTTTACTTCATTTCTGCTCCAAAGGTAAAGAAACACTGACCATAACCTTATGTCAACATAATCAGCAAAAAATTAACAAAAAATGGGACCAAAGAACGAAGCTCAAGGGGAAAAATACCAGAAGAAAGAAATAGACCTGCATATGATAGAAATATTAGCAAATTTAGACACAAGCATGGAACTGCTACTAGTAATAAAGAAAAGAAACGACAAGATAAATTCTCCAGAGAACTTGACTCTGTGAACAATAAAAATCACAGAATTAAAAATATAACAATTGAAAAGAAGGACCCAGTAGGCAAGTGTAACAAGGGATTTGATTATGAGATCACAAGGTACAAAAGCATAACACACCCAGACTTAGGGACAGACAGGAAAAGTGGACAACCAGAAGAGTACAAGGGACACAGCACGGAGTAACAAAGATGTAAGTGAAGCTTTATAGGAATAGAGAAGATCAATGATGCAGAAACAGTATTGATAGAGATATTAGCCATGAATTGTACACAGCCTCCAAGACATCAGTCCTCAGATATGAGAGGTCCTACACATTCCGAGAGGTATTAACTACAAGAAAAACACTCTGAGATACCCAATAGCAAAACTACTGAAAAAGAACGCAAAAAGATAAACCTGTTGTTGTACACGCATGTGCATGCGTGCGCGCGTGCACACACACACACACACACACACACACACACACACACACCACAGTCAAGTGAGCAACAAGAGAACTGACAACTGACTTCTCAAGAGAAACTGAAGAAAGAAGTTTATAGCTCTGAAGGCAGCTGCCAATCCAAATTATATATCATATATCAGTAAAGCCAATCTTTTTATTTTTTGAGATTATTATATAATGTTTCACTTCTTGTTTCTTTAAAATTTATGGCCTCTTTTTCTTTAATTGTTCATGTGTTGTGGGATATTTTGCTCACACTCTGACACTCCCAAAACTGTCAATAAAATTTATTTTGAATCGGAGGACACAGCTAGTTGCTAGCTGATCAAAATTAGCCATAGACGTTGTAAAGGAATGAAGACATATAGAGGGACACAGGAAGTAGTAGGAGGGACTTAGATTTCCAGCCCTTTGGATCTAGGAAGGAGGGAGGGAGGAGAGAGAGAGAGAGAGAGAGAGAGAGAGAGAGAGAGAGGAAGTCATTGGTCACTTCTTGGCCACTTCTCTGCTCAATCAGGTTCTTACTCTGACATCTGAATCCTAAGTTTTTGTTGAAAAAGAATAATCAGATAACATTACATTTGTTCATGTGCCTGTGTGTGCAATAACACTATACAGTTATTGCAAAAAACCTGCTCCGTCAATGTAATGTTACTTGTATATATGTTTTCAGGGCTGACCATTTGGCAGCCAATCAAAATGCTGAGCTGTGAACCCAGTCCTAACTGTTACATCTACAGCACAACTCCCACATCCCAGGGATCATTGTAGAAGAGAGAACAGAAAGATTGTAAGACCCAAAGGAAGAAGGAGTTTGCTGTGGGATTGTGTCTTCTAGGAATATCAGAAGCTACACCTATGAAGTCTCAACCAGCATGGCTGCCTAAATATGACCTGAATAAGGAAGGCTCCAATAGACATGCTAATGTGGATAGGAGAAGATCTTGGAGTCCTCAACCTTAGGATGCCAAGAGCTGGAGAAATAGTCTTTTCAGTACAGCTGATCTTAAACGAGAGGAGACACAAAAAGAACTCCTTTGAGATACTACAACAATCTCAGAGGAGAGCCTGTGAATTCTAAAGAAAAGAAAAAAGCCAGATTGGGCATATTCCTGGACAACTCTAAATGTACTGATCACATGATTTTAAACTTTTCCAGCCTTTAAGATACATGAGCAATGAAAATACACACTATGCTTATTATTTTTCTTGTTGCCATGAATGAATACCTGACAAGAATCAGCTAAAGGCAGAAAGGGTTCATTTTGATTGACAGATTCAGGAGGTATGGTCCATCATGATGGGGATGGCAGGGCAGAAGCTTGAGTTGCTGGGCATTTTCTACCCACAGTCAGGGGACAAAGTTGTAGAAAGGGGAAGACCTTTTTCCCCAGTGACTCGCTTCCTCCAACAAGGCTCCACCTCCGACAGGAACTGTACCATTGATTGGGGACCACATATTCAAACACATGAGCCTGTTGGGGATATTTCAAATTCAACCTATAAAATATGTCACCAAAATAGCAAATTTATGAAAGTTGTTCATACATTCTTTTATTTTCATGAAAGTGTTGATTTATGTTAATTTCCATAAAGGATACACCAAGGACCAATTATAAAAGCATAAATGTCATATTAACATCTTTGAGCTAAATTTTTTTATTGACTTTAATAAAGGATTTGAACTTCTTTCAATGTGTTTATTGCTAGGATCTTTATCATTCTGTCACAACTAGAAATAAAATAATATTTAAAATATGTTATTTCTAACATGAGCAGTATATATATTCTTGATATTTCTTTGTATCATTGATGTAATGATATGTAGTTACTTATTTTCTTCTAAAGATTTATTTGAAATCATAATAGTGCACACGTGTGTGGTGAATCTGTGTATATGAGGGTGCGTGTGTGTTTGTATGTGTGTGTGTGTGAAATCGAGCATTTTTGTTGGATTGCATTGTCCAGACAGATTTATCTAGTCGTCATCATGGTGTCCATAGTGTCTTCAAGGGTGTGACCTTTCTGTGGAATTTTCAGGTTCATCTCCCATCTGCCCAGGTTGATTTCTTCACTTGAGTGTCTTCTACGTTTGAGGTTTGGTTAAAGGCATTTCCCGCCACATAATCCTTACATCTGTTCACTTAACTTTTCTTTTGAACTCACTTTGGGGATTTGCTTCCTTTGTGGAAAGTCCCGTAATGCACCTGTCTGTATGTTGCAGTCTATACACCATAGCACTAATGGGTTTGCAGAAAGAAGGCTTCTTGGATGCCCAGTTTAATAATTCTAGAGCTGAATTCTGACAGCTGGTTTTATATCAGCCTTGGGAGCTACTTGGCCTTGGTTAGCCTAACTTTTCTCATCTTTAAAGTAGGCATCTCGGAGCTAGAGAGATGGCTCACCAGTTAAGAGCACTGGCTGTTCTTTCAGAAGACGCAGGTTCCCCCATGCATGACAGCTCAAAACTGTAACACTAGTTCCGGGGGATACAATTTCCTCTTATGGTCTTCATACAATATACAATACACATTAAAAAATGAGCAAATACTAGTACACTTGAAATAAGTAGATAATAAAAATGGAATTCCTACACTTCCTGCGGTGACTATTAATACATGGAAGGATTAAATAGAAGTCAGATGGTGAGTGGGCAGGGAGTGGAGGTTATTCCTATTTAAAAAACTATCCTGGCTGGATTGTAGTGCATACTCCTTTAATACCAGTACGTAGGAGTCAGAAAAGGGTGGATCTTTGTGTGTTTGAGGCCAGCCTGGTCTACAGAGTAAGTTCCAGGACTACATACAGCGAAACTCTGTCTTGAAAAACCAAAATCAACCAACCAAACAAACAAAAACAAAATAACCATCTTTTTTGTACCAAAGATTGCACACAGTCTTGCCCATGCTAGCATATTTCTAGTTCTTCTACATTAATTTTACATTTTCTTAGACTTAGTCATGAAACCTGAGTTCACTTCCTGGGCACTCCATGCTTTCTTTCTTCTGGTCCAACATTCTGCAAAGGCAGTGAGTGTTCCTTCATCTCTAATCTGAAAGACTGCAAGCATCATTGACCAGACATCTCAAACACACCCAGAATTCTCTCATACAGCATTGAAAAGAACATTTGGAAATCCTTTATGTCAAGGACCTTCTTGGAGTCCATGCAGATGATCCATTACATGGTACATGGCAGGGTCGTGACAACTCTTAACCTGTACCTGCCTGTGAGATCCATGGGGCAGCACTGTTGGCTTCCGCTTTACAGATGAAGATGCTGAAGTGCAGAAAAGCTAGGCTGTGTACCTTTGGCATTAGAACTGATAAGTAGGACATTGTTCTGCCCTGCACACAATAACTGAGGCAGTGTCTCCAGTTCTCTGCAGATTGCTGCTCCCTTCACCCCTTGCATGGTCCAGCAGTATTTCCTGGACTCATGTTCTGCAACCATGATAAGCTTGGGGAAACTGGATGGTTGGGGAGGAGAGAGATTTGGAAAGTAGAGCAGGTATTCGTAAATATCTAAGTACAGAAAGGATGGTGGATAACGTTCTCATACATGAATTGGCTGTAAATGCATTTTTTTCTGATTTAATTTAGGCTGGGAGAACTAACCTTAGATGGTCTAAGTAATGAGATGTCGGAAACCACAGTGCATAAGTATATGTCATAAATAAGCCAGATGCGGGTAGCTGTTCTCTGGGTGGTATTTATAATGTCATCATTGCTCTTGCAAATCCAAGCAAAATGGAACTGCTCTTTCAAGCGAAGTCTCTAACTGGCAAGTATCTATCGAGAAGCAAAGCTTGCTTTCTGTTGCATTTCTTCTCAGCTGCCCAAATGGAGCTTGAATCCACGTAGTTTGTTTTCTCTGGAATTAAGTTAAGACTTTTTCTTTCTCTTTGCTTATTTTCTGAGATGAGGGTGGACTCCTAAGCCTCCTGACTTTGTCACCTCAAGCTAGGGTTGTAGGTGTGTATTACCAGGCCCAACTGTCTCAAGGTTTCTGACTTAAGCATTCAGCTTGACTCATAAACGGAAGTCAGAAATTAACTTAAGACTAAAGTATCCCTATACCCTCTTTTCTTTAGTGGGCTGTTCGCTCTGCTGTTTCAGGATCAAAGCAAACCTCTTACTTGCTCTGATTTTCTTTCATCCTGTTTCTAGTTCTGGCCCCACATTCCCATAATGCTGCAGTTGTATTAACTCTTCTCTAGAACCTGTCTTTAAAAGCCCCAGAGACTGGTTGCCCACACAGGACTAGAGTTCAGGAACTCAGCTCTGGTCAGGTTCACAGAAACCCCAACCTCCCTTGCCTGTCAGGCCAGAATCATTCTCTTCCTTCTAGCTTAGTATTTAAATAATACATTTTCCCTTTGCTTTGTTTTTTCTGATTTTCTCCAAATGGCTCTTTGAGTATGGGATATAATTGATAGATCGCTTGCTTAGCATGCATAAGGCCAGGGTTCAAGCTATAGGATGGTAGGAAGAAAAACAACACCAAAGCCTTCAGCCTACTCTTGGGTCTGATGAGCGTAGTGCTTTTCAGCTTATTGACAATCAAGGACACAAATCACCTCCCTCTCTACAGGAGAAATGTTTTGAGATATTTGCATCAACTGAGCTCTGTCACAACCCTACTTTGGATTTTTTTTTTTATTTGTCAAATACATACTCAAATGATATTTGGATTTTGTTGTACTGGAGTAACCAGGCTTACAAAAGTTAAATTGATATCACTATTTCTGTCCAAAGCAAAGAAACTTAGATTGTAGTCAGCCTTCTTCTGTTAAAGTCTTGTCTCATAGTTTGTAACTACTAGGGCTGGAAAGATGGCCCAGTGCTTAAGAAGAACACTTGTTCCTGTGGCAGAGGACCCGAACTCAGTTTCTAGGACCCATGTCAGATGGCTCACAACTGCCTTTAACCCCAGCATCAGGGTAGTGGATGACCTCCCCTGAGGGCAATTAACAACCTCTTCTCATTTGTCCAGACACTGTGCTCACAGGAACAAAACTACACACAGACACATACGCATGCACACAGTTACAAATAAAATAAGTCTTAAAAATTGCAAATACTGAATATTGTCTTCTCTTCAGAGGGAGTTCAATCAAACAGGCATTGGTGTAGAAGGGAGACTCCAAGTTGAAGAGACAGCTGAAAGGGGAACATCTGACATTTGCTGCGGAAAGATCTTAGGGAACACCAAAAAGTTTTAGGCATCTAAACTAATCTCTATTAAGTTATATTCTCTGTTAGCCCACAAGCTTACAAAAAGTGTCTCAGAAGACACATTTGAGAAAGCTCAGCAAGGTAGATGGATACTGTCACTGTTGGCAGTGACCTCTTAGGCCAACACCTTGGTGAGATGCTAGAGAGCGAGAAGATGAAAAGAATAATGCCATGAAGTGGGAATTCTGCTCCATGCAGTCAGAGGGCAGTCATGGGCAATAGTGATTTAACATGCAGTGTTGAAAGACAGGGTTTGATATTGGATAAGCAATCATGAACACATGGGAGAATTGGGACAAATCCTTGGGTCCCAATGTCTGCAGTTCCTGTGTGTGCTTATATGTCCATGTTTATGTACATGTGTGCTTATGCATGCCAAGGCCAGAGGACAACACTGGGTGTCTTTTTTCTCTCTCTGCCTTATTTTTTGACACAGCCTATTTGGCACTGAATATACAGTTTATCCATTTGGCTAGGTCAGCTGGACAGCAAACCTCAGGTTCCTATTTCTTCTCCCCCAACACTGAGATTACAGGCATGCACCATAGTACTTGCTTTATTGTGTGGAATCTGGGGATTTGAACTCAAGCCTTCACACTTAATGTAGCAAGCACTTTACTGACTGTGCCATCTCAGTAGTCCATGCCCGCTTACAACCACCAAGCTTTGCATTACTTACCCAGCAGAACCAGGATCAGAACTGGCTGCTAAAAGGCCAAGGGTGATGCAGGTACAAATGTCTGGGGGCTATCACTTGAGAATCCAAGGCTTTCATTTGCATTTCTCCCACTAGGAACCATCATGAGTTGTAGTCTCAGAGGAGGTCTGTGACCATCTGTGTATTTGCTTTTTGTTTAAGTGTTGGATGAATTTGATATATCCAGATATGAATTCTGGAGCTCAGTTACTGTTTGGCAAGCCCCAACCTGCAGTTTCTAGACTACAAGCCCATGAGAAGATGAGGTCTGGTGTTGCAATAGGAGCGGCGGGGCTGCATCGCTGGCATCCGGCCCAGCCGCCCGCATGGCTAGCTTTATGCCCCGAAATAATTACACGGAAACTGTATTCTTTAAAACACTGCCTGGCCCATTAGTTCCAGCCTATTATTGGCTAGCTCTTACATATTGATCTAACCCATTTCTAATAATCTGTGTAGCCCACGAGGTGGCTTACCAGGGAAGATCTTAACCTGCGGCTGTGTCGGGTGGGAGAATCATGGCGACTGCCTGACTCAGCTTCTTTCTCCCAGCATTCTGTTCTGTTTACTCCACCCACCTAAGGGTTGGCCTGTCAAATGGGCCTAGGCAGTTTCTTTATTAATTAACCAATGAAAGCAACAGATTAGAAAGAAATCACTCCCACATCAGTCTGGAGCTACCATGCTTACCACAACTTTTACTCACATCCTCAAATGTCTCAGCCTGAAACCCCAAAATATTATCTGTTTCCAACAAGGGCACTGTAATTTCTATTTTGTAAACCTCAAAGTTAGCTTTAAGCACATTTCTGCTAATTATTTCAAGCAATTTGTTCATATTTAGATTTTTTAAATTATAGAATGAGTTAGTTTGAACTATATTTTTAACCTTTGAATAAAAAAATTGATTTAGAGAATACAATTTCCCAGTTTAGCAATTGGAGTAATTATTTCAGCTTTCCTCTCTCTTTTTTTTAGGGGCAATAAACACATTTTTAGGTTAGCCAGAATCTTCCTTCACTTAAACTCGTTAGTGACCACGTGGCATCTGCATGGCATCAACACAGCCTCAGGTCAAGGAATATACAGATGAGCAAAATCCAGTCTGCCTGCATCCCTCTTCCCAGAGTCCCATGAGACTCGAGCCAGGAGAGGGCTTTGGCAGGGTGGAGGCAATGGTGGAGCAGCATGAAGGTGAAGCAGGGTGAAGTGGCACCCAGGGGAGTGGAGCCAAAGAGAACTGATCAGGATTATGGAGTGGAGCCCAACACACAGGGAAGAGACAGGCTTCTTCTCTATCCAGTGAACCCAGTGAGCTAATGCTGCAAGATAAAGGGATGCTTTAGGACCAAATAAAGAGCAGGTCTTGTTCAGGAAATGGGCTCTTTATAAACCTACCATTGGTGTTTGTATTCCTCTATCCCTTCTCTTCTCTCCACACATGTGCAAACATATATTCATCATGACTCCCATCATTTTTTTTCAAGTGGATCCTTTGTTGCTCTGCCCAGTGTCCCAGCTTTAGCCTCTCTGGCTTGCCTGTAGACACAAAGAGTAAAGAAGCTATTACATTCTTGAAAAAGCCCATTGTGGACACTTTACACATACAGTCAACCTTTGACCCTGGAGAGCTTTGCCTCTGGCTGTTCTAGACAGGAGAGTCATTTTAAAGCCATTGTGTGTTTGCTTGCACACAGGCATGGGTGTGCTTGTGCCCCTTTCTATATATATCTTCTTCCTTATATCTCTGTATGTGTGTGTGTGCACATAGGCATACACACACACATACACACACACTTATCACACACATGTATATTTCTATTTCTATTTCTGTGTCTGTGCGCACAGGCATGTGTGTGCGTGTGCCCCTTTCTCTCTCTCCCTCTCCCTCTGTGTGTGTGTGTGTGTGTGTGTGTGCACAACTGGATCTTCAGAAAGCATTTATGTATGTAAAATCCTGACTTATTTTTGCTTTTTATAACAGGAAAAGATTTTTGAAAAAAAAATCATTTATCAGATCCCTCAATTGGATCTACTTTGTAGCTTGCAAAGATTGTATTTCCTTGTGAAACAAGTTGTTTTTAATTTTTCTTCTTTCCTTCCTTCCTTTTATTTTTGAACCTCACTGATTTTTAGATGGGTTTGTGGTTAGGTTGTATACAGGGTGCATTGCATTTGATAGAGTACACCTAGGAATCTGAACAGGGTATTTTTACTTTACTATGGAACACATTTTATTATTGAACATTTTTGTGAATCATTTTTACTCTTAAGTGAAGTAAAGAAAATATGCATTTCTACTCTTGATTTCTGGGACAAATATTTTATCTTGTATATGTTTTCTTATTAGAAATAATATTCAAGTAAAAATATATTTTTCTTGTCATCTTCTGTAAAAATCTATTTTTCTATATGTTTCCTTGTAGATGCCTAATTTCAGCTTTGTATTGAATACCCTCAAATGCACACCACATTTAAAAGTAAGTATTCTTAACAAAAATAAAACCACTCCACGGAAACATGAAATCGCAATCTGCATAGCTAAAACATGAACTTATCTCAAAGACAGTAAGGGGGAGAGACATGAAAACCCAGAATGGGAGAGATGTCACCCACCAGTTTTGTTTGGAGGAGTTGAGACTACCCTGGAGCCCTTGTGAGAGGACTATTAATTAAAATGCGGCTAGTGAGTAGAAATTGCCACATTCCATAATTACAAACCGTTATGATTATTATCCAAAACAAATCAAACACTGAATCGAAAAGACCCTGGGCACCGAATGCTTTGAAATGCAGGGTCTGCTCAAGTATTTGAGGCTCAATTTCAGAGTCCCACGCCTTGGTTCTTTGCTTTCTATTATTCTAGGAAGAAGCCAACGTATTTCACGGGCACAGTTGTCGCCCACATGGGAAACGGGACAGCCCCTGCCTCCCCGCAGCTGCCTACCCTATTAACGGAGATGCTGGCCTCTGAGGCACACACAAAACAAATAATGATAATACAAGAAATCCTTTCTTGAGGCCATCATTTTCTAAGCCCGGGTTTGTTGTCAGCTGGCTGGTAGCTCGTGTTGTCAGTCAGCGGGTCCCGGGTTTGGGGCTCCTGAAGCAGGGTGCATGCAACAGTGGACTCTTTGCTAATTGGGATGAGAAGTTAATCTCTCTCAGCCTGAGTCCAGCTGAGTCTCTGTGAGCAATGACGTATTTAAAAGCTCTTTGACCATCCAGGGCGTGTGGCACTAACCGGATTTAGCTCATTAGCAAATCCGCAAGGCCCTGCTGACACTCCACCCAGAATAAAATACAGGAGGTTGCCCCGTACCCCGTGGGCACCTACAGCCTGGATACATAATGAAAAGGCATTTATTAATAATCTCATTGGTCACACAATACAAAGGAAGGCAACAAGAAGTCAAACGCTGTCATTTGTCGTGACTAGAAAGGCATAATTAAAATAAGCGCCATGTGATTAACCTTTGAGAAATTAATCTGGTATTTTGAAAAAAAAAGGCACAAAATTAGAAAGACAGGCTATTACAGTGAATTTAGTAGAACTGGGAGGCTGCTGCAGAGATGTGATCAGACTCCATCCACCTATAAAATGCTAGCCACATGGACAGGGTTCAAATTTCACTCTGTTGGCATGATAGAATTCTCAACAAAAAGCGACCAAGGAGGAAAAGGGTTTACGTGACTTATAATTCTAAATTGCTGGCCATAATTTTGGTGAAGCTGAGGCAGGCATGCAAAGAGTCATATCCACAGTTAAGAGCAGAGAGAGAGAGAGAGAGAATAAAAGCATGGACCCTTGCTTGCTAGCTCCTTTTGCTTTCTTCACTCTCAGACAGTTCAGGGCTCAGCCAAGGGAATTGTGCCTCCTGCAGTAGACTGGGTTGTCCTACAGTAACTAAAATCTAAGACAATGCCCCACTGACAAACCCTCAGGCTAACCAGCACCGCTGGTCTTACACTTGTTCTCCCTATACAAGGCACAGCTCAGAGGCCGACAGAGCTCAGAAGCTGACTTGTTCACAAAGTGGAAGGGCTGCAGAGTACAAGCGGGCACCCTCCCCACCCACTTTGGAGGAGCCTACTATTCAGAAGAAGAGATTTTTTACACACGAAGGTGGTAATTTCACCATGTTGCCAGATATTGTAATTTCTTACGGGAGATGTCAGAAGTACTTAAATATTTCATTTTAGTGAACACTCCGCTGGCCAGAATCAGCCTTTTATCCAGAGCTGGGATTAGGGGTGAGGTACGTCAGGTACTTGTTACAGTTCTTAACTTTTAGAAAATGGCCCAAAATTTTATGGTCAAGATAAGTAATATCTTAACATAATTTCATATTCTTGCTCTCTATTTCTCCCTGACCCCCGTGTCTGTCTCTGAGACAGGGTCTCTTTTGTCCCAGGTTGGCTTGGAACTCCCCACAGCTGAGTATGACATTGAACTTCTGATCCTCCTGCCTCTACCTTCCCTGTGTTGGGACAGGCATGCGCCAATAAGCCTAGTTTATGCAATGCTGAAGTATCAGGGCTTCCTGGATACTTCTAAGGAGGCACTCTCTCGACTAAGCTACAGTCCCTAAACACATGTTTTAAAATAAAAAAAAAAATTGTTTTGAAAGTAAGGGATTGGGAAGATAGTTCAGTCAGTAAAATACATGTTGGGAAAGTATGAAGACCTGAGTTGGGATCCCCAGCACCCATGTGACAGAGTTTGGTATGATGGTATGTGTCTGCAATCCCAGAACTAGAAAGGTGAAGACAGGTGCATCCTTGTAGCTTACTGGCCAGCGAGTTTAGAAAAACTGGTTCAGTAAGAGGTCCTGATTCAAAGAGCAGGAAGATGTGGTTACTATTATATCATACTATACCATATTATATCATAGCATATCATATCGCATCATATCATATCATAGTATGTTTAATAGTGACACCTGTTATCATCCTCTGCCTTACACACATGTATACACATGTACATACGTGCATTATACAAGCAATGAAACTATTAAGTGAAGACAGGATCGACATTGCTAACATTTTCATTTCTCTCAGTTCTAACAGGACTCCGCAGTGCACCCTCTTCTTCCTCCTCTGGTGAGTAGAGCATGTTGGCTTCTTGTGATCTAACCTTGCTCACAGAATTGTCTAGCTATACTTCTGCTGAACTGCCCAGTCTCACATTGGTTCAATTCAAGGACCAATCAACTCGGTCAACTGTGGGTTCATCAAGACATACTCAAGTGCCTGTCTGAATACAACTAATATCAGCGCATAAGGGAGCCATTAGATTCATCTACATGTTTGTAAAACGCAGTATATGTTACCTTCTGATCTGAAGTTCTCTAGTATGCGTATGGTCGACAGCACAGCTTTTGACACCTGTTATTGTCAAAAGATGAGAAAAAGTTTATTATATAAAAAGACACTTGGGCAGGAGTTCTCATGGGAAAGGGCTTTTTGACATCATATACAACCATCTTGGTTACTTTTCCTAATGTTGTGATAAAAAAAAAAGAAACTCAAGGGAGAAAAGTATTTTTTTTTTCTGTCTCACAGATGAAGGTACAATCATCCATGATGGGGAAGTCCAAGGAGCAGGAGCTTATGGCAGTCGGTCACATTGTATCCACTGTTAGTCCTAGAGAGAGCAAAGGGACCCCTGCTTCAGCCGGGCTCTTTCTCTCCACTTAAACCACCCAGATCCCTGGGAATGGTTCTATCCTCTAGAAAAAGATCTTCTCACCTCAATAACACCATCAAGATGATGTCCCACAGGTGTGCTTCCTAGCCTACCTCCCAGGTCATTCTAGATTCTGTCAAGCTGATGATGAACACTGAACAGCACAGTGACATTTTAGGTGTGTGAGTGTCTCACCTTTGTCAGATTGTCATAGCAGTCCAGGGATGACTGCAAGTCAGCATGAACAGAAAGCAAGAGTTTGGAGCTTGTGGTGTTGGACTTGGTCCTGCCAGAAGGTAATTGCTTCCTGGTTCTTTCCTTAGCTGTCAGCTGGGCCATCTATAAGCTTATCACAGGGATGGAGCTGGTGAAATGTCATGTTATCTCTCCTGCCAATGCCCTTAAAACAAACACATAGTTATTATTCGGTTGGTTGACTGGTTTGGTTTTTGAAGACAAGGCTTTGCTGTGTAGCTTAACCTGGCCTGGAATTTAAGGTCCTCCTGCCTTATCATTCAAAGCTTTGTGACTGCAGGTGCATGCCACCAAGCCTACTGTGGTCATATTTAAATATGTCTCTCATTGGTGCTATTGTTATCATAACTCATGATATTTTTCTCAAAGACAGCAAAAACAAAACAAAACAAATCTCCACTCAGGCTTTCAGGAAAATCACTCCAGACTCTGAACTTAATAGAGCTTAAATTAAAAAACATTTAATGTATTTTGAAATAGTTTTTTTTTTCCATCTAACAGAATGACTCTAGGCCAGTCAGTAGTTAGAATTCAGTATATCCAGATGCTGTGGATTAGGACCCAGGAGAATTCAACTTTCGCAGCCAGGTCGTCTGATGCTTGGACAATAAAACACACCCAATAATTCTGTATAACTCAGACTCTCCCAGGGTGAACATCATAACTCAGTGGCTCTGGGTTCAAATCCCATTCCCATCACAAATCTGCAGTGTGACTCGGGGCAAGTTCAATTAACTTCTCTGAGCCCCAGTTTCACCCGCTGTAAATTACTTCCCAGAGGGCTTCCTACTGGGGCCCTGTCCTGTGCATCGAAGAAAAATGTGGAAGTTGCATAGCTCTGCTATCCTCCGCAATACATCTTTCTTTTATGTGCTCTTCCCTCCCAGGTCTTCTAAGAGGCAGCTAGATTTTTTTTCATTGACTCAGGAAACCACCCCTTAACATCAAGGAAGGTATAAAATCTCTATCGGTTAGAACTGGGGATTTATGGCAGGTTCATCTGATTGGAAATTTTACTCTGTTTCATTAATATGGAGACACGGCACCCTTTTAGCCATCCAGAGGCACCCATGATAGAGCTACATTTGAAAAAGTACATTGTCAAAAATAGCTGCATGCTGCATGCTCTTCAGAATCTATGCAAACTACCCTCCCATGAGGAATCTCTCTGCTTCCTTGTGCGAAACCTCCTTGTAAAAATTCCTGTTTACTGCAGCTAGCAGTATTTTACTATAGGGGAAAAACAAAACAAAACAAAACAATTTCAGTGTTTCTTCATTGGAAGATAGTCTCCTGTATTAGCCTCTTACCTGTATTAGGACTTTTACACACTCTTACATTGTGTTTTGTCTGCATGAATGTCTGTGAACTATATGCCAGAAAAGAGCCTTAGATTTCATGGGATTGAAGTTAGGGATGGTAATAAACCTGGGTGCTAAGAATTGAACCCAGGTCTTTTGTAAGAGTAATTAGTGCTCTTAACCACTAAGCCACCTCTCCAGCCCCATGTTGCCATAAAACTTTAAATTAAAATGTTCAATGTTGCAGATAACTATCTTGAATATATTGCGGAGAGGACCTGAGGGTTTGTAAGAATGCTCAAAGATGGTTAATTTTGGCATGCAATTTTCTCTGCTTGCAATTTTCTCTGCTATGTATCTTCTGAACAATATCACCAAGACTATGACCCACATAAGGTTTCTTAACAGCACATGAAGTCTGGTGGAAGCCAAATAGTTGAAGCATGGCTTGGCTCTCCCAGGGGAACTGACTGGGAGAACGATGAAGCCAATAGGTGGATGGAGGGAGGCGTGTACATGTTGCTGATAATACTGTTAAAATTAAACAGTTAAAAGAGATGACAATGCAAAACTAGCTGGACAGATGGGGACACATGGGATAGAAATGAGTAGTGGTTGCTCTGAAATCTGGAATTCAAAGGTCAGTGGCCTTTGCCAGGATCAGGTGGATGAAGAATGGGCACAGATGAGGCAGAGCCTAGCCTGGATGGAAACTATAAAATCAGGGCTGTGGAAAGCAGAATGTAGATAGTAATGTATATGTGTGTGTGTGTGTGTGTGTGTGTGTGTGTGTGTGTATGTGTGGGAACAAGTAAGGGTTGCAAGTGTGTCTGTGTGTGTGTGTGGGTATGTATGTGTTTATGTATGTGCTGGAACAAGTAAGGGTTGTGTGTGTGTGTGTATAAGAGTATAACAGTTTTCTCCTTTACCATGTGTGTTCTAAGACTCAACTTGGGAACTTTTGTCTACAGAGCCATCTCACTGGCCTCCAACCTTAATTCTTGAGACAAGGTCTTTCACTCACCCAGAGGGTGCTGGGGTTTGGACATTGGGTCCTGAGCTTTCCTGGCAATTATTTTACCAACAGAGATATCTTTCCAGTTTCTGGCCGAGTTTCTTTCAATGCAGACAATGTGGTAAACCCTACCAGGAGTGTGGCTTCGATCACAAAGTTCAATGAATCAACATTCTAGATGCTTACCTTAATGTTCAGCAAAAGGCCAGTGTATTGCTGGATACCAATCAGTCATGAGTAGCTCTGGTTCCCCCTTTCCTGTCTAAGGTCTGGAATGCTCTTGGATATGGGCAGAGCTTCCTGTATGATACAAGGCCACCTGTTTTCCCATGCTCTCTCAATGTAAGATTTCTTGATCTTGCCCTCCAGAGTATTGGAAGCTCTCTCTTGTCTCAAAGTCTCCCAGGTGAAGAGACAGTGGTCACCAAACCACCGTCAGAACGTTCCTGCCAGCTTCTACTCCCAGAACTCTCAGACTGTCTAATGCCACCCAGAGTGACATAGCTCAGTCACAGGGTAGAGCCCACCTATGCACGTCCTTGCCAGGGCTCCTGAGCAGTTCTCATCTTCCTAGCCCATGGAGCCAGGCACAGCAGACTCTTAGCAAAGACCTCAGGAATCATAGGCTCCAAACCCATCTCTGCTCCTAGAATGCAGAAAAACACCCCTCAGTTGCAAAGAACATTTGATAAGACTTTATGCTTTTATTGCTGCCACTTGTCTAAAACACAGTGAAAACTGTTTCGAAGGCCTCTTTGAGCGCTTAGCAAAGTAAAGACAGTAGGAATATTCTTAATAAAGTGTGGTTATCTGGGCAAGGCATATGCCTGCAACGTCAGTGAGTGGGAGCCCCAAGCAGGATCAAGCTCATTCTGGACTGTGTGTAGAGCCCCTGCCTCAACACAGAACAATGACAAATCATGAGGAAATGCCATTACCATTCAAATAGAAATGGTCTCATTAAAATCTTTTAGCAGTTTTGATTTAATTTTTTTTATTGAGAAAAGAAGAAAAAAACATAAACAAAAAACAAGTTTCCACCTCCTCCCAGCCTCCCATTTCCCTCCCCTCCTCCCACCCTTCTCCCCCTCCTCCCACCCTTCTCCCCCTCCCCACACTCCTCTCCCCCTCCCTCTCCCCTCTCCAGTCCACAGAGCAGTCCGGGTTCCCTGCCCTGTGGTAAGTCCTAGGTCCTCCCCCCTCCGTCCATATCTAGGAAGGTGAACATCCAAACTGACTAGGCTCCCACAAAGCCAGCACATTAAGTAGGATCAAAACCCCGTGCCATTGTCCTTGGCATCTCATCAGCCCTCATTGTTCGCCATGTCCAGAGAGTCCGGTTTTATCCCATGCTTTTTCAGTCACAGTCCTGCTGGCCTTGGTGAGCTCCCAGTAGATCAGCTCCACTGTCTCAGTGGGTGGGTGCACGCCTCGTGGTCCCGACTTCTTTGCTCATGTTCTCCCTCCTTCTGCTCCTCATTGGGACCTTGGGAGTTCAGTCCAGTGCTCCTGTGTGGGTCTCTGTCTCTATCTCCATCCATCACCAGATGAAGGTTCTATGATGATATGCAAGATATTTGTCAGTATTGCTCTAGGATAGGGTCATTTCAGGTTCCCATTCCTCAGCTGCCCAAGGAACTAACTGGGAACCTCATCTTGGGCACTAGGGAGCCCCTCTAGGGTCAAGTCTCTTGCCCACCCTAAAGTGGCTCCCTTAACTAAGAATTATGGTTCCGTGCTCTCCTATCCACCTTTCCTTTATCCCAATTCTCCTGTTTCCCCAAGTCCCCCCTCCTTCGCTTCTACCTTTTCTCTCCCCATCTCCCCTTACCCCCATCCCACCCCACCCCCAAGATCCCAATTTTCTCCCCGGCAATTTGGTCTACTTCCCTTAGCCAAGAGGATAACTATATGTTTTTCCTTGGGTTCATCTTCTTACTTAGCTTCTTTAGGTTCACCTATTGTAGACTCCGTGGCCCTTATTTATGGCTAGAAACCAATTATGAGCGAGTACATCCCATGTTCATCTTTTTGGGTCTGGGACACCTCACTCAGGATAGTGTTTTCTATTTCCATCCATTTGCATGCAAAATTAGAGAAGTCATTGTTTTTTACCGCAGCGTAGTACTCTAGCGTGTATATATTCCATACTTTCTTCATCCATTCTTCCATTGAAGGGCATCTAGGTTGTTTCCAGGTTCTGGCTATTACAAATAGTACTGCTATGAACATAGTTGAACAAATGCTTTTGTCATATGATAGAGCATCTCTTGGGTATATTCCCAGGAGTGGTATTGCTGGGTCCAAGGGTAAGTTGATCCCGAATTTCCTGAGAAACCGAAACACTGACTTCCACAGTGGTTGCACAAGATTGCATTCCCACCAGCAATGGATGAGGGTACCCCTTCCTCCACAGCCTCTCCAGCAAAGGTTATCCTTGGTGTTTTTGACTTTAGCCATCTACTGTGCTCACGTGCATGTCTCGCTCACATGTGTAGGTCAGAGAACAACTTACGGAAGTCAGGTCTTTCCTTCAACCACGTAGTGTGGGGGTTTGAACTCAGGTCACCGACCTGGTATCAGGCACCTTTATCTGCCGAGCCATCTCACCAGTCCCAGTGATTTCAAATTTAAAAAAGTAACCAACACACATCTTCATAAGAGGTGTGGAAATTTCCGCGTCATTGAGAAACTATGGGGTCAGTTTTAGTTCCGACGTTGGATATATTTTTTCTATATCTTTTTATGCAGACCTATCCACAATCATTGTGTGTTTGTTGTACATGGTACTGAGTTTCACAAAATCACTCCCATGCAAGTCTAGTGTGTGTATGTGTGTGTGTTCCCTGCCTACTCCTTTGTAACTCTTAGGCATTTTTACCGAGGTAAAGTACATGTGACATAAAAGGTACCCTTTTCAGCAGCTCACAGTTCGAGAGCTTTAGCTCTTTCGGTTTCTGTTACATTTTGGGCATTCTGTTCCCATGTCATCCCGGCAATGTTTCTTCACTTTGAATCAGTATCTAAAGAGATTAGATATGTTGATATCATGCTAACCTTATGTTTTTTGTTAAATTGTGTTTATAGGCATATGTCTGTGTGGCTGTTTGTGAATATGAGTGCAGGAATCCCCTGGAGACCAGAAAAGGATGGTCCTCTGGACAAAGGGTGCAGGCAGTTGGGAGCTGCCTGACATGGGAACCAAACATTGGCCTCTAGAAGATTAATATTTATTCTTAATAATGGAAACGTCTCTCCAACCCCCAACACACAACAGTTACGATGCTCGGTTATTGCATGTTTCTACTTATCTTCTTTGTACGGCAGCCCAGTGAGCAAGGGGACACTTATCTGTCCCAATTACAGATGAGAAAACTGAGAGCCAGGGTATGTCACTAGCTCCAAGCCACAGTCCTGACAGGAAGAGACCAGTCTGAGGAGAAGCTCGTCTAGGGCAACATCTGTGCACTAAAACAGCAGCACCCATGCTTCTGTGGTATAGACAAGGTTGTCCTGCTGGAGATGAGAATCCATCACACCTGTCTGTGCTTACACCCTACACTCTACCTGTTTGCAAAGGCCTGAGCCTTTCATAACTGGTGGTCTGTTACTTCAGAGATCTAAATAACTTCCATAACCCACCTTACCCAGTGATAGGGACAGGAGGCAGATTAACTTCTGCATAGCCTGAAAAAGAAAATGTGTGGTTTCAATTGTACACAAAGGTGCAAATTTTGGTATTTGTCTATAATTGTTAACTTATATGATTGCATATTATTGTATATTCTATTATTGTCTATTATTTTATAATAAACCATTATATAATGTTACATATCATGTATTATAGTTATATATTACATATGGATTATTGGTGTGGGAAGTCTTTCTGTCTATGTGTTGCTTTTATTGGTTATTGAATAAAGAAACCGCTTTAGCCTGTGATAAGGTAGAATAGAGCTAGGCAGGGAAAGTAAACTAAATGCTGGGAGAAAGAAGGTGGAGTCAGGAGAAGCTATGTAGCCCTACCAGAGACAGACACAAGGGACAGAACTTTTACCCGGAAAGTCACAGCCATGTGGCAATACACAGATTAATGGATGGGTTAGTTTAGGATATAAGAGTTAGCTGGAAATAGACATAAGCTATTATCCAAACGGTATTGCAAATAATATAGTTTCTTTGTGATTATTTCAGGGCTGAGTAGCCAAGAACAAGAGACATCATGCTACCTGGACAGTCACCCAAAGTTCTTCTGTAACATTGCAGGCACCTATCTTCAGCCTATAGGCCCATAGCACCCAACAGAGTTTTTTTATGAAGCAGGAAATTTCAAGGACAGTTCCACCTATCTTGGCAGTTTGTCAGTTACTTCTTCTGTGTCCTTTAGAATGTCTGGTAGACTCTTCCATGAAGCAGACTCTTCCCCAAAGGATTGTCTCACCTTCTTTAGGCAACTTCAGCAGTCATTTTTCTGTGGGTCCTGCATATCCAGTTCATACAGCACAACATCAAGTAGTCCAGGAAAAAGCAGGGTTTTTTTTTGCCCAAATGGCTAGCAAACTCCATAAAGAGCCTCTTCAATGCCCATCATCCTCTTGAAGTAATTGGTGCTGCCAGAAGCAGATGTGTCTCATGTCAATTCTAGAGTTTTGGAAGTTGCTTACAATACCTTCCTGTTTACTTAGGTAATATTATATCCTTCTGGAGTCTTTGATAGTGTTAACGAATAGATAGTTATAATTATGGTTTTTCTTAGTTATGATAAAAGATAAAGTACATATGAATATTGTAACTGTAATTATTGCTTGATACCTATTTTTATATGTAATTTTACTATGTTAAAGTTAGAACCTTCCTTTTTGTTTAAACAGAAAAGGGGAAATGGTGTGGGAAGTCCTTCTATCTATGTGATGCTTTTATTGGCTAATGAATAAAGAAACTGCTTTAGCCTGCAATAGGGTAGAATAGAGCTATGCAGGGAAAACTAAACTGAATGCTGGGAGAAAGAAGGTAGAGTAAGGAGAAGCCATGTAGCTCTGTCAGAGACAGACACCAGGGATGGAACTTTCCCCGATAATCCACAGCCACGTGGCTATACACAGATTAATGGAGATGGGTTAGTTTAGGATATAAGAGTTAGCCTGAAATACACTTAAGCTATTATCCAAACAATATTGCAAATAATATAGTTTCTATGTGATTATTTCGGGGCTGAGCAGCCAGGAATGAACTAACAGTTTCTGACAACACATTATATTTTATATTAGAGCAGAAACTCGGGCTGTGTAATAGATTCTATGAGTAAACTCCTGGCTCATATACTCACCCTTCCTGGCCTTAATTTTCTAGTCTGCATCGTGGAAATGGGAATGCTATCTACCTCTTCAGACAGATGTGACCAAAGAAAAAGCTAGTGCATTGTGGGTTCTAAGGAGCAGGTAACTAAGGCCCATTATTCATTCAGCAAGCAGTTATTGGTTTAGATCTCTCTTAAAGCCCAGCCCTGCCCGTTCATACTTTCAAGACGGTGCACAGTAGCACAGAACCCAAAACGTGTCATGGGAAACAAAGGAGTGAATGGAGAGTATTTGGGCAAGACAAATTTTGCAGAAGCTGCCGTCATTCTTAACTAATATCTATATATTATATTTTAGTACTGTATAAAAACTGCTGGATATTTTGTACAAAAGGCGTTTTAAAAAAGAACAAAGTATTTAAGATATACACGGGAGGCCAGAAACATGCTTGAGTGGATAAAGATACTTGCTGCCAAGCCTGTAACCTGAGACTGACTCCCGCAAGTTATCCTCAGACCTCCACATTCACCTGAGGGCCGGTAAGTGAGTGTGTGTATGTGTGTGAGTGTGTGTGCAGTATGTGTGTGAGTGTACGTACAGTATGTGTGTGAGTGCGCGTGCACACATGCACACACTCTCACATATACACTCACAATAAAAATTCTGGGAACAATTTTAATATATGTGTGTACGCATATGCATCTGATATGTTTCTTGCTATGTAGCCCAAGCTGGCTAACATATCCAATAAAATGTGCATATTTTTAAAAATATCTTTTAGTCTTCACAATTAAATTGTGAGCAAACAATGCTTGCTTCAGAAGAGGAAGCTAGGCAGAGCTCTTTAAATAGGATGGAGGCTGAGATCCCACCATTATATGTGGGTCCTGGACTGCATCTGGCATTCTGAGCCGGTTTTCTCAGTCAATATCCACATTGAATAGAAGCCATTGATCAACCAAGTGAAGCTGCTAAAAATGGATTCCAGCCTGAGAAAAATTTACCAGGGAAATAGTCGATGTGCCTGGCTTATCTGGGCAAGGCTGGGTTCTTTGTGATCTGACTAGGAGAGAGCTGAGGCCAGATAAGCTCCCGGCCATGATACCCCAGCCCTCTCAGTGTGTAACACCCAAGGAGAGCGCAGGCTGGGTAAAGGGCAGGCATTACCAGTATGTACTGGGTCAGGGTTGGAGCTACACCACTCTCTGGCCACACACACACACACACACACACACACACACACACACACACTCGCACCCTGGATAATTCCACCTTTTATAGAAGCCTGACTCTATACTGAAGGGCTACTGGATCCTTATAAATCTTTGCTGTCCTTTCTTGTCTGATAGCTTATCAGAATTTGATTAGGATGAGCAGCATGAGGAAGGGCTGGAACCCAGGGTCTCACACTAAGAATGTCACTCTGTCTTGCCCTTTTCCGTACTAGTTATGTCTCTATAGAGGAAGCCACAGGACAATCGAAAGAGCCTTCCTCCCTCTCCTGCCTTTCACCACCACAATCTATTCCTTTTGTCTTCTGAAAAGTTGGCACTATTCCCTGTGCCACTGTGGCATCTAGATGGGCTGTTTGAGTTAGCAGTGGGGAAGGGGGCCAATAACACACCAGCATGCAGCATTCTACACAGGTTGGTCCTGCATAACCTATTCCTTGGCAACCCGAGGATAAGCTGGATAGAGGGCTCTCCATAGTCAGGATGCTGCCACAGGATGCAGCCTTCTCCCAGCTCCTGCAAACTCAAACCAACCATTGTTCTCCCAAAGCATATCTCACCAGGTTTGTAGTTAGGATTCGGTGATGTTTCCTATCCACAGGGAAGGCTTGGGACACCAGTGAGAAGGTTAAGAGAGAGTATCTTAGGGCTGGAGCAGTGATTCAACAGTTAAGAACACTTGCTGCTCTTTCAGAGGACCCTGCTTTGATTCCCAGAACCTTTCTTACCAACTCCAGGGGATCCAGTGCCTTTTTCTGACCTCCTTGGGCACCAGGCATTTACACTCACATTGTACACATAAATACACGTGGACAAACCACTCATACATTTAATAAAAATAAAAACATAAATATTTTACAAATTCTTTAAGGAAAAGGAGAGAATATACCTTTCCATGTAAACACCGGTCATAGGAGGGGATTCTCCCCAATTAACAACATCTACTTGCTCAAAGCAGGAATGCATCAACACTGACCTGTCTCAAATTCTATCCTACTGAGGTTTTTGTCTCCAGATACGTTTCAATAGGATTCGCCCATGAACTAGACCATACCTACAGATCATCCTCTCTTTCAAACTTCATATGCCTGAGAGGTCTTTTCCAGTGATATCTGCTACATGACGATGGAACTAAAAAGTAGATGAATGAGCACATAATTATTGGGATCTTCGAAGGCTGCTTCTTCTCTGTTTTGTTCTATATCAACGGTCGCTCAACAACATTCTTTTACTGTGAAAATAAAATTAAGTCCATCTCTATTTTAGAATTTACTTAGGTTGGAGGGAAACATGGCCAGGAATCTTCTCCGAGGCTGATGCAGTTGGAAACCTGTCATGCAGGAGTTCGCTGCTCAGCTCGCACGCCATCTGTAACGGCAGAGTCGGGCTTGACTATGAAGCATTGTATCATCATGATTGGAATCAATAGTTCCTGCACTGCCATTTGTCACGTATTTACAAGCTTGAAAAATAGTTCATTTTGTCCTCATCTCATAACTCAAAGATTGAATCAGAGCCCTGGAGCGATCTGCTGACGGGACACCTTCTTTACCGATCACCCGTCTTGGTGAGGCTGTCATCTCAGCCACCCCGAAAGCAGAATGTAAATAAAAATTAAAGCACTACTCATTTGGCATACCCTTCATATTTTTGGCTTTTAAATATTTAGGAGTCTGCCGGGAGACCTGAATAACCTTGGTGATGCCAATTTCCCTATCACACTTTCAAAACATTCATTGCATCATTTTTACTTTAATGAAGAAAAAATCAAAATCTAGAGTTAATGGTCCAACAACTTCATAAAGTCTCGTACATCCAGTCACCTCAAATAGAGTACATAAAGGACCTTCTATTCCCACAGAAGATTTGTGGAGCGCATTTAAAGATAATGCCTTCAATTTTAAGATAAAAGATTTATGAATGATGGAAATCGTGTCTGTGAAATCGCTAATCCCAGCTCTCTAATATTTCAGATGGAAGGCTCCATAAAATGAAAGAACTGCCTATAAAGCTGTATCCTACCTGCTGCCAGAGACTGTTAGGAACAGGGTTGCAAAGTGAATATTGAAAAGAATCGGGAACATGTGCTTCAGGCTAGAGTAACCTGGTTAGTCCAGTCTGCTCTGCTGTTGTATTGAAAAGGTATTTAGTGCTTAAAGTGGCAGGAGCCAATTCACTTTCTTTAAAGAGGCCCTTGGACAGTAACAGATAAGCACTTAGATCATCAAGTTCAGCTGCTAAAATCACCCCAAATCTTAGGATGGCACCAGCATTTTTCTGGCATTTTCTTTACTGAATCCAATCTACAGAAGATGAATCCATTTTTTGAGCTCAGCCTGAGACATCTGGAGGCTCCAAATTGCCTCCCCACGCTCAGCAGAGCTGTTCTGTGATGATGCGGCTTGAACTTTCTTGGCTGGAGCACGGCTGAAGCTGAGATCATGGGCCAGGCTTTACAATCTCCTTAATTTGTGAGTTTAGCCCTGAGTGTCCATTTCCTCATTTTCCATCCTCACAGGATCCAGTTAGATAGCACACTGAGGCTGAGGAGCTGATCTGACTTAGTTCTTTGAAAGAGGAGATGGCAAAATGCCTCATGAAGAGGGAGGCATGAACTTGAAAGTGTGGGCATTGAATAGAGCTCTCCGTGTCTGTCCCACCATGAAGAGTGAGTGAGAAGTAAGGAAGCTGGTAACCACCTTACAGTAGACACTCAGGGGAATGCAAACCTCCCAAAATAACCCTCCATAAATCTGGTAAGCTACTGAGGACCAAGTACCCTGTCTTGCAAAGATGAAGCAAGTAAACCAGGCTCTCAGAAATTTGAAGTAAAAGAGCAAAGGAAAACCTGCATTGGGTGGCCATCTTAGTGACCAAACACCTGAAGAGAAGCAACTTAAGAGAGGGAGGGTTCAAGAAGACACAGTCCATTCAGGCAGGGAAAAGAAGACAGCAGAAAGTTGAGGCAGCTGATCACATCCTGTCCACAGTCAGGAAGCCAAGAGCGATGAACTCTGGTGCTCAGCATGCTGCCTTCTTCTCACTCAGTCCAGGACCCCAGTCCAGCAACAAGGAATTGCTATATACATCGATGGTGAATCTTCCATCCTCAGTTAAACTCCTCTGAAAACACCCTCACATACACTATCAGATGTGTGTTTCCATTCCACTGGGATGCTAAATCTAATTGAGTTTACAATAAGATTAAAGCATAGTGTTAGTGGTGACAACTACTAGAGGAATATGGTGAAGATAATCTTTCCTGAGTGTGTACAAAATAAGATAGCCCACCATCAGACAAAGAATGGAGCAACTAGCCAAGACACACACACACACACGCGCACACACATACACACTCGCATACACAAACGCGGCACACGCATATGCACACTCATACAGTGGGGTATGCTGGGAGGATCTCAACTCTAGCCTTCCTGAGAGCAGAGTTATCCAGCTTTGTTTGGCACTTGACTGAACAACGTAAGCTCAAGTTGGGGCTCTACAGTGAGGTCCTGTACCTAGCAATATCCATTACTCTACATCCATTAATCATATTTTAAGTTTATCATGGTCATTTTTTATACTGGTCTATGTACGTGCTAATCCTTCACTGCTATTTGGACCAGTCGAATCTCTTGTTCCGTCCTTCATCTGTGAAGATGAGCAGCAATTACTGCACAGACATTCATTTGTCCTTTACATGATAAACGCCATTGTCATTCTTAAAGATCTCATTTGCCCTTAGCACTGGGCACAGGGCAGGGGAGAGCATTTTTGTCAACAGCTGACATGATGTATGGGAGGACACTCAGTTATCTTTCCTTCTCTCTGTGTAACCTACCCCATCCTCTCTCTGTAATCTATTTTTTTTCCCTGGGACAAAGAATCATGAAGCACTAACAAGAGCAGAATCCTAAGAAGCACATACTAAAAAGGAAACAAAGAAGGTCACCCAGTGAGAACACGCTTGTCATCAATAGGTATGTTTTGATATGCAGCTATTACAAGGAGAAACTTGAAAGTGCCCCCCAAAGCAAGACTAGAATGTGATTGAAGCAGATGAGAGAGTCGCCAGTGCACAGGCTTGGAACTGAGCAGAAGCACATGTGTAGTAAAAGAAAGTAGATAGATAATCCTCTCTACCCAGGAGATGAGAACCTAGGCGGGAAGGTCTTGCAGCCTGCTCCCAGCTAGAGTATATTTCTTAAAACCATTTAGTAAAGTTTATCAAACCCTACTCTGCCATACAACATGATGAATCTGGAGCAAGAAAGGAAGGAGGCAGCAGTGATGCCCCCCATATCCCATTGATGGCACCATATAAACAACACTCATTTCTTCTGGGCACATACTATCCCGAATCTTATTTGGTTTGCATTGACGCTCTTTCTTCTCTCTCTTCCTTGCAATGAGAAGAAATGCTTTGAAGACAGTGAGCTTACCCAGTGCTATGACCCAAGGGTCTGGAACAGTGTTTACTATGTGGTAGCTTCTCAGTAATGTACTGAATAATGAATCATAAGGAAGCAAACCCGTGCGATTAGTATTGTTATAAAGAAGAGAAAGATGACACCTCCAGCCTCCCCCACCAAGGACACACAGCACTGTGCTCACTGGGACTCATGTTCTGCCACCTACAGAAAATATGATGTGTGCTACCCTGTGTCTCCTGTTTCAAAAAGAGCTTTTTATTCTTCACCTAAACACACATTACATATCTACTCTATAATGTACTTTTATTATAGGGTTCCATAGTGCAGCTCTATGTTCTTGCCCCACATGACTGGCTTAAATCATACATTATCTAATAATCCCCTACTAATAAACAACTTACCAGGGACCACATCCCTAAAGGAGAGTGACTTTCCCAGCTCATCAGTCATCTACTGCCAATACCACCTTCGATAGGGTGGGGCCTCAACCCCTAACCCCACCCCATCCATGCTAGAATTTTGACTGTCTTGATTCTTGATCATGTGAAGGTCTTGTGTGGACAACTACAGCTGCTGTGACTCAATCTGTGTAACAGCTAAGTCATCACCAGAAGTCAGAATTTCACAAATGGATCTGAGATTTTTTTTTTTAAAATACAGACCAAGAAATCATTTCCCATGCAATGCATCATAGAATCCAGAAGACAAAAAAATGTTTGTTGAATGTTTTCTCTTTTTTTTGTAATAAAAGTTCAGGCATATTTAGGGTAAATAAGCAAATAACCAATTTTTAAAAAAATGACTACAGATTTATTTAAAATATTGCAAAGCTTTCTAAGAAGTAGCATGGAACTTAAAGCCAGAAATATTATTTTGTTTGCCATGAACCACTAGCTTGGTGTCTTTAGGCTGTGATCAAAGACTTCAACCCTTCTCAACAGGGTTGAGAATACACATCCTCACGGAGCTGCAGAGGTCATGACACCATATGGGACAGGAGCTGTGTGTCTTGTGTGCTAAATGACTACATGGGATTTCTCTTCCTAGAGTCTCTGATTTTGTGTCTGTCTGAAATTTTCCATGGTATGAAGCATAACATTTAAAGTACATAGGGGCTGTAGCAATGGCTCACCAGATAAGAACTTAAGAGAACTTGCTGCTCTTGCAGAAGACCCACATTTAGTTCTCAGCATTGACTTTGGACAGCGCACATCCACCTGTAATTCCAGTCTTGGGCTATCTGTGGCCATCTTCTGTCCTCTGCAGTAACTGTGCACACATGTGCCACCCACACACAACACAATTGAAAAGAAAATTAATCTTAAATATAAGCAAAGATTCTGTCACATAGTGCAGAACCTGTTTCTTTCCTTCCACTTCAACTGTCTCCTCAGCTCTATCTTCAGCAGACTTTGTCACAGGCAGAGCAGAGCACCTGTGAAATAGGTGAAGACAGCAGGGAGCTTGAGGATCCACAACAGAGTAAAGCCCAGCAGCTCTTCAGGCTGCTCCACAGAGAGCACCTCATTTCACCAGGCAAGACTCCTAGCTCTTGGTAGGAACCAGGACTCCCAGGAAGCAAAAGAGAACTCTATGAAGACGGTCGAAGTGTTGTGAAACAATCTTTTAGTATACTGCGAAAATGTGTTGAACTCATTGGTTTAATAAAAAACTAACTGGCCAATAGCTAGGCAGGCAGCGGCTAGCTGGGAGAGCCAGACTGAGAGCACACTGGAAAGAACGGTGGAGTTGCCAGGAGACTTGGGAGGAAGCAAGATGAACGTGGATGAACATGCTGGGCTGATGAAAGATACTGCCATGGGTTAGAATGTAGAAAAGAAATACGGGTTTGTTTAAGGTGTAAGAGCTAGCTAGTAACAAGCCCAAGCTATCTACTAAGAATTTATAATTAATAATGAGTCTCTATGTGGTTATTTGGGAGCTGGCTGGCAGGACAGAAAAGTCACACAATATCTAAGGACATCTAAGGTCTAGTTTTTCCATTGTTGGCTTGATTTGGAGTCACTGAAGAGAACACACCTCTGTGTGTCTAATATGTTCTGCATTTATTACTTAAATGACTAAGAAATAAAATATGTATTAAAAGACTTCGTAATAATAAAGTATCTAAAAACATAAAATACTGACAATCCGATTTGTGTTTATTAACATGCATTCATCTATGTGTTATTCTTTTTTGCTAATATAAATAAATCTAAGGTTGCTTTTACAGTACAGAAAATTTTTTAAAATTTAGGAAGTGTTACAATCTTAATGAAGTGTTAAGGGTTAGCCCTTTGAGGGGTGATAAACAGGGGTTGTGAGAGCTGTTCCTGTCCTTGTTCCTGGTGGGCTCCTGGCAGGGAGGGGCTTACAGTCTCAGGTTATCCTGTCCTTCCATCACCCTTGCCAAAGTGAATAACTGTTAAAGAATCAAATTTAAAATTTGGAATATGAATGCACATCGCGCATCAATTGATTCTAGCTTTCTATCAGTCACAGGCTAACCCTGGGTTTCTTGAGAGTGTCTCCTAAATAACATGGTTCCATTAGATGGTTATGCCCAGTTTCCTCTTTCCCTGTGGTGTTTGGGCTTTTTTCTATTTGTTTCTGCTGACAGGACTGGGAGCGTGGTTGAGGCTGAGGCTCTTTGCCCAGCCATCCTACCAAGTTCCCCGCCTGTAGTTTCTGTTTCACGAGAGAAAAATGATGATCAGCCTTCCAAAATGCTCTGTCCACATTCGTATTCCAACTGCCTCTTTGAAAAGTGTTTCTCTAACCAGCGGGTTGGCTATGAAGAAGTCACCGAGGGTGGCAGAAATTGTCTTCCTGTTGGGAGGACAGTGGTAGAGCAGGTGCTGGGATGTGGGAATGTCAGAGCTTAGAGTAAAGGCAATTATTCTCCCCTGTGTAGCTCAGTGGGGGAGAGAAACTAGCAAGGAAAAGGCAGGCAGCTGCTCTTCCCTGGGCATTGCCAGCAGCTGTGATGAGAGGCCACAGCACACACCTGGACACACACAGCTGGTGCTGGCCTTGGCAGGTGCCCCTGACCTGGAGTGCTCTGCAGAGGCCTTGCCAAAAGGAGGTGGTACAAGAGCAGTCACTTTTGAACTCCACAAAGTATGGAGGTTAAACAAGTAAAATTCTTAGGCAGCTTGCCTCCAGTACATTTTTGCAAAACCAAAGTGACTACAAAGAATGCCACCCTATTCGCTCTGCTAGACACCCGTCCATCTAAAGTTCATTTTTTATTCAAGCCAATAAAGACAAATTAAACGTATTGCACTTTAGGTTAGATAAGTCAAAACATGAAGCCTTAATACATGTGTATAGTGGAAACTGGACATTCATCAGTAGATGCCTTCTCTACCCAGGCTTTTCTCCACAAGGGGCAGGCAATCCTGACTTCCCAGGAGCACATACTCCCCAGCCCAACTGAGTGCTGCTCAATAAGAAGGTTCTAGATGTTTCTGGACTTTTCCTGTGGGAAGTCTTCTGTCCTCCTGTCTTTGCATCAGCCAACGTGGTGAGGGCAAGGATGTGGACACTTTCCTGGCCCAGAGGACCAGGAAATGAATGGCTAATGGATGCACCTGTATCTTTATGTGTGTGTGATGTTCAGTTTCCAGAGCTCTTTTCCTTGAAAGTTAAAAGTGAGATGAAGGAAGCCCTGCAGGTCTGCTTCCTCCCTGCATGAGTGGCTCCAAAGGCTTCTCAGCCCCACATCTTAACATCAAGTTTTTAACATACATCCAAAAGAGTCTGGTGCAGATGTTCAGACCTGGAGGGTGACTTCCCGCCACACAGTCATTCATAGCTTCCGATTCCTTCTATCTTGTGGCTTCTTCTTCTTTGAGGGCCACAGCATCTTCAGGGACAGAAAGTAAATAGAACAAGGAATATGCATATCTTATTATCCAATTGGACCAAAAGAGGACACAAACCTCTTTTGCTTATGTTACATTGATGAAACTTAATTTCCCAGTCATACATAGATGCCAGGCAACTATGGTACACAGCCCATGGCTAGGTCACTGTGATGGTTTGGTGTTGTTAATGTAACAGAATTCATAAAGCATTTTCAGAGAGGATTAATTGAGCAGTGAGAACCTTCTCCCAAAGTGCATGGCACCTCCTAAGTGAGCAGCCTGGTGTAAAGATTGGTGCTCACCATCCTTTGCTTGTCCCAGAAAGAGGGCATCTACAGTTGCTCTGCCATCCTCTACTGCCATCAGCTTCTTCAGTCTTCCAACAGGAACTGAACACCTTGGTCTTTCCCAGGCCTCCAACAGGGCTTTGAGGCTGCTGAGGCATCGATTTAGTAGCTACCAGGTTCTCTGGCTCTCCAGAGCCCAGTCAGCTATTGCTGGACTCCTCAGCCCCATCATGTAATTCAACATAATAATAAATATCCTTTCTAGTTCAGGGCATTCAGGTGCATTCTGTAAGAAAAGTCTGCTGAATTTGAGCAGTGACACCAAGGGAGGAGACGGTTCAGAGCCTTCTTATAAACCCCTTCCCCAAAGTCAATGTTTGGTGCTATTACTCCCATTTGTTGTGGCTACTTTATCCTGCTCCACTGTAGCTTATCTCCCTCTTTCCTTAGAGGCTATGATGGCTAGCTTTAAAAAATATTTATTTTATGTGGATGTGCTTGAGTTCATTTATATGCACCATTTGCATGCAGTGCCTGTGGAGGCCTGAAGAGGGTGTTGAATCCCCTGGAGTCCCCATGGTTGTGAACCACCTGAGGTGGGTGCTGGGAACCAAACTCGGCTCCTCTAGAAGATCATCAGGTACTCTTAACCCCAAGCCATCCATCTCTCTAGCCCCTGTGATAGCTAGTTTTAATCGCCAGTTTGACACGTCCTAGAACCACCTGTTAAGAGTGTTTCAACGAGGAATTGTCTATGTTGGGTCAACTTGTGGTCATGTCTGTGGAGGAGTGTCGGCATTAAGTTTCCTGACATTTGAAGACTCAGCCAGTCCACTGTGGGCTGCACCATTCCCTAGGCAGGTGGTCCTGGACTGTATGAGTGGAGCTATTGAGATGAGCACAAGTAAAGCAAGCAAGTGAACATGCAAGCATCCCTCTCTCACTGTACCAATCTAATTCTGGATTTGAACGTGGCTACACACAGTCCAAAGTCTAGGGGCAGCCCTGAGTTCCCAGCTCTATCCAGCCTATTTTATCACAATCTTAAGAAGTTGATCTTTTATGATTTTGCTTTTTTAAGTGCTTACCCAGGAACTTCAGGGCAGTATAACAACAACAACAACAAAACTGTTTCAAAGTGTCTGAAGATCATCTTTCTTCTCACGATTCAGACAATTTATGCAGAATAAAAAGTATACAAAGCTTTCAATAACACAACATATCTGACATGGCTGACCCATCAACAGAAGGTACCAGACATCCTCACGTCCCAATGCCCACCCCCCACCATGCCAAATGTCCTGGACTCTCAGGTTCTCAATTATTTACTTGAACTGAGCTATCTTTCTGATCTCTCTTACAAACTCAGGAAGTTTTTATTTTGTTCAAAGCACTTTCTGGACACAAGGTAATATAGCATTTTTAAAAGATCTTATTTTTATTTGCTTGTATATGTGAGTTTGATGTGAGTCCAGGTATCCACAGAGCCCAGGCAAGGATGTCAAATTTTGGAACTGGACTGAGAGGCAGTTGTGAGCCTCTTGATATGGGTGCTGGGGGTCAGACTCAGGTTCTCTGTCAGAACAGTGCATGCTTGTAATCACTGAGCCATCTATCCAGCCCTGAAATGTACTATTTTGATAAGTGATTTATACCTTGGTCTCTGATTCCTGACACAGGTTTTAAATCCTCTGGCCTTTCTTTTAGCATGTTCTTGGTGATCTGTTATGAGCCCCTTTCATCCACGCCTCAGCTTATGCTAATGAGGTGAGCCTTAGTGGATCCTAGGGAACTTAGGAACAAGGGTTGCCAGAAGAAGCAATCACATGATTCTAGAGTTACTGTATTCAGTTCCAATCCCCGGTCTACTCCTTTGGACATGGGGGTGGGGCTAAATTTTGAGTGTAACCAACACTGTACAATGATTACATGAGTTAATTAAACCTCGTTTAAAAAAATATCCCTAAATGTTGAATCCCAGAGAGTTTCCATGTTGGTGAACACACTGAGATACCAATATGTGGATCAAAGAACCATGTCAGCCTGATACCTCATTCCCATATTCTGCTCTGTGTGTCTCTTATAGTTGACTACCTGGAGTTGAATTTTGACAATTATCTGATAGACAGAGCCCCATGAACCAATTTTGTTAAGTGATTGTCACCAAGAAGGGAGTTGTGGGAACTCCAAAATTTTGAGATAATCAATCAGAAATACCAGTAACTCAGACAGTGATTGGCATTTGAGATGGAATAGTATTAGTCTACTTGTCTTGAGTGACTGAGCTCTTAACCTACAGGGGTCAGCACTAACTCCAAATATTATTGTCATAGCTGAAGAAAATGGTAATCACGAGTTGGTGTCCATCTAGCTAGAGAATGACTGTATGTGAAAAACCCCACAAAAGAAGGACCATCCACTAGTGTCCTATCCAACTTTTTCCCAACTCTCCACCAGCAGTAGGTCAGAACACAAGTGTCACCTGCATCTCTGACAGCTTACCTTGGCAGACCTCCAGTGAAGAATGACGAGAAGTCTTGCAAACCACACTCATGGGCTCCTCTCCAGATCTTTACCAATCAAGACTACTCAGCACCTTATGGATGGGATGAGGAGCAGGTGATGGCTAGGACCAAGTCCATAATGGGGCGGGATCATGATCACAATCATGCAAAGGTGGAAGTTCAGTTCCCTGATTTCCTCAGCAGAAGAAGGAGTGTTTCCATTCCTGCTGCACAGCTTCTGAGAAGCTCTATCATTATAATCTGAGACACAAAAGGAAGAGGAGCTTGGAAATGGTTGTGTAGAACGTAGACTCTGAAGCCATTAACCTGCACGTGGAAGCTGTTCTCAGCCTCAGACAACTGAGTGAGATTGTTGATCTTTCCCCGCAGGATCCTACACAGCCCCTTTCTGTACTGTGAAAGCTAACCAACAGGGATGGAGCTGCTGCTGGGTGGACCACTTTGGTTTCTCTCTGTCTTTTGACCCATGTGTGTAGTCCTTCAGCAACAGAGGCAGAGGCAAAGGAGGGCCAAAGCAAAATGATGTCTTTTTTGATATGGCAGGACCATTGCAATTAGTAACTCCCAACAGTTAGGTTGCCTGCACAAGACCAACATCAGATCAAGCCTATCAGCTTTCTAGCACATAGGGCACAGGAATTCTAACTGAGGAGCTGTGGACAACTGACGGCTTTTAGGAGAGGGAGAGCAAGTTTCAAGAATGTGTCCCCCTGATAGGTGAACTACTCTCCAGTGGATAGCGCTATACCCAGAAGCATGCACAGTAGCACAAATTGGACTTAGTAGGCTATTAAAAAAGAAGACATGATATTGGAGGGAAGTAGGGGTGGATATATGAGGAGTTACGGAAATAAGAATAAATATGAACAAAATACATTGTATGAATTTATCTAGGCATCAATAATTATTTTAAGTTTGGGAAGTGGGAGTTAAGTAACTGCCATTTTGTGCCCTGATGGTAGTTGTAACATCTCATATGGGTTGTTGCTGTTGATCTCTTGTCACTCGATCCAAAATGACATTCCCTTCACCTATATGTAGTTTATTCATGTCCCTGAGTCAAGAACAATAGACACAGACCACCCAACTCCTGCTCTCTCTTATTCTAGTGTCATTTGGAAACAAAATTGAGCCCAAAGTAGAAGAGATTAAGGGCAGACTGATTCTGCTTTTAGATCAACCTCTCCATGTTTATTTTCATTTTTATTGACCATAATCATGCCCTAGGTAATGCCGTGGTAGAAACCATGCTTTCTCCAAGCCTTGTTGCAAGAAGATAATTTAGACAAGACACAGTGGAACAAATCTATTTGCACTTTGTCCCTCTGTCACACATCCTCCTTTGACTCATGTGGGGTGGGAGATGAGAATGTGACCTCACAGGCCGGGCTCCTCTGTTCTGTTTAGTGAGGGAACCTTCGCTGTTCCATACAAGTAGAGCTTCATGCTTGCCTGTGACATGTTGGAGTCCTGCTTAATTTCCTTTTCTATAAAAATGGGGATGTAGTGTAAATTCTAATTGGTTTTAATAATAAAAAACCTGCAGTCAGATATGAGGGGGTGAAAGCTGAAAGATCAGAGAAGCAGAGCAGCCAGCCACTAGTTCTTACCTCTATGAAATCCTGAGACCAAATGGGTTATCCTGTCTCTTCAAGTCCTCAGACTGAATGGCCAGACTGAATGCCCTGAGCTCCTGTATCCTCCCACTTTATATTCTTCTCTCTGTCCTCTGCTTTCCCTCCCTGTCTCCACCTCCCTAGTGCTGGGATTAAAGGTATGTGACTCCCAAATACTGGGATTAAATGTGTGAGCCATCAACATCTGGTTCTGTTTCTCTTTTAGACTGGATCAATTTCGTGTAGCCCAGGGTGGCCTTGAACTCACAGAGATCTGTCTGCCTCTGCCTCACAAGGGATTAAAGGGGTATGCTACTACTGCCTGGCCTCTATGGGTAACTAATGGCTAGCTTTACACTCTGATCTTTATTAGACCACAATCAAAATATCACCACACAGGAATCATATTTCACAGATAGAAATTCCATGAAACAAGGGTCCCTAGATTAACTACTAGTTTCCCAGTAAAGATTGTAGAGATCTCAGAAGTCCTGACTTCCATCCAAGGATTTTGTCCCTATGTTCACCAAGCTAGGCAGTAACTGTTACTTATACTAACACAATTCATGCCCTTATAGCATCAGGATGGATGTGTCTTAATAGCCACACCCTAGAATACTGCTGTGTCTCCACCTGGATTCTTAGGCGTGCTTCAAGTCTTTATCATTAGTCCTCCTTAGTTTCCGCACCAGGCTTTACATGAGAAAGAGAGAAACATACCCAAGTTATTTATTTCCCTATTTAGCTAAGGCAGCTTTTTTTTTCCTTTAAAGGAGAGGCATCTTGTTCCCTTTAAATCCACTTAGACAAAAACGAGATGTTATTGACAGAAGGCCTGTGATATGCACCTCAGGTTTTATATGGGGATTTTCATTTTGTCACATCTAGTTTAAGCCACCAGCTTAATTTAATTACAATTAATGAATCACCATTTACCCTGAGGCAAAGCCAGGGTGTCTTGTTGAAGAGGTGTTCAGTGCACAGCATTCAAATTCATGACCCAGACCTCAAATTAACGGGCTGTCCATTAAGAATGGATGAGTGGCTTTGAAGACTGCATTTATCGGTTGTCGGCAGTGGTCTCGAGCAGTCCCCAGTGGTTCACTTGGAAGAGACAATCAGAAAAGGGAGGTTCTGCTGAGGGAATGGTTAGGGCTACCTAGGGCCAAATGAGCTTTCCTTAATGCACAGCCTTGTCCTTGTGGGGGAGGATGGTAGGTGGTGGAATTCAGTTTTTCTCTAAGTATGAAAGGCAGCTCTATCTCAGCAGCAGCATTTCCCATGCAGAGGGGGAATCAAACCACTGAAAAATTGGATCCTTTCCACAGCAGGGACACTTCCATCTTGCCTCTGACCTATAGGTTTTTACAGATGGGGAAAAGTTGAGGAATTTAAGAGAAGTATGCTGGATGACACCATCACCTTTTGCTATCATTGGTACCCTGGGAGACTGAACTTCTGGGAAGATTTCCTGACTTTTCAGTAAACATGAAAGGGCACATTCCTCATTCTCAATTCATTCAGGGAAGATTTGGTTAGCACCTACTATGAGGTTAACCTTCAAAGTACTGACAATGTAGCATTGTGCCCAAATACAAGGGCTTCGAAGATGGTACAGCTGATATAGCACCTGCCTTGAAAGCACAAGGGCCCAAGTTGAAAGTGCATATAAAATGAACAGCAACAACAAAACCAAACCAAAACCTCAAGTGTGATGATACATCCTTTAAACCCAGCTAACAGCTTGGGCTCTCTGCAGGGCCTCTACTCCCTGCATACTGCCTCTTTCTTCCTATCCCACCCAGCTTGTATGCAGAACCCTCCCCACTTTGGCGCCACTGCCCTCTTTCAACACATAACATCACCCAGCCCAGCCTATCTGGGCACTGGGTCTGAATCCTCGGGGCACCCAAGTGGGTGTGAGTTCCTTTGTTTCTATAGCCTGCCTGCACAAATCAAGGTAGGCGCTTTGTTTGCGAGCTACCCAACCAGCATGGAGACCTGATCTTTCGGCGCCAGGAGAGCCAACATTGGGGAGAGCCATCACTGGGGAGAGCCATCACTGTGAAGGTACATCAGTAGGCAAGAAGACCTGATCCGGTAAAAGAAGATCCATAAGGGAGCATTTGGAAGAAGAGATGGGCAGACGCCAATGCAAGAATTCACCCAACAAGCTAAAAAGCAACATGAAGCCACCAGAAACCAGCGACCTCACAACGGGAGGACATGAACACCTTAATCAAGAAGAAGTAGAAAAGATTGACTTCATGAAAGTGATTGACGCCCTTAAACAGCATGTAAAAAACTCCCTTATAGAAATGGATGAGAAATATAACAGAAAGTTTGAAGAACTGAATAAATCAGTGAATGATACCCTAGAAAACCAAGGAAAAACAATCAAAGAGATAATGGAAACAGTTCAAGACTTGAAAACTGAAATGGAGCCAAAGAAGAAAACACAAACAGAGGGCCGGCTGGACATGGAAAATTTTAGTAAACAAACAGAGTCTAGAGAAACAAGCATAACCAACAGAATACAAGAGTTAGAAGAAAGAATCTCAGATTCTGAAGATACCATAGAGAAAATAAACACACTGATCAAAGAAAACAGCAAGTCCAACAAACTCTCATCACAAAACATTCAGGAAATCTGGGATACAATAAAAAGACCAAACCTAAGAATAATAGGAGTAGAAGAAGGAGAAGTGCAGGTCAATGGTCCAGAAAATATATTTAATAAAATTGTAGAATAAAACTTTCCCAACCTAAAGAAAGATATACCTATGAAGGTTCAAGAAGCATACAGAACACCGAATAGGCTGGATCAAAAAAAAAAAAAAACCATCCCCTCGCCATATAATAATCAAAACACAAAGCATACAGAATAAGGAAAGAATTTTAAGAGCTGCAAAGGAAAAGGCCAAGTCACTTATAAAGGTAAACCTATCAGACTTACACCTGACTTCTCCATGGAAACCATGAAAGCCAGAAGGTCCTGGATAGATGTACTGCAGAAACTGAGAGACCATGGATGCAAGCCCAGACTACTATACCCAGCCAAGCTTTCGTTCACTATAAATGGAGAAAATAAAATTTTCCAGGATAAAAACAAATTTAAACAATACACAGCCACAAATCCAGCCTTACAGAAAGTAATAGAAGGAAAATCACTAACTAAGGAGTCCAACAATGACCACAATAATTCAGACATCTAGAGACCCTTCACCAACACAACTCAAAAAAGGGAAACACAAAAACTCTACGACTAAAAAATTGACCGGAGTTAACAACCACTGGTCATTAATATCACTTAATGTCAATGGACTCAACTCACCTATAAAAAGGCACAGGCTAAGAGATTGGATAAGAAAACAGGATCCAACATTCTGCTGTTTACAAGAAACACACCTCAACCACAAAGACAGGCACCTACTCCGAGTAAAGGGCTAGGAAAAGGCTTATCAAGCAAATGGACGTAAGAAACAAGCAGGTGTGGCCATACTAATGTCTAACAAAGTTGACTTCAAACTTAAATCAATCAGAAGGGATGGAGAGGGGCATTTTATACTCATAACCGGAACAGTTCATCAGGATGAAGTCTCAATACTGAACATCTATGCCCCTAATATAAAAGCATCCACGTACATAAAAGAAACATTGCTAAAACTCAAGGCAGCCATCAAACCGCACACACTAATAGTAGGAGACTTCAACACTCCTCTCTCACCAATGGACAGGTCAATCAGACAGAAACCTAACAGAGAAATAAAAGAATTAATGGAGGTTATGAAGCAAATGGACTTAATAGACATCTATAGAACATTCCACAAAAATTGTAAAGAATATACCTTCTTCTCTGCAGCTCATGGAACCTTCTCGAAAATTGAACACATAGTTGGTAACAAAGCAAACATCCACAGTTACAAAAAAATATTGGTAACCACCTGTGTCTTATCAGATCACCATGGATTAAAGTTAGAATTCAACAACAGTGCTACCCCCAGAAAGCCTACAAACTCATGGAAACTGAACAGTCAGCTACTGAACCATACCTGGATTAAGGAAGAAATAAAGAAAGAAATTAAAGTCTTCCTGGAATTCAATGAAAACAAAGAAACAACATACTCAAACTTATGGGACACTATGAAAGCAGTCCTAAGAGGAAAGTTCATAGCCCTAAGTGCCCACTTAAAGAAAACAGAGAAAGCTCACATTGGAGACTGAACAGCCCACCTGAAAGCTCTAGAAAAAAAAGAAGCAGACTCACCGAGGAGGAGTAGAAGACTGTAAATAATCAAACTGAGGGCTGAAATCAACAAAATAGAAACACAGAAAACAATCCAAAGAATCAATGAAACAAAAAGCTGGTTCCTGGAGAAAATCAACAAGATTGACAAACCCCTATCCAAACTAATCAAACGGCAGAGAGAGAATTTGCAAATTAATAAGATCAGAAATGAAAAGGGGGACATAACCACAGACACAGAGGAAATTCAGAGAATCATTACATCTTACTACAAAAGCCTATATGCCACAAAACTGGAAAATGTAAAGGAAATGAACACTTTTTTAGATAAATACCATATACCAAAGTTAAACCAGGACCAGGTGAACAATCTAAATAGACCTGTTAGTTGCATAGAATTAGAAGCGGTTTTTCAAAACCTCCCTACCAAAAAAAGCCCAGGACCAGATGGTTTCAATGCGGAATTCTACCAGAACTTCCAAGAAGAGCTAATACCTATACTCCTTAATGTATTTCACAATATAGAAACAGAAGAGTCATTGCCAAATTCCTTTTATGAAGCTGCAGTTACTCTGATACCAAACAAAACCGCACAAAGACTCAACCAAGAAAGAGAATTATAGGCCAATCTCACTCATGAACATCGATGCAAAAATCCTCAACAAAATACTGGCAAACCGAATCCAAGAACACATTAGAAAAATTATCCATTATGATCAAGTAGGCTTCATCCCAGAGATGCAGGGCTGGTTCAACATATGAAAATCTATCAATGTAATCCATTATATAAATAAACTGAAAGAAAAAAAAACATATGATCATTTCATTAGATGCTGAAAAAGCATTTGACAAAATTCAACATCCTTTTATGATAAAAGTATTGGAGAGATTAGGGATACAAGGGTCATACCTAAATATAATAAAAGCTATATACAGCAAGCCGACAGCTAACATCAAATTAAACGGAGAGAAACTCAAAGCCATCCCACTAAACTCAGGAACACGACAAGGCTGTCCACTCTCTCCATACCTCTTCAATATAGTGCTTGAAGTTCTAGCAATAGCAATAAGACAACTTAAGGGGATCAAGGGGATTCGAATTGGAAAGGAAGAAGTGAAACTTTCGTTATTTGCAGATGATATGATAGTGTACATAAGCGACCCCCAAAACTCCACCAAAGAACTTTTAAAGCTGATAAACAGCTTTAGTAATGTGGCAGGATACAAGATCAACTCCAAAAAATCCGTCGCCCTCTTATACACAAAGGATATGGAAGCAGAGAGGGAAATCAGAGAAGCTTCACCTTTCACGATAGCCACAAACAGCATAAAATATCTTGGGGTAACTCTAACCAAGGAAGTGAAAGATCTATTTGACAAGAACTTTAAGGCATTGAAGAAAGAAATTGAGGAGTATACCAGAAAATGGAAGGACCTCCCTTGCTCTTGGATTGGGAGGATCAACATAGTAAAAATGGCAATTCTACAAAAGGCAATTTATAGATTCAATGCAATCCCCATCAAGGTCCCATCAAAATTATTCACAGATCTTGAGAGGACAATAATCAACTTTATATGGAAAAACAAAAAACCCAGGATAGCCAAAACAATCCTATACAATAAAGGATCTTCTGGAGGCATTACCATCCCTGACTTCAAACTCTATTACAGAGCTCCAGTGATGAAAACAGTGTGGTACTGGCATAAAAACAGAGAAGTCGACCAATGGAATCGTATAGAAGACCTGAATTTTAACCCACAAACCTATGAACACCTCATTTTCGATAAAGGAGCTAAAAGTATACAATGGAAGAAAGAAAGCATCTTCAACAAATGGTGCTGGCACAACTGGATGTCAACCTGTAGAAGAATGAAAATAGACCCATATCTATCACCATGCACAAAACTCAAGTCCAAATGGATTAAAGACCTCAATATCAGTCAGAACACATTGAACCTGATAGAAGAGAAAGTGGGAAATACTCTACAACAGATGAGCACAGGAGATCACTTCCTATGTGTAACCCCAGCAGCACAGACATTAAGGGCAACATTGAATAAATGGGACCTACTAAAACTGAGAAGCTTCTATAAAGCAAAGGACACTGTCACTAAGACAAAAAGGCAACCTACTGACTGGGAGAAGATCTTCACCAACCCCGCAACAGGCAAAGGTCTGATCTCCAAAATATATAGAGAACTCAGGAAACTAGACTTTAAAATGCTAATTAACCCAATTAAAAAATGGGGCACTGAACTAAACAGAGAATTCTCAACAGAAGAAGTTCAAATGGCCAAAAGACACTTAAGGTCATGCTCAACCTCCTTAGCGATCAGGGAAATGCAAATCAAAACAACTTTGAGATATCATCTTACACCTGTCAGAATGGCTAAAATAAAAAAACTCCAATGATAGCCTTTGCTGGAGAGGCTGTGGAGGAAGTGGTACCCTCATCCATTGCTGGTTGGAATGCAATCTTGTGCAACCACTTTGGAAATCAGTGTTTCGGTTTCTCAGGAAATTCGGGATCAACCTACTCCTGGACCCAGCAATACCACTCCTGGTAATATACCCATGAGATGCCCTATCATATGCCAGAGCATTTGTTCAACTATGTTCATAGCAGTATTATTTGTAATAGCCAGAACCTGGAAACAACCTAGATGCCCTTCAATGGAAGAATGGATGAAGAAAGTGTGGAATATCTACACATTAGAGTACTATGCTGCGGTAAAAACCAATGACTTCTCTAATTTTGCATGCAAATGGATGGAAATAGAAAACACTATACTGAGTGAGGTAACCCAGACCCAAAAAGATGAACATGGGATGTACTCACTCATAATTGGTTTCTAGCCATAAATAAGGGTCACGGAGTCTACAATTGGTGATCCTAAAGAAGCTAAGTTAGAAGAACTTTCATCTGGTGACAGATGGAGATAGAGACAGAGACCCACATTGGAGCACTGGACTGAGCACCCAAGGTCCCAATGAGGAGCAGAAGGAGGGACAACATGAGCAAAGAAGTCGGGACCACGAGGGGTGCACCCACCCACTGAGACAGTGGAGCTGATCTATTGGGAGCTCACCAAGACCAGCTGGACTGTGACTGAAAAAGCATGGGACAAAACCAGACTCTCTGGACATGGCGAACAATGAGGGCTGAGGAGAAGCCAAGGACAATGGCACGGGGTTTTGATTCTACTTAATGTGCTGGCTTTGTGGGAGCTTAGCCAGTTTGGATGTTCACCTTCCTAGATATGGATGGAGGGGGGAGGACCTAGGACTTACCACAGGGCAGGGAACCCTGACTGCTCTTTGGACTGGAGAGGGAGGGGAAGAGCAGTGGGGGGAGGGGGAGAAGGGTGGGGGGAGGGGGAGAAGGGTAGGAGGAGGGGGAGGGAAATGGGAGGCTGGAAGGAGGCGGAAACTTGGTTTTTTTTTTCCTTTTCTCAATAAAAAAAAAGAGAAAATAAAATAAACCCAGCTAACAGGACGTGAAGAAAGATGGATCTCTGAGGCTCACTGATTTGACAATCTAGCCTACTTGGTGAGTTCCAGGAGAGTTAAAAAAAAAAAACATGTCTCAAAAGAAGGTGGACAGCCTCGGAAATACACCCAAGATTGACCTCTGAGCTCCACATGCTTGTGTAGCTGCTTGTGCTGGAACACATCATCATCATCATCACTACTATCACCACTACCATCATCACCACCATCACCATTGTCACTATCATCATCAACATCATTGTCATCGTCATTATCATCATCACAATTATCACTATCATCATCACCACCATCACCATCATCATCATCACCACAATCACCAACATCACCATCGTCACCATCATTGTCATCGTCATCATCATCATCACTAGCAGAAGCATACTCTCAAGTTAATAGCATGACAATATAAGAGTTCTTTGATATAAAGATACCAAAAAGGCCAATTAGCATCTTCAGTCTTCAGTGTGATAGGAGCTAGTTGAGCAATGAGAGTCTAGGCCTGGGTGGTCAGGATATACTTTCTGAGAGAGATTTAAACTTGCCATGGAAGAATGAGAACAGAATCAGCAAGATCTATGTTTTCTATGATATGACCTCATTATACTCTCTTCTTATTGAGAGTGTGTCAGATTGCAAGTTTGGGGTGTGGACCCCTTGCCCTATCTTCCTTATGGGACTTGCCTCTTTGAATTAACCTCACAATGAAGAAGAGTGTCTCCTTAGAGTATGTGCCAGAGATGTGCACAGAAATAAATCAAGTCAAATGACATATGCCCCGAGGCCTCTATTTTGAGGCCTTGTCCAAACAGGAGAGAACTTGTCATCTGACTGAAGTCAGCTTGAATACAACAGATGTTTGGGCAGCAAAAATACCCAGTCTTTTACAGAAAATGAATTTATTTTTGCACAATTACTGTATGACCAGAAACTCTTTCTTGTAGTGAAATCAAATATATCTTCGCCAACAGTTTTTATAACAATTATCTGCTGCCAACCTTTTCTTCCAGGATAGAATTGCTGTGGAGTTCAACATTCGTGGACTCTCGCTTGCCCGGACACCTGGCCAGATTCTGTCCGCAGTCATTCAAAGCCTTTTTCCTGGGCCAGGGAGATAGCTCGGTCTGTTAAACGTTTGCTGTGCAGGATGAGAACCAACTTCAATCCCAAGAATCCACATGTTTGACAGCCAGAAATGGTGGCATAAGCTTGAATTCAAGCAAGGCAGAGACAGGCATGATCCTTGTGATTTGATGGATACAGCCTAGACTAACTGGGCATCCCTAGGTCCTAGAAAGAGACCCTGTTTCTAAAAAAACAAGATGTCTGAACCCCAAAGAACATCCACTGAGTTTTCCCTCAGGCCTGTATATGCACATGCATACATGTACATCCACACCTCCTACATATACATGTACCCCCCCGACAGACACAAAACAAAAACAGTTTTCTGAAAAGAGCCTTCAAAGCCGTATTGGCTCTGTGCCTAAGAAACTCTGGATTCGCCTCAAAGCCGTATTGGCTCTGTGCCTAAGAAACTCTGGATTCGCCTCAAAGCCGTATTGGCTCTGTGCCTAAGAAACTCTGGATTCGCCTTCAAAGCCGTATTGGCTCTGTGCCTAAGAAACTCTGGATTCGCCTTCAAAGCCGTATTGGCTCTGTGCCTAAGAAACTCTGGATTCGCCTCAAAGCCGTATTGGCTCTGTGCCTACGAAACTCTGGATTCGCCTTCAAAGCCGTATTGGCTCTGTGCCTAAGAAACTCTGGATTCGCCTCAAAGCCGTATTGGCTCTGTGCCGAAGAAACTCTGGATTCGCCTCTGTAGTCTACCACTCATCTACTAAGTATTTTTTTTTTTTTTTTTAGGGAAGCTTCACAACAGGAAGGTGGAGGAAATTCTGTGTAATTTGGACTTCACCAAGAGTCCCAGAGAGGTTAGCTGATTGACTCAAGGTCACATAGCAACTTAATGAAGATACAAGTTCTCTAAATGAGTTTCAGAGCAGAGACGGGCAGTTCTTATAAATTATACAAGACTGAACACACGTCTTTTCCTTTTCTCAACTAGGCAGTGAAAATGAGAACTCAGCTCTGGGTAACATCATGACTTTGAAGAAGTGACGATTTCGTGTGTGCGTACAAGACATTCTGGTCACACTAAACCTTCTACCCATTTTCATTTTGCTGCTACTTCTCTCTCCCAAATCCTGCTACCTCCCACAAAAAAAAAACCCTTTCTCACTTTTGTTTCAATTTTGCTTTTGCTTTTCACCCTCTGAGTTTACTCAGGACTGGTTTTACCAGAACTGGGCAGTGAGACTCTATCGCTGAAGACACCACACATCTTGGTTACAGAATACAGAGAAATCATAGAACTGAGCTGGAATATTCTTCCTTGCTCTAGTCCTGATGGCACTGGAAGTTCTTACCCAGTCAACCAGGTATGTAAGGATATGTACTAGTCTCCCCTAGCCGTAGATCTTGCATGCTAGCATACCAGCGAGCCAGGAAGAGGTGCTTATTGATATGATAGTGGAACAAATGTTACAGGAGTTACGATCGGATGCAAGGCCCTCCATAGGGTAGAGCTCCTGCCCAGTACCTGTGGACCTGCTCAATGGCTTTCAGCTGGAGAGATCACTGGCAATAGAAAGGGATATGAACACACTACCCCTGTTTTACTAAACAGACGTGTTGTCAAGCTGCCTCTTAAATATTTGTCTTTAGATCCATATAGTAGTACTGTCTCTAGTGGTCACCAAAGAAACTTCTGTGTACTTTGAATGGATGTTATGGCAGGGACGAACATGACTGGTCAAGGGGCAGAGAACAAGTGATGTCTGAGTGCTCAGTCATAAAGAGGATGACCATACCACCCCTCCAAGGAGTAGTGAGCATGAGGAAGCAGCACAGAAAGACTGTCAGAGCTGGATGATAGCGAGAGGCAGTAGAATGTTGCCTTCTGACATAGCATACCATATGCCTGCATTATAAGATTGGGGTTTTAATTTTGCTTTTCTTTTATTTAACACACCACAAATTTGGGGATTCTGGGATGAAGATAAAGAGATGTATTCTAAAAGTTAGCTGTGTGAAAGGTGGTTCTCTCAATTCAGAGCCCTCACTCCGTTCAGTAGCTGGAAGGACCAAGCTAGGAAAACACTCATCTTATATGTAAAGGAGCAGAATTTAGCCACTATTAAGTCAAAGAGGACCCTAGAGGGTGTGCAATCTTTCAGCATGCCCTAGTGAGGCATGACAGAAACCAACGGGACTAGAGTCCAGCATTGTATTTTCTGAGTCTGAAGAGGTTGATCACTTCTCTAGTTTAATTTCATTATCTTCAGAAGAAAGAACATGACGAGCTCTGTTAACTGTATACAAAGAATAATGCCTTGCTGTTATAACACTGATTTCAGACCCCAGAGGCATCTAAAAGCATGTTGGTCAGTCAGGTTTGTAGAAGCACACTTAGCCACTGAATTCTTTTGTGTTCATATCCTCCCCACATTTTCCTCCCTCTAAGTGGGGTCAGCTATGCTTTAATTCATGATTTCTGGAGAACAGCAGCACTGGGCTGTGGTGTCTAGGTGTCTATTTTTGAGCTATCGATATCACCTAGAAATAGTGAGCTATTTTCTAGGGCAGTAGGTATAGCCAACATAACCTATGAAAGTCAGAATGTCGGAGCCTCGCAAGAACTTCAGTTTAAAAACCTTCCTTGGGTCTGTATATTCCTGACCTTTTCAGATTGAATCTCCTAGTTTCTGACATAATCTAGTGGAAACGTTAATAGACACAGAGGTGCCTTAGGACAAAAAGGACAACCTCTCTGCCTGGACAACTATGAGGTATATGGCTGCTTTTATAGACAAGTCTATTCCCAAGATCTAGTGCTTGTGTTCAGTAGCCTTGTCTACACACATCTTCAAAGGTCTCGTCTACCTAAGTGGTCTGGCAGCCTTGGAGTATGTACAATGTGCATCATTTCTCCCAGGTTGAATAAATAATTTCTTCTTATCTATAGCCCCACCATGAACTTTTATAGTATGACAAGAATTGGGCCGGGCATTAGTACAATTTCTCTCATTAACTTTTGTTTCTAATTATTTCATCAATGTATTTCCTTCCCTGAAAGAGACTGAAATATCTGTCTTTGATTATCAACCTACTAGATGAGTATTAAAATACATACTACTAATTATTTGGGCTGTAACATTCATAGGGTGTGTGTGTGTGTGAGTGTGTGTGTGTGAGTGTGTGTGTGTTTGTGTGTATGTTTGTGTCTGTGTCCTTGGGTGTGGAGACCAGAGGTCAGCCTTAACTGCATTCTCAGTAACCATTCATCTTGCTTTCTGAGATACGATCTCTCACTTGTACCTGAGGATTGTTGATTTCGTTTAACTGACTGGACATTGATCCCCAAGAATCTCCTCATCTCCTTGGCACTAGGATTACAAACTATGCCTGAGTTTTTATGTGGGTGCTGGGAATTGAACTCAAGTCCTCAAGCTGGTGTGGCAAGCACTTGCCTGACTATTCCTAGTTAAGCCATCTCCTAAAACCTTATCAGATACTTTTGAAGTTGTGTTTACAAAAACCAGAGCTTTCTTTAAATTGAACCTTGATCATACTTGCACTAAGCTATTGCCAGTTACCACTTCACAGAGCCAATCATATTGGCTGGCTCCATAGTGAAGTTTGAAGCTTGTCTCCATGGCCAGGTTGAAAGAGCTCTTTTCCAGTTGACTTGGTTTTATCAGGCACAATAAGAGCCAATCAATGAGCTATCTAAGGACACATGCATGGTTGATCCAATTCAGTTGTGAAGGTGCTTGAAATAACATCTGTCTCATTGATTGCTTTGCCATTTATGGCAATCAGTTCTTTTGATGACCAAAAAACCCTTATTTGATTAGGAAATTATCAATAAAGCCACGATCATGCCTTATAGATGTGGTCTGAGTGGGTCTCTGGGGACCTTGTCGTTTCTTAATTCCAAAGAATAAGTCTTCCTGGCTGGAATGATAATCCGGACATGGGCAGAGGTACATGATGAGGAGAGAGGAGTAGAGGGTGCCATAATTTAAGGCATACTTTCTCCATATGAGCTTTAATAAAGGTCTTCTTTTGACTACAGACAAAGGGATTGTCCTATTTTTAATTTTGCAAGTGCTGTGAAGTCACTGTAGCCACTGCATTCTGCATAGGGGTTCACTTGTTTCTTCTAACCTGGGTAAGTTGTCAATACAATGTGGAATAGTCTATAATTTTGAAATCTGTGTGGAGTTGGCTGCACATGAACTATGCTAACACAATATAACTGCTTACAGAATGCTTTTTGCCCTGATTTTGCTTCAAAGGGTGATTCTGGACCCACCTGTTCATTCATACACAGGTATATCACACACATGTATGTGCATAAATAGATTAAAAAAGTGAGTGTGTGCCTTAGTGATTCTTTTTTCTTGGTTATGTCTTGCTTAATTAGATATGAACAAGTACAGTTTACTGCCCATTCAAAGGGAGAAAGTGTTTTACATAAAAAGTTTCAAAATATAATACTATTCTTCTTAATGTTGTTGTTTACTTGCTTGCTCGTTTGTTTTTCCACACAGGGTTTCTCTGTGTCGCTGTGGTTTTCCTGAAACTCACTCTGTAGACTACACTGGCATTGAACTCAGAGACCCACCTGCCCCTGCCTCTTGAGTGCTAGTATTAAAAGCATGCATCACCACCATCCAGCTCAAAATATATTATTTTTAAAAAATGATTGAATTAATATTCCTCAGAACAATAAGTTACAAAGACTAAAGTTTCAATGAAGTAGTAAATTATATAAAAATATGGGAGTAAGTAGCCCTCAAGATAGTTCACAAGAAAAAGAGAACATTTTTATAGACTATGGGTACACAGTAAGAAAAGCTTGAGAGCAGAAGTGTATTGGTTAGAGCCACTCACGGCCTTGAAGTACAAACTCCAGAAAACCATTTCTCTACTTGAAAAATGAAACCAAATTATTAACGATAGACATATCTTCCCCCCAAAGAAACAAAACCTAAGGACAAAACTGTCCCCACTCTGTGTTAGGGTGCAGACATTTTCAATCAATTGGATAAAATGGGGTAGAGAAGCAGAAGTGAAAGGGCCTAACTCAGTAGAGAACATGCCGTTGATATGTCCAAATTTAGAGCCAAGCTTTTCCCAAGTATAGTGGGCTCTGTGTGTTTATTTCTCTTGACTTTGAACAGAGAACATTCCTCTCTATGGGAGGGAGTTAATTTCTGCTCGGTTGGAGGAGGTGAGGGATTTTCCTCATTCATGACTGTTCCAGCACTTTTTGCTTTTTGGTGAGGGTTGGGGAAATGACTAGAGTTAGCATCACCTACACTCACTGCAACAGGACAGCAAGTACCAGGGCTACATAAGACCTGTACAATTCTGTAATTAAAATTACCTGTCAAATTGCCTTCCAATTACCAATGAGCCCAGTGAATTAAACTTGACCCTAGATGCCAAATTCAGATACTTACTACAATTTTAAACACTTTATGTCATTGAGGAGAGGTAGCAGCTTGGTGGTTATTTCTCTGGCAGAGGAATCACTGTTTTGTCTACCAGTCACCAAATTTTCTGTTGTCTAGTCAATTATGTGGGATTCCCCTCTGTATGCTATGAATATGTTTTATTACCTTTGGTTAATAAAGAAGCTGCTTTTGCCTATAGCAGGGCAGAATAAAGTTAGGCAGAAAAACTATACTGAATGCAGTGAAAAAAAAAGTGGAGTCAGGGAGACACCATGTAGCTGCTGGAGGAGATAGATGCCAGAACATTACTGGTGGGCCATAGCTGCGAGGCAATACATAGATTAATAGAAATGGATTAATTTAAGATGTAAGAGCTAGCTAAAAATATGTCTAAGTCATTGGATAAATAGTGTTGTAATTAATATAGTTTTTGGGTGATTATTTGGGTCTGGGTGGCCAGAAAATCAATGTGCAGTCTTTATTTAAAAGTCAAATTATAAGCCGGGTGGTGGTGGCACACTCCTTTAATCCCAGCACTCTGGAGGCAGAGGCAGGCGGATCTCTGTGAGTTCGAGGTTAGCCTGGTCTAGAAGAGCTAGTTCCAGGACAGGAACCAAAAAAACTACGGAGAAACCCTGTCTCAAAAATCAAAAAAAAAAAAGTCAAATTATAGTTAAGTAGCAATTGACATGAAGTCTTTGGAGTGCAGAATATCTGTATGTTCAGAAACTGTTTTATTGTGCTTTTTAAGTAGGTATCATAGGTATCACCATATCCTGGAAGGGATGGTCTGGACTGTAGGGTGACTTGTCTTACAGAACGAGAGAGGTGGGTATAGCCACAGGGTGGATAATGCAACTGTACTCTCACTCCTTCCATTCCATCCAGACTTTTAAACTCATCTGTCTCTCTGATCCTAGGAGTACAACTTTCTCGCTCTGGCACTCACTTTCACCATTCGGATAGTTAGGAGTTGAGGCTTGCAGTTTTTTTCAGATAGCATGTTTTTAATGGATTTCCTAGTTTCCTGTTCTATCACTGTCCTAAAACACCCTAATAAAAGTGTTTATTTCAGCTCATAGTCCTTCAAGGCACAGCCCATCACAGCAGTGAAGTCAAGGCAGCAGGAATGCATCCACAAATGGAAATCAAAGAGCCTAAATGTTTGTACTCAACTCCTATTCTCCATTTGATCAGTCCAGGGATTCAAGACCTGGGAATGGTACTGCCAACAGGTAAAGACTTCCTTCTCCTTTATTATAATCAAGATGATCCCTTAGAGGAATGCCCAAAGTCCCATTTCCCAAAGGATTCTACTTGCCACCAAATTGACAACACTGCCTATCACAGTGAATGGCATTGCTACCAGCTCTTTTCTGTGCTCAAATTTAACAAAACTCAGAGGATAAAAGCAATCCATCGCTGCTCTAGGGTGGTGAATCAATGGTGGGCATGCATGGTTAGCTATGGAGAAGTCAAGGTTCTAGCTAGAAAATCTTTCTTCCCATTCAATAAACCTTGTCTCTGTGTAAATAACTAAAAAAATTTTCTGATTTTTTGTTTTTTTATTTTTGGTTTTTTGGTTGTTGTTTTTTTTTAAAGACAAGGTTTCTCTTTGTAACAGCCTTAGCTGTCAGGCCTTTAACTCACAGAGATCCTCCTACTTCTGCCTCCTGAGTTCTGAGATGAAAAGCATATGCCACCACACTTGGCTCTTTGGGTGGAATTTTTAATATCTCTAGTTTCAGTACATTTTAAATAATGCCTGTCCTGGCTGATTTTGAATTTCTGACATTTGTTAACTGTAGAAGACACAAATGTCCCTTGTATCTATAGTAAGGAAACATAGTGTAAACAAGGTAACCCCTGAACTAGACCACTTTGTGCGCAACAAGACAATTCATTGGGGGAATGCAAGCTGCGGAACTGCTGCGGAGAATAGAGATCAGCAGCTGGCAGGAAAAGCCTTGTCAGTCTGATTTGAGGAGGCAGAAGCAGGAATAGGTATGGAGACAGAAGAGCCTGGGAGCTGGCTTGGGAACTTTGATCTCTTGCAGGATGTTGGGTTAATCAGGAACTAGATGTCCTTTCGCTGAGGTCGTTGGGTATAGATAAGGGAAGTAATGACCTTAGGAGAGTCCTGAAAAATGTTGAGTATAGGTTTTCGTTCACCTGATCAGATCCCTGCCTGGCTGGGCCCAGGCTGTCATTTGGGACATTGTCAGCAGCACTGCCATCTTGGGGCCTGCTTTGGGTCTAAGACCCAGCATCTCATCAATAGAAGTTAAGAAATTGTTCTTATGACGATTAATTTAACCAGCAATGCTGCAAAAATGATACAAAAGAACAAATCAGTCATGATTCTATTCCTTTACTGTTTACAAATGAACAAAATTAGTGTAGGATTAAAGCAGCTAACCTAATGATTTGCTGGGTGGATTTTAGCCTGAGGAGAGCAGAAGCAAGAATTCTGGAGTTTTGGTAAAATCTGTGTCCTATCTGAGCGGTGGCTGTGGTTGTGTTCCCATCGTTAAAATTTGTCACACAGTACATTTATGATTTGAACACTTTCCTGTCTGAATTGTTTGTGGTAGTTAAAAGGTGTGTATAAATGCAAGGTGTTCGGGTCTAGAGTCACTCACAGAAGGCGGTACAGAACAACATGATCTGTTGAATGCTTACCATGCGTCAGGTTCTACAAAGAGGCTTATGGCTACATCATCTCATTTAATGTTCATCACAGCATTGCTAGAAAATTATTTTAATCTGTGCTAGTAACCCAAAGAGTCAGGTCACAAAATGCAGCCCTTCGAATAACAGTGCATGCTCTAATCTGCAGAAACTTGTCAGCTCCACTGGACCCTATTGTCTTGGGTCTGAGCCTGCAGATCTAATTTCCTGCTCCAATCTTTCAGCTCTCATAGTCTAGATTAACCTGGTTTTGTTTACAGGTTTGTGTTCCTGCCCATTGCTTTCACTCTTCCCCTTCCCTCAGAAACTCTCCAGAATAAGCTCAGGAAGCCAATAGCATAGAAACCAGAATAAGTCCAGGAAGCCAATAGCATAGAAATAGGACCTTGGCCTGGAGTTCACTTGGAGACTCTTTGGCCCTCTTCTTTTATAAATAGGTAGAGCTGAGCCTTATCCAGTGGAGCAGAACTCTACCTATCTGTTCTGAGAGAAGGTAGCTGCTGCTCTTGCAAGATGCAGGTCTATCTAATTCTAAACCTTCATTGCTTCAGGCCACCATAACGCAGGGGCTGGCTTCCTTGGAGGAGGTCCCACTTGCTGCATTCACATGAGATTTTCTGGGATGATTCCTCTTGAGGCACGCTTTCCCAAATTTTCCACAGCTTCCAGCAGAACAACCTGCTGTTAGTGATGTTTCCTTCAGGTTAAACATTTTAGACTAGTCAATAATTAAATGGCAAATAAACGGCAGGGGCATCATGCTCGGTATAAATGAGAGCAACTGCAGAGGCAAGGAAGGGCACATTTGGTACCATCCCGCACACCTTGAGACATGCTGTCTTCAGCAATGTCTGCTCCGGGTGACGTCATCAGAGGGGATGAGAACAATGAGGAGCCTTTGAGTGTCAGATCGTCAGTGTGTCAGGTTTCCTTCACCTTCATTCACAGACTCCGTTCTGGGATGTCAGAGGTGCTGTTGTCCTGGTCTCCTCTCTTATCCAGGAGCAAACCTAGGATTCTCAGTAGACATTCATCTTCCTTTGACACAGATGTGACCAGGCAGCTCCAGAACACACCCTTACTGGCTCTGAGGAATCTGCCAGTTGCTGCCTCAAACATGCTTTTTGCCAGAAAGTCTATTCTTTTCTCCTTATTCCTTCTGTTCCGGCTACCCTACTCGGATGTATAATATCTCATTTTGGAGAGAAAAAAAAATAGGTTGCATCCAAAAGAGCTGACCACTGTGTGTTTCCTGACTCTCCGTGCTACACCTGACAAATGAGTCACCCAGGCCTTCCATGTCCCAAGTGGGGGTCTGGCGGCCAAAGCATCCTTGGTCATCCCACCTGCCTGGCGTCTAGGACCATGATGAATTGTCTCCAAGCCCAGCCTCAGATTGTTTTTTAACATTTAATTTAGTTTCTTCCTGTGCTTGGATGAACATGGCCACGTTATGGATTTCTGTTCTAATGTACACCAGCAGGCTGGAAGAACAAGCCTCAGCAAGCTGTGGAAATTAGAGAGACTGAATCAATAGGCAAGGTCATGACCCCTGGCTCGGATTCCATACAGTGTCCTGAAATTCTCTCCCCTGAACACCCTCCTGCCGCTTCTAATGTGAGCCCACGTGTGATCCCAGAGAGCAAGTCATGTCAACAAGCCTGCGCCCACCTCTCACATCTCCAAGATGACACTTCCTCATCATAGATACTAAAAAAAATTGTGTAAATAACAGAATGCATGAACATCTCAGCCTTTTGCTTCATGTGCTGTTTGTTAACTCTGTTTGCCAAAAGACCCTTTTGGGGGAGGATAGATAGATGAAGACAAAGAGACAGATGACCTGCCAATCCGAGTGCGCACCTCTAGAAAATGATTCCGGTCATCCGCAAGCTTTAGACAAAGAGAATCTCCTGGGCTTGTGCCCTGAAATTTTCATGAGGCAGTGAATGGTCAAAACCAACCTGATTTAAACTGCAAGAAACATATCTCTGAGCTCAGCGAGACAGGCTAGGAAGGCAATGTTTTGAATGTTGGTAGGTCTGTTTAAGCCTTCTCAGCATACACACATACCCACATTCCCAAACACAGAGCAAGATTCTCAACAGGCCAGTTTCCCACGGAGATTTAGAATCTAGCACTGATCAGAGTTATAATTTACCCGAGTAGGAATAACTAATGCATCAAAACTTCAAGCCTATGAAAGCAAGCTAACGACTGGTGATTTATTATATTTACTAATCACGAGTTCCAAAATGAGCTGACATCAAAATGATCAATTTCGAGGGGGGTGGGGAATCACAAAGATCTGTCTTTTAGGGAGAAGGTCTAGCATGTGCAACAAAATAACTTCATAATAATAAGATAGGGGCCTAAGAGGGTTGGGACAGGAGGAAAGAAATGAAACGCTGGAATGTGGGTGCTGCCTGCTGTTTATCAGTCGAGGCCACAGAGTCTGGAGAAGTCAGATTTGTTTTATTTGGAGAGTAAATCTCTTACGAGATAAAGCCTATGGCTATCTCAACTCCTTACCCCAATACAAGGGTGGGAGGACTTTCCCCACCCCAGTGGCGATACTCAGAACTCCTGTTTTGTTCTTGACAAACCCTCAGCTTCCAACCATCCTATCATTTCACGAATTTCCCGTGCACCGTGATGAAGCTAACCTTCCAGGTAGAAGGTGAGCTTGTTGAAGATATTGCTTCACATTTGTGAATTTAGGTCTTTCAGATGAGGTCTGAAAGAATTCTGGAAAATTTGGATATTTGCTCAACTTGGGAGACTTTTGCAAAGAAGAGAAAATCTTTTGTTTTTCCACAACTTTATTTTGGCGTGAAAATGCACCAACAATTATTCCATGTTTTTCGAGGGTATCTTGAGAAGTCCATCTGCTCTTATTCTATGCCACTCACCTTGGTGAAAGGCCTCAGTATAGACAACAATCTGGTGAGGGAAAGATGCCAAAGAAATGAAAAGCCAACCAATAACTTTCCCCCTTATCAGAGCAGAAAAAGGACTTGCAGTGTAGACATAAACTCCATGTCTGGTCACATGACACGTTGCAATGGGCATTTGGATGCACTTAGCAATTTAGCACCATAAAATCACAGCAAGATTCTAACCTCAGGAGTGTTTCCTCTGAGCTGAATAAAATCTTGATCTCAGTGTCTTAGGTGAATCAACTAAGATCCTGCGGTCTACAGTTAACTAAAGCACTGGATTCCTGTCTCTGACCCAAGTCTACATCATATGCTAAAGCTCTGCTCCATACAGGATTCCACCCACAAATGCAAGCCTGTTTCCAATGTCAACATTTTTTTTGCAATGAATGCTTGATCTGCCTCTTCACTGTATAGAAGAATGTTTGTTTCTTCTGGTGATTTAAAGATACCTGAAAGTTACTCTTTGAAATTAGTGGCTCAGAATATTGGCAGGATGAATTCGTATGTGATCCTTTGGTTTAGGCAAAGTCTGAGTAGGCAACTCATCTCTGCTGCACATGGCTTTAACTGGGCCATCTTGGGCTATCTTAACTCGTTCCTATGGGGGCCTCTCTTTGTGTTCTTCAACTGCTATTTGGGTTTCCTTGCAGCACGGTAGCACCTGATCTAGATGAACATGCCTTCCAAAGGCATGAGTCTTGGAAGTTACATAGCATGTCCATACCTTCTCTGTTTACATGATGCAACCACAGCCAGATTCAAGAGGAGAGATCATACAACTCTTTTCCACGGGAGAACTTTGGTGTCAAATTGTAGGAGAACCAAATAGAATACAACCTGCTACATAACCTGCCTTCTGACCTTAGCTCATGACTTTCCTCTAAGGTTCTACATCTTATCTCATCTAAGCATCTGTTTGAAGCATAAGTCATCACATCCATCAGGTCCTGATGGGAAAGATGTTCCTTTCATGTGGCCCTTCAACTCTATCTCCTAGAATCTGGCCTTATTCCTACAGAGCCCTTTAGCTCTACATGAATACATGGATACCTTACCTCAGCTTCAAGGCCAGGAACTGAAGCCCTCTAAAGTTTAAATTACTCTCATGTCTGAAGAGATCTTGTTTAGAAGACTCAAATTGTCCTGCATCTTGTCTAGAAGACTCAATTTTACTCTAAGTGAATGTTTCCATGTGGCCTCTGTGTAATGAGTTTGAGCATCCAGAGAGCACAATGGTGGCTACCTCTATAGCAAGCCTCTGAAACTGTACTATGGATGGAAGCTACAACTTTGTGGGTTCACTCAGGACTCATGTAGTGTTCACACTGCTCTATTTTCTATTGTTGGGAGCTGTGCACTGTATAGATTCAGGTGAATGAGAGAGCCCTAGATCTGACCCCAGTGTCCACTACAATAAGAACAGGGCAGATGAGAAGAATCACTGGGATCCATCAGGAAGATGTTGTCTGTTGGGTTGGGCTTCCTTTGGAGACCAGTGAACCTTGGTTGAGGTTGGAGACCAGCGAACCGTGGTTGAGGTTATTCACAGTGAGGCCGACAGACCAATCAGTAGCATCATGGAGGGGGGTTCTTAGAGTTCATGAGGCAATGGAAAGATCAGTTGAACCCAGGAGTTTGGAAGACACGAGGGAGCCGGATTGTTTCACTTTGTGGCATAGGAAGGAGAGCAGATGCTAATACCCAAGCCCTGGGATGGCCTCTGTTCACACACTGTGATTTTTCCTGGCTAACATGAACCAAAGCCCATGACTCTAGCCAGAAGTCAGACCATATACCAACCTAACGAGGGAGGAGTAGGGGCAAATATAAGAATTTATACCAGTTTCAAACCAGAGAATGTGGAAAAAAAGGCCCCAAATGTAGACCTATTCAAAGACCGGGGAGCCTTTGCACCCACAGAAAGTAAATGTGATGGTCTGTGGGGGAGGAGCTTTGCAAATTGTAGAACAATTACCAGTACTGTTGACCTGTAAGCAGAGACCTTGCTAAACAAAGTAGAGTCCATTTTGCCCCATCCCACACACCCATTGCTTACATTTGTGGAGGTCATCTTTTCATAAAGTCTTTGTGTGCATTTCTCGTGAGACTCTTTCTTAGCATCTTTTCTCTGTGCATCCATTTGGTTATGGTATTGGGTCGTCACCAGCGGCATTAGCTATTAGCAGATGTAGCCTCACTAACGTGCTGCTCTGGGCCTCCTGGTTGTCCTCTTCTCCTGGGTTTTCCATACCAGGCGCTTTTTCTGCTGCCCTTGGCTGGGCTAGCTTCCAGCAGTACCTTGCTCTGGGGCAGCACTGCTGGCAAATGCATAATTCAGGGGTTTGTACTTTGCATCTATTAAGCATGGCACCAGACGTAGAAATGACACAATGCCCGGGCTTTTGCTTAGATCGTGTTTTTCCTGAGTGAAGCTGAGCATTCAAACCAATTTATAGTTCCTTTGCATAGGAGATAAGTATCATAATAGTCTTTTAATAGACGACTCCACGGAAGCACATTCATTACAAGGTCAATGTCACTGCGAATTATTACAAGAGCCATACTTCAAGGGTCCTCACTCTCCCGAGCTAACACTGACTACTAGATTATGCATGGAGCGTAGTAGGTACTGAAGAAGATCCAGTGAGCTTTATTATATTATCAATAGGCAATTAAATGAAATGCAACTTGAAAGCATTTTTTTAAAATAATCTTAAAAAATTTCAAGACTGACTTAAGACAGAATCATTCAATTGGTTTGAGGGTTTGTAGATTATAGCAGGTAGGTGGGGGTTAACTGATATGTTTTATTTGTTCCTATACTAGTTGTAAAAAAGGAACTAGAAGCACAGTGGGTGCATTTTATTTCCCTTTGCATATATCACAGCTGAATGTTTTATAGAGTTATTCATATTATCCATTCATACATTAAGCTCAGGGGAGTCTGTTGGTATGCATATCATTAGATCTATCCAAAAATAATAAGAGTTAACAGAGTAGAGGTGTGCCATTGGGATTTAGAGCCTCGGTCCACTGTCTGGCTCAGTTTTCTTTCTATTGCACTGTAATATTAGCTAATAAAACAGCGATAATGGTTACTGGTGTTGTGATTTATCCAACAGGCATTGTGTCTCAGGCCTTGCACTAAGTACAGTGTTCCATTGTCTCACTTAATCTTCATACTACTCTTGAAGAAGATCCATGGCCAGCATTATTTCTACAGGTGAAAAAATCCAGATGCAGAGAGGTTTGCAGCGAAGTTCTAAAGAAGAGTAAGAAAAGATGGATTTTGGAACCCCGAAAAGATATTTAGCCACAGTGCTGGGTCTAAGCCTGAAGAAAACAGAAGAAAATGGCAAAGATGACACGTGAAAGAAGTATAGAAAGCCCACTTTTAGTTAAAAATAGTTATTTACAAATTTGAACAACATGTTTCAGCTATCAAACGTATTAGGAGCCTGTAAGATGGCTCAGCCACTTAGGGCCCTTGATGCTGAGACTTATAACCCTGAGTTTGACTCTTGGGGCCCACATGGTAAGATGAGAGAACTGAAGACCCAGGCAGTTTTCCTCTGACCTTCACAAATGCACTGTGGCAGGCAACCCTACCCCAGAAAGCACACATACAAAGTGTACACAGTAATAAACAGCAGTTTGAAGCTGTAGAGATGGCTTTATGGTTAAGCGTGCACACTACTTTTAGAAAATACCTGGGTTCAATTCCCAGCAACACACATCAGGTGACTCACAGTAGCCTGCAACTCCAGCTCCAAGGGATTTGATGCCCTCTTCTTTCCTTCCAGGGGACTTGCACTCTCTTTTCTCTCTCTCTCTCTTTCTCTCTCTCTCTCTCTCTCTCTCTCTCTCTCTCTCTCTCACGCATACACACACATACAGACACACACACACACCATTAAAAATAAAATAATAAAATACATATTTCTTTAAAGAGCTTAGGGGCAGTTAAGGACTTCTGGAGACAGTTGGAGACAGTTTTCTCCAAGAGTGTGGCTCCTGGCAGTTGATTATGTTCCAGAGGATGGCTCCATACCCAGAAGTCTATGGGAAACACAAATTGAACTCTGCAGGTCATTAAAAAAATAGAAGACATGAAACTGAAGTAGTAGGGTGTAGAGGGGTAGGTCTGGGAGAAGTTGGGGAAGAAGTAGGGGTTGAATATGATCAAAAATACTTTGTAAGAACGTCTTAACGAGCTGATGAAATGATAAAGATAGAAGTCTAAAGCACTGCTAAGAGTATGATTAAATGGTCTCACATCCCAGCAATGGTGATGGCGTCTCAGAACAATTTGACACATGTGTTTCAAATGTTTTTTCTATTAGTTTTAACATGGTAAATGGACAATCTGCCTAGAATTCCCCAGGATGGAATAAGATGGCCTTTGGGGGGGGGGGGTCATACACCATAACACACTCTTTGTTGAAGGAAAATTATTTATTAACTACCTTGGTCATCTATAATTGTAATCTATAATCATTATCCACAAAATAAAATGTGTTTATTTATTAAAAAAGCTTAACCCTAGCTGTTCTTTTTTTTAAATTCACCATTATGTGATGAAGCTCTTGCCCCTCCGTGTGAACCCCTCCTCTTCCTCTGCTTTGTATTGCTTCAGTCCACAAGATTAGAAAGCAAGGGATGTGCTCTGAGGCGGGTTTATATTTTATAGGATGGAATAGATAATTTTCGTGCCCCATTCACTTAGCACTGGTCTCTATCCTTATCCTAGGAGCATGGACGTGTCTGTGCATTCAAGGATATCACTGAACTTGGTTCGGCCACCTTTGCAAGCCCCACTTCCAGTGTCCTGGTTATCACCACTAATGTACCAGACTCCTTTGTGAGAGGCACTGTGCGTCTTCCTCCTCTTCCTTATTCATCATCCTGTCTGTGGAGTAATTAGCGTCTCTTTAATGGGTGCTTTCTCCTCTCGATGCTGCCAGTTCCCCAGGGCCATGGAGAAGGCTTTGCATCACCTGATCTCTCCAGTGCCAGAGGTGGTGGTGCAGGAATCCAGGAAGTCTTCCTCATCAGACCTTCATCTGTGTTGAAGGCAGTGACCTTGGCCAATGTCAAATGTGCGCCAGAACTTAACTCAATCCCAGACTCTGTGAAGTCATCATCTGTAAAAATGAATACAGCAAGGCCACATTCTCCAGTTCTGTCCTATGTGGCACCCTTGTCTTCCTGTCCCAGTTCCCAGGCTGTGACTGTCTACTGATTTTCTAAACTAGAGGCTAAGTGTCACTCTGCTAGTTTGCATAACAAACCCATGGGCAAAATGCCCCTCTTCCGGAATACTGAGAATTCAAGAACAATTGCAGTGGGTTTTTGATCCTACTGCACGTACTGGCTTTGTGGGAGCCTAGGCAGTTTGGATGCTCACCTTACGAGACCTGGATAGAGGTGGGCAGTCCTTGGGCTTCCCACAGGTCAGGGAACCCTGATTGCTCTTCGAGCAGATGAGGGAGGGGGACTTGATCGGGGGAGGGGGAGGGAAATGAGAAGCGGTTGTGGGGACAAGGCAGAAATCCTTAATAAATAAATAAATTTAAATAAAAAAAAAGAATCTTGTAAGTAAAAAAAAAAATGCCCCTCTTCCTTTCCTTTCTGACAGCAAAGCCATTACCTAGCCCAGAGCGTGTATTTCCTTTCTTACTCTTAAGACTTGTTCCCTCTTGAAGTGAGTCTTTCTAAATATTAGGGCAATTAGCTGGAAATTTCTGTAATAATCTTTTACTTCAACTGCAAAGTTCGATGACCCCTAACCTCTGCAGTTTTGTGGCATGTGTAGTCACAACTGTGTTACTGTTCTGTTACTATAATACATAGCTGATAACATTAACTTAGACAGTTAAAAGGTTGAGTTTCGTATAAAAATTTTGGAAGGTTCAGTCAGTTACATGTAAGCTATCCTGATCTAATAGTCAAATGGTGGTTTGAATGAGAAGTGTTCCCCAGAGTCTTGAGTCTTTGGACACTTAGTCCCCGAAGAGTGGCTTAGTTTGGGGAGGTTTGGGGGTTGCGGCCTTGCTGAAGGAAATACATCATTGGGGAGAGGGTCTTGAGATTAAAAGCCTTCTATTACTTTCAGTCCACTAGTTCTCTTTTGTGCTTGTGGTTGAGACGTGAGCCTCTCGGCTGGCTCCCTGCTCCTGCCTCCATGGCTGCTGCTGGCTGCCCTGCCTCTCTTCCATTATGGACCCTTCACCCTCTGGGATCAGAAGCCCAAATGCACTCTTCCTTCCAGAAGTTGCTTTTGGTCATGTGTTTTTATCACAACAATAGAAAGGTAAGGAAATGTGGTCATTGAGCAGGAGGTCCTATTGTTTAAGGCCTGTGGTAAGTCAGCACACGACAGAAAGAGTGTGGTATAGCAAACTACTTATCTAATAGTTGGGATGATAACAAAGAAGAGACCAAGGGTCTACCTTCCCTTTGGGGTTTACACAAGAGAAATCCTCAGTAGTCCTCCTGTAGATTCCATCTCCTAAAAGTCCCTTTTGGGAATATCTCAACACATGGGACTTTTGGGGAACATTATGTGTCCATCCCACAAAGATGTCATACAATCTAAAGAGCACAGAACATGATAATCTAGAATAGTGTATCTAATACCACCACTGTCTTCAAAAATGTCTACGGTCTATAGTGTTTGTGAACAATATCTCTGGACCACACTTCCCAGTGTAGTAACTTTTCCCCTGTTTACAGGTTTGACCGAAGATCCAAAGACTCTAGTTCTTCACTGTGACTACCTTTCATCTCAGTCTTTGAAGACACTTCCCACCAATTGTCACTTGGGACCTCCCTTCTCTAGCTCTCTCCCACCCTCTGACTCTGCTTCTCTCAAAGAGTCTTCAATTTTCAACCATAAGCTTTGTTTTGCAAAATCTGTCTATGAGAGCATCTGCCTCTCTTGGGTTTCAATACTATCACTATGCTGTAGACTTAAAGCTGTATCCACACCTCTAGCTTTTTTCCTTTCTTGTGACACCATTTAAGCTTCTAAGATCAGTATTTACTCCTAAGATCTCTTCCAAATATTTTTTGTCACATTTTTTAGAAGGAAATTTTATGAACATGTGGTCCAATATAAGAAGAAAGATCCCGCTAGAGCTCTTTAAATTCAGGAGTAAGAGGCGGTGCGATGTAAGGAATGGTCCAAGGAGCACTCAAGAAGAGTCTCTCCAGTGTCCCTGCAGCAGGCTGGGTGTTACCTCTGCTCTTTGTTGGTATCTTACCTTTTTTTATAGGATCATTTTAATCTCTATCCAGCTCACTGTTCTTGTGGGCTCAACTAGTATTTGTCGAACAAATGAGTAAATAGAATGAATAGAACCCATTTTAAACTTTCCTAGGAAGATGGAAATGATCTTAATGTGGGATTCCCCTATGTATGCTGTGAATGCCATTGGTTAGTAAAGAAGATGCTTGGGCCTATGACAGGTCAGAATAGAGTTATGTCAGAAAACTAAACTGTATGCTGGAAAAAAGAAGTGGGTGTCAGTGAGATGCCACATAGACACCAGAGGAGAAAGACATGAGCACCGGCCAGAATGTTGCCAGTAGGCCACAAGCCTCGTGGTAAAATATAAAATAATAGAAATGGATTAATTTAAGATGTAAGAGCTATCTAGAAATACGCTTAAGCTATTGGCCAAACAGTATTGCAAATAATATAGTTCCTGAGTGATTATTTTGGGTCAGAGCAGCCAGGAATGAGTGAGTAGCCTCTGCCAACAAGACCTCGTGGGTTTACCAGCAGCTTTGACTCTTTGCTTGATTCAAGGCTCCCCTATAGTTTTTGGAGGCTGTTGTTTCTGATTTGTTGTGGGAATCTAAAATTCATCTGCCCACTTCACCTGACCTTCCTTAGGAGTCTCTTGTAAACTGGGAGGTCTGTAACTCTTCTATTGTGTGCACTCCTTAACAGGGCTTGTCATGTTCTCTAAAGATGACAGACTAATAATCTCCCCCTCAGAAAGATATCTGCTTCTCATCCCTGTAATCTGTGACTATGTTGAGTCACATGACAAAAACCACATTGCAGGTATGAGCTGTGAAGGTCTACTTTCATTGTCAGGATTGTGAATGAATGAATATCTTTCTTCATCGTCGAGATAGTGAATGAATGAAGGTCTTTCTTCACTGTCAATTTGACAGGATGTAGAGTCATCTTGGAGATACATACTTCAAGGCATGTCTGAGATGGTTTTTCTAGAATGGTTTAACTGGGCAAAGAAGACCCACCCTGAATTCGGGTAGCACTATCTCATAAGTTGGGGTCCTAGAATGAACAAAAAGCAAAAGGGCATTGAGTACCAGCATTCACCTTTCTACTTCTCAATTGTGGACCCAGTGTGCCCAGATGCCCATGTTTCTGTCACTGTGCCTTTCTCACCATGATGGATTGTACACTCAGCCTGTGACCCCTAATAAATCCTCCCTTCCTTAGTTGATCTTGTTAGATGTTTGGTCTCAGCAACAAAAATAATTGCCACAGAACTATTTAAAGATAGATGAGATTAACCAGTGGGCCCAATATAAGCATAAGTATACTTATAAGGGGAAAAAAGAGGCAAGAAAGTTAGATGATGAGATGAGATGAGATGAAGAGATGATGGAATCATAGGCTGGCGTGATGCCATTGTTGGAACAGGGCCACATGCTAAGGAACAAGGTAAACATCTAGAATGTGGAAAAGGCAATGAACTTGAATCTCCCTTGGAGCTTCCAGAAAAAAAATACAACCCTGCCAACACATTGATTTTGTTCTTTTGAGCTTCGTTTTTTTTTTGGCTTTGTGACATCTATCAGTATAAGGCAATAAATTTAGATCGTTTTAATCCTCCAAGTATTAAAGCATCTATTAAAACCTAATTATCACCTAAGCCAAACATCTCTTCCAGTGTGTCATCCCTGATTTTGGGCTGAGACTCAATGCTCTGCTCATCCATCTCTCCCAGCTCGTCACCAGAATGCCATGTGCTTACTAAGGCATCTGACATGTTACAATACCCTGCTGTGTTCTCAGACTCTGCACCCACTGCAGTGCCACTGACCATGCTCAGTGTGTCCCATCGCTGCTGACTGGGTAATACTCTTTCCCAGGGGCACTGATACCCTTGAAAGTGGGGGGGGGGAGCTTTCATTCTTTTTCTGTCCATGGGGCTCCACATCTCATCCTTTATATTTTTCTGTCCCCACCCCTGTCTGTGTCCTTTCAAGTTTACTTTCTGACTCGTCTGAAACCCATTCATGTCTCTCCAGCCCCGTCATTACTACCCTAAGGAAACCTCTTTTGGATTTTGTCTGATTTCCAATCATTCTGTTTCTAACTGTTCCTCAAACCCAACAAACCCAAAGTTGAGGTTGATCATTCTGAAATACAGGACTGTGCTTCTTAAAAAAAGAAAAAAAGAAAAAGTCCTGTAGTTCCTCATTGTTTATAGTTCATCCATCTATAGCTCTAATGACAAGCTGTGCTCACCTAAGCAGTGTTCCCAACTTACCTGACACAGACCCATCCTTCTCCCCAAGAGCATACTTCCCAAAGTTATACTGAACTGCTTTTGTTTTTCCAAATGAATTTTAACATTAGTGTCATTCACTCCAAGGTATTTATGTGCCTTTCTCCCACGCAATGACTCTGTCTCCCACCTTCCTTTTTATCTGATGACTCTGTGTGTCCTTCAGATGTAATCTCTGCCATTACTTTTCTGAACAGTCTCTCTCTATTTCTCATCCTGACACCTTGTCTCAGCGTCGAGAGATGCTCCTCTTTGGTGGAGCAACTTGCAGTTATGTCTGTTCTTTCTCTTGTCACAAGCTACTCAGTTGTCTCTAGTTTCTTTTTGACAACCAGTTAGTAAATTTCTAAAGGAGGAGTATGTCTATTTTACTCTTGAAGTCCCAGACATTTTTGCAGAATCAACTAAATACAGAACTGCATTTCTAAATACTATTTCTCCATTTTTATCATCATGAATAATTTGAGGGTTTCTCGTGGATCTTAACTGGAACTAGATCTTGATTTCTTGATTTAATAATACTTTCATGCACATTTGTTGGGTGGTTCATATTGTTTATTTAGATTGACAACCTGTGTTTGGCTCTCCAGGGCTTATGGACAAGATGCTCCAATCTATCATCACTTCTGTCCTAAACCATTCTCAGCCTCTTTTGTACTTCCCAGGCATCCTATTCTGGCTCCAGTTGAGATCACATAGAGGTGCTTGCTTCCTGAAACACCTCAGCATTGCCATCATCAAAAGAGGCAAGGAACGCTCCCACAGTTCACTGTGGTCAGACCTGAAACCCCAGGCTTTCTGAAGAGTGCTGGAAGCCTCTTCCATACACCACTCTGTCCCCAACTGTTCTGGAAAACGCTGATGCCAGATTGTCTTATCCAACCACCAAGGGAACAGAAATTTCCAAGACATTCCAAGGGAGCCCTTCTGCTTAAACTAATAGTGAGATTGCTGCCAATTCGTGTGTCATTTGTACATAGAATGAGCAGTGAAAAAATTCCCTAACCCTCAGAAAAGCATCCTTTCACCTCACAGAATACATGCTATGTGTTTGATAGATGACAGAAAAAAATGATATGTGTGTATGCATGTGTGTATGTATGTGTGCAGATGTGTGCTAAAGTATGTGCACTTTAGTGTGCATATGGAGGCTTGAGATCAACTTTGCATTTCTTCATGCTTCATCTAACTTTTGAGACAGGGTCTCTCCAATAAACCCATAACTCACTGATAACTAGACCAGCTGGATAGCGAAGCATGGGATTCTCCCATCTCCCCCTCTTCAGAGATAACATTACAGGCACTTGAGATCATAGCTGGCTTTTTATTTGGACACTGGGGTCCCAACTTGGGCATTCATGCCTGCACAGCAATCAGTTTACCAAATGAGCCACTCCCCAGCCCTGACTGGTACTACATCTAACATTGCCCCAGTCCATTGGCTTTACAATATCCAACACGGATGAAAGAGTCTTATCTTGCTTGTCATTGGAAAGTTTAATTCAGCATTTTCTAAATTACAGACAATGAAACTCTAATTCCTCATTGGAAGTATTATTCCTGGTCATATAATACTCAGAAACACTCATGATATTGGGCTCCTAGAAAGGTTTGGTGCATATATTCAAAGCAAAAAGTGTTGGGGAATATTATTTTCAGGTGTGTGACTTTAATTTACACTGCATTTGTTTAACTCTGTGAAGCTGTATTACTGTGTCTGTCCTAATTAAAGATGAACGGCCAATAGCAAGGGTGGGAGCAAGAATAGGCAGGGTTAGCAGGAAAAGAATATAAATAGAAAGAGAAATCTGGGAGGGGAGAGAACAAGAAATAAGAGAACAAGGAGAGATGGACATCAGGAGCCAGCCACTCAGCTACACAGCAAGCCACGGAGAAAGAAGTAAAGAAAGGTATACAGAAATAAAGAAAGATAAAAGTCCAGAGACTAAAGGTAGTTGGAATAATTTAAGAAAAGCTGGCTAAAAATAAGCCAAGCCTGGGCATTCATAACTAAGAATAAACCTCTATGTGTGATTTATTTGGGAGCTGGATAGCACAACCCACCCCCAAAGCCAAAAGAGTAAAATGTCCCACAACAGCAAAGATTCTAAGAAATAGTAAAGAAATTTGTTCAGTGTTCTTCAATCTATAATTTCCTTCTAACTTCTTTGACCATAAAAGAGCTCTTTCCTCTGTGGAGCACTTATCAACCCACGAAACTCCAGAAAAAGAAGCCAGTACACAAGTATGAAGGAGAGAGGACTTTGAGAGTGCCACCTCCCTCTGGCTACTGCAGTTACGGAAGCTGAAAAACTGCATGGCAGCCTGGATATAAGTGGCCACTCAGGCAAATCCAATGCTTCCAAAACCAAACTCAGTACAAGGTAGCAATCCTGAAAGACCCATTTGGTCTCCCAAATTACACTTTTTTATAACTCTTTTGTCCTATAGCGACACCATGCTCTCCAGTTTCTCAAAGGCTGGTGCTTATTTTTTTAAGATTTATTATATTGTTCTTAGTTGTATGTATGTGTGTATGTCTGTTTTTGTACGAGTATGTTTATGTAAGGGAAGGTGCCTGTTGAAATAAGAGCAGCGGGGCTGCTTCCCCCGCATCAGGTCGCATGCATGGCTAGCTTTATACCCAAAATAATTATACGAAAACTGTATTCTTTTAAACACTGCCTGGCCCATTAGCTCTAGCCTCTTACTGGCTAGCACTTACATATTGATCTAACCCATCTTTAATATTTTGTGTAGCACCACGAGCTGGCTTACCAGGAAAGATCTTAACCTGCGTCTGTCTGGAGTGGGAGAATCATGGCGACTCCCTGACTCAGCTTCTTTCTCCCAGCATCCTGTTCTGTTTACTCCACCTACCTAATTTTTTGTCCTATTAAAGGGATAAGGCAGTCTCTTTATTTAACCAATGAAATTAACACAAAACAGAAGACTCTCCCCCATCAGGTGCCTGTAGAGGCCAGAAGAGGGCATCAGATATCCCGAAACTGGAGTTACAGAATTTTGTGAGCTGCCATGTGGGATTGAACTCAGCTCATCTCCAAGAGTAACAAGCACTCTCATCTGCAGAGACTTCTCTCCAGAGAGGCTGACTCCAAGGAATCACCATTTGGGTAGGAAGACTCGCCTGTCTAACACCAGCCATGAGCAGCACCACTTACCCAATGGTGGGAGCCGCCAGTGTGGTTTGTTGTGCTGTCTAAGCAGACTCCTCCTCCTTCCTTGATGCTCCAGTACATGCTCACCTACTGTGTTTGTCAGCCTAACTGTAAAGTGGTGCGGTCTTGCCCCTGGTTTGCAGTAGATATGCCAGTGCACAGGACAGGCTCAGTGGGAATGGGTGGATGGCATGTGGAGGCTCTTCTAGGCATAGCTGTAAGGTCAACAAATTGGAAAAAGCCACAGATGACCCTTGGGAAAGATTAAATACCCTGACATCCTCCAAATTGATTTACCTAGATCAGACCACATGTTAATGAGGCAGCCAAGTTACTCTAATTCACGGTCACTATTCTAAATGCAAGGGTTCGAACACGGAAGAGGCGGCCCATTCACGCAAGTGTCACTGAAGTGGCTTCACTGCTGGGTCCAGTGTCCTCAGAGTGCCTTTTAACTGCTGCTATCCAAACAAAACCTGAAGAGCACATCTGTCAAGGAATTGAGGGTGCTTTCTTCTTCTGTCCCCCAAACTCCTGAATAGAAGCACACAACTGCTCTTGGCTGGCCAAGTGAAAAGTGCTTGTATTTCTTCTGGGTTCAGACATTTCTAAGTGTTGTAAGAATTTCTATTATTTGAAGGGTGCCCTTGAAAATGCTTCTCACTTTCCAAGCTTGAGTCCTCAAAGACTATGAAATATTTTTTTTTTTGTACCACAGATGCATGGTCTACTGGCTTCACTTCATCCAAACTGTGACTTGGGAAGCTAAGATTCTCATTAGGTTTGTTAATATCAAGAGGTAAAGTTCATCCCCTTATCAAAGGAGAGTACAGGTATGTTCTCTTTATAGGATAGCTCACACACAAAATGTTTTGTAGAAATCATATAATGCACTTTTCCCACAGGTAAGAGCAAAACAAGAAGCAGAAAATAAAGATTTTAAGGGGCCTTGGGAGTTAGCTCAGTCAGTAAAGTGTTTGTTGTGCTAGCACGAAAGCTTAAGTTTAGATCCCAGAACCACCTAAGAAGCTGAGCCAGGGATCTAGCAAGGCGGCTCAGGTGGATCAGAATTTTGTTGTGGAACATTCCTTTACGCTGTGTGAAGATATGTCACTGTGACTGGCTTAATGAAAAGCTAAATGGGCAATAGTTAGGCAGGATTTTCAGAGCAGAGAGAATGCTGGGAAGTAAAAGGGTGGCGACTCCAGGACACAGAGCAGGCAGCATGGCATTACAAAGTAAAAGTAACTGAGTCACAAGAAAGAACATAGCTTAAAAGGCATGGGCTAATTTAAGTTATATGAGCTCGTTAGGAATAAGCCTAAACTTCCACAATTAATAATGTGTCAGTTATTTGGGAGCTGACAGGCACAAGAGAGAAATCTGCCTACAAGTGGCACCCAACGTCCAGCCACTTATGTCTATGTAAGACCTGTGAAAGCTTTAAAAATCATCCTAAACACACACAAAAGAGCCAAATGCAGCCTCCTAGTCTCATGTCTGTTATACTGGCCGCAGTACAGAGCCATATCTCCAGCCAGCTGCCTGTGTGTTTGAGCTGTCAGTGCACCATGATCTACACTGCTTGGCATGTTTAAGGTTTTGCTCATGCAGACAGAAAGGGTTGTAACATACACAATAAAACAGGTTCAAATGAAAATGTCTAAACAGGTTGTAGTATGTTTAACAACATACATAGATTTAAAAAAAGAAAAATGTGTATAGACAGTTACAGAAAAAATAAACAATTTAAAAATAATAAAATCTTTAAAGAGAGAGTAAATAGCTTCACTGAGATGGTCTAGCCTTAAAGAATACTACAGCTAGGAGTTCAGATAAGCCTTTCACGTTCCCATCGCACAGAGACTGAACAACAAATAATACTCTCCCTGGACTTGGCTATTATCACAATTTTCCCAGGGTCTCTTAAAGATGCCAGCACCCCAAGACAGCAGGAAGCAGTCTAGAGAACACAACAACCACATTTCTAAGAGGTGGCATAGATGGATTCTGGTCATTCAGTGGATTATAGATGTTTGACATCATTTAGGGAGGTTGGTTACAAGTTGTTATTGGTCATGATAAAAAAAAAAGCTAAGCAATGGAGTTAGAGTCACAAGTATCTTTTTGAACAAAAAAAAGGAGTGCATATAGTATAGAAATGAAGTCAAAAGGGAGATTATTGAATCTCCTTTTAAACAACTACTAGTCTCAAATATTTTGGCAAATATTTTATGTTGGAATATTTATACAAGTTTAAGGTTATTTTTGTTATTTGTATAGCTGTTTTTATTTTTGTTTACGATATTGTACCTCTGCAACTCATTTAAAAAGGCTATGTAAAGTTTTGGTCTTTGAAAACTACTTAGGATAATAAATACAGGCTGATAGCCATCTACGACTATCAAACTTATAGTCATGTTAGGTATGCTTTCAAGGTCATTCAGAGATATATTTTAGATAGATAGTTGATTTTTAAACACTTCAAAGACCTACAGAATGTGGTATTTAAAACATTTTAATAACATAAGGCTTTTCATGATAGTGAGACACATCTGCTTCTGGCAGTACCAATTTACTTAAAAAGGGTGATGGGTATTGAAGAGCCTCCATAAAGAGTTTGTTTTCTTTATGGAAAAATCTAGTCATTTGGGCAATAAACTGCCCTTGCCTCAACTGCTGACAGTATACAGTCCACACTGGACATGTAGGACACAAAGAAAAGCAACTGCTTAACTTTGCCAAGACAGTATAGGACAGTCCTTCAAAAATTGCTGCTTCGAAGAAAATTTGTCAGATATTCTCAGTCTGTAGGCTGAAGATGGATGCCCCAAGGTTGAAGAGAAATCTTGGGTGACTATTCAAGCAGCTAGATATCTGTCATTCCTATAGATTTGGAAATGGCTTGTACTGTACTTCCTATGTATTCAGGTAATATTATATCCTCCTGAGGTCTTTGACGGAGGTGATGACTAGGTAGTTATAGTTGCAGTTTTCCTTAGTTCCTGATAAAAGGTAAATTAGGTATAGAGCTTTGGACAATAATGGAGTACTTTCTCCAAATATGCCAAATACAAATGGATTGGTCATTGTAAATATAAGTCTTACCTGATAGTTGTTCTTATTGTTTATGGTTATGTTAGAATTAAAAACTTTCCTTTTTATTTAGACAAAAAGGGGAAAATATTTTGTAATATTCCTTTATACGTATGGAGATATGTCACTTGATTGACTTAATAAAAATCTAAACAGCCATTTGCTAGGCAGGATTTTCAGGACAGAAAGAACACTGGAAAGAGGAAGGGTAGAGATGCCAGGATGCAGAACAAGCAACACGGCATTCCAAAGTAAAGGCAACCAAGCCATGAAAAAGAACATAGATTAAAAGACATGGGTTAATTTAAGTTATAAGAGCTAGTTGGAAACAAAGCTATTGGCTGAGCTTTCATAATTAATAAGAAGTTTCCATGTTGGTTATTTGAGAGCTGACAGGTGGGACAGAATTATCTGCCAACAGAATTTGGTTTTGAGTACTCAAGTTGGTTGGCTTGCAACTGCCTGTAACTGCAACTCCAGGAGATTCTATGTCTCTGGCCTCTGAGAGTGGCTGCAATCATACACACGTATCTATCCAGAGAGACACATGCAGATGATTAAACATAAAAGAAATCTTAAAAATAAGTTAAACAATGCAGAAACAATAACAGTACACACACACATACACACACACACACAAACTCTAAAGGTGACACACTTCAGCTCCTACTGCCCAAGGCTTTCATCATTGAGTGAAAGCTCCCAGAGACGATGAAACTGAGTGAGTGACTGACTTATGTCACAAAATCAAGGGCCACACTGAAATTTGAATCTCAAATATTTTTTTTACACATAACAAAATGTCTTCTACTGATTTCTTTCAACAAATTAAAAAATGCAAAAATTCATTCATCCATGGCTGGGTTATACTAACACATGGAATAAGCTGGATTTGGCCCCCAGCTTACTGATCCCCACTTTTAACTTATAGCTTTGGCAAACACACATATGATCTCTTCATTCCCATTTAACTTTGGAGTTCTTTACTAACATGAGGTCTTCCTATCTGAAAGGATGGGATCAATGGACCCACAAGGCACACACATAACAACTAAGATAGACTGAGTGCTGTACTGCTGCAGACACTTTTGCCCAAACTCTACTTTATAGGTAGACAAAAAAAGGGGGAAAGACACAAAACCATTGTATTTCCTTTTGAGAATGTGCTTTGAGAAAATCTACTCTGCTTTATTCAAACTTTAAAGTTTTTTTGTTTTGTTTTGCTTTTTCCTTCTAGGAAAATAGTCTCAACTTCCTGATTGTGGAACTTGTTTCCTAATAGACAATGCCTCCTTTGGGTTGGAAAGCTGAAATAAAAGTCATCATTTCTGTATGTTGTGTTTAATTTAATCTATGTGGAAGACAGTGTGTCGGCATCTATTTCGTTTAGTTCAGGGATGTGCCACTTAGAAGCAGGGCATAGGGACTAGAGAGATGGCCCAGGACAAAAGCAAATACTGCCTTTCCAGAGGACCCAAGACAGGTGGCTCAAACCTGCCTGTAACTCTAGCTCTGGGGGACCCGATGTTGTAGTCTAGTCTCTGGGCACTTGCATACCTGTTATGTATACACATGCATATGGGAAAAACAATTAAAAATTCAAAAATCAAGATCAGTTATCCTTTTGCCGTGTGTGTGTGTGTGCGTGTGCCTTAACCATTTCATAAAGTTTTCTCTACTCAACCCAAGGTAAACTTAAGCCTCAGCTCTTTGGCTACAGAACTCGGAGTTGAACCTCCTGTGCAGGTTTGGGATGAAGCAAAGTTCTCAGATTCTAAATATTTGCTGGAAAATGTTGCTCCATCAGCTACTGGGAAATCGGTTCCAACAGGTTGAGCAAAAGCCTGCTAACTAAACAGGGCAGCCTTGAGGCCCCTGCTCAGGGCAGCCTTGAGGCCCCTGCGTTTTGACTTTTTTTGGACCTTTGAGCAAAGCTAGCTTGTCCCTAGCCATCTTCCTGTTGTCACCCTTCTGTGGTATATCTTCGCTCGCTCAGTGACCTTGGTAAGCTTGTGACTGGCTCACTGTGCACTGAGGTCCTGCACAGGTGTTTGTATGTTCACCATCTAGGTCATTTGACTCCTTTTAGTCTTGCTGCCTGGAAGGTGGCTCAAAGCGGCTCCCTATAGGTGCCTTCTGATGGGAATAGGAGTCCTTAGAGGGAGGGAAGCTGTAGGGTTCAGCGCTTTGCTTTCTTAAAGCAGATTCAACTCCTTAAAGAAAAAAAAATAATATTTCTTAGCCTTCAAAATCCTTTCTCCTGCCCCCCAGCACACACCCCCAAATCAGGCAGGCCAGATGTTTGTGAAAACTGCAGTTTCCGCAATCAGAGGTACAACATTTACCATAGCTTTTATCAAAGATTTCAATTCCCCTCATCTTAAGGAAAATGACCCTTTTATTTTGTTGTGGACATAAAATTATGGCCCTGGGAAAATTGGAAGCATTTCTGTTGAGGGAAATCAATTCTCTCACTGCTGTATATGATCAACATGTCATGGCCATCACCCAGATAATAACGGCAAAGTACAAGTCAAACGGCTGGTAATACCAGCTACAGAGGTGAAGAAGACAGAAACTAGACACCCCACCCCCATTTAAGTCAAGCTTGCTAAAAGGAAAGAAGATTAAAACCTCTCCACGGGTTAGTTTTGTCCTTTCATTTTCTTTCTCCCCTCCCTGCTCGTTTCCCTTTGCAGGAGTATAAGTATTTTATTCTGTGGACGAATCTGCTGAAGCATTAATGAAAACTGTAGACACGTGTCCTTCCTGGAAAAGAGTAAGCGCTTTATGTGTAAACCACGCTGGCTCCTTTTCAATCATCCTGTTAATGGGTGGCTAATTGTCAAAAGATGTGACCAGCCTGAGATGACCCAAGAGTGTGTTTAGGTGGGAGGCAGAAGGGAAAGTGGAGAAGCCGAGTCTTAATTTGGATCCTGCAAACAAAAAGCAGCCTCCCATCTGACCTCACTGCTGGAGTGTTAATGGCTCTCTCCCCATCTCCCCCCCCTGCCACTTAGCATCCTTTGTGCCCCACCCCGGGAAGCTTCCCGGCAGAAGTGTACATTAGCCGAACTCTACAGTTACAAAATGCTGCTTACTTCAGACAAGGGGCGGGGGGTGGGAACCTTCAGAGTGATTAAGTGTTCTTTGGACAAACACATCCATAGCCGGAAAAGTGCCATATTTATTTCAGGCAGGCCTTTCAGCAATGTCTCTACCATGGTCATCCAATACAAAGGAGTGTTGTCTTCAAGTTGTTGGGGACCCTACACTAGCTCCCCTTTCCTGAGAGTGTTTATTCTCAAACGAGAATGTGGGAAACCAGAGCTGTGTTCGCTCATGCCAAGGTTATAGCTCAGGAAGCAGCAGATAGGATTCTGGCATAATTTCAAATATTTTAAATGATTCAACCATTTGTAAACAATACACAATACATCTACTTGTTTGGGAATGAGTGTGCATACATGAATGAGAGGAGAAACTAACCAAAGAAATCAAGTAATTCTCGTAGGTATGATCATGTACGAGATGCTCATTGTAGTGCTCTTGTTTTTGTTGATGATGATGATGATGATGAATAACTTGTAGGAACTTGCATGCTCATAAAAATATTCCAAATGAAATTGACTGGAATGGTATGCTCGTGTTGGCACAACGATGTCACAGGTAAAATAAGTTTTTTTTTATTTACACTGGTAATAATTTAGATGTTATATTGATTTAAAAATAAGGTGAGCAAGATGGCTTAGCAGGTGAAGGTGCTTGCTTTGCATGCCTTGCAACCTGAGTTCCATCCCTGGAACCTATGGAAGGATGGAAGGCTAGAGCTGGGCTGCAAAGTTGTGTTTTACACTCCACATGTACTCGGTCTCTGTCTCTCTCTCATACACACACATACACATACACACACACCGCGAGAGAGAGAGTGAAAGAGAGAAAGAGAGAGAATGCAAATTGTCAAGTGCTGGGCATATCAGACCACAAGGAAATGTGCTCAGCTACGTTTATAGCAGCATTACTTGTAATAACCAGAATCTGGAAACAACCTAAATGCCCCTCAACTGAAGAACGGATAAAGAAAATGTGGTACATTACACAATGGAGTACTACACAGAGGGAAAAAAGTAATGACATCTTGAAATCTGCCGGCAAATGAATGGATCTAGAAAACATCACATTGAGTGAGGTAATCCAGACCTAGAAATACAAATATAGTATTACTCACTCATAAGTGGCTTTTAGACATAAAGCAAAGAAAAACCAGCTTACAATTCACAACCCCAGAGAACCTAGACAACAAAGAGGCCCCTAAGAAAGACTTAGATGGATCTAATCTACATGGGAAGTAAAAAAAAGACAAGATCTCCTGAGTAAATTGGGCGCACAGAGTTAATAGGAGAGGGTAGAGGGAAGGGGAAAGAAGGGAGGGGAGCAGAGAAAAATATATATCTCAATAAAAACAATAAAGAAGAGAAGAAAGAGTAGTCTAAGAAATTCTTTTTCTGGACAATTTCCCATCCATCCTTTCCACAACAAGGGCTTGAACCAGGTCGGGCTGCAAATCCAAGCCCGGAGAACACTGCTTCCTCATGGTGGAGACTTTGGTAGCTGTACCCACCCACTTAGCCCTGTAGCTGTGACGCTCACACTGTCCAGACAGCAGCAAGGATCACGTGTTGAGAATGATCAAACTCGGAGGCTTATTGGAGTGGAATGGGTGGGAGAGGTGTTCAAAGAGCACTTCCTGTCGGTTAGTAAAAGCACGTCAATAAAAATAGATCAATGACTGCTTGTTTTCTAGGAATCTGCTTTGAATTCAGCAAAAGTCTCTTAGTTAGGCAGCATTTCTGATAGAATGGACTAGAAAGGACATGACTTATGCTAGCATTGACTGTCTTGAATGAAAATGCTCCTCTAAGATGTCACAATTTTCCCATGGACCAAAATGCAAGTACAGATACATGAAACAACAACAACAATAACAACAACAAAAACAACCACAACAACAACAACAACAAAATAGAAGTAAGAGATGCTTCCTCCCAGTCCTTCCTCCTTTTCTTGTACAGGATTCCCTGAGGTCCACCTTGGGTTTGGCTGTGGGTTTGCCTCTGTTTCTGTGCTCTCTTCCTGAAGGTTTTTTTTCCCCGTTCGTTAGGGTTTTCTATCACAGCAAGAGAAAAGCAGCTAACACAATATTTGATTATATACATCATTATTTCTATCCAAATACTAAATGAAATACAGCAATTTCAACTTCTGTATCTGGCTGTCTTGTGTTCTAGAACCCAGTCAAAGTGTTACATTATATGTTCAAACTATAAGACTAGCTCTTCTTCAAAACCTGAAGTGGCCTCACAGTCCTGACATCTCACTGGCCCCAAACTCACTGCTTTGTGTCTTCCTATGTTATCAGAAGCATTCTCTTTGTTAGGTCACTATGGAAACCGCGACTTGCCCACTCTTTGTCCTAATCCCAGGATGAGGGTAAAGCAAGTGAGACAATGGTTTCACATCTGGAAAGCCCTCTTCTCTGTCAGGTTGGGTCTCTCCTTGCATTACATGCCCTCAGTTTCATCCTTACTCCAAACTAACCTATAACATGTATGATCTGCCATTGTCCTATCTATCAGTCCTTTGAGAGACCAGTGTTATAATTTTCTTTTTATTCTACAGAATGAGAAAGTTTGAAATTACTTTAAAACTAGCATTAGGGAGAGTCATCGTGAGAATTTGCTGTATAGTACTCTCAGTGGACTGTCCCCCTGAACTCTGGGGTGCTACAGTCTCTCTCTTGCAGTGTGATGGAAAGTCTTTCCTCTTCCTTTCAAAACTACATGCTAACTTATCGTCCAGCTCTAACCATTTCATTTAAGAAAGATTTCCCCATGATTATATATTATTCATCATTCATCTTACAAATGTTTATTGGTGCTATAATTTCTACTTTTCTCTTTGTTACTATTTCTTGAATAGATTAGCTATTCTTTGAGGTGAAGCCCCTACAATAAATAAATTTTACTTTCTTTCAGGGCCTGAACTTGTCATTGAGCTCTAAATGATTTCTGTTTCTTTATCTGTGCATACGTGTGTGTGATATGCACAAGGCACATGCATGTGTGGAGGTCCAAGGACAACCATCCACAGCTGGCTTTCTCCTTCCACCACGTGGATCCTTTGTGCCACATCCAAGTTGTCAAGTGTGGCAGCAAACAGCTTTACCCACTGAGCCGTCTTGCTGACCTGGCCCTGGACTTGGTGAAGGGATCGAGACATTTTCAGTTTTAGCCAGATCTCATAGATGAGGAAACTGCTCTCCAAGAGATAACACCTGCATTTATTGGAGACGGAAAAAAAATCTTTATTTAAACTGTAACGCTGTTATTTACTGGTGACAAATAGTGAATTGTGTGACTCCTTGAGCTTCAGTGACATCACCTATAAAACTATAATACTACATCCACTGCAAAGCTTCCAGAAACTAAAAATGGGAATATATAACAAAGGATACAGGCTTAGCAAATATTCGCTATAATCATTTTGGCAAGGCTGAGTATAGAGGGCCCCCGTGCCCACCCTGGTAGAGGGAGACATCTGGTTGTGACTCTGCACTTTGAGCTTGTTCTGTTTAGCATTGCCATGTGCCAGCGGCTGTTTGCCCAGCACTGATGAGGTGACTCAGTTCGTGTCCTTGGCATCTTCCTGGTTCTTGTGCAATCTCTCCTCATTTGGGGTTACATACCCCCACATCATCCAACCCAGTGAGTGCTGAAGCAGTCATGTTTCAAGTCCTTTACTATCAAATCGGGAGAGATCGAAGGGACTTGGGGTAGTGGTAGTCTTATCTGGGGACCGTCAGGAATCCTGCATTACCTCATCTGTTGAATGTTTCAATAATTGCTGAAGGCCTCCCACACACCTGGCTTCTGGGGCATACATGATTCTTGCCTGCTGCAGGGAGTTGAGAGCTTGGGATTGTAGCAAGGACTGGTTTTTGGTTACTCAAAAACACTACAGGATGCCATTATAGAGTATCTCCAATCAAATAAAGGCAGCTTTTGCTCCTTAAAAGTCTTTGAAGTCAGAAGAAAGACAAACACACCTTTATTTAAAGAAAAATGGAAACAAAAGCTTTAGGAAACAGGCAGATACTTGTATGCATGTAGATAATCTTTATTACATGTTATATGAAATTTGAAAATGAAAATTTTTGGCAAATATGCATGCTAACACCTCTAAGTCTATATAAGACTGTCTATAACTCTTTGAACTTTTACTAGTTGGACACACTTGCTGTAAACAGTACAGGGATTAAGAAGAATACCACACAGATTTCCTGGTCTCCCTCATGGTTCTGTTAGTTGCTGCTTCTTAGGATAACTGATATTCTTGCAATTTAATAACATTCATTTTTCTTTAAACAAACTAAATATGGGCATAGTATGCAGATTTTGAAACATCCTCCTGTCAAATTTCAACTCATTGTTTGATGTTTTATAATTTTTCTTTCAGTTAGAGTCTTAGGCAGCCAAGTTGGTCTCTAACTCCCTATGCAACTGAAGATGGCTTTTCTGGATACTGTCTTCATCTCCTGAATGCTGGGATTACAGCTGTGCACCTCCATAGCTGGTTTATGACCTTGGTGCTGGGAATGGAACCCAGGGCTGAATGCAGGTGAGGCAAGCATTCTACCAATTGAGTCACACCCACAGGCCAATTATTTGATGCTTTACTCAACAAACTAAAAGAGCAAACATTGTTTGAGGCGAACAAAGACCTGGAATGAAGCTCCCTCAGGCTTGTACAGGGTTTGCTGGTCCTTTCCCTGTGATGCTCTGGTGCCTTTGTACCTGGCTGTGTCGAGCCTGGAGGGTATTCGTGAGAATGTGTCCTCACTCCCTGGGAAATGTGTCCCTTCCTGAAGAACCAGGTACTTGCTTCCCAGCAACACAGCTTAAGTAAATGCCCAACTCAGACAGTCAACATTACTGTCGCAAAAAGCTCTCCTTGTGTCACAGCCTCTCACATTTGTCATTAAGGAGCCACATACTCAGGCATGTCATAAATATTTGGTCTATGTAGACCTAGTTTGACCTCCTCGTGAGACAGCAGGGAAAAAAAAAATCTTATCTCTGTCCTTGGAAAATGTACAATTGAACGAAGGGAAAGTTTGAATGTGGCCTCTGAGAGACTTTGTTTCCCTGAAAATGAAATCATTTTGCTCTAGTCAATCAATAACCCTACATGGTCAATGTGAATCTCAGGCTCAGAAAGAGGTTATCGGCCATAACATTTCTTAGCACTTTCATAATGTTATCAGGAATTAGAAGGCAACACTTATCAAATATTTACAAGCTGTGTGGGACACAGAACACAGGGTAAACACGCAGATCTGATAATATCCAAGCTGCATTTTAACACAGATGCAAAAAAATCTCAGAAATGTTTGCTTTGCAATGATGTATTCTTCACCCTGTAAAAATTTAACTCCAGTGATGCTCTAGTGACAGGTGGAATGGGTCACAGGAGAGAGACGGTATCTCAGGTGAAAGGTCAGGATCGGCACAGGACAGGCTGCCCATGCCAGGGAGGAAGGACACACTTTTCCTAATCACAGCATATATTAAAAATGTGAAGAAAATACCATTTATTTCCATTGACTGCATATGGAAGGCATATAGTCACACACACACACACACACACACACACACACACACAACTTCTATGGACAACTCCACTCTCCTTTGTGTTGCCCCTGGAGACATTTCTCTCAATTCCATGGGAACAGAAACGTGTCTATTTTTCTTCCTTCATGGTCTGGCCAGTTTGTCTCTGTAGAGGACTCACCCCATTAAGAGTCTCCATGATCAGTGGGTCCTCTCTTATTAGACATGGCCAAAATGAAACGAACAAACAAACAAATATCCGAGAAAGATGGGAGAAGACTAAGGTAGACGTTCCAACCTTAAGGAGAAGAAATTAAAGGAATTAAGCAGACAAAGAAGAGCCCCATAGCCCCCATACCTCAACTATTACCTTGAATTTTTAAACTTAAATGACCAGGAGGCATTCTGCATGACGCTGTCTCTCCACGCTCTTTGGCCAAATCTGAGGGACAGAACTTGGCAGGATTTGAGTGGGTTTAACTGGATGGTAAGACATGGTTATGGTGGTCTGCCAGGTTAAGGACAAAGAAATGTAAATTTCCATAATAAATGAGCTATTTAAAAGTAAAATATGTTGGTAGGGCATACATACATACATGCATGCATATATATGCAAATATATTTGTAAGTGAACACATGAGTACATGTATTTTCAGAGTGTTTACACTATTTATATCTCAGCCCTTCAATCTGAGAACTCTTTGAGTCTACGGTGAAGATGGACCACAGTTAAAAATTCAAATTTGCAAGGATCATTAAAAATAAGGATAGATGGTCTTAAATAACTCTAACAAACATTTTCTTTCTAAAATTGTAATTTGTTAAATTCTTTTAAATTATGAGAATTTTAGAACTAGAAAGAACCAGGATCGATCTATCTATCTATCTATCTATCTATCTATCTATCTATCTATCTGTCTATTTTTATCTATCTCCCTACCTAATACAGTTTTAGCATTCTGATATGTCTTTAATACTGTGGGTCATGATGGGCAATTATTTTTATTTATATATATGTATGAAAAATAATAAAATATAGAACACCATAAGTTTTAAAACCAGGCTATAAAATACGAGCCATTTGCCATTCATCACACTGCGGAGTTAATGGCAATTTGCTCTGTATAAATACGAGTAAGAACACGGAGAGTCTTATAACTAATTGACTTCCTGCCCCAGGCACTCAAACATCTTTCTGCAACTCTGTATGTGTCCCTCCAGGATACCACTGCCAAAATGATCAACACAAGGACCCCAAATAACAATTTATTCTGCCCAAAGGACATTGTGCCCCGAGTCTCCTGGCCAGATGAATTGGCACAATTACATCCTTCTCTCTTGCTTCGTCCCCTCAAGATAGCCAAGGTATCGGGGCTTTACATGTGCGATGATTCAGGGCAGAAAATCTCCTAAGAAAGAACACAGGGCTGGGAGCTTCTGTTCAGAGTCTCAGGAACAAACCGATGGAGCGCAACACAACTCTCTCCCCCACCATCTCAAGACTTCACCGCCCCTCAGGCACATCCACAGATCAAGTGCAGGGTTAAATCCTTTCCTGGCTCCTAAAACAAATGCATTGGCATTAACCAACAATGACCTCAAGTTAACCAATTTCAAGATTTGTTTTTTCACCTCTACCTTCCCAACCCCTTAAGTACCAGGGCCTTAAGGGCATGGAAATAAATGTCCACCTAATCCACTCGGCTATGTGGCTCAGCTCATGGGAAAACAGAATCTTCTGCTTGAGGACGTACACTGCTCACATTGAGTTTTTGCTTGTCTAGTTTGCTTTTTAATGATTCTTTCTATTTGCTGGGCCTATTTTGCCCCAAAACTTGCGTCTTGGTAAACTTTCACCATGAAGATTGCTTTTCTACTAAATTTCCTTTGCAGGACAGATTCAAGGTGCTCCAGTGGGAGGGGCAGTGAGAGATCCTTCTAGGGAAGGCCACAGCTTACCTTCTGCTGTGCAGCAACAGGTGTGAGTCTCCTGAAAACACATCTCTCAAGGCTTGTAAGATCAAGAGGGAGCTAACAAAGAATGAAGCAGGCAAAAGAAGGTGGCTTCTTCCTCAGAGGATGCTCAGTTGTCTCAATTTCCTAGTGGTGTCCACATATTGGACAAATGACCAAGGCCTGTGTAGTATTCTCCAGGGCTTCTAGATAATAAAATCTAGACTATTCTGCAGCTCCTTGCCAGGTAATTACTCACTGCCAGGCTCTACTAACTGCCATTAGGAAAGATAATGCCTTGCTTAGTGGGAGAGGAGGTAGGAAAAAAAAAACATGTCAAATGAAATTTATGAGTAGATACTGTTTACTTGAGTTTCTTCACTGTTTCCCAATAGATGACCATAAAAATAAGACCATCGATACTAAGGTTCTATGTCACGAAGCAAAACATAACTGCTTACTTGTGAGCTCTAAGAAATCAGTACATTAGCACATTAGCCAATGCTCCGAATAAGCCTGTTCCTTGTAAGAACAGTCACTTCAAAGCATTTAAATAAAACCCTGGTCCCATGGGGCCTCCACCCTCTCCCACTTTTACTGGGAAAGTTACAGGAAGCAACCTGACATTAACAGATCTGCTCTTTGCACGCTGCCTATTCCTTTTAGTGTTCCAGGCCTTAAAACTGACGTCTTTGCCAACACCTGCTAGAAATCATATCTGTTCTATGCGCTTAGGTCTTCCCAGTTCCTCAGTAGTGAGGACGCGATAATGAGATTTTCAAATCTCGCTTTTCTGAAATACTGTTCTTTGACACTCAAAACCAGACTGCACCAAGTCACTGGCCATTTCAGCTTCGGGACATTCACCCGGGGGTCATAGTTTTCCACCAGACCTTTTATGTTATCTATCATCATCGTCACCATCATTATTGAGACAGGGTCCTATTATGCTGCCCTAGCTACTGTCCAGTTCATGATCTCAAGGTCTCAGCTTCCAAAGGGCTGAAATGTCAACTGACCCTGACTTCAATGGACCTGCTTTGGCAAATGAGGAAACTGAGGAGCACCATCTAGTCTATACTGAGTGACACCCTGCACTATTAAAACTGTTTGCGATAGTTGAGAGGAACAATTCCAAGCTGTGTATGTGTGCCAGTAGGATATGGTCACGAGGTAGGGAAGCTCACAGTAGTCAGACATGCCCTTTTAAAGCCACTCTTGATTATTGGTGACTTTTGTATTATAACCATGTCTAATATCCATGCTGCAGAGCCCCCAAAGTTAAAAGTGTTGAGTTTAGAGTCTGGCTAGCCCTGAGAGATCTGTGACTCCCAGAAAGGAGAGGGGTTTTGTGTGTGTGTGTGTGTGTGGGGGGGGTGTTTGAGAGCAAGGCCTGACTAGGGAACACAATCTGGAGAAGGCTTTGGAGATAGGGGTACGGGTAGAGAATTTTCCTAAGTTGGTTTAAGAAACATACTTTTATCAGGTTTTTATCAAAGTTTTTTTAAAAAAAAATAAAACAATAGTTTTCAGAGTTAAAAAAAAAGTGACTGGAAATTTCCCAAGACAGAACTAATGAGTTATTTTCAGATAATGAAAATATGGGCTCTATATGGGGAAATGTGACTTCCCCACCCCTATCTGAATAGCTGTATAATCTGCTTTGTTTCTGGCATCATGAGGGCACAGAGAAAAACATGCTTGACCTTGCTATGACAGGGTGCAGGAGAGTCTCATGAAGATAGGAGGCTGTGGCTAAAGTGGGGGAAATGTGTCTGGTCACGGACTCATTCATGTAAGCGCCCTTTCATTTTGTCAGCCTCCAGTAGCATCTCTAAAGAGAGTGCTGCTGAGGTTTGAATATCTGAAAAGGAACTCGAACTTCAGGCAACAAAAGGAAGGGAACACTGGAGACATTCCATCCCACAGATCTTGTGTGATCTCAAGATCTCAGTGATCTCACCAACAGCTCAGTGAGAACGGTAAATCAAACCAGGTGGCAAATCCAACAGCTTGTGTTTGAACAAGTGAATGTGTTTTCCTTTAGGTGCTAGTAACACATTGCGTTGATACCCCATGTGCTGTCTTTGATTGGTGAGCCCAGAACGTCTACCAAAACATTAAGAGCTCATTTTTGCTTCCCATGATTCCCAGGCCTTTCCTACACTTCATTGAGAAGTTTCCTTCAACTTGGGGAGTTGAAACTTAGGATAAATGTTGATCTCAGCAATGACCTAGTAAGATGTGTTTAATTCCAAATCACAGGTATCTAGAGTAATGTGTGGTGAGTTCTTCCTTCCATAAGTGCATTGAGGAGAATGTCTATGTACCTTCATCCCATCTTCAGGACACTGTAGATGCTCAGGGCTATTTGTAAAACTACTAAAAAGTAAGTAAGCCTCAACCTCAGATGGTTAGTTCTTCTGGAAGTCATTCATTTCCATGAATGTCACTATCCCCTTTCCTCATCAAGAATCAACAACAGCTTTCCTCTGTCTGTCCCAGCAGGGAAACATTACATAAAGACTTTGAGTGGTCTTTCCATTTCCCTCCTTTTTATTAAAGGGTTACTTTTCTCATTTTTAGGTGTGTGTGTGTGTGTGTGTGTGTGTGTGTGTGTGTTTATGTGCAAGTGAGTACAAGTGCTGGAAGAGGCCAGAGGTGTTGGATCCTCTGAAAGTGGACTTACACGGGTACTGGGAAAAAATTCAGGTCATGGGCAAAAATGAGTGCTCTTAACTGCTGAGACATCTCTCCAGCCCTCCCTACACATTTATGACTAAGGAGATGTGTAGTAAACTTAACAACAACAACAGCAATAGCAACTTAAATTATTTGAAATCAACCTAGTTACAAAGAGTTGTCTTTTCTCAGCAATATTCTTTGCTATATTAAAATATGTATTTTCAACCAAAAAGGCCACCCCTTTGTCTTGGGGAGGCCCAACTGCACTGCTTTTTTGGAGTCAAAGATAAGAATTTGTCTGTATGACTATCCAATAAAATCCCCTTGAGAAAGTCCCTGGCCCAAGGACCAGAAATGATTTGTGAGCATGACAAACTCACATTTCAAATATTTTCATCCACAAGACATTAGGTAAAAAGCAAGCTCCATGTTCAGTCAGAAAGGGAAACCGTTTTTGTCTCCAACATGCTGTTAATGGAAAGAACACTGAATTCAGCAACAAACCATTTCCATGACCTGGTTAAAAGAGAAGTGTTCATCTAGGTGATGTCTAGGGCTACTTGTGGGATAAGGATATTATGTCTCAGTCTAAGCTGAAAGGGAAGTTTGTGTAAAACACAGAAAAACGTGCTTCAACCCTGGGGAAGTGATTGGTCAGTGAAGTGTCTGCTTTGCAAACCAGAGGACCCGAGTTCAGATCTCCAACTCTCATGTAAAAGCCTGGCACAGCAGTGTGTTTCTGGAAGTCCAGCATTGCTGAGGCAAAGACATGGATCATTTAAAAAAAATCCTCAGAGAAACCACAGAGTGGGATTTGAGACACTGAGACTCAGAACTCAGATAGTCACCGTCCAGGTGCCAGCTGATGACCTGCGTACATAATTCATATTTGGCGCTTTCGTGTCCTTTTTCCTGCATTCCAGACCTAAGATTTACTGCATTATAAGTTCTTGTTTCTCTGGGTTGATGCAACAGAAAGGATAATCAAGAGATTGATTGGATTAATGATGATGTGAAGGAAGAAACAGCTTCCACATGGTACCACTTGACGGACAGTTGACACCTTGCTTTGCTTCTTCCTCAACCCCTCCCTCTTCTTGGTTGCCTAAAACCACGGTAGTATTATGCTTTTCTTCAGTTAGACTTCAGAATACCCGCAGTCACTTTTCCTATCTGATGGGAATGGGGAGTTCTCTAAAGGTAATTGTCACCTTTACCCTGCAAGAGGTTTAACTTTTTAGTTAGTCAGTTTGTTTATTAAAAAGATGGGCCTTGATTTTTGTGAGTGAATTGGATGCAGATTGTCAAACATTAAGGGGAGAAAAAGAATGATGGGATGTTATCGTCTGCAGAAAAAAAATATGTCGCACATGTCACGGACTGACGGGGAAAAACACACAGACATTCATAGCCAAAGACATGATGGAAGCTTAGGGGTCTAATCCCGATGCATACTTTGTTTTCTTTGTAATGGGATGTCAGTTCTGAAGAATAAACAGCCTTCCCTGAATCCAGAGTTATAAGCACTTATTTGTCTAGATAAAGTACAGAGAAGAAATATTGTACACTGTAGCACATACGTCATCTTCATGGTCTCTTGGGTAAGCAAGTCGGGATTTGTATATTTTGACTCAATGGAACACAAGTTGAAAACACAGAGAGCTCACAGCTCATGATCATGATCTGAAACAATCCAGACACGACACCCAGAATTTCATCCATATCTGAAATGCTAACATCAATTATAAGTAAAAATGCCACCGCAGGGGATGCTCACCAAGAGGCGGTGATCCTCCAGTGCCCAGAGGAAAGCACAGCTCATGGAAAAGGGCTAACTAGAAGAATTTTCCCTTTGAAAATGGTACCTGCTATTAAGTTTTAAGGTACTATGGTGACTTTAAACCCCAGTTCTGATGGAAAATCTCAAGAATGACGCCTGTCCTGATTGGCATTAACTGTTAATTGGGCATAGTCTCAAGTTGTCTGAGAAGAGAATCTCAATTGGGAGATCACAAAAGTATCTGTGGGAGATTATCTTAATATTACTTGAGGTAGGGGAGTTCGGTCTACCATGGGAGGCACACACAGTTCCCTAGTCAGGTGGCTGTGTGCTGTATAAGAAACCTAGCTAAACATGAGACTTCATGCAAGCCAACAAGAAGCTTTCCTCCGTAGTATGTGCTTCAAATTCATGCCCTGACTTTCCTCAGGGATGGGCTATGAATGGACTATGACTTGGAAGTTTAATCCGAATGGACCCTTTCCTCCCCTGTGTTGCTTTTGGACATAGTGTTTTATCATGGCAACTGAAACGAAACTAGAGCAGGTGGTTAGACCCAAATGTGCACATTGATAGAGAGGCTGACCCTTGCACTGTTCTTCTGGTCCACCCCAAAAGTAGGAGTTCACCTTGGCAAGACTCTTGGATGCTTCTGGACTCCAATCCACTTGGTTTTCTTACCAGATTTTCTTCTTTGTAAGTTAGCACTGAGGGCCAAGCATTATGCATGAGGTCTAAGGCTACAGAGAAAGCACAGGTGCCTCAAGGAAGGCAGTTTGGTGTGCTTGGTATGAAGAGGTGTAGGAGAGACCCAGCCAATCATCTTGCTAGCAGGGGGTGGGGTTCCCCGAGGGTGTTTTTTACTTATAAAGATTGCGGGCGTGCTCCCAACCACCCCTTCTGCTTTCCTGTTCTCTGCGGGAACCTGTGGTTCTGTAAGTCTATTTCTCCATTAAAGCTGTGTATATTATTACAATCTGTCTGCATTCATTTATGCGGCTAGAAAGAGGCAATGGCTGAAGGAAACTGTCCTTGCAGGCAAGACAAGAAACACGATCGTATACACACTCAGAATGTGGAACAGTGCAGCTTTAAGGACAAAGGGTTTTTGCTTTTTATTTCATTTCTTTTTTAAATTTATTTATTTATTAAGGATTTCTGCCTCCTCCCCACTACCGCCTCCCACTTCCCTCCCCCTCCCCCGATCAAATCCCCCTCCCTCATCAGCTCGAAGAGAAATCAGGGTTCCCTGACCTGTGGGAAGTCCAAGGACCACCCACCTCCATCTAGGTCTAGTAAGGTGTGCATCCAAACTGCCTAGGCTCCCACAAAGCCAGTATGTGCAGTAGGATCAAAAACCCATTGCCATTGTTCTTGAGTTCTCAGTAGTCCTCATTGTCTGCTATGTTCAGCAAGTCCGGTTTTATCCCATGCTTTTTCAGACCCAGGCCAACTGGCCTTGGTGAGTTCCTGATAGAACATCCCCATTGTCTCAGTGTGTGGGTGTACCCCTCGCGGTCCTGAGTTCCTTGCTCGTGCTCTCTCTCCTTCTGCTCCTGATTTGGACCTTGAGATTTCTGTCCGGTGCTCCAATGTGGGTCTCTTCACCCAATAATCTTTTTTTTTAATTGAGGAGAGGTGTGAAGGCAGTGAGAACAGCTTACTGTCCACCATCACATGACAATACTCACATATGCGGTGGAGAATGCTTTCTCACCTACTGGTTTCCATGGCATCAAAATGGTATAATTCCACTCTCCTGGGAACTACTTTGAACTTGACTTATGAGAACGCTGTCCCAGATCTACCTGTGACCATTGATATCTGCTCACCTGTTCATGAAGTCATTATGACCAAGTTTCTGAAAACCCATTTCTGTTTCAGTCTCCATTCAGAGTAAGTAAATGTCTTACTCTTCTGAAACTCAAATTGATCAGCCACAGTGCTGATGACCTTATGATGTTCACTGAGATTCCTAAGGGAGCATAAGAAGGAAGTCAGATACAAAGGAAACTTCTGAAAAATGAACCTAAGTTAGTTTAACCCACAAACACTTGATCTAAGCACTGTGGTCATTATCTTAACAAAAACCACCTTTTGATCTTCCAAGCTATTATTGAAACCAAAAACTGTCTTCATTGATCTAATAGGTTCCTCTCAACACTCTTTATATAGTCCAAGTCCTGAAAACTGTCAAACTATGTGAGATTAGACTGATTTCGTTGACTCCCTCCACCCCCATTCACTCAACTAGAAAATATCAGATTCAGAATCCATAACCTGAGTGGGTCCAGATGCCTTCAGAGAACTCTACCCCTTAATGAAGACATGAGCTCTCCTCTTCTAGAAAAGTCTATTGGATATGTATCTAGGTCTATGTCTAAGTGGAGACAGTGCTTGCTCCATTGTGGCAACATTCATCAGGCCTCCACGACCATTACCCAGCTCATTCCCTTTCTCCAAGGGTAGGAGCAAATTCAGTGTTTAGAGTAACGGAATGTTAGCATATACCTTTTTATTTAAACCCCGAGGTAGCTGAAAGTGAGTAGTCAGTCATGCTGGACTTTGGGGTGCTTGCTCGAAGGTTAAGCAAATATCACCGGACTTTTACTTCTTTTTCAGCTTAGCTAATGCATTTTTGGATTGTACTGATAAAAACATATTTGGCGTGGAGAAGGTAATATTGCGAGTAAATTCTGGGAATAGCACACCTCAAACACAATGTTCTGTTCCGGACACAGATAAATAAAACACCATGTGTGCTCAGAGAATCATGCCTCTGCCACGGGCACCTAGGGATCTGGGCCTGGAGGTAAGAAAATGTAGCAGGAATGTGTCTGCTGTCTTCATTCTAGGAAAGGCTGTCAGAGGGATGACATATTAGCCTCGTTCCATGCCTCCTGCCCTCCAGAGCCCGGCCAGGTCTGTGGATGGGCATCCAGGAGGGAAAATCTTTCTAAATGATAGAGGCTAGCTTCTCATTGTAGCCAGATGCCTCTGGAGGCAAGGAGCTCTGGGGCCCTAAAAGGTGCAAGGAGAGGTTTAACCGTTGAATCACTGCAGGCGCAAAATGCCAAGGAACAACTTCAAGAAGTAAGGTCTTTTATTCCATGTATTCTCGGGTCCCAGGAGGCACAGAAAAGCATATGCTCAGAGGCTACTCTTCTAAATATTTTAAAGCAGCCTGCATGGCCCCCTCTTCCAATGCACAGACAGTCACTGCTTTGGAGTGTTCTCATGGGTTATTTCAACTCTACCACCCTACCCCAATTTAGGAAAAAATAACTCATTCTACAATGTAAATGCAGATAACTTTGAATTTCTTATAAACTCCTAAATCTAAGAACAGTTGTCGACTTTTTCTGCATGTAGAAAACAGAAAGTAATTCTTACGGGGGACACTGACATTCAGGGAGACCAGACATGTATTTGTGAAACCTCCACCTTTTCAGTTTTGCCAAGGAACAGTTTCTAATGTCACCAAAGGTCCCTGGAGAGAAGGAGAAACTTCCTGGATGGAGATGGTGGGTTATTATAACCAAGCCATTGTGGCCAGGCAGGAAGGAGTGAGGTAGCATTTCTGATTCTCACCTTCCTGTTAGCCATGCTCCTCTCTGAGTGCCTGCTATGGACTGAATCTTTGGGGAACCCAACAGCAAGGGCAGCTTCGGTACTGTTTAAATACTCAAACATCACAGAACACAGGATTCAGTGTAGAGGGTTTGGGGGCGGGGGATCTGGAGGGCAAATGGGACATGTCCAGTCTTCTGTGTCACAGCACACATTGAGATTCCCCTTTGCCCTCATCTACACCTGTAGCCTGGAACACACCCCCACGTTGGAATCTAAGCAAGGTTTTATATTACCAAGGAAAATGTTTATCAGCGTTTGGGTGGAACTCAATATTTGAGTCTATTTCTAAAATAGGTTTTATAAAGAATTAATTAAATACTATTTATGCAGACATCAGCGATTTTGTAATGGAAGACTCGGAAAGCCTCCCTCCCAACAAAGAACTTTACCGGATTTCAAGGGCTCCTCCTCACTGTTTCTCTCTCTCATGGTCACATTGTGCTCTTTCCTGAGCGATCCAGGCAGTGCTTTCCTGCTCGTTTCGTTATAAATGCTCATGTTCAGGAGAATATTGGCTTGCTTTTTGGTAACTCAAAATTCCCTATTTTGTTTTAAAGCAAGGCAAATATAAGAGAGACGGTTTCAATATTAATATTCCTTGTGCAGCCTGAATCTCCATAGAAGACACGTACCTTGTCTGCAGGTACAAACCACTGTGGTGCTGGGGGAACTGATGCAGCCATGACAGGAGGTGGGGGATGGGCCAGAGGGCCATCCCAGATTCTGTGCACACAGTTTCTCTTCATCCAGGAGGAATTATTAGAAAGCTAGAGTCTAGTATTTAAACATAAATTCTCTCGTAATTTGGGGCTCTTCAGTGGAGGTTTTTCAGAGCTCAATTTCAGTTTCATCTCAAAGTGGAGTTTCAGACTTACTTGACAATAACAGATTTGCTCTCGAACGATGAAAGTGGAAGGTGTAGTCTGGACCCTTCCACCCCACTCTGACTCACTCCACTGTAGACTCAGCTTCTCCCCGAGGCTCACAGAAGCACAGAGAACTACCTTGGGGGAAATACTCTGCCGCCCAAATCTCCGTGAAAAAAAAAATCCTAGTAGCAAAAGCTGAAATTCCACTTTTGTGAAGAATTCAGTCTTCAAACTCCTGCAAGATCCAGCCATCGCTTATACCCAAACGCAACGCACAGATCAGACGGGGGTCTCTCTTTGGGTCTGGATTGTGTAGGATAGAGTTCCTTGTTACTTAGCCGGAAGGAGAATCTAGATAGGGTCATTGTGGTAAGACACTATGACCAAATCATCTTAAGGGAGGAAATGGTTTATTTGGTTTATACCCAGGTCATAATGTATGGTTGAGAGAAATCAGGGCAGGAATTCAAGAAACAACATGAAGCAGGAAACAATGAAGAATGGGTTTTTTTTTTTTTTTTGCCAGCTCATGCTTAGATAGCTTTCTTATACATCCCAAGATCTGCTCAAGGAATGGTGCCGCCAGCAGTGGACTGGAGTCTCCCACATCAATGAACAGTCAAGGCAATACTCATGGGCTAATTTGATCTGAGCAATTCTCAATTAAGATTCCCTTCTCCCTTCTCAGACAGTTTTAGGAAGTGGAAAATGGACAGTCAAGGCTGAGTAGGACCATATTCAAGAACAAAGATGGACAGTGCTGGTGATGCTCCAAACAAACTCGGGGATAGTTTCCTGAAATGAAATTCCACCATGAATCTTCACTTTAGGGACCAGGTTAAGGGGCTCTGGCAGAGTTGAGACTGTTAAATTTCTCACGGGGAGACTGAGATATGAGAAATGTTTGGGACACAAACACTGTGCCATTATTAAAGTCAAACTAAAGATCAAGTATTCTAATTCCTTTAAATTTAATTCTTTTGAGAATATTGTAGAAAATGAAGCTATTAATAGTATTAGTAAGTGTGCAGAAAATGGTAGAAGTTACACACACACACATGCACACACATACACACACACACACACACAATTAATCACCAGGAATTATACAAGTTATCTTGCGGTCTTAGTTTGGACAAGCAGAGTATTAGACAACATGTCTCAGTGACTCAATCCTGGTTATATTTCAAAGAGAAAAAGAGACTGGGGTTAGGTCATTCATATGGGATTCTCCTATGATTTACTGTTTGATTAATATTGCCCAGTGAAAGAATCGTTTTCAGATTCAACATATTGCTTTTCCCAGAAAATACATGAAGTGGATGCCTTTTGTAAGTAAAGCTCAGACTTGAACAAATTTATCAAAAGGACATATCCAGTTCAAATAATGTAAAGCTCTCCATTGGTCAGATAGTTGGGATTGGGCAAGGGAGACTCCCGAATATATTGCCTGTTATAGCCATTTCTGTGTAAATACATCTTGGGTGACAGCTTCTGGTTCTTTTACAATGGACTCTTTTTGGAAGGCATAAAGCTTTCACTATATCATGTATGTCTGTATACTTTACAGTGCTCGGTAGTAAAATATGGAGAGAGCTTGTCAGAGCGGGAGAGTGACAAGCGGTTACACATAAATTCTTCCTTATATTTCAGTTGGGAACAGAGGACAGAGAATGGTCTACAACTATCACACTTCCTCTGAAATTCTTGTCAGCAACGAACAAAGAAGATCTGAAACTACCTTATTGACTCCATTTTCCCCCGCAGAGTGATCTCTGAAAGGAGAAAAAAAATTAAAAGCAATAATATCGTAAGTAATTGGAGAACAAGAAATAGACTTTGGTGTTTGGAGGAAATGTAAAATGTGGCTTCTTTTCAGAATTCAGGTGTCCACAAGGCAGGGACCCAGCAATTTCAGTCCAGATTCCAAGGTCACATTTCTCACACAGGTGACTTTGGACAAAGCACGAGCGGGCTTTATATGTGCGGACACTTCCTGTATCACAGTTTCGCAGATATCTCAGAGATGGTCGATGGCATCGTCACCATTCTGAGTGGCAGACAAGCGGCTCCTCCGTTCAGTCTCCCCTCCGACTACTCCCTCTCCACCACAGTGTGTCATGGTTAATTTTTATAGCTCCGCGGATGTCCCCAAGCTCGTATGTTTTTCTTTCACTCAATAGCATTTCTCAGTACCTGTCATGTGCCAGGTACTAATGAACAGTCAGCGTAAACCAAATTCCCGTGTGATTTATGGTCTGGTGGGGAGAGTAGATTAAAACTGCAACCCACTTCTACCAACAAATACATACAAGAAAAATAATCACAAAATGTGATGGTTATGTGACAAGGATCAAATGTGAGTATTGACATGATAAAAGGGGCGGGGCAATGTCCTAACGTACAAGGTGGGCTACAAATGGAACTCCTGTTGTTGTCCAGTTCATTGCCTTCAGAGAGCATTCGATAAGCTTGTCTTCTTCCAGAACATTATAAGAACAAAGAGCCAGAGGATGGGGAGAAGCATTGTGCAGTGCTGTCACGTGGACACGATGGTCATGAATGCGAATGCACAGCAACTGTGGGGGCCTGCCCAAGAGTGGACAATGGGAAGTCAGTCAGCCTTCCTGTGTGGATGGGGTGCGGAGCATGAGGCCAGAGGAGACGCCCCCACCTAAGGAGATACTGATGTTTAATAACCGTTGAGTGAAGGAGAGTCATTTCTCTTTGGGTGGGTGGTTATTGGTGGGTTGCCAGTCCCCCAGTGGCATGGGTAGCAATAACTAAACTCAGTGGGCTATTAAGAAAATACGTGAAATTGAAGGGAGCCTTGTTGCAGGGGAGTTGTGAGGGGAGTTAAAAGGGAAGTAAGGTGGATATGATCAAGATACTTTGTATATATGTATGACATGTTCGGGGAATCAATAAATAAACTTAAAAAAAATAAAACAAGCAAACAATAAAGGAATCAAAACACCGCAACAAAGTATCATGTGAAGACCATGACAAACACAAACAGAAAGAATGATATGTGCAGGGTCTAGAGTAGTAAGACTTCCCAAGGCGGAATGGATTGAAAGCTGGCCAGTGTAGTAGCCATATGTTTATGTGGAGACTCGCGGTTCAGGTGAGGGGAAGCTGGGTCCCATCATAAGGCTTTGTGCCTCAACAGAAAGCCTTCTTCCAAGGAAATCCTCAGTTGGATATAAATAAGGGCTTATTCAACTTTTGTATTTAAAAATGTTCTGCCATCTGCGCCATCAATAGATTGCAGTATCAATGGAGAGAGAGAGAGAGAGAGAGAGAGAGAGAGAGAGAGAGAGAGAGAGAGAGAGAGTGAGACTGGGCAGTTGGGCAGCACAGTTGCCAGGGACTCTGGAAGACCAGAGATATCATGCTAATGCTAATGTACAGATTCAGAATATGCTTAGAGGTAGAATTAATGAAGGAACCCAGGCTTCTTCTTCTGCCCATTTCCTGCTCTTTTGATGGCTCAGCCAAAGAGTCTTCTCTCCTGCAAAGCTACTTTGAACTGAGTCTTTAGGGTTCTCTGAGCCACTATGCTAGGTGTCTACAATACAGCACACCTCAGTTCTGACATGATGTCTATATTCTGTAAGACTGTGACAATTTACACCATGGATACTTATGTTGTCCATTTTTCTACCCTCAACCTAGCCAAGAGCTCAGGACTCACGTGTGCCAGTGAAGTGTGCCCTCTGACTTCTTTGAGGGTCCTTCAAAGTCCAATAACTATCACAATTGATATTGAAAGGGCCGTGGAAGAGCTAGCATATGCCAAGGATACCTATATCTGCTAGAATTGGCTAAGAAATCTGATAGAAAGCCAAATTGATCTTTCCAAAGCCATTTCAGAAGTTCTTGACCAATAGTAGATGCTCTCAAAAACACTTCAAGTTCTATTTTCAGACCTGCTGGGACAATTGCAGGTCAGAAAGAACTGTAACACATAACTTGGCAGATGCCGTCATTTTTGACAAGGAGTTTACGTTTATCAGTGTGTGTCTAGGAACTGTTGGATGGCAGTCATAACAAAGCTGCCACCACTGCTCCCCTGCGTCATTTAAGGAAACATTTTAATTCAGCTCCATAATGATTAAGTACTCAACATGCATCAGGCATTGAGCCTGGGTGGAAGGGTAGGGATAGAGGTGAGAATATTTCCAAACTTTCACAGTCTTGTAGGAGAGACAGCTACACACCTGTTTGTATAACTAGTGATGGGTATATTGCAGTATATAAGCATGTCTCCAACATTGTGTGTAAGTACCCAGTAGGAAAAATGTATAGGATTGATGTGGGATTTCCCTCTGTATGCTATAAATATGTTTTACTGCCATTGGTTAATAAAAAAAGCTGCTTTTGGCAAATGGCTTAGCAGAATATAGCCAGGCTAGAAAAGATGTAGAGAGAGAATAGACAGAGTCCATAAAAAGCCATGTAGCTGCCCACTGGAGACAGACACACCAGGATCTTGCCAATAAGCCACAGCAACATGGCAGTACACAGACTAGTAGAGATGGACTAATTTAAGATATGAATGAGGCAGAAATACACTTAAGCTATTGGCCAAACAGTATTGCCATTAATACAGATTTCTGCATGATTATTTGGGAGTCTGAGTGGCCAGGAAATAAACAAGCAGTCTCCCCCAACATAGGATGTTTTATATATTCTTCTGGGAGGAAGAAGCATGTATATAAATTTGTCAAATGGATGCTTGGACATGAACAGTGTGTCACCCATCTCTTTATCAATGCTCTGGTGCAGAGATACCCAAGGTGTAGGGACAGAGTTACCAGACCTGCACTCTCTGGGCTCAGGTCAGTTGCTTTATCAGGACACGTGTAGTCTCTGGAAAATCACTTAACAAGTCTTTACCTCAGTTTACCCAGCTGTAAAGTGGGATAATGACAGTATATTCCTTCCAGTGTCGGCATGAGAATGAAAGGAGTATGTATGGATAGGAAAAGGTCATTCTAGGCGGAGGAGACAGTACCAGAAAACTCAGAGGATGTGAGCAGATTCAAGAAAGATCAAGCCTCTGGGGTGACAGAGTGTGGGGTGCATTTGAAAAGGGCATTGGGAACAAGGTTTGTGGCTCCGAGGCTGGAGGATTTTGAAGATGTGGTGAAGCGAAAGAAAACAAAACCATGCTCCGTGCTCTTGACAGTGAGAAGTAACAAGAATTCTTCCAGGGAGAATAGAAAGGTTACGCACAAAGGTGGAAGGCGAGGAGAGGCAGAAAATCCAAGCAGGCAGTTAGAGAGGCAACCTGGGAGAAGTGATTTACAATCTGGATCAGGAAGGCAGCACTGGGCAATGCTAGCCCACTCAGTTCAAGCTTACTGCCACCCTGGAGCTTTCTCTTCCCTTGTTTAATATTCCAGGAATTCTTCAGGAGCCAGGTTGGGAAATGCTGGCTCCTCACTAGAGCTCATTTTCAGGATGTTTTAATTTTGTCTCCTGACAGCCTTAGACATCTTTAATTCTCTACCCCTCCAGCTCAGTAGGAAATCATAAACACAAACACGGGAACTTATAAACGCTCTAATGATGGACAGTTTAGCAGATCAATAAATGGAGGATAATATGTGGAAACCAAGGATGGGCCGGGGACAGAGCTGGCTTCTTCTCATCAGGCAGCCCTGTCATAGAACTTTCGGTGATTTTCTCTCCCCTCAGAGAGGCAGGAAGCTTCCTGGGTAAAAGCAGTACAATCAAATCTATATTTGGAGACAAGTAAAATGCTGTCATTACACAATTCAGATTGGGGAAGGGCAAAACAGTGTATTTCGCCCTGAAGACACAAAGAATGAATCCTTAGAATGTGTGTCGTGGTTCTCAAGTGAGACCAAACAAATATGCAGAGTTACGTAACTGGAGATTAATGAATACTTGAGTGAGGGTGTGAGAAAGGACATAGAATAAGCCATTATACGACGAGAAGAGATAATGCATTTAGTTAAGCACAACACTGAGGGTGGGAAAAGGGTCCCCTTGTTAACCTTGACAGTGTTCCAAAGCAAATACCTTCAAATGAGACTCTGTAGTAAAGAAACAGTGAAATTTACTCAAGGTGACAACAAAATACACTGTTTGGGGAAGGTCAGCACCCTCTTCTGTGATCAGGACCGAGCCCTTCCATCATTATCGGATCTTGCCAGTGGCATTTGAAAAGAGCTGCCATTTCAACTGTAGAGTTTACTGAGTGAACTCAAAAAAATGCTTTGAATTTTCTAGAGACTGTGACCTTCAGAATAAAAAGGGGAGTCTGTGTACCTAAGGAAGGAGTACAGAACATGTCTGCAGGGGGCTCCATGGTGGACTTCCGAAGATGCTGGTTGTTGAAGTCTGAAGACTTTCTAGCCTGGGACTGGTCCTCTGTGTCAGTTGACAAAGCACTCCCGCCAATCATTCAGAAGCAATGCTAGAATTTTAACAGGCATGAAACAGACAAGAGATGCAGTCAGATGCCAAAGTCTTCCTAAACAATGGTCATGAAGATGGCGCAGACTCAGCTGTAACTAGGAAGCAGACTTATGGGACATCCTTTCAGTCACTCTCGGGGGACAAGTGCAACGGTTCGTCTTGACTGCCAACTTAACCAGACTTGGCATTGTCCAGGAGGCACATCTATGGGAGCGTTTCTAAATTATGTTAGTTGAGGTGGGAGGACCTAGCATAACCGGGAAACACCATAGCCTGGGCTGGCATCCTGGATTGTACACAAAGGAGAAAGCAAGCTGAGCACCAGCATGCATCTCTCAGCTGTCTACTGTGGATACCATGTGACCAGCTGCACAACATTATTATTACTGCAGGACCTTTCCTTTCATGACGACTGCATCCTCAAACCATGAGCCAAAATAACCCTCTCATTGATGAAGCTGCTCTTCTCAGGCATTTTGCCACAGTAACAACAGGGAAAGAAACTATTTATACCTTGCTCACATCTGACTGGGTATGGACCCGGAAGGAATATATGATAATCTAAAATATAAGCTGCAGAATAAAAGGGGGGATCAGAAAGTCTTTAAGAGCAAAAGGCAGTGAATGACTACAAGGAAATAGTGTTTTCAAACACAGCAGGGTTACTGCTTGTATGAACTCCTAGTGGCCATGACAGCAGTCACAAGACCTGCCTGCACAAACTCAAGACAGGCAAAATCTCAGCCTAGAGATAAGAGGTGGGTTTTATCCCATGATTTTTCAGACCCAGGCCATCTGGCCTTGGTGAGTTCCCAATAGAACATCCCCATTGTCTCAGTGTGTGGGTGCACCCCTCGTGGTCCTGAGTTCCTTGCGCGTGCTCCCTCTCCATCTGCTCCTGATTTGGACCTTGAGATTTCTGTCTGGTGCTCCAATGAGGGTCTCTGTCTCTGTCTCCTTTCATCACCTGATGAAGGTTAATATTCAGGAGGATTCCTATATGTTTTCCTTTGGGTTCACCTTCTTATTTAGCTTCTCTAGGATCACGAATTATAAGCTCAATGTCCTTTATTTATGGCTAGAAACCAAATATGAGTGAGTACATCCCATGTTCCTCTTTTTGGGTCTGGATTACCTCACTCAGGATAGTATTTTCTATTTCCGTCCATTTGCATGAGAAATTCAAATAGCATGGGATAAAACCTGACTCGCTGAACATGTTGGACAATGGGGACTACTGAGAACTCAAGAACAATGACAATGGGTTTTTGATCCTACTGCACGTACTAGCTTTGTGGGAGCCTAGGCAGTTTGGATGCTCACCTTACTAGACCTAGATGGAGGTGGGTGGTCCTTGGACTTTCCACAGGGCAGGGAACCCTGATTGTTCTTTGGGCTGATGAGGGAGAGGGATTTGATCGGGGGAGGGGGAGGGAAATGGGAGGCGGTGGCGGGGAGGAGGCAGAAATCTTTAATAAATAAATAAATAAATAAATAAAAAGAAAAGAAAAAATAAACATAAAGCAAAGAAAAACAGCCTACAAATCACAATCCCAGAGAACCTAGACAACAATGAGGACCCTAAGAGAGACATACATGGATATAATCTACATGGGAAGTAGAAAAGGACAAGATCGCCTGAGTAAATTGGGAGCATGGGGACCATGGAGAGGGTTGAAGGGAAGAGGAGAGAGAGGGAGGGGAGCAGAGAAAAATGTAGAGCTCAATAAAATCAATTAAAAAAAAAGAGATAAGAGGTGGGCACCAAGTACTGTGCCTAGCTGAGGATCTATAGTGTAACTGAGAGTTTCCAGGAAGGGAGAGTTGACTTTCTTTAAGGGCATGACCACTGATAAGATAAGACAACCATGCTCTCATGGATGTCCCCAAATCCAAGAGTATATGGAAGTACTTACGGAACTCAGTAGGTTAAAAAAAAAGTGAGAACACAAAGTTGGGCGGATGTGGAATAAGAGTAGATCTAGGAAAAGAGGGGGGTGGGGGATGAATATGATCAAAATACAGCGTATGACATCTCAAAGAATTAATACAAATATTTTTTTTTAAATGAATGGAAGGCAGAAAAAGCAAGAAATGATAAGACGAGGTCAGGGTGCTGTGAGACAGGGCTTGGTTTTCCAGCCGGGGGAGGGAGGGGGGCGATTTTTACCGATTTTGATTGGGAAAATTATTTCAGGAGCATGATGCTGACTGTGAGCATGCTCCCTTAGCGCGTGGGCTCCATGTTTAGACATGCAGGGCTTAACTGCTCTGTCTTTTTTCTTGAAATGTTCAGTTTCCAGCATAGAAACCTTCTTTCATACCTCCAGTTCTTTTCTTGTCAAGGATGGTATCAAGGGCTTTTCTGAATCATTTGTGCCAAGATGAAAACTCCACCTCCCCCTGGTTTAGGAGTCTGGTTGATCTGACCTGCCTTTGACCCTGGCAGAGACACAGCTGAGCACCTTTGCAATTAGTCGCAGTCCTATGCTGAAGAGGCCAGTGCAGCCAGTCTCATCTGCCCGCTGTACTCCTGCGTGAGCCTATCGCCTGTGTGTCCCAGCAGGTGACCTGGTGCTGACACCTGGTAAATCCTGACGGCCATCAATCTGTCTTTGGAATCTTCAAGCCAACCATCATAGGATATCACATTGGGGCTGACATGTTTGGGGCCAAGTCCCAGACAGGAGATGTGTGTCACCTCGGGATGACAGGATAATCAAAATGTATGATGGAAAGGGCCTAACCATCATCCCATCACTCACGAGCAAAGAGGCAAAAGCTGTCAGGGTACTGAGTCAGGTGTGGGAGAGGCAATTCCTGACAGGTGATTAATGCCAAGAGCCAGTAATCAGGCAGGTTCTGCCAAGAGAAACGGGCATGTATGGATACGTTTTCTATAGCAGTATATACCTTCCCCCACTCCTGACCTCTGGTTTGACAATTATTATAGAAAACCCTCAGAAATGACTATCTTTCTTCCTGATTCCAAATACTTATGCTTTTGAAAGAATCCAGAGATTGTTTAGTGATCTAAATCTGGAATGTTCTCCGAAGCCCAGGTCTTCACAGATGCCATACATCATGATTTTGAAAAAGGTGGTAGGAACTTTAAAATATGGGGGCTGGTAGGAAGTCTTAGTACATTTGAGTCATAACCTCAAAGGGGATTGTAGGATAGCAGCTTTATTCCCTTTCTCTTTGCTTCCTGGATGTGAGGCAAACAGTTTTCCCCGCTGTATGCACATGCCAGGAACTTACAGGAATATGAAAACAATCGGCCACTGCTTATGGATTGAACCTATCAAGCCCATGGGCCAAAGTGAACCTTTCTGCTTTTTAAGTTATCTCACGTACTTTGTCATGGCAACAGGAAGCTGATAAATTCCCTATGTATTATGTGCACCCTACACTCACACTGGAGGTAAAAAAGTATTTCTAGCCAAGCTTTGCAAACACATAATTTGGGAAAGGAATGAAATAATTTGCAGGTAGCTAGCCTTGGATTTCTGTGCTGCTTAGGGAAGCTCTCTCACCTGCCTTGCTGGTAGGAAGCCTCTGAGCAGCCAGCCTCCCTTCTAGGAGCTAGGAGGACAGAGAGATGCTTGGATGTTTGGGGAAAGCAATTCATCCTTCCCTGGTGCTGTTCATTCCCTGTTCTGGTCCTAGTTCTGCATCAACACTCATGAGTCCTGCCCCTCCCCATCTTCCCTCTAGATGAACAGTTTTCAACTTTACTTGCCTAGAAGTGGGCACCTTACTCTATCCAGAGATAACATTCCTTTTTCTGCTTTCTCTTCTTTTTAGGTTCCAGCTTCTCAGTGCACTAAGTGGTTAAAATGTGTGGAGTAAGCTGTGATGAGATAAAGGTTTACTGGTTAACTAGCATCGGTGACAGCTAATCTTGGTTGTCAATTTGACTGGAACTAGTTGGAGCCAACTAAGATGCAAGCCACTATAGCCTCCTTTTGAGTAATTTCTTGGTCATATTATCTGAAGTGGCAAAACACATCTTAAATATGGGTGGCACCTTCTGGTGGCAACTCAGATAAAAGGATAAGATAAAAGGAACATAGCCTTTTGCCTGCTTGCCTACATTCTCGCTGGCACTTTTATCTCTCCCGTTGCTCTAGCATTCCTTCCCTGATGCAGCTTTTTCAGGATTCCAATGTAGACTGAAGACCAGAAAATCCTCTGGAATATTCCAGGCCTTCAGTCCTGGGCTGTAACTACTGAGACATCCTGCCTTATGTGCTAAGCAAATATTAGATTCTCAGTATTCAAATGTAAGACTTCCAGGGTTGAAGTACCCACTCAAAATAATAAATCACACCTATATGAAAGCAATCCATCATCTCTATATTTGTTTGTCTATCTATCTGTCCGTCCATCCATCCATCCGTCTGTCTGTCTGTCTGTCTATCATCTCTATACTTCATTCTGCCAGTTCTGTTTTTATACAGAACCCTGACTAATATAGCATCTTTATTCATAGGAGTTTGAAGATAATAGGTCAAATGTCACATTCTTTGAGACCCTTTCAATTTTCCTAGCCATTTAAAATTTTTGCTTCCTGTGTAGATACAAAGAACCTTATTTAAACCTCAGATTTACTGTAATTTATAGTTTAGTCAGTTATTTGTGTCTCTCCACTGTACAACATTGGATCCCACCCCGTTGTACCCATAGTGGATGTTCCCTAAGCACTGGGAACAACATCAGCTCATAGCAGAGACTCAACACTTTTACATTTGAGTGTTCTTAGGAAAGGCAACTATCAAAAGGCAATATAATTCAGTTCAGGAAGCCTGATTGCCAACTGTTGCAAAGATCCTGTGAATGAGTGCTAAAAGCCTCCAGCCTGGAGCAGTTCAGAAGGTTGTCTTAGGTGGGATGTACTTTCCCATTCAAATATACTGCAACTGCAATTGGGGTCCCTCTGCACTAGCTCAGTTGGGTTTTATTCCTACGGTCTTCTTTACCACAGAGAGCTATTCTTCCTCCGTGACTCTTTTCCGTGATGTAAAACACAGTCTACAGGTGCTCTCTCCTGCTGCCACTCACTCGTTCCAGCGGGGACTGCATTGCCCTCCCTCTTGTTCCTGGATACTTCTCTGGGGCCTCAGGGGAAGAGCTAGGAGGGCAGCAGGGATGCCATTGCTCCCCAAGACCAGTCAAGACAGTATAACTCTACTTCTCTGTGCCCCTGGAGACTGGCTGCAATTGTTACATCTTTCTTTTTCTCATTCACTATATCATAAAAGAGTTACCTACTTGAATATAACGTCTATTCCCTAAGAGACAGACTGGAGATTCTTTCTATAGTACTTCAGCATCTCTTATATTCCCTTCAGGGTGCTGAGGCTGGGGTTCACACACACTGCTCTACAAACATTTCTCTGGCCTTGGGAGCCTCTGTTCTGACTGCCTTTATTCCTCTGTTGCTCTCCTTTCAGTGACAGGGTAGGTAGTGTCGCACTAACTTGTGCTTGGCAACAGCAATATCCTGATGCCTATGTTGTATGGATAATAGAGGCCCTTTATTCCTGATCACCAAGACTGTGCCACCGAAGGTTTTTCTGGATCCTCTTCTCTGTTGTCAACTCCTAGATTTCAAATCTACTTAGAGAGTAGTTTGAAAGGCCTGGTTTGATTTGTTTTCTCAACCAACCTATCAGAAATGGAATAGTTTATCTAATTCAGGACACAATGATGTCATACTAGAATCATATTTTTTAAAAAGATTATTTTTAATTGTGTGTATGTGTATCCACATCATGTGAGAGTATGTGTACACTAGCCAGTGCAGGTTTCTGCAGAGCCCGGAAGAGGGTGTGTCACTAGGTCCCCTGGAGCTGGAGCTATAGGTAGCAGTGAACTGTTCAGCATGGATTCTGGAAACTTAACTTGGGTCATCTTGAAGAGAGCAGCCAGCACTCTTAGCCACTGAGCCATCTCTCCAGCCCCAAGGTTATTTTTAAAACTACTATAATTGAACAAATATGATAGGTCAGATGTTTTCAATACTTTTCAATGCATAAAATAAATGCACGCTTAAAATATCATGAATTTAATGTGAAAAAGTTTGGTAAATGGAGTTACTTTTTAAAAATTCAGCTGATTCCAAAGCCAGTGTTAGGGCATGTGTTCTCAACTGGTCTTCCACCATACACCATGCGTCTGCTTGAACTCCTTGCTTAAAAGACAAAGCTGTTATCTTGCCATTCTATCATTTTACTACTGAGCCACACCTTGGTACTTTGTCCATAGCAGACACTTAAGAAGTGCGTGGTGAATTGTATCTTTTAATCTGAAGGGTTCCTGATGTAATACTTCATGTGCTTGGTGACTACGGGTTAAACAGATCAATCTATCTATAGATAATTCGAATCCATAAAGTCAGGCGGCTCACTTCCCACATCTCTCTGATCTAGAAATGGTACGGTAGGTTGTTTGTGGCAGCATTTGTCTTCTTTACCGTCTGTTGACCCTCATCTAAGCTTTCTGAATTCTCCTCTGTCATTTCCTTCCTCAGCCAGTCCTCCTGCACAATCTCGCCCAGGCCGACGCTGGAGGATCGTCACGGGATGCAGAAGCGGCTGTTACCATGCTGCCCTACACACACTCTAAGTCTGCAGGGAGAGAAACTGCAGGAAGTTATTTGTTCCTTTCTGTAGACAGGGTTAATTGGAGGCACCAAATATCCGACACACCCAAAGATTATTAAATCAAAGCCCTGACTCCTAATCTATACCATCACCACGATGAAAGCGAACCTCTCTCTTAAATAAGAACACAACTCCATTCTTAAGTGCTGTCTTTCCAGCGTGAGCAGCAAGCACAGGGTGCTTTCTGGAGACATACTCAGTGCCAGGGAAAGAAAAGCGTGGGCGTTTTGTGCCCACATGATTCCAAGTATTCTATTGGCAACTTTTAGATGTGTATTGTGACGTCCCAGGATGTCTCAGCAGCCATGTTTGAGGTTGTTTGAAAGAAAACATTCCCCAAAGAGAGTGGCACTGTTAGGAGGTGTGGCCTTATTGAAGGAAGCGTGTCCCCGTGGGGATGGACTTTGAGGTCTCTTTTGCTCAAGCTTCCCTCAGTGTGACTTTCAGTTGACTTCCTGCTGCCTTCTGGTCAAGAAGTAACACTCTCAGCTCCAGCACCACATCTGCCTACATGCTGCCATGCTCCCTGCCATGATGATACTCTGAACTGTAGGCCAATCACCCCAAGAGTTGCCATAGTCATGGTGTCTCTTCATAGCAATAAAAAAAGATAATGTTTAAAGATCAATCTTCATTAAAGATGAAATTGGGAATCCTTGAAACTTGGGATACGAGTCAATTGGTAAAGCAACTGCCATACAAGCATGGGAACCTGGGTTCGATTCTCAGTACCTTTGCAAAAAGCCAGACATGGGGCACACCCTTATACTCCAACACAGGCAAAATTTATGCAGGAGGATCTCTGAGGTTTGTGGGCTAGCCAGTGTAGCTGAGTACATGAACTCGAGCGTTACTAACAGAACCAACCAGAGGAAAGCAAGTGAAGAAGGTGCTTGATATCAACCTCTCGCCTCCACACACACCCACTCACGTGGGCACACAACACAAGCATATGTGAGAGTTAACACAAACCAAACACACACAAGCCTCAAATTTACAGCGTGAGAATGGCAGCACTAGGTATCGGTAATATTTCTTGCTTCTGTCATCATCTAAGAATTTATTCTTAGGAACCATTCGCCAAATAATGAGAAAGCAGGAGAAATCAGCAGCCTTGCAAAATCTGCCCCACAGTCAAGCAGACACAAGCTAAGTAGAGCTCACCTTTGGGGCTTGCAGTTTGTACCCCTGAGGGTAGAACATGGTCAGTTGGCTTCAGAGCCCGCAGGTGAGTATGCTAGGAACTTGTCCTGCAGAGAAGGGTCGCCACTGTGCTCTACAAGACTGTGGCATTTGATAGATGAAGTGACCCCAGGATCCTGTCTATGACACTTGAGTTTCCACAGATGGAAGGTGTTGTACAAATGTCAGATGTTGTTATACTGCTCTTGTAAAAAAAAAAATGTTCCCACTTATTGGTTTGGACTCTCCATTGAATAGTTCAGAGATGATAGCCCCTCCTGGTAATAGCAGTCAGAATAGCACAGTCAATGGCCCCCTTTTTTTCTGTACTTTGCCCAATATTTTACTGTTGTTTTTTTCCCCTTCCCTATAATCCAAGACAGCCCAGAACAAGAGAAGAAAACGTTTGCTTACAAGGCTTAAAAAGAGAAAGATACCGCACCCTCATTGTGATTGAGATAAACAGCAGGAAGGAATTTACATGAGTGTGTCATAAAGAAGAAATCAGAATTTTCTTTTTTTGGTCTTTTTTTGTTTGTTTGTTTGTTTTGACACAGGGTTTCTCTGTAGCTTCAAAACTTGTCCTGAAACTAGCTCTTGTAGACCAGGCTGGCCTCAAACTCATAGAGACTCACCTGCCTCTGGCTCCTGAAGAAGTCTGTCACTACTGCCCGGCCAGAATTTTGTTTTTAATGTCTAGAATAGGATACATTTGTTTTGTGAACTCATTCTAACGCACAGTGTGATGATGCAGCCATTGTGTTTTGAGATATGCACAGTGTATTGAAAGGAAACTCAACAGACACAAAATTCTCAGTCTAATACAATCTTTTTTTAAGACAATTGTCTGGTTCCAGAATAATTCTCTTTAGTAAGTTGTACCACCCACCTGAGTTCACTGGCTTCTCATATGTTCTTCAGAACTATGCAATAGAACACTAGAGAGATGCCCATCGTGTGACACTTGAGCCACTGAACTTCACAATAGTAATGTTCACACCGTTGCTCACACAAGTAATAGTGCTTCTTCGAGAAGCAGGCTGTCTTTCCTCTTCATCTTCTGGTTTGGCTACAACTTGAATTTGTTTGTAGTGTTAGGAAAATGTTGGGATAGAGAAATATGATTTTTCTTTTCTCTATGGAATTTGAAGGTCTCAAGTAGCCTATAGGTTTCTTTTTTTTTTCTCTTTTTATTCTTTACTCTTTGGGGGGGGCACCACCCAGCTCCCAAATAAATACACACAGAGACTTATCATTACTTACAAACGCCCATCCTTAGCTTGGCTTATTTCTTGCCAACTTTTCTTAACTTAAATGATCCTGTTTATCTTTTGCCTCTGGGCTTTTACCTTTCTGTTTCTGTATACCTTTCTTTACTTCTTATTTTGTGTCTTGCTGTGTAGCTGGATGGCGGGCCCTTCAAGTCCTCCTCACCTTCTCCTTCTTTTCTCTTAGATCTCCTCCAAGACTTCTCCTATTTATTCTCTCTGCCTGCCAGCCCCACCTATCCTTTCTCCTGCCTTGCTATTCGCCATTCAGCTCTTTATTGGACCAATCAGATGTTTTAGACAGGCAAAATAACACAGCTTCATAGAGTTAAACAAAGGCAACATAAAAAGAATGCAATGCATCTTTGCATCATTAAAACAAATATTCTATGGCATAAACAAATTTGACATATCTTTAACTAATATTCTACAACATAAGCCCAGCTGGCCTCAAGTTCTCTGTGTAGCAGAAAACCACCTAAACTCTTGACCCTCCTGTCTTCACTCCACAGGCGCCAGGATCACTAGCATGTGCCACCCACACTATATCAGTGTATGTGGTGGTAAAGACTGAACCCAGGGCCTCGGGAGTGCCAGGCAACCACCCCACCAGCTGCTCTGCAGTACCTGCCCTGTTTGGATTTCTGAAGGGACAAAAGGAACACGAAATCCCCTTTGGATTCTTTGTCTAGACAGCATAGGAGTGGTTATGTGAATGCGTAAGGATGTGTGATCCAGCTCAGTGAGCTGCTGGAAATTCGCCTCTTTTCTCATCTCATTTGGGATTAAGTAAGACCAGGCAGATAGTTCAAAGGTACGTATTATGGTTTGGATGAGAACTGTCCTTTATCGGCTCTAGTATTTGAACACTTAGTGCCCAGTTGGAAAGTTCTAGGAAGTGGCGCATTGCTGGAGGGGGTATGTCATGGTAAGTGGGACTTGAGAGTTTAAAGCCTCCTGCCACTGCTAGTTCACTTTATCTTTTTCAAGTTTGGGACTGGGGATGTGAGCTCTCGAATACCTGCACTGACTGCCATGCCTGCTGCTTGCTGCTGTGCCATCCCACCGTGATAGGCTCTTAAGGCTCCCTTGTATACGTAGAGTATACTCTTGAACTAGGAGTCACAATGAACTCTTGGTCCCTTTAGTTGCTTTTGACAAAATATTTTTACCCCAACAAGATGAAGAAACAAACAAACAAAAAACCCAAATAGGCACCTTATGCTCTTAAACATTCAGAGTGAATTGCGCTTCTGTTAGTCTCCATTCATATCAGTGGCTTCATACAAACTTGCTAAATGGCAGCCTCTTTTGCTCTATAAGTTGTCTTGTTTTCAGGAAAATCTACACAGTCAGATACCCAAGTTCTGGCATGCCAACATAACACAACCAAATAAACACTCTGATCAAAGAAAACAGCAAGTCCAACAAACTCTCATCACAAAACATTCAGGAAATATGGGACACAATAAAAAGACCAAACCTAAGAATAATTGGAGTAGAAGAAGGAGAAGAAGTGCAGCTCAACGGTACAGAAAATATACTTAATAAAATTATAGAAGAAAACTTTCCCAACCTGAAGACAGATGTGCCTATGAAGGTTCAAGAAGCATACAGAACACCAAATAGGCTGGATCAAAAGAAAACATCCCCTTGCCATATAATAATCAAAACACAAAATATACAGAATAAAGAAAGAATATTAAGAGCCGCAAAGGAAAAAGGCCAAGTTACTTATAAAGGTAAACCTATCAGACTTACACCTGACTTCTCAATGGAAACCATGAGCCAGAAGGTCCTGGATAGATGTTCTCCAAAAACTAAGAGACCACGGATGCAAGCCCAGACTACTATATCCAGCCAAACTTTCATTCACTATAAATGGAGAAAACAAAATTTTCCAGGATAAAAACAAATTTAAACAATACGTAGCCACAAATCCAGCCTTACAGAAAGTAATAGAAGGAAAATCACAAACCAAGGAGTCCAACAATGCCCACAATAACTCAGACATCTAGAGACTCTTCACCAGCGCAAATCAAAGAAGGAAAACACACAAACCCTACTACTAAAAAAGTGACCGGAGTTAACAACCACTGGTCATTAATATCACTTAATATCAATGGGCTCAACTCACCTATAAAAAGGCACAGGCTAAGAGATTGGATAAGAAAACAGGATCCAACATTCTGCTGTCTACAAGAAACACACCTCAACCACAAAGACAGGCACCTACTCAGAGTAAAGGGCTGGGAAAAGGCTTATCAAGCAAATGGACCTAAGAAACAAGCAGGTGTGGCCATACTAATTTCTAACAATGTTGACTTCAAACTTAAATCAATCAGAAGAGATGGAGAGGGACATTTTATACTCATAACAGGAACAATTCATCAGGAAGAAGTCTCAATCCTGAATATCTATGCCCCTAATATAAAAGCACCCACGTACGTAAAAGAAACATTACTAAAACTCAAGGCAGCCATCAAACCGCACACACTAATAGTAGGAGACTTCAACACTCCTCTCTCACCAATGGACAGGTCAATCAGACAGAAACCTAACAGAGAAATTAGAGAATTAATGGAGGTAATGAAGCAAATGGACTTAACAGACATCTATAGATTATTCCACCCAAAGAGGAAAGAATATACCTTCTTCTCTGCAGCTCATGGAACCTTCTCGAAAATTGACCACATACTTGGTAACAAAGCTAACTTACACAGTTACAAAAAAATATTAGTAACCACCTGTGTCTTATCAGATCACCATGGATTAAAGTTAGAATTCAACAACAATGCTACCCCCAGAAAGCCTACAAACTCATGGAAACTGAACAGTCAACTACTGAACCATACCTGGATTAAGGAAGAAAGAAAGAAAGAAATTAAAGTCTTCCTTGAATTCAATGAAAATAAAGAAACAACATACTCGAACTGATGGGACACCATGAAAGCAGTCCTAAGAGGAAACTTCATAGCACTAAGTGCCCACCTAAAGAAAACAGAGAAAGCACATATTGGAGACTTAACAGCCCACTTGAAAGCTCTAGAAAAAAAAGAAGCAGACTCACCTAGGAGGAGTAGAAGACTGGAAATAATCAAATTGAGAATAGAAACAAAGAAAACAATCCAAAGAATCAATGAAACAAAAAGCTGGTTCCTGGAGAAAAATCAACAAGATTGATAAACCCCTATCCAAACTAATCAAACGACAGAGAGAGAACACGCAAATTAATAAGATCAGAAATGAAAAGGGGGACATAACCACAGACACAGAGGAAATTCAGAGAGTCATTAGATCTTACTACAAAAGCCTGTATGCCACAAAACTGGAAAATGTAAAAGAAATGGACGCTTTTTTAGATAAATACCATTTACCAAAACTAAACCAGGACCAGGTGAACAATCTAAACAGACCTGTAAGTCACGAAGAATTAGAAGCTGTTATCAAAAACCTCCCTACCAAAAAAAGCCCAGGACCAGATGGTTTCAATGCAGAATTCTACCAGAACTTCCAAGAAGACCTAATACCTATACTCCTTAATGTATTCCACAATATAGAAACAGAAGGGTCATTACCAAATTCCTTTTATGAAGCCACAATTACTCTGATACCAAAACCACTCAAAGACTCAACCAGGAAAGAGAACTACAGGCCAATCTCACTCATGAATATCAACGCAAAAATCCTCAACAAAATACTGGCAAATCGAATCCAAGAACACATCTGAAAAATTATCCATTATGATCAAGTAGGCTTCATTCCTCAGATGCAGGGCTGGTTTAACATACGAAAATCTATCAATGTAATCCAGCATATAAATAAACTGAAAGAAAAAAACCATATGATCATTTCATTAGATGCTGAAAAAGCATTTGACAAAATTCAACATCCATTTATGTTAAAAGTCTTGGAGAGATTAGGGATACAAGGGTCATACCTAAATATAATAAAAGCTAAATACAGAGGGCCGACAGCTAACATCAAATTAAACGGAGAGAAACTCAAAGCCATCCCACTTAACTCAGGAACACGGCAAGGCTGTCCACTCTCACCATACCTCTTCAATATAGTGCTTGAAGTTCTAGCAATAGCAATAAGACAACATAATGGGATCAAGGGGATTCGAATTGGAAAGGAAGAAGTTAAACTTTCGTTATTTGCAGATGATATGATAGTGTACATAAGCGACCCCCAAAACTCCACCAAAGAACTTTTAAAGCTGATAAACAGCTTTAGTAATGTGGCAGGATACAAGATCAACTCCAAAAAATCAGTCGCCCTCTTATACACAAAGGATATGGAAGCAGAGAGGGAAATCAGAGAAGCTTCACCATTCACGATAGCCACAAACAGCATAAAATATCTTGGGGTAAATCTAACCAAGGAAGTGAAAGATCTATTTGACAAGAACTTTAAGGCATTGAAGAAAGAAATTGAAGAGGATACCAAAAAATGGATGGACCTCCCTTGCTCTTGGATTGGGAGGATCAACATAGTAAAAATGGCAATTCTACCTAAGGCAATTTATAGATTCAATGCAATCCCCATCAAGATCCCATCAAAATTCTTCACAGATCTGGAGAAGACAATAATCAACTTTATATGGAAAAACAAAAAACCCAGGATAGCCAAAACAATCCTATACAATAAAGGATCTTCTGGAGGCATTACCATCCCTGACTTCAAACTCTATTACAGAGCTAAAGTAATGAAAACAGTGTGGTACTGGCATAAAAACAGAGAAGTCGACCAATGGAATCGTATAGAAGACCCGGATTTTATCCCACAAACCTATGAACACCTCATTTTCGATAAAGGAGCTAAAAGTATACAATGGAAGAAAGAAAGCATCTTCAACAAATGGTGCTGGCACAACTGGATGTCAACCTGTAGAAGAATGAAAATAGACCCATATCTCTCACCGTGCACAAAACTCAAGTCCAAATGGATTAAAGACCTCAATATCAGCCCGAACACACTGAACCTGATAGAAGAGAAAGTGGGAAATACCCTACAACAGATGGGCACAGGAGATCGCTTCCTATGTATAACCCCAGAAGCACAGACATTAAGGGCAACATTGAATAAATGGGACCTACTTAAACTGAGAAGCTTCTGTAAAGCAAAGGACATGGTCACTAAGACACAAAGGCAAGCTACTAACTGGGAGAAGATCTTCACCAACCCCGCAACAGACAAAGGTCTGATCTCCAAAGTATATAGAGAACTCAAGAAACTAGACTTTAAAATGCTAATTAACCCAATTAAAAAATGGGGTACTGAACTGAACAGAGAATTCTCAACAGAAGAAGTTCAAATGGCCAAAAGACACTTAAGGTCGTGCTCAACTTCCTTAGCAATCAGGGAAATGCAAATCAAAACAACTTTGAGATATCATCTTACACCTGTCAGAATGGCTAAAGTCAAAAACACCAAGGATAACCTTTGCTGGAGAGGCTGTGGAGGAACGGGTACCCTCATCCATTGCTGGTGGGAATGCAATCTTGTGCAACCACTGTGGAAGTCAGTGTTTCGGTTTCTCAGGAAATTCGGGATCAACTTACCCCTGGACCCAGCAATACCACTGTTGGGAATATACCCAAGAGATGCTCTATCAAATGACAAAAGCATTTGTTCAACTATGTTCATAGCAGTATTATTTGTAATAGCCAGAACCTGGAAACAACCTAGATGCCCTTCAATGGAAGAATGGATGGAGAATGTATGGAATATATACACATTAGAGTACTACGCTGCGGTAAAAAACAATGACTTCTCAAATTTTGCATGTAAATGGATGGAAATAGAAAACACTATCCTGAGTGAGGTGTCCCAGACCCAAAAAGATGAATATGGGATGTACTCACTCATAATTGGTTTCTAGCCATAAATAAGGACCACGGAGTTTACAATAGGTGAACCTAAAGAAGCTAAGTAAGAAGGTGAACCCAAGGAAAATCATATAGTTGTCCTCTTGGCTAAGGGAAGTAGACCAAATTTCCGGGGAGAAAATGGGATCTTGGGGGTGGGGTGGGATGGGGGTAAGGGGAGATGGGGAGAGAAAAGGTAGAAGGGAAGGAGGGGGGACCTGGGAAACAGGAGAATTGGGATAAAGGAAAGGTGGATAGGGGAGCACGGAACCACAATTCTTAGTTAAGGGAGCCACTTTAGGGTGGGCAAGAGACTTGACCCTAGAGGGGCTCCCTAGTGCCCAAGATGAGGTTCCCAGTTAGTTCCTTGGGCAGTTGAGGATTGGGAACCTGAAATGACCCTATCCTAGAGCAATACTGACGAATATCTTGCATATCATCATAGAACCTTCATCTGGTGATGGATGGAGATAGAGACAGAGACCCACACTGGAGCACTGGACTGAGCTCCCAAGGTCCCAATGAGGAGCAGAAGGAGGGAGAACATGAGCAAAGAATTCGGGACCACGAGGCGTGCATCCACCCACTGAGACAGTGGAGCTGATCTACGGGGAGCTCACCAAGGTCAGCTGGACTGTGACCGAAAAAGCATGGGATAAAACCGTACTCTCTGAACATGGGGAACAATGAGGGCTGATGAGACACCAAGGACAATGGCAGGGGGTTTTGATCTTACTTAATGTGCTGGCTTTGTGGGAGCCTAGCCAGTTTGGATGTTCACCTTCCTAGATATGGACAGAGGGGGGAGGACCTAGGACTTAATGCAGGGCAGGGAACCCGGACTGCTCTGTGGACTGGAGAGGGAGGGGGAGAGGAGTGTGGGGAGGGGGAGAAGGGTGGGAGGAGGGGGAGAAGGGTGGGAGGAGGGGGAGAAGGGTGGGAGGAGGGGAAGGGAAATGGGAGGCTGGGAGGAGGTGGAAACTTGTTTTTTGTTTATGTTTTTTATTCTTTTCGCAATAAAAAAAAAAGAGTGGGAATTCTGACCCAATTGAAGCTAGCATTTTACTATTTGGGTAAAAAAACCCTATAAATTTTATTTATTTATAAAGAAAATTTATCTGACTTTTGGCATAGCCAAAATATGCACTGAAATTTTTTTCTCTCTCCTAACTTAAAAGCTTAAATCTAAGAACACTGCATTCTCAACTCTATTACAGATTCACAATCCATTACTTGAGTATAACAGGATCTATACAATTATGTCTATAACTTCTGTATCAAATTCTTACTGTGCCTTTATTCTAGAAGGAAATACAATCTCCACTAATTTATTATTAGAAGATGGTAGGAAGTAAGGGGTTCTTTATAGAGGGTTTCATAAGCCCTGCTAAGGAGGTGTAGAGTGCATCAGAGGAGTGGGATGCTAAATTTGTATCTCAGAGAATGAGTTTGGGTAGCAGCATACAGGAAGAGATGACAGCAGAAGAACCATGATGAGGTTCCTATGCCAACTTAGACATGCTGAGCTGAGGCAGTTGCCTTGGGGACACAGGGACGACATAGCTATGAACTTACTTAGAGAATCTGATAGAAGATTATTACAGGGAGTTCATGTTGGGAGGGAGGGAACAAGAGAAAGATATTTTATAATAAAAAAGAGATCACTGGATGGGTGGTGGTTTCAAATGCCTTTAATCCCAGCACTCGGGAGGCAGAGGCAGGCGGATCTCTGGAAATTTGAGGCCAGCCTGGTCTACAAGAGCTAGTTCCAGGACAGGCACCAAAGCTACAGAGAAACCTTGTCTCAAAACACTAAAGAGAAATATATATATATATTTCTCTTTATATATATATATATATATATATATATATATATATATATATAGAGAGAGAGAGAGAGAGAGAGAGAGAGAGAGATATCACTGTGAGGCTCCGGAGTTCAAGAGATGAGTGCAGAGTGTCTGAAGCTGTGTCCTAGGGCCATGTGCTTTGATGGATCAGGCTATGAGGAGTGGAGGAAGGAAGAAACGTGGACAAAAGGGAAGAAAAGTGTGGAAATTACTTTCTTGTTTTTTCATGAAATCTATTTGTGAGAATTTTCTCCCTAGGGTTGGGGCTAAGCCATGTCTACCCTCCTTCTAAGGTCCCAATGACAAACCAAAGTTTGATTCCCCTGAAGTAAACCCAATGAATTTATCTGATGAGGAGAAATGGATGAAGGTTTGCTCATTAAAGTGTGGATAATCCCAAAGCAGCCACACTATAAAGTCTGCACCCAGCATAGATAATGGCTTTTCCATAGTGGAGGCCCCTTTCTCCTGTCTTCCCCAGGGCAGAACTGGTTAGGAAGGGAAGCTAAATACTCAGACGAGGGTCCCATGACCTGCCTTGCCCTCCTTCTATGAGGGAACATCAACAGTAGACAGGACCTGCTGTGATGATTCCTTATAAGCAGATTCAGCTAAACTCATGAAGGTAGCAACAGTTTAGCTCAGAGACCGGGGAGATAGCAAAAAATTAGCTTTTTGTCGAAGCCAGGAGAGAGCATATAAGCCCAACGTGAGTGAAACTAAGCAAAACACATTACAAATGTGTGCCTGGAGCTTTCTGTTGGGAGAATTTTACCTTTGACTTGTATTTTTCAATGAGGTGCCTTTCTGTCTCCCTAAGGTACATTTGACACTGTCTTAGGGGACATTTTTGATTGCTGTAACTAACATGGGGCTTCTGGCAGGAGAGGCCAGAGGTTCTGCTAATGTCCCTCAACATACAGGGGAACAATCACCTGACTGAAGATGTTAATGGAACCGAGGGTGAGAGATTCCTGCTTTGACAATTGAGCTGGCAATTTTGTTGAAAGAGCTGAAATCATCCTTAAATTGCTTTTCTCATCAAGAAACACCACAGAAGGACCTTGAAGTAATGTAGGGGAGGACCTTGGTATGCTGGCTGGGAAGTCCATTCCAGTTAGTTTTTCTCGCTCAAAAGGCCACTTATCTGGCCAACAGCCCTTATGCACACAGAGGCACATTGAGGGCTTCAAGAACATGCCACACATTGACCCAGTGAACCCAATGTGGAGGATAGCCATGGGTGGAAAGACATGTTCAATATTACAGACAGATATAGATAGAAACTAGATAGAAACACAAAGGTCACGGGGAACAACTAAAGCTGGAGGCATGGACACAAATGTGAAACATGGCTACTGCAATGTTACATACGAATGCAGAAATGTTGCACATTGTCAACCCAACACAATCTAGACTCACTTGGGAAAAGATTCTTAGTAAGTTCATCTAAGTCAGGTTGGCCTATGGGTATGTCAGTTGGGATTCCATGTCACTCTGCAATGCAGAATCCCAACTTCTTTTTTAAGTTAAAATGCTGTAAAGTGTGATTTTTTTTTAAAAAAATCCACTTTTAGATGAACCTCTCTTCACCTTTAATGATCTTTCAGCCAAGTGCTCTCCTGTTTTGTTTTTACTTTTCTAAATAGAAGGAATATACAGAATGGCTTGACCAATGAGGATTTATCATTCTTTGCCTCTATTCTCTTTATGAAATTCCCTCATTCTGATCCTTAAAGTCCTTGGATATATTTATAAAACGCTGTCTGAAGTCTCCTTGTGCTTCTGCTAAGTTGCTTTTCTCAGGGAATATCACAATGGGGGGGGGGGCGGTTGGTATCTGGAGAAGACATACAAAACATGCTTGTGTTTTGTAATGAGATCTAGGCATCAGGAGCTACAATTCTGGGATGCTTCCTGCTATGGATATTTGATTCTACCCTTGCTCAGTGGGGGTTTGGATCTCCATTTGTTGCTACCCCAATCTTGCAGTTCATGGATCCACTGAGTGAGGCATCCATCTGGGTTTTGGAGTTCAGATGCTGACTGGCCTCAGATTGGTGCAGTGAGGAGCTAATGTACTGGCTGGAACTCTGAGCTCAGACTCCAGGCAGACCAGAATCTGTGTAGTGGGAAGGATGAATGACAGGTGACCAGACAAGGGAAGGGGACTGGCTCTGGGGCCTCTTAAGCAGGGTCATTTTTGGTAGTAGTAATTGCTTTCTAAGTATTACTATATAGTTCAGAATTGGACCACACAAATGACTGATTGCTTTTGTTTTTTGGATTTTCATTTGTATAGTATTCTGTCACATAGCGCTGTGTGACCTAAATTGCAACAAGAAGCAATTTAAAGCGGGAAGGGTTTCTTCTGGCAGAGAGTCTGAGAGGAATCTATCCACCCTGGTGGTGAGTGGACAGAAGCGAGAGAGGGTACCACAGATAGAGCAGGAAGCAGCTGGCCTCCATTGCACCTGCAGAAACAGGACAGGAAGTGGGGTTGGGCAATAAAGCCTCAAGCCTCATCCCCACGATGTACTTCCTCCAGCAAGGCTTTACTTCTTAGAGGTTTCACAGCCTTCATAAACAGCTCTCCTAGCTGAGGCCTAAGTGCTCAAACATGGGAACCTGTGGGGAGACATATCACAGTCAAGCCACACCACCAATACCTGACAAAAATTCATCACCAACTCCATCCAAAGATCTTCTGAAATCAGCCCAGCTCCACCAGGTAACCTACTGGCTTCTTTATCCTACAGGCATCCTGCTTGGAGTTACCTACTTCTTGTTATAGTCTGAACTGGTTGCTTCCTAGGCTTGTTCACAGCAGTAGACATGAATAACAGCTTTGTCCTCTGTGGGATTTTCTTTTGCCCTAGGTTTCACTAATGTCCTTTTCTGATTTACTTGACTTTGTAGATGTCCTGTATCTTCCAATGCATGCTAACGGTTCATGGAAGAAGTAGATTAGCTAGGTATATACGTTTAGTGTGGAAATGGTTTTTAGAGCTGGGTGTGGTAGTGTACTGTACACCTTTAATCTCAGCATTTGGGAGGCAGATGCAGGTGGAACTCTGTGAGCTCAAGGCCAGTCAGCTCTACATAGTGAGTTCTGTGACAGTCAGTGCCATATAGTGTGACCCTATCATGAAACAAGACCACACACACACACACACACACACACACACGAGCATTTAGGTCAGGCCCCTTCTTGCTTCTAGAACCCAGAATGGAAACTGGTAATTCTACCTCTGAGCTCCACACAGCCGATGAAGCTGGGAGTTCTGATGCCATTTGATTCTCCATCTTCCTAAGAGCAGCTTGTTGTCTCTGACAGTCTGAGTCTCACTAGACAATAGATTGATGTAGGCACTTTTCAGTAGTTTCATTGGGCATCCTGGTTTGGCATCAGTGTGACATTTGTTTTTGTTGTTGTTGGAGTTGTCTTCACTTTTATTAACTTTCCTGTTTGCTCTCTTTATACCTCTTATTAATATTAGCATTGGGGCTTTTCCAGAAGAAATGTCTTTAACTGTTCGTATTGCCTCTTCTGTTTTTTTCACGTAAATAGAGGAGGGAAGAAGTGAATAGAAGAGGCCAAACTGTGATGAGACATCCCATCACTCTTTACTGAGGATACCCCAGGACCAGCTTCCATCCCCAGGCTTGCTCTGCTGGTGTGTGATGGCTTTGAAGGACGTCAGGATTCCATGTCCATCCTGCCTTGAGTTGGGTTTTCAGCTGAGCTTCTCCGAGAAGTTCAGCTTAACAGGAAGCAATTCCTAAACACGTGCCTCTGTGGGAAGGCAGAACTCAGCATATCTCGTCACCGTGCTTTGGGTAGTATCTTTCAGGAGCTCTCTGGATTTCTAAGTTCTCAGTGCCTCTTTAGAGGTGTGTACATGCTTTATATTGGACTTCCATGACACCTGCGGAAAGCCACTCAAACATGCATGTTACCTTCCGGATGTTAGCATTGACAGGGGACAAGGACAAGAGGGAAAATGCTTGCCCTGCATAACCTTAGATGAACTATTACCTGTCCCACTCAGATGCAAGCATTCCTGGAAGGTTATCTTTTATGATACAGAACATGCTGTTTTAGTTTTGTTCTTCACTATGCTGTGGAAATCATTGGCCTTTCAATCAGCTGTTGAAACTTGACCACACAACCCTTGATCTTTGATTCAGTTAACATCAAACTCTTTTTAGAAGACAGTTTTATAAAAATTACCTATGTACCTAATGTATTCCAAATCTTCCATCCAGTGTGAGGAATGAGCCTTCTCAAGGACCAAAGGATCATTCTGGATGTCTACACTGATGATGATAACTAGGCATTTTTGGTATGCATACTGATTTATTATAAAATTATATTCATTAATAACAGTACTTGAAAATATTGCTTAAAATTATAATTTTTACTCCACATATGAAGAGAATAAGGCTCAGGACAGTGTGTGAGACTATTTTCCTGATGTGGGATTTCCCTCTGTATGCTGTGAATATGATTGGTTAATACATGAACTACTTTGGTCCTATAGCAGAGCTATAGGGGAACAGAGCTAGGCAGGGAAAACTAAAAGGAATGCTGGGAGAAAGAAGAGTGGAGTCAGAGAGAAGCCATGTAGTCCCTGCCGGAGACAAATGCCAGAACTTTACCCAGAAGCCACAGCCATGTGACCATACACAGATTAATAGAAATATTAATAGAAATATAATAATTAATATGTAAGAGTTAGCCAATAAGAAGCTAGAGCTGATGGACCAAGCAGTGATTTAACTAAAACAGTTTCAGTATGATTATTTCGGGGCTAAGTGGCTGGGAAGCAACAAGCGGCCCCTTTCCCACAACATTTTCCTACTATGTTCTAGTAAGAGGATGAGTGGGAGGCTGATAATATGGCTCAGAGGCTAGACTACTTTCTGTCCAAGCATGAAGACCTAAGGTTGAACCCCCAACAATTCATGTAAAGTTGTATGTAGTAGCACAAGGTTATAACAGAAGTGCTTCCATGGAAGATACAAATGGAGACTCTTTTCACACTGGTGGGCCAGCTAGACTTCCACATGCAGTGGTGCACAACAAGAGGCCTTGCTTCAGTGGAAGACAGAAACCTCTGACCTCATGTACCACAGCATGTGTATGCCATAGTCACATGCTTGCACGCGCAGACACACACGCACACACACACACACGCACAGACACACACACACACGCACAGACACACACACACACACATACACACACACAGACACACACACACATACACACACACACAGACACACACACACACTCACACACACACATACACACACGCACAGACACACACACATACACACACGCACAGACACACACACACACACACGCACAGACACACACATACACACACAGACACACACACACATACAAACACATACACACACACATACACACACAGACACACACACACAGACACACATACAAACACATACACCCACACACACACGCACACATACACACACACACAGACACACACAGACACACAGACACACACACACACATACACACACACACACACACACACACTAAACAGAGGACTGGAGAGATGTTCCCATTACCCATGTCAGCACTGCAGCTGTCAATCATCTGTAACTGTTGCTCCTGAGAATCCAGTTCCTTTTTTGGCCTCTGGAGACATTTGCATGTACACACACACACACACACACACACACACACACTCATTCACACACATACACACACACATTTTGAAAAAGCCTTTAAGAATCCTACTGCATGTACTGGCTTTGTGGGAGCCTAGGCTGTTTGGATGTTCACCTTCCTAAACCTGGATGGAGGGGGGAGGACCTTGGACTGCCCACAGGGCAGGGAAACCTGACTGCTCTTTGGACTGGAGAGGGAGGGGGAGGAGAGTGGGGCGTGGGGAGTGGGGGAGGGAGAGGGAAAAGGGAGGCGGGGAGGAGATGGAAATTTTAATAAAAAAAATTTTAATAAAAAAAAAGAAGAAGAAAAGAAAAGCCAAGTAGCTTGGATGCTCAGCATTTACCCCACATTCAATGCCTGTTATATTCATGCTATTTCTTAAAATATTTCTATTAAACTACATAGGTTGAAAGAAGAGAAGAGACTAAGGATGTGAGGCAGCAATTCTCAATCTGTAGGTCAAGACTCCTTTGGGGGTCAAATGACCCGTTCACAGGGGTCACCTAAGACTTTTAGGAAAAAAAAAAACAGATATTTTACATTACAATTTATAACAGTAGTAAAGTTAGTTATAAAGTAACAATGAAAATAGTTTTATGGCTGGGATAACTACAATGTGAGAACTGTATAAAGGGTTGCAGAATCAGGGAGGATGAGAACCACTGAGTGAAGGAACAAGAGAAGGGAGTTTCAGCAAACTGAAAGAGTGGATGGGCAGCCTTCTTGCTTTCTTACCTTCCTTGCCTTGGGAGTCAGTCGCCATGTGTCACCTGCCCGGAAATGTGAGCATTTTCTTGATATTGTGAAGTACTGAGTCTATGTAGCAAGAAGTTCTTAAGCTGCCATCATGAAAGACTGTTTTCTCTGACATGGACGAGTTGCAGTGAATCACCTGGAATGGAAATCACCTGCGTTTCATCAGTTTTCTAGCCCAAGGGAAAGCAAGCTTACTGCGTTGTGGTGTGCATACCAGTCCTAAATCCTTGTGGACGTTTGAATGAACAGCTTCCTCAGAGACTTGACCCACGACCACACCTTATCCTTGGCCGCATGGCTCCCGTGGGGTCTCTGGCCTCTCTTCCAGGTATCCTGGATTGGGTGTGAACTTCATTTGATAATGAGTGTAGTCACTTCTGTTTAGGGAGATCAGGAGAAACGAATTTGTCTCTCCACATTTACTCAATATTTTTTTTTTTTTTTGAGATGATTACATAGACGGCCTTTCTCGATTTCACCAGAGGCTTAGGTGGTCGGGCCCGAAAGCAGTTCCCTTCCTTTCCCAGCAGAGAACGACTACAGCCAGGAGAAGCTAAGGAAATCAGACCCTGGAAAGAAAGACACAGAAACAAATTCTACAGTCCGAACAGGAGCAGAAGAATTGATTTCAGTATTGAGGGAAGTGACAGATGTCCCTATGTTATGGGAACGGGTTTAAGCATAACCTTAAAATAGTGCTTGAGAGATATGGGGAGACAGAGAAGAATTTGTCTTTGTGCCTTAAGCCCTTTCTCTTCCATGAGGAATTTTCTTTTAGTTAGAATACATTTTGGACCACAGCCAGGGACCTGGTAGTTTCTAATCTTGGGTGTTGCTGCCACCTACATGGCAGGAAGACTACACACAAATCAGCGCTTCTCAGAGGGTACCTGAGACAGAGCACTGTCTGTGAAAACATAGCCCTGAGACCTCCCCATTTATTTCTCCACTTCACTATCCCAAACAAAGGACTATTTATTTCTACCCCATTACCTTGAATTCTCGAAGAAGTTTAAATTCTTCACTTAGATTGGGGGTGGGGAGAATAGCACTGGTTATTTGGATTAAGGACTGATCTCAGGGAATCTTCTCTATCATAAAGACCACCTCATGGACAGCTTCTTCCCTGGGCTTCCTTCTCAGGGGAAGAAGAAATGATATTGGCCTGGTTCTGTATGTCCCCAACTCCCATTGCCCAACTTCAGAATACAAAAGGGAAGCTGAAACCACATAGGATACAATTAGAGATGCAGAGAAGCAGGGTTCTAATGACAGACAAGAGAGGCTATTTTTGATAGGCAATGCAGTTGACCCTGAAGCATTAACAGGGAATTCCTTTTAAAAAAAATCCGCAGAAGCGTGTGCTGTATCAAGAACAGAGATCACAGATGCTCCTTTTATCTTAGAAGAAATTGTGCAAACACCTTCCCTGCAGAATCTGCACAGGCAGGATCTAAAAGGCAATTGATGACTCTGTAGATAATTACAATTAAAATGATTGCTAAGTGAGTAAATGATGGGTTTAGGAGGCACGTGCCAACTAATTATTGCTTTTTCATACTGTTATGAATATTGGCATGTTGCTGGCATTTGGCACTTTACAAATTTAGGCTGGGCGTGTACTAAATATGGACTGTTCTTCATTGCTGTTAAAGATCTTATATCCTTGAATAAAAATCCCCACAGCATTTCAAAGGATCGGGCTACTGAAGACAAAAAGGATCTTTACAACTGATGACAGAAAACGTGTTGTAGCAGTGGGGTAAAGGTGTTTGAAATCGTTCAAAGGCAGAGCCCGAGACACCAAGAATTTTCTCTTTTATTACAGAAAAGCAATGTAAACATGTTTAGGTGCTCTATGAATAACAGTTTTATGTAATATTCTCTTACCTGTTTATTTTCTGTATCATTATAATCATGCTAACAATAATGCAATCATCGCAGTCTGTCTGTATGCAAATTGCTTTGTGGGGGAGGCAAAGATGTATTTATTAAAAAGTAAAGGAGCAGGACCAAAGATAAGTAATGATTTTTTTTAAAAAAAAATCAAATTAATCAAGACAAACATTTTTAGTGCAATATTTATCAAACCCTAACTGGAAAATAAAAGTATGCTATCCTAAGTTTGAAGATGAGATCTGGCACAGTTAAAACGAATGTAAAGAGAATGGGAGAGCTGTGGCTGGGCAGGCTCACCCTGGTCTCTGCCCCAGTCATGAGCTGACCGAACACCTGCCATTCTCCATTGGACCTAAGCCCGAAGAGAGTTTCCAGTGGTAGGTTCCTTTGGGAGATTGACTATTTTTATCTGAACTTTTTCTCCACATATCCTCTTAAGGATCCTTCCTTGCTGACCAGAGCCACTGCGCGTGCTGGTGGTGGGGTGGCATTTAACTGTGTGTGGAAGACAACAGTCAAGACGCTTCACGAGTTTAAATTGGATTACTACTAATTTAGAAAATCTTTAACAAATGCTAAGCATTGCACAGATCTTTACACAGAAGAGACTATGAAATGAATGGCAATTTTGGTACATTGGATATATTGGAATCCATTTTGTAGAGAACAAAAAGTTCTGACAATGCCTTAAAATAACTGATCACATGAGCTGTGTGTAAATTAAAATTAAAAATTACAAAAGTCCATTCTGTGAACTGGAGACTGAACTCAATTGGGATTAAAATATTCTGACACTCCAGTTTAAATGCACAGCATATACATCATCTTTTTTGAAAAGCAGATTACCATAATGTGCCTTTACAAGACGAAGGAAAACCAGTATAGCTTCTAAAAACATTGATTTGATCATATCTTAAAGGGATTTTAAAATTGCAGGAAATCGGACACACAAAGGAGATAAATATGACCGCAGATGCCAGCCCCGGGAGACAGCCTACCTACTGTAAGGTTTTCTTGTTATTTCCTAATAGTAACAAGGTCTAGGAAGTCTAAACGTAGTTTCTAAAATAGCAAGGGAAAAGTTGAGGCTGTCTGATGGTGTGTTTATGATACCACACATTTGACTTTAATTGGGTGTTTCCCAGGGCTTGCATCATCGTCCACAGCTATCACATGGAGCCCTCTTAGGGTGGAAAGTGCATGGAAGCATGGCAAAGAAATGGGGCTCCAAGAAGCCCACATCACCAGGGCACACCAGGGTACACCAGGGTAGCCTCTTAGCGCCAAAGAACTTCCTAAGCTCCTTCCTCCGCACCGCCAACAAAGACCTGGAACAGCTCCACAACGTGCATAAAGGGTGATGACATTCATGTCTGAAGACATGGCTTTACTCTGAATTAGATTTCTGTATGGAGGTGTACACAGGCATAGATACTACCTGATGACTCCTGAAAAGAAATGCAAGATTCTCTTAAACCAACAATTCAATACAGTCACAGGACTCTGAATCCAAACAGTTTCAGGTACTCCAGTGCTCACCAAGAGACAGACCTAAGAAAGACACCCTGCCCCAATCAGGAATCCAGTTTTAACTTGAGAGCTAAGGTGCCAAGTGGTCGTAAACCTAATTAGTCATAGGCCCACTTGCTGCTTCAGTTTTCCTAAAGTAGAAATCACTTAAAGCATGGACTCGAGACGGTGTTCATAGGGGGAGCATTTTCAAACAGCCCCAGGGATTTGCATCCTAAACAGGACTGCTATGAGGAGCATTTCAGATCTAACACACTCAGTTCTAATCCGAATTCAGTTTAGGATTAAAAGTTTTCGTTTTGGAGTGGTGGTTTTTAGAAATTGATAAAAAACAAAAACCAATCTTGATGAAGTCATTTAATATGAATTTAAAGTGACTCAAGCTACGGTGCTGAAGAATCTTATGTTCTGTTCGGTGAAGCCAGGGTTCCCCCATGTCTGATCTCCCACCACTGCTGACACCATGAAATATTTATCAAGGATTCAATATTGTTTTCTTTAGACCTGAAAATATGCTAAGTACAGCAATGGTTTCAATGTACTGTTAGTCTTTTGTGCAAAGGACATATTTATGAAAATAATAAAACTCATTTTAAATAAGCATACCAGAGTTTCAATACGTACTTGGTTTTAATCATTACAATTTCTCTTTTTGGAGACATCTTTGATATTTCATCATCCAAAATGCCTGAGATGCCTTTGAAAGGCACAATCTGCCCCAATGCCTAGCTTGTTTGTAACTTGTTTCAGATTCCTCACGGCTCTATTCAAAGGCGTAAAATGCTCAGAAGAGAATGGTTTCTGTGGCTATTACTATTGACAACATATTACAGCGTAAGTACAAATCAAAATTAACTGCATGCAGCGACATATTTTAGGAACCATGAAACATGGATTTTCATCACTTTGATGGCGTTGCAATTTTTTGATATTCCTATTAGATATATTCATCTAGTTCAATAATTAATTGTAAATCTCGAAGGGTACAGAGCAAGGCAGCTCAATGAAGTATTTCCCTTTTTGAATCTTTCCTTTCCCCTGACTGCTGCATCCCAACACAGGATCTGAGGCTGGTCCTCAGAAAATTGTTGAATTAAAATTGTATGAACTGAAATGAACTACACACACACACACACACACACACACACACACACACACACACATACCCACACACCGTGCATGCACACACACAGGCAAAATATGTATATATCATATATATTTATTTCCATCTTCTTATAAATTAGGCCATATTTCTATTCATTTAGCTATATATTGATAATCTTTGATGGTTTTCTATAAATTAAGAAATCATTCAATAAAAGTCATAGCACTTAATTCAGACCAGCTTCACAGATGAGCATGTCACATCCATTTCTGTTGATACTGCTTTGCGTTTTTTTTAGTTTTAGAATTTCTGCTAGCCCAGCTTCTTTCTGGGAAAAGATTGTGGATGTTTATACTAACAAAGAATGAGCTGTGGCATGTTGTAAGTAGAATCCCCTCCCCCAGTTCAGGTTACAAGGCTAATAACATCAACCTTTAATTAAAGACGTTCGCTACGGTGTCATTAGAGCTCTGGACTGATTGGACTTTGCAAAACTAGACACTCTTGTATGTCACAGATTGACTAAAGGACATTTCGTGTTTAAGGATGTGATGTGCAAAGGCTGGTTGGAACTGAAGCGCCCGCTAAAACACTATGTCCAAGCTCAACATGGCAAAGTTGATAAAGTTGTGGTTTAAATGCCTTGAAACAACTATAAGCTGAGAGTCTTGTGCATTCCTTTGGCTTCTCATATTCAGGCACTGATATTCACCACCTGAAGCAGTGTTAAATCTCTACCTGTGGGCTGACATTCTTTTTACAAACAGTGACAGAAAATAAGGAGGAATAAAGAGGCCCACTTAGACAATCAAATCCTAGAATTAGAATTTGGGTGTCCTCAACCAGTAATAACATTTTTAATACACCCTGGCTAACATATTAGTGAAGCCACTAGAGACCCACGACAACACTGTTTCTTTTATTTGGTGGGAAAGAAATAGTGTGTTTGTGCTTCTCTGTTAGTTCAGATTCGATTCCGTTTTCAAGACTCCGTCTAGCACATCCTGCAGGAACACACCTTCGCTATCCATGGACGATGCCGAGGCTGACCTGGAAAGAAAGCAGATATCTGGGTTACATTGTGCAGTACAGAAACAAGAGGAAAGACAGAAGGAGGAGAGATGCGTGAAGGGGAAGCGAGAGGAGCAGAAAAGGAAGGAGAACATTGCCTGTGATTTCTGCATCCCGTTCCTACCCTGAAGTAAAGTGCACTAATGATAACCGATATCCCTGTCTTATAAGGCAGGAACCTACATTTTAATCCTACGCATTACCAGTAGCTTTAAATAAGTTCAACAACAAAATCTTTCAAAATGATGAACTTAGCTTGAAAGAGGCAAATTCTCCCAAATTTTAAGTAACTCAATTGTTCTTAGAGAAACCTACAACAATGGTTTGAGTGCCAGGCTTTATAAATATTTGCTGAAGTATGGATTAAGGTGCAGAATGTATGTATCGTTCAAGCATTTGGGTAGTTATCTGTATAGGCTAACAAAATGGGAGGGGGAGGCAGATATGATATAAATTGATTTGACTATTCAAAGAAGTGGAGGCTTGTGCTTTCATTAACTGATTTTTTTTGGTATTAATGATGCAATTCCAAAGTTGTAACTTTCATTCCTCCTGGAAAAATTCAAAATTGGACTTTTAATTTTAATTATTATCACAGCAAATAAATAGGGTGCCCTATATCATTACACGTATATATTCCTGTGAATCAGCCTATGGCTTTATGCTGCTTTAAAAGTTATTATGCTGGGGTTTACATTTTTCTCTTTGGAATAAATTAATTAAAGCATTGGTGTTGCTAAACAAAGCCAGTAGGAACTTATTACTTTATTATTGACATTGTTCTTCCTTTTTCCAGAGCAAGTTTCAGCCTCAGCCACAAGCCTGTGTTTGGTGGCCATGATTGATGCTCAGCTCACACTGTCCACATTTTCGGCCTCATGCATCATCATCAAGCCCCTCCAACACTGCCATCCTGGAGCTGTCCTACTTTCTGATTCCTGGCTTTTGCCGGTGATTCATGAGCCAGAATAGTAAAAGAAAAAAAATCTCACCTTGGCTTTTCACAATGTATCATCCTCTGTGAGAATTCTAGTTTTGTTCATCAGATTCATGCAAATGTGATATTGATTGACAGTGATGTATATAGATCCACACGCACAATGTGCGACATAGAAACCACTAAAATGTTCTATTAGCGGCAGGACACACACTGCTTAGAAACTACTTTGAAACTGATGTGGAAACTTAGTGCATAGTTTTTTATACTTTCAAACTCTGCCTTCTCCTCTATTTTCAGCTGGCACTACCCGTGTGTATGTACGTGCGTGTGTTCATGTGTATGCATGTATGTGTAGGCCAGAGATTAGCACTGTTATCATTCTCTGTGTTACTTTTTCAGCTCACTGAACCTGGAGCTCTCTGATTCAGATAGACTGGCAGGCCAGCAAGTTCCAGGGATCCCCTGTTTCTATTTCTTCAGCATGTAGATTACACCTGGCTATTTTTACAGAGGTGCTGAAGATAAAACTCATGTTATTGTGCTTGCATAGAAAGCATTTTACCGACTGAGCCACCTATCCTTCCCCTGAAGTTATTTTTAAGTCCACTGTCCCAAGAACATTGGGAGGTAAAATTATTAATTTTCTATGCCAATGTTCTAATGTCTCTCATTAACAGTAGCCTAAAAATTGCAAACATTGCCCTGTAATTTTATCATCATGAGTATGACGATGAGGGACAAGGGGTGTGTTCTAAGACAGCCTGGAAGATAAGGCTGAGCTTTACCCAGAAGCAAACTAGAAAATGTCAAAATTATTTTGCAAAAGCAGCTTTTAAAATAAGAAGCATCCAGGCCTTAAAAAGCCAGGGAAGGAAGGTCTAATGGCCCAAAATCACAAATAGGGAGCTGCATGTTCATGATGCTGCCTTAGAGCTTCTATTACTAGACATCAACCTTGTCCCCACAGGTTTCCAGAACAGAAATGCCGGGGAAGAAGTAGGTAGATGTCACAGAGTCAGAGACACAAGCTCCTATTTGGGATTCACCTGTGAGCCAAAACTCACGGCTGATGAATTATTTCAAAGAAAAGACATGTCCAAGGGTTACTTTCCTCATCAGACCAGACCTCTAGGTTCACCAGCAAGGTCGAAATAGCAAGAATACCCTGGCTGACAGGTGCTTCGCCAACCTTAATGGACTCCAGGCACTCACCTGGGTATAAGGCTTGAACCAATAAAGATCAGAATGGCAAGCTGAGTAAGGTAAAGCCCTCCAGAGAAGAGGGGAGCACACTCAGCCAGGCCTCTGAGCTGTGACCCATATGCAGAGTGGCCCATTTATGAACAGCTCCCCCTGGCCAGCTCCAGGCTGGACAGTACTGTGAGGGTGAAAATTAACCCACTATCTCCAAAGGCCACTCAGGACGTCATCTGTAACATTTTACAGAAAATCTAAAAATTCCATTTTATTAATGGTGTTTAAAAACTAGCAGCACCTAAAATAGTAACTTCATATCTTTTCAAAAATATGTTTCAACTTCTCTATGCTACCTTGTCCTTATGACCTTCTGTTTATGAATGAGGGTTGGAGTCAGTGTTATGTAGCTACAGAAGCCAGAATTAAGGGTCAGCTCGAAAAGATTTAAAAACAAAGACAGTATTTGGATAGAGGAATAGAGGAAGCGATACTCTTGGTATGGGAAAATCATTTCTGTTTTCCTTTTCTAAATACTCTTTAAACATTTAGTCTATTCATTTAAAATGAGGTAATAAATATATTAGTCAGTTAGCATTACATTAAACTACATAAGGTCAATATCCATTACAGCTAGAAGGCCGAGCATGCTCCGCTTTGTAACGGGGATTTTGCACACCCATGAAGATGTTAAAGGGAATTTCAGATGGAGTGATGCCATTCCAGGGGAAAACGGGAAGAATGATGGCTCCAGACTTAAGCGTACCCCTTCGCAACGATGGCATTGTAAGTTTAGCTGCCGACACACTGCTCTTAGTTAGGGTCTCAAATATCACCACTTCAAACCTCCTACATTGGTTTTGTGTGCGTGTGTACACCACCCCTACACAGTAAACAGAGATGTGTACTTCTCCAGGGTGATGCTCATCATTGTGGGGCCCCTACACTTTGAGTCACTTAGACTGAAGTTTATCTCTGAAAAATGAGTTGTCATAATTTCACAGCTTCAGAAAAGTCCCTCTTTGCCACCAAATTCACATAAGAAACACAAAACATATTTTCTTTCCTTGTTCAGTTATAGGAATTTCATCTATCAGATGTTTCTACTCCGAGGAAATTTAATGTCTCATCAAAATCTTTTTCAGCAAACAAGCACCTCTGTCAGAAGTGTCTTAATTTCTTATTACAGAATTTTATCCACACGAAGAGTAATAAATAATTCATGCTACTACCTCTTTGTTGTGTGTCCCTGAACTGCACAGAGCTGGGAAGCTGACAGCTGTGTCAGGGCCAGGCACCCAAGATCTGACATGACAAGCAACTAACAAGTTCCTTTCGGTGTGTCCCAAAAGAAGACAACAGCCCAAAGTGCAGAGAGAAATCCCGAGCCAAAACGAAACGGCTTCTTTCTTTTCCCCTAAGTGTTTGCTACGAGCTGCTTTCCAACCCGCAAGCCCTGGTCATTTTACAGGACTGCCCAGCCCCCTTCCTTCCTCACACTCGCTTGGCCATTTACGCCTGGCTACGGATCAATATGAGCAATTCTTGGAGAAATACGATGTCTCCATGACAACCAAGCCACAAATTCTCAGTGGAAGGCAGTGAGACCAGTAGCGAACCCTCCAGAGGTTTCTAGGCCTATAAGGGTAAGATGTCTTAAAATGCAAGGATGGACAGAGGAAGAAGCCAGAGCAATTCATTCTTTATTACCGGTTTAATGATGTCCGATGTATGGAACAGGGCTCCCTCTACAACACTCTTCCCCCACTCCTGTGTTTTCTAATTACTCTGTTTTGTTTCTTTTGGACATGTTCTTTTGTTCACAACAGTCAGATGGTAAAAGCCATCTGATTTTCACTTATATTAAGGAATCGTGGGTGACATTATTGCTGATGCATCGTGTCAAAAACAACGAGCGCTTCAGGAAACCCCTGATTCCTAGATTTAACTTCCCGACAAAACGTTTGATGGGAAACAGTTCATGGAGAACTGTAAAAACCCCGTCAGAACTAGACACCTTCAATCCTAACTAAGTAATCTAGGAATAATCTTTAGTAGGGACAGATAGCACTACCATCACCGTCTCCTTTTTAAAGTGAAACAAATCGACATTTTCCTTGGGGTGTTATGCCAGAGAGCAGGGTTAATTTGTTCTTTAGCAATTTCCGTCATTGTAAGAAGATGCTGTCTCTCTGTGCCCTCAGATGCAGAAGAGAAAGCATTGCTGGGATCGGGCACGCAGCTGCAGCTCCTTTTTTAAGGGATCCTAGTGCAGTGGAGGGGGCTGATACACACTTGCCATCACGACTGGGCCTATTGGGGTTCTGAGATGACTTAGGGGGCCTGCCATACATTGCAGGCTGCACCTTTCCCTGAAAATTAAATCTCAGTATCTCTCCTCCGGGAAGGATCAGGGGACTGCTTGCAGCTGGCCCCCTGTCAGGGAAGGCAACACAATTTGGAAATCTCTTAACTAAGCTGACAGCCTACAGAGAGGATGAATCAAAAATATGATACAAAGATCGCACACAAAGATGTGAGAGGGTGGAGGAGACAGTGTAGCCAGACAAAACGGGAAAGCAATGTCTGTCCAGCCCGGAGAGAGAGCGAACTCTTTCAGCCATGGTAATGAGGTGGGTACCAGCAGCTGGAGGCTTGTAGTGGCCCAACAATGTCATTCAATTTTTAGTAACAATTATTTTTTCTTATAATTAATTAATAATTAAAATTGGGTGTCCTTCAATCTGAAGGCAGAAGCCAAAGATCCCAGCTAAGAGGTTCGAGCTATTTTTTTTTTCCTGGTACATTTTCCTACCTTTCCTTTTCACAGAGAGAATATCAATGTAAGCAAATTTGACACAGAGTAAATCTTACTCCCCGATAGAGGGTTCCAACAGTCTTTCCTGTTGTTTGACCACCTCCACCCTTGTTTTGCTAAAGCTCTCCCCTCCCAGTCAGAGTTCTGTTTGTACAGGGTAAGGTAAAGAGATTCTAGTGGTGGCAATCTGTTCCTCTTTGCTCGGCTCTGCATTTCAGCCTTTCTCGGGTTAGATCTCATTATTTGAAACTATTCCAAATGTCGACATTTCTCTAGTTTCCAGCTTCTGTGTGGATTAAGCAGTTTAGCTTGGAATTGATAATGAACTAATGGTGCCGGCTTCCCTTCTCCGTCATAACGTCTTTGTACTGTGTCCAGCTGAATTCTTGATGAAAGAGGAAAAGATAACAGCCCCACACCGTGACCTCCTGGGGGGGGGGCGTTAATTTGAGAGTGCAGCTGCTAAGAGCCAGCAGCCTTCCACTGTCCTCCCCCACACACTCCCGAGGACCCCAAAGCTGTGTCAAATTTATCATTTTATACTTGACTATGTTTAAATGGCTTCCACCTGCACTCTCCGACTCTTCCAAGACACATCTGTCAAGAATGTCCTCGGTATCTTGGAAGTTTGCCGAGTTCAAGTCGGTGCCATGCTTGACCGGACTGACTGAAGCTGTTAAAGAGAGAGAAAGGAGAGAGAAAGAGAAAGACAGCCATGAAAAAGTAGCAGTGAACGCCATTAGACCATTTCAGTCCCACAGAAAGTGTGGGGGCACACTATGGAAACACAAATAATAAATTGAAATAAAGCGTATCCTCTAAGTATTTATTGGCAGACACATAATTAGTTGAAAAATCCATAGATGGGACTTTATCTCAGAAGAAAAATAAGCTTCTGGCCTCAGCTTAAAAGCTACGCAGCTACAAAGTGACAAAGTGATGCTTTCGAAGTTGGATTCGTATTTTTAATGCATAAATCTAAAACAATGTAGTCAATTAAGAGCACATGGGCACAGAGCAAAGACCATCAGCCAACTCAATTAGAAAGCCCAGCTCTGCCCCCGTGGTGCGACTCCTTCCGTGGTGCAAATCACAGGAATGGACTCTTTGTTTGCACTTTGGCTGTCTTTTCATCACCCCAAAACCCATGGCCCCAAACGCATGCACACCAAACGTCTCAAACGAAGATCTTCAAGTAGAGAAAGAATGCATTCAACACCAGGAGAAGAAGGGTGTTTTGAGCAGCAGGTCACCCAATGACTTTTCACAAGATCATTTCCTAGGTAGCAGCAGGGACAAGACATGGAAGCTGGCACCCAGGTACAGCATTTCCTGTAAGAACGTTATCAACACCAGCTCTTTAGCAGATAGACGCAGATACCTATGGTTTCTCCGCAGGTTGAAACATTGGCTGTAGATGACATCCACAAGCAACGCGTTCCCATGTTACCTCCTCACTAGTCATTATCTACCAGGAAAAGAGGGTCTGCTCAGCATAAAGATATTCAGTAGACAGAACAAAATGAGTGCCGATCACACAGATCAGGTCACACCCACTGTTCTGAAGCCAAATATATGCACATTGTGGGGCATATGCATTCCTGTGAAGTATAAACATGTACATACAACTGTCCGTACATGTCCTTATATATGCATACATGTATACATATGTACACATTATTGAGTATACACTAATGCAGACATGTAAACATGTACACATCACCATTCATATGTATACCTATATATACACTCACGTATATATACATGAACATATGCTATCCAATATATATACATATATACTCAAGCAGGCATATAAATGTCCATACATACCCTTTTCTATATGTATACACACATGCACATACACTATTGAGTATATATCCATATATATGTGTGTATACGTATAGAAAATAAATACTCATTAAGGCATGTAAACATGTCCACACACCACTGTGCTTATGTACACACATGCATATATACATATACACAAACTATATATATATATATATATACTCATTCAGACTTGTAAAGATGTACATGCACCACGATTTCTCTCTATACATGCATACATCTATACACACATACATATACTGCTGAGTGTATATATATATATACATACTCACATGTATACACATACATACACTACAAAAAGGGTATATGCATGTACATACTAATTGCATATATATAGCTCACATCTATATATGTATATATACACTATTGAGCATTTCTATATAGTAATATATATACACTAGCAAATATACATATTACTTACACACATCTATAAATATATATCTATATACACATAAACACTTTTAAATGTACATATAACTCATGTATATAAAACATTTATCTATATACATACAGATACACACTACTGACAATATATATAGATGAACTCTTAAACACATGCATATGCATATACATGTCATACTACTGAGTGTGTATGTAACTCAAATGCACACACATATATTAGGGAGCAGTAGAATATTATATTCTTATGTTTCTATAGTACTGGCTACCACTGTCTACAGCTCTTGGTGATACATCATATTTATAAGTAATCAATGCAATAAACAAAATGTACCTACATATCTCATATAGGAAACGTTCTTAGGTTCAGGTTCACTGTTGCTAGACCTCCTCTAGTACATGAAAGAGCCACGCAGAGGCTGGAGCCCACATAGCATCACACACTGGATAAGTGACATCAAGGTGTCCTGCTGGAGCCCACAGAAATCAGCAGAATCAGCGGTCTGGGCTCCCCACTCCTCTGTGTGCTCAGAACCTGAGGCCCAGCAGCGACTCTTAAAAAGAAGCTGGTAACAATTCTAGTCACACATTCGCTGCAGACAGGGTCAGCAGCCTTCTCCGAGCCCAGAGAGTAGCTATCTTATGAACAGTGGGAAAACACTGGATTTACTATGTCCCAAAAACCTTCCCTTCAGAAGCAAACATGGGGGAAAATGGAATGCTTATTTTAGATAAATAAATCTACACTTTCATTTTGTAATTTTTGAAATTTCTGGAAGACACCAAAAAAGCATAGGCCAAGCCTGTCTCCTTCATTTTCTTTCTTGCCTGCAACAGTGCCTGGGTCATAGAGATTATTCTCCAAGGGTTTCTGAAATGAATGAATGGGCCAGACTAGTTGTCTCATAAATCAAGAGTATGTGTGCTCTCAAGGATGTGTGTTCAGTTAGATCCACCAGGAGACTACCACTTCATACCGTGTGGCCGAGTCTTTGATCTGCAACGAAACACCTGTGTCCTGATTATCGCTGGTGTGGCTTCCTTCAGTTTAGCTTTCCTCGCTTTAAATTGTGTGGATTTTTGAATTCACAGACTTTTGTGAGTGTCTAAGTGGGGTAGTGAAATGCGGCACAGCCACAGGAAATTGTTATACCAGCCAACGCTCATAGTCTTTTTAAGTGGATCTTTTCTCCATGTATCTTATTTGTTAACTCTGAAGTAGCAACTGTGGTGTTTACAATAAGAAGCAGATCACATAGATTAATCTTTTGATAGACACCAACGAGGTGGCGTCTCTCTTTATTTGGGCCAATGCATTGTTCTTCTCATCCAACATATTGTTCTTTCATGATCGAACACCTTTTATCATTCATCCATTTCTTCACGCCTCCAAAATATCTCTATCAAACAACCAATATTACAACTGCTACTCTAGTGGGCCCCTACTCCTTAGCCAGAACTATTGGCTACTGATAGACTATGGGAGAAAGGATACCATTGTTTTCAGTTGTGTGCCCGCTGGTGATCCCAGCAGACTCCAATGAATAGTTCTGATTCATGGCCACTAAAAGACCCTATTTAGTTAAACTCAGGGGATCACTAACCAAACATAAATGTATGGGTATGAGGAAGAGACTAATAGGGAAGATAGGAGGTAGACAGAGGAAGGTAAGGGATTACAGAGGGTGGGGAATTATATGAGTATACTACATACATTTGTGAAATTGTCAAAGAACACATTTAAGCAATAAAACATATTTCTGTTAACTAAAGACCTCAAAGGGAAGAGGGCATGGCATTAGAAGAAAGAAGTGCCTACCACTATTATGAGTGGCCATAGACTAGATCCAAGATGGGAAGATGACACCCAATGTTTTCAAAAAGCTAGAAATTAGGACCTGCCCTTGGTCTTTCTGGAACTGAGTCCAGCAGGTACCGCGTAGTTACTCTGTCTTGACTTCTGCTTTTTAAGAAGCTGGTTCTTGTGAGACTGAGTGTTGTTATTATGAGGAGGTTATTCAAATGCCCTCCTCACTACGGGAGAATTTTCACATCTAAAGTGGTACATGATTTGCCATTCTTCCCTGGGAGCTTCACAGAGCATCCAATTAAACCTACTGTGCCAGAAAGGACTCTACTGTGTCAACTGGTAGCAGCAGGCTTCAGAGAGGTTAATTACTGCCAGTCTACCTTTTGTTTGTTTGTTTCTTTGATAGGCTAATCCTTGTGCTTGTCTGTTGGGGTGTCTCCTGTGGTGTTTCCTCACTAAACTCTGACGTGACGAGTGACTGAAGTCCCTGCGATGGACCATTTCAAAACCGTTAAAATGAACACACACTGATTTGGTGTTTATTTAGGCCTTGCTCTTTGCTGGACCCCAAGGGGCAGAGAAGTGAGGGTCCTTTTAATGCACCCTCATGCAACCTATGATCTAGCTGGTGCACAATTAACAACATTAGTCAGGATCTCTGGAGTCCACACTCTCAGGGTGACATGCCTCTCAGGAGAGCAGAGAAGTCCTCTGCTAGAAAGTACTAGAGGTGAAGTTTGATCTAACTCTCCTTGAATGGGAATATGGGAAGACCAACCGGAGCCATTATCACTAAAGAAAAAGGCCCAGGCCCAGGTATGGTCAAAGAACTGCTGAATACCTCATGCCACAGATGTGTTTGCCAATGTGCCTGTCCACTTGGGATGTTTTTAATGAATTTTCCTTGTTTGTCTCTTGGAGCTGTCTCTGAATTGCTGCTGTTGGCTAATTCTTCTCACCTGTAGACGTTAGTTATAGACAGATTTTTTTCCTTGCCCTAGATAGTCAATAATTTGATCTTTACTGATGGAGGACCCATTTATCACAGGAGCCATCCTTTCACTATACATATCGACTCTTCCTTATCAATACCACAGTCCATTTGTAGCTCATCACTAAAGTTCTTGGGTGTTTTCAGTAGTTTTTGAAGGTGCTTTTCAGAGCTGGGCGGAGAGGCGCTTTTGACATCAATAACAGTGGAGACGGAAGCAAGACTCATCTTCAGCTTCATATCAGCGGCTTTGCTTCCTCTAGAGTGGATGCTGAAGCTGCCCTGCATTTGGAGGGTTGGGACCCCAAAAGACATGCTCTTCTCCACTAAAAGGCGAAGTCTGTTCCGTCCACTGGTGGATGGAAGGCTGTTCCCTTTACTCACCACACACTTTAAAATATTGACAGCCGAAAGGCTGGTGCCCTGAATATCTTTCCAATATCTCTAGTCAGTAGACAGAGAGAGGAGTCTGTGTGCTCTACATAAATGTGTGCAACTATGGAATGTACCTCTAATGGGTTTAATTCTGGGTTCTAAGAAATGAACGGTTCAGACAAAGACAATGGAAAATCAGTGTCCCTCTCTCCTCCTGTGTGTGTGTGTGTGTGTGTGTGTGTGTGTGTGTGTGTGGTACAGATTATTCAGGTTCATAGTCACATGCGTACATACACCTGTGGAGACCAAAGGTTGATGTCAGGTTTTTCTCAACTGCTCTCCACCTTACCTGTTGAGCCACACCCAGTTTTTTTGTGGGTGATGCAGACTGAACTTGGGTCCTCATACTTCCACAGCAAGCACTTCATAGACTAACCCATCTCTCCAGCCCTCATATCCAGGAGTTTAAAACAACATCCCAAACATTTTATGAGGAAGACTCTATGGAAGAAATTACTGTTTAAATTACATGGTGACATGGCCACGTAATTCCAAGTATGCCACACTCCATACACCTCTGTTCTTTATTCTGACTTCTGTTATTTTATAGAAGCTCCCACCCCCTTTTTGCCATTTGTAGAATAGCATTTAATGTTAAAGACAGCTATGACTAGAGTATTGGTTGCCTTTCCCATCACTGTGACCAAATACAGAGACACTTCAAAGAGAAGAGTTTGATTTTAGCTCATGATCTCAGGGCATCTCAGTCATGAAGATGACACAGAGAAACTCAAGGGTACCTAGGGTATATGGCTGGTTCTCTTCCTGTCCTGATTACAGAAAAGAAGCCAAGAAAGCTAGACCAAAACTGGAGCTAGGAAACGTCCTCAAAGGCCCATTTTCAGGGACTCACCTCTGCCAGACTGACCCCATGTAATGAAGTTTCCATAGCTTTGGACAAGCTGACTACCAAGGTTCAAACACATGAACCAAGGGGAAGAACACCACACATTCATATCCCTCCTAGCTAGAAGGGTTTCAGGAGATACACTCCCATCCTGGGTGAGAGGAGAGACACCTCCAATGTCAGCCTCCGTTCCCTCTACAAATACCACATGATTTCTCAGCTAAGGGACTCTGACCAAGCAGAGTGCTCTGTAAGAACCCATGACCTTCTGCTATAGGTAAAATGCACAATGAAGGGCATTTTCAGAAGAAACAACCCCTCCCCATGCCTAATGGGTAATCTCTCATTGGGCATAAAGTCTCCCAGGAGAATGCTTGTGTCCAGTACCCACCGGGTCAGTCTACTTCAGTTGGGGTCCATCAGTGAAGCTATTCTTCTTCCCACTTGAAAATCAATGGTTCCATGAAGACCATGTCCAAAATATTCTCCATATTCTAAAATCTTGTAAATCATTTATCTTTGAATTTAATTCTGTAAAGTCAACTATTTCGAATTATCTTTTCTTGCTATGTGCTTTAATTGAAAAGAATACATGTCATATGTGAAGTGAATAAAATAAGCATAAGAAATGATTCTAATATCATAAATTAGGACTGATTTAGAAAGAGATCCCAGGGTTAGGGAGATGTTTCATTGGTCGAGAGTTTTCGCAAGGACCTGTCTGTGTTCTGTTCCCAGCATCAAGTTAGGCAGCGCACAACTGCCTGGAACTCCAGCTCCTGGAAATCTGTCTCCTTCTTTTGGTCCCCTCGAGCACTGCAATTCCATGTAGGCTACACCCCCCAATAAATATAAAACCTTAAAAAAATCATAGAGATCCATTCATATGTGCAACCTCTTTGGAAATAAAGGCAAATATTTAAAGGCAAATGACTCATAAAAGAAAAGCACACATATAATACACAAGTTCAGGCCAAAGAAACAAAAGAGAAAAAGAAAATAAGAAAATAAAGAGAATAAAGGAAGAGAAGAGAAGAGAAGAAGAAAAAACCAAAAAAAAAAAAAACCAAAAAAAAACAAAAAACAAAAAACCCAGTCCAAATCTTCTGGCTTAGTCTGGAAGCAAGATCTGAACACTTTCTTTTGGGATTATCTACCTCCTTCTGCTCCAGTGGAAGCAGTAAGAAATACACAAAACAACGTCTTACAAGAGACACAAAAGAAAGAAAAACAACATCAATTTCAGTCAGAAGTAAATGTTGATGCCATCCTGGCAGGTCATAAAGAAAACAGCATTCACATATTTTATGTGTTTCATTTATAACTATGTCTATGTGTGAAGGTATGATATCTGAGGGTAGGTGCCCTTAGAGCCTGGAAGAGGACATCAGATCTCTCAGAACTGGAGTTACAGGGTTTTGTAAGATGACAGACATAGGGGCTTGGATTCGAATGCTGGTACTTTGCAAGAGCAGTACATGCCCTTAACTAATGCATGTACATGTATTTTAAATCAGAAGGAAGTACAACTCATAAGGGAAATTTAAATACAACCAGCAGCTCTGTAAGCACAGAAAATGTCATCTGGACAGACTCCAAATTTAGTTCACAACATGGCTTGTCTCTGGACAGATGTCAGATCAGGACAGCATTATCTGCTAAAGAGCTGTGCACATATTGCCCATACTTTAAGGAGTATCTACTGAGATAATCAGGTGGTGGTATCGCTTGAGTGTACACCCTGGGTTAGACTCTGGGCTTACTTTGCTTTTGGTGTGGAAAAGAAACCTTACAGTGACGTCAACAGATTCAATTAGGAACCTGATGCTTCATCACCACTAAGGGATGCTCAGGAAGAACACTGTTAGACTTCTGTGTTCCCTGTCCCCTGAGCTTGTTACCTGACCTGCACTGTCATTTGGATTTGATTTTTCTAATGTGAGTTTCTGCAAGGATAATGAAATTTTTAACTGGTAAAAAGAAGAATCTTTCAGAATTCAATGAATAATACCCATTATGTTGGTACCCACACCCAGAATCATGCAATTTTTATTTCTTCATACACACACAGACATACACATACAATGTTGACTAATTAGACTGAGGGGGAATTTTTCCTACAGCTAAATCTATGGCTGAGGCATGTGTCTAGATCACCAAGGGGATTGGAGGGTAGGCTAGTGTGAATCAGGACGAGGTATCAATTATTTATTAAATCTCTTTAAACATGATTTTATTCCTCACAGAAATACAAGTTCCTCTATTACGCAGGATATCTGAGCAATGAGTTACTTTGGTTAGACTAGAAACCAGCAAGTACTATACTGCTGACCTACCACAGGGCACAAAGGACTTATCAATAATGATTTTCAGGGCTGGAGAGGTGGTTTTATTGGTAAGAGTACTTGCTGTTCTTCCAAAGGATCAAAGTTCAGTTCCTAGCACCTACATTTTTGTGTGGTTCATAACCACCTATAATTCCAGCTCCTGGGGCATCTGACACCCTCTTCCGGCCTCTGTGGGAACTTGCATACATATAACACAAACTTACCTACACTTATACACACACACATAAACAAACAAACAAATAAATAAATAGTAAATATAATCTAGGTAAAGCACTAACAATAATTACGAAGGTTGAAATAATTACCACATGTAATTGTAACTTTGGGGAAAAAAATCTTAGGGCTCTATTTAATGTTACAGCTCAAATCAATCCAAACATCTCTAATAATTTATCATTGAAAACAGTAGTGGCTTGTATTAAAATGCCTTATTTGCATATTTTAAAACAGAAATATTAACATTCACTAGCTAATGTCCAAATTATGTTTATTCATTATAAGATAAAAGAATATAAAGGATTTCATTATTGGAAAGGTATGCCTTCTCAAGGATACAGTGTAGCAACAGGGCAGGTGTCTCTGTGTGTCTCTCCTAAGTCTGAAGCCTAATGTCACCTCTACTCTTTTTAGCGTGACCTTGGGCATGGGACTTTACTTTCCTGCCTCAAGTTCTTTTCTACATAGAATGAGGGGGTTGGAGCAGGAAGTCCCTCTGCTGCATTACAAGTCTGAAGTTCAAGAATTCTCAAGATCAGTCAGCCACTCTCTCAGAGCATCACAGAGCAGAGTGCTAAGAAAGTAACTGGCGAAGAAAGCGGCCTTGAAAATCTCCAAGACCTCTCTCTCTAAGGGTTTCTAACATAAGCAAGGGGACAGGGTCCTTTGTAGCTTCCGTCTTCTAGGCATGGAGGGAGCAAGAAAGACGCTGGGACTGGGAGCTAACTCAGTCAGCAAGCTGCTTGCCTTGTGAGTACGGAAGCCCAAGTGTGATTCTAACTCACACAGAAGAACAAGTGCGGTGGTGCTTGTAATCTAAGCACTGGAGAAGCACAGACCCAAGGGTCCCTGAAACTCAGTCAGCAGTCTGGTTTAGTTGCTGGCAATGACAGATAATATCTCAGAGTTAGAGGAAGGTGTCAAAGAAAGTAAGCAGGGTTCCCGAGGATGACACCTAAGGTTGTCCAGGAGACTTCACATGCACAGGTATGGTTTATATGCACATGCATACCTGCATGCAAACACACACATGTATGCACTGTCCCCATACATTCACATATTTGCGTACACATAAAACATAATCTGTCCAAATTGTCTGACTTGACCCCAGCTTCTTACACAATAAGATAAAGGCTTAAGAAAAAAAAAAGACTCAAGAACATTTAATCTTCAAAGACTCTTTGAGACTAAAGAGGTGAAGAGATGGCAAGCCGCTTTCGAGAGCACACAGAGGTTAGTGTTCGCGCTCCTCGTGTAATTTAGGTTTGTCAAAAGTCATTTTCCTCATAAGGACCAAATCCCCCAGTAAACGCAGAAATGCATTACCTTTTCTAACTAACTGTTGAGAACCATAAAAAAATATGAACTGAAAATCAAGACTAGATTCCAAAGGAGAAAAACAAATAGGTCTTCACACATTGGCAACTTGAAGAAAAACCCTGAGAGGAACTTACAAGAATCTTCACAGCTTGATTTTGTAAAATGTAGGAGAAGGTCAGAAAAACAAAGCAGACCTTTCCATCAAAAAATACCAAGCTAGCATTTGAGAGCAGAGATAAACATGATTTATGTGTGAACTTGATAAGGACTACAGAGGGCAATTTAAACTATAACAAAACCTGCCATCCTTGGTAATAGAAAGTACCAGAAAGAGCCCCCTCTTGATCACTGGGAGAAGAGACAACCATAGAATTACATGAGCTCTCGAATCTATAAGTCCTGCAAACTTTTCCCAGGGTGAAGCTAAGGAAGGACCATGTGTGTGTGAGGAGAAAGAGAATGGTGACAGGGCAGTCAAATTCTCAGCTGATATTAGTCTGTGTCTCAGGAGACACTTGTTCCAGATGGTTAGTCAGATCAGATGGTACTGTCCCAAGACAGGAAACAGAAAATAAACAAATCATGTTACCTAGCCTATACCTTGTTTTCCCTTGTCAACAGAAAGAAGGAACAAAAGAAGGAAGGAGAGGTCTAAGTTAGAGTAATTTTGAAATATTAGTCCTAATGCTTTGAAAGTAATGGTTTGCTTAATACCAAAGTGGAAAGTCTTACTAAACTATAATGGGAGGCAAGCTTGGATGCTAATCATGCTTTGTGATTACATTACAATCCAACCTGGAATGAGCATCACTCTATCATATCCTGCATCCCACACAAACGTTTATACTAGACGTGAGAAGTAGACATGGTGGTTGGTATCCACTTTTATGGTTATGCATATGAAATGTAGCCAAGTGTTTTAAAATGTTTAAGTATTTATTGAAAGATAAATAGGAGAAAGATGGTTTCTAAAGTCTGAAAATAGTTGGTGTATCATACTCAGGATATTTGCATGATGCTCTCAAGATTTGGTTACTGATAGAACATAAAAACAGCCTTTATAAGTGACAGAGAGTGTCCTTTATATACTTATTATTTTTGTGACATCATCTCTTTATTTAGCACATATTGGTTTTGAACTCAATATTCTCCTGCTTTGTCCTCCCATTGGTTCTATAGATGTGCACCACAATACATGCCTGAGAGACCCAATTTGATGCAAAATAATCTGTAATAATAAGTAAGACAAGCATAACACAAGGAAAAGAATTTAAGAGCATGCATGTATATGAAGGAAGAGAAACTATACCCTATAATCTAGGAGGATGTATCAAGAGCACAAAAGAGATATTATCATAGGCTGAGAACAAAGAAAAGTAAGCAGAGAGCAAGAGATGTACAGGTGCTCCTAGATAAAACAGTTCCCTAGCTTATGGTAAAATACCCCTTGCTATGTTTTAAAACCTTGTTTGGAAGAATGCATGAACATAAAGAGTTCCCAAGTTGAGAAATGTTAGGCTGAATCATTTAATTATAGAAACCACCATGAAACACAATCAGAGAGAATACATGTTGTGCACACATTTTGACAAAGTTACATTCTGGAAAGCATTCAAGGGAAAAACAATCCTAAGTATTTGTAAAAGAAACAGGATACTGAGCTGTCATTTGGTAGGACTTAAACAGGACTTGTTTCATAGGGAAAAGAAGCTGGTGAATGACTAAAATCAGGTTGGGGATCCAGGGAAAGGATGAGCAACACAATAAGCCCAGCACAGGAGAAGCAGAGCGAAGAGTCTTGTGAGAAAAGCCAAGTGGGCACACCAGCAGGTCTTTGCTCTTGATGTGCTGCATGGGTCCCTGATGTCTTTTAGGATACAAAGGAATGAATGATCTGGAAGGAATGGAGAGGAGAAGAGTTCATCGCTATGAGACTATCTTAAGATAGCAAGACTAAAACCTGGGAACAAATCTGAGGAAGGCAAGGAAACAGTGATTGAAATAGCTCTGAGAGTCATTTTCTCACCTCCAGTTTCTCTAACAGCCATGACCTTACTCCCTTTCTGCAATCCCTTTTGGGGTATCTATTGTGACCACCCAACTGGATGTCTCTCGAGTCGTTCTTTCAACTGAGAAATGTTGTATCTCAAATTGAGGGTCTGATCTTACAGCTCCTGTGTAGAACATGATCTTCCACAATGATCCTTGTTCAGTCCACAGTGGGAGATTCTGGAGTGATAAATTTTACGGACTGTCCTAGTGCCAGCTCAAGTAACATTGCTGGTTACAAAGGGATTCCACCCACTCTCAAACATTTCATTTCATACTGAGATACAACACACTTTAACATTATGAGATCACACATTGCCCCTGGGAGATGACAATTATTTTCTATACCACTGCTTTTGCACAGATCCTTATGGACAAATGTCACTCCTATTCTTTGTTTACTAAAATATCAGTCGTAGTTGGAGATGTAGTTCAAATTCTACCTTTTTACAGAATATTCATTAACCCACCAAGGAATACATCTCTTTCCTCCTGTCTTTATCTGACTTAAATTACACTTGCATGGCCATTCTTTGACCACACACGGGTACACTCTCAGGACTTCCAGGTACGTTAGACACATCTTGAGTCAGGACGCTGTTTTCCTCTGCACGGAAGCTCCAGTGCCGCAATCAGAAGGCTGGGCTAGAAAAATCAGAGGCATGACCCATATGTCAGTTTCTGACAGCCCGAGCTTGTCTCAGTCAGTTGGAAATTCAGAGCGAGAGGATGCTGGTTCCAAACGTAATGAGCTCAGCTCTCCTGGGATGGTGGAACTGTAGGCAGTAGGGGTCGGGAAAATCTACTTTCTCAGATTGGATCTTTATGTCAAGCCTGGGTGCTCCATACAAGAAAAAACTTTTAAGTCAAAGATCACTTATAAAAAAAAAAGTGTTCCCTCATAACCTTCAAAGAATGAAAATAAAGGTTGTTGTGGAACACTGTCCCCTAAGGATAATAGCCATTACCATCTTCATCAGAGTGGTTGTGATTACTGCAAAAGACTACAAGATTGGACCTCTTAACATGCCCTCATCGAAGAAGATGGAGAGGTGTAGTACAGAGGCTGCTTGCTGGTTCCCCACTGCTTAGACCAGAAATAATCACACAGAAACTGCATTAATTAAATCACTGCTTAGCCTGTAGTATCCAGCAGACTTGCCCATGAAGCAGGAAATTTCAAAGACATTTTTGCCTATATTGGAAGTTTGTCAGTCACTTTTTCCAGGGTCCTGCAGAATGTCTAGTAGACGTCTAGGCAAGTTTAGCAGTCATTCATCTGCAGGTTCTGCATGTCCAGTTCATCAAGCAGTCCAGGCAGGAGCAGTTTCTTGCCCAAACAGCTAACCAACTCCATAAGGAGCTTATTCAATGTCTATTTTTCTCTTGAAGTAGATTGGTGCTGCCAGGAGCATATGTGTCTCATGTCATGGGAAGTCCTAAGTTCTTAAACATTTTAAGTGCCATATTCTGAAGGTCTCTGAAAGATTTGAAGAATACCTATCTAACTGAAATATATCTCTATACATCTAGAAAATCTAACATGACTACAAGGTTGACTATTATAGATGATTATCTATTAACCTATATTTCTTAATTATACGTTACATTTTTAAATGAGCTGCACAAATGCAATGCCTTTATCAAGAGCAAAAATATACATATAACAAAATTGACCTTAAATTCATATCAATAAACCAAGATCTATACCAATGCAAATCTCTATAGCATATCCCCCTTTAAATGTAAAAGAAAATTTATAAACAATATTTGGGAATATGGGTGTAGTTATTCTCCAAACTGCTGTCATGGCAATTTGTAGGAAGAGGATGCTTGTTGGTTCCCAGCTGCTTAGCCCCAAAATAATCACACAAAAACTGTATTAATTAAATCAATGCTTGGCCCATTAGCTCTAGCTTCTTACTGGCTAACTCTTACATATTAATTTAATCCATTTTTATTAATCTGTGTATTGCCACATGGCTGTGGCTTAACAGCTAGCGGGGCTACATGATTTCTCTCCTCTCTGCCTTCCTTCTCCCAGCATTTAGTTTAGTTTTCCCTGCTTACCTAAGTTCTGTCCTATCAACAGGCCAGGGCAGTTCATTATTCATTAGCCAATAAAAGCAACACATAGACAAAAGGACCTCCCACACCAGGGAGAATCACTGGGTCCTCACCTGAGATTCCAGTCATTCCCATGTACACCTCTCTCTCAGCTACAGGTAATGCTTCTCTTGATGCATGTGTTCTTAGGAAGTACCAGAGAATATAGAATGCTGAAAGTTAACTGAGGTACTCACCCCAGCCATGTGACAATGAAGACCTTGCTATCTGTGCTGTGATGAGACCTTTTCAGTGATGTGGCTCTTTGGGGGGGTTCCCCCAACATCTCTAAGTAGCCCCCAACCAATGCTCTGGAGGTCCTACACACTCACTGATTTGCCAGTTTGGACTTTGGTGGAATCACCACTTTGGTCTGCACCCTATCTGGTCCAAGTACACATTTATTCATGTCTTTCGAGAAAATATTCACACTATCATTGCGAAAATTACCTCTACTTCTGACAATTCAAGGGACCATCCATGGATAGTCATTCTCTTTCCCTGACCCTCATAAATCACAAAGTTAAACTGACCCCTGGGATTTCATTCTTCTAAACATTATATACAGTCATAAAATAAATTTTAGTCCCACAGGACATCCCATTTTTGTTTCATTATTTCAAGGAAAGGGTCACTTGAATGTTAAAGTGTTTAGTTTGATCATTGCTATGATTCATGTTGACTAACACCCATAGAAGCATTCTTATGCACTGAATGCATTTTATTATATAAAATTGTGTCATAGACCTCATAGCAACAGTACCTTCCTGAAATATTTTCCAAAGCAAAGGTAGGTATTAAAAAGTCTGAAATGGTAACCAGAGATAAAAACAAACTCAATATGTAAGTGATGGTTATTTTGCATAAATTCCTGTTCCAAGAAGATTTATTTTTCTTTCTTCAAAAGAAAATCTTCTAAGAAATGCTCTTAGAAATTTCTCTCAAATGTAAGACCTAAGTTTTTATTCATTCTCTTTTAATATTTTTATGTTAAGTTCAATCATCTCACTGATATTTCATTCTACAGAAGATGATAAAAATTTTATTAATGTAATAAAAGGAAAAATGAGCGAAGATAATTTGGCATAATTTAACAAGATAAAATGAATCCTTGTGCTCTTAATTTAAGAGCAGGCTACAATCTCCAAAGGAATATGCAATTTTGGAAACATGGGTTTTGCATAAGAGCACCATTGATAGTCATAATTTAGTTACATGATATGTTAATTAGGATGGCTCTAGAAACTTAAATGGGGTTGGTCTCTAAATTCTTTCCAGAGGACAGTTATCTTTAGGATTTATTTTATTCTATGAGTGTGTATATTTAATCTGCATGTATGGATGTGAACTGTATGCATGAAGTTTTCCTCGGGCCCAGAAGAGGGCATCAGATCTTCTGTAGATGTAACCAAAGATGGCTGTGGGTCACCATGTGAATGCTGGGAATGGAGCCCAGGTTCTGTGCATGAGGAATGGCTGCTCTTAGCCAATCACCATCTTTCCAGTCACAGCTATTTTTAATGGCTTCCTCACTCACCTGCTAGTAGGTTGGGGTAAGGGTTTTTCTAATCTCTAATAATCAAAGTTTGATTTCTCCTGTTGGGCATCTTCAAGGGACCATGGTCATTTGCCTCTGCTTATGACCTCCTGTCCTTCATCAACTATAGATCACCCATTTGTTCTTCAAAGAGAGAAGATTTAGGTTAAAGTTCTTTTTGCCAAAGTAGGGTTGTTTATTTTTTGTTTTTGTTTTTGAGATCCTAAAGACTTGAACTATTGAACTACGAGGCTTAGCCCAAGCCCAGCACAGTGGGAACCTAAAGAGTTCATGGCTCTCTGGGAGGAGGCAGCCATTTCCAAAGTATCCCTGCTACTTCCCACAGTAAGGAAGTTGTCTAACTTGGCGTCACACAGTCCAGTTAGATGAGGGATGAAACAAAAATGCCTTAGAAGTCTATTTCATTGACCAATCTAAAGCACAGATCAAATTGGCTTTCTCCCAAGACTAAACATCGTTCCAAATCCCCTTATCCTGTGAAACTGTATCTGAGAGTCTGACCCACACATGGCACCAGGCCCTGGCCTCCACTCAGCCAGGCAGTTATCCATGGAAGCGGCTCACGACTGACACACAGATTGACTGGTTCACACTAATTTACTTCACAGAGATTCCATTTATCTCTTAGAAGATCCCCTGGCAGCAGCTTATAATGGCATATCCTAGGATGCCTGCCTGTGTGTGTTTTTAAAGTGACAGTCCTTGATGAACCTGAGCTGGAAGACAGTTCACAGAGGGACAGACAGCTTCGGAACTCATCCCGAGGCACAGCTGGGACCAGGAAGCTTGCTTGACTGGGCAGAGCAGCTGAGGACTAGCTGGATGTGTTTTATGACAGGGACAAATCAAGGCCACATAGCCATTTGGATGGGGGACAGAGAGGCAAACAGAGGACAGAGTACAATTTGGCCATTAATCTTTACTTATTGCATGTGTGTGTGTTTGTATGTCAAGGTGGACACAAATGTGTGTGGATGTCAGAGGCACTTCTGTGAGGGCTGGCTGACCAGTGAGTTTCAGAGACCTTCTTATCTCCATTTCTCCAGTGCTGGGATTACAAGTACATGCCACAGCATCTGGTTTTTACATGCTGGGTGCTGGGATCAAACTCAGGTCCTTAGGCCTGCATGGAAAGCACTTTGCTATGGAACCACCTATGCAGGCCTAGTTTTACTCTCTAACTATGACAATATTATCAATTTCAACAAATTATCAATGGAGTGTTCTAAAGTTAAAATAGTTAAACTTAAAAATAGATCAGTGGACTGGGAAGAAAGAATGAAGGGGCAGACACAGGTTTTTCATAAATATACTAAGTGTTAAGAGTAAGTGATGGTTGAAGAGTCACTCCTAAATGAGACATTCCCTCTACGGCACAGGGAACAGCATGGAAGAAGAAAAGAAGAAACACACACACACACACACCAGAAAATAGAGAGAAGACATGCAAAATACTAAGTTCTAGGTAGGGCATGGCCATTGGAATTACGAACTCAAAGCAGTTGAGGTTGTTTGTGTTGGCAATGCATAAGACTGGACCTGTCAATTGTCAATTATGAACTGAGAAAGAACTCACAGAGCCCTATCTTCCTTCCCCTGCCAAGCTACAAGTTAATTCCGAGTGAAGGTCACTATCTTCAGTTGAGTACACAAGAGAGAGACCACCAGGCTCCAGTGGATAGCTCCAAACCCATGGTCACACAAATACCTCTTGTCAAAATCAAAACAAAAGATTGTGAATGTGGGAAAGAAACCTGCTAGGGAGTTGGAGGAGTGGTATTAACAGTGATAGGAGGGAGGGAGGGAGGGAGGGAGGGAGGGAGGGGGCAAGGGTGAGATTAACCAGAATGCCCTATATGCGTGGATGAAATCACCTAAGGATACATTTAATAAAAGTTATAATTAGTCAGGCGGTGGTGGCACATGCCTTTAATCCCAGCACTCGCGAGGCAGAGGCAGGTGAATCTCTGTGAGTTCGAGACCAGCCTGGTCTACAAGAGCTAGTTCCAGGATAGGCTCCAAAGCCACAGAGAACCCCTGCCTCAAAAAAAAACAAAAAAATAAAAGTTATAATTAATAACAAAGAAAGAAAAGAAAAATACCAACTAATTTCATTTGCTATCAGCAGTGAAGCCTAAAGAGCTAGCTGGAAGACCACACTTGACAGACTGGTTGTTTACATCTGAAGATAGGAAACCTTTGTATTTTCCCTCCCATGCATTTCATAGAGCTTGAGGAAAGATAAACTCAATCTGCATTTATCTAAAGGATAACCAGATGGATGAATATCTGAAAAGATAAGTCATATTGGGCTATATCTGGGGAATGTGGAACACTGGCCAGTTACATGGTAACGGGAATTGAAATATTTTGATTCCTAATTATTTATTATTTGAAGGGTGTGTGTGTTTGCACACATGTATGTATGCACACTCACATGCATGCATGGAAGTTCTAAGAGGGTATCACATATCTTCTTCTGCATATCTTTGAGGCAGAGTCTCTCCCTGAGTCTATGGCTCATGTTTATCTAGTTTAAGCTAGAAGCCAGCAAGCCCCAGTGATCCTATCTACTCCACATACTTCAGGGCCAGAGTTACAGGCATTCATAGGGTAACAGGTTTGTCACCTGAGTTCTGGGATCTGAACTCTGGTCCTCTCAGCAAGGCCTCTTAACGACGGAGCCATCTCTCCAGCCACTGAGTTTAGATCATTTACCGACATTGACGCTAATAACATTAAACAATAATCTTAAACAACAGCAAATCTACAGAAGCGGTGGCTGAGTCCACAAGGTTAAATGCCAGGCGGCAGTGGCTTGAGCCCTATCAAAAGGGAGGATTCAGGTTTGGCTTGTGCCTTATGGTGACTGTGCTGCTGGCCTGGAGCTTTGAAGAACAGCTGCGATTGTCTTCAAAGACACTCAAAGTCAAAGACATTCAGGCCGGCCCCAAACCAATTAAACAGATGTAAACAGAAGGAAGACCCTCCCTGAGAACCACCACGGTACTGCTTCCTAATGAACGGTGGCATAATTGCGCGCCACCCAGCCCCTTGATCTCACATTAAATCTAATAGCTAGCTGACTTACACTGAGCGTGCTGGTCCCGGCGTTCTGCATTGCTCTGCTTAATTTTAGCTCATTAGCCTTCATCATGCGACTTGTAATCCTTAAAGCCCGAGATTGTGTCTGGCTGTTTGGTGAGGATTGTGCTTGGTAATGAAGGGATTCAACTTCTAAGAGGGATGGTTTAATTGAATGATAAGGTATGATTCGGCACTTAAAGAGTTACACACTGTTTTCCTTTTTGGACAGCCTGGTTTGACTGTGTATGTTTTCTGCAGCAAACAGGATAATAATTTAGCAGCAGTTTCCATCTGCTTAAAACAAAAACAAAAGCCGCCCCCCCAAAAAAAAAACAACTTTTTTTTTTTTTCCAATGAGGAACATCTTCACTTAATTGTCATGGACTTTGGCCATTATGTTGTTAAAACATTCAAACCAAGCAACATCCTGGCTTTCCTATAAACTGGTGACCCTGAGAAGTCAGGCTGCCCGTCTGGGGTTTCCTCCTTTACAACACAATGATAAGGACTGTGCCCACTGGAAAAGAACTGTGCTCAGAGATTAATCCAGATAAAATGAGAGGATTGCTTGGAACAATGGCTGGAAATTGACAGGCCTAAGTCAAGCATTATTATATCTGTGCTTGTCCAGAAATGTGCGCTATTATGGATGTGATGCTCTGGCATTCAGATCGAGACATTTTACCTCATCTTGCTTGCACTACAGTGATACATAAAATATAGGAGAGCAGGTCAGGGTGTTTTAAGTGGCTCTACTATCTGGACCTTCATTTGAGACTTCAAAACTCCAGGAGATATCTAGTGGCTCCTCTTACTTTAATGGTATGCACAGGCATATGGTGACCAAATTAAACCCCGCCCAAAGTCACCTGCAACTTTTCCCTTTTCTTATAAATAGTGCCAGGGACAGCAGGAAGGAGAGACTGTTTCTGACAGTGTTGGCTGGAGAACATGGAATCTCGTTGGAAAGATGCTCTTAACAGCTTTTTTCTTTGCTGATAAATTGAAAGTAAAATAAATTAAATAGGCATGGTGACATGCTGATACCTGTTATGAAATATTATAAAAGTCTCATGAAAACTCGACTTGAGTTTGGAATTTTAAATTATTGCACGTGCACAATAGTTTCAGACCATAGATGTTTTGATTCTGTCCTTAAATGAACAGCTATGTGTTTATATTGAAGCTGAGAACAAATCTTGTGCTATTATTTGTGTCTGGTCCTTTATTTTATGGGGATGAGTATCTGTCTGTATGTATATGTATTATATGCATTCAGTGCTCAGAGAGGCCAGAAAAGGGTGTTGGATCTCCTGGAACTGAAGTTACAGATGTTTGTGAGCTGTCACGTAGATGCTGGGAATCGAACCCAGGTCCCCAGCAAGGGCAACCAGGGCTCTTGCACAGTGATGTGTCTTGTGTGCCAGGATTCCTGGTCTTTTGATTTACTCCTCTAATACTTTAGGTTTACAGAGATGCTGATGCGGAAAGTGAAAGTTACCCCAGCTGAGCTCCGTCAAATGCAAGTCCACAGCAGGAGGATGACTATTTGATGTGCTGCACCACTAAAGACAGGAACCAGGGCTGCCTTGTTGCCCACATTCCTCTTCATCCTCTTTTCCAGGTTAGAAAGTTCCACAAGGCAGTCAGTCAAATAACAACAAAGAAAATAACCTCTTCTTTAAACAACAGGTCACATCTCGGAAACAGGACATGTTAATATCCATCCTAATGGATAATATAGCCATGTTAGGTTTTGGAGGATTGGTTTTTGTTTGTTTGTTTGTTTTATTTAGAGTCAGGGTTTCTCCCTGTGACAGCCCTGGCTGTCCTGGAACTCACTCTGTAAACCAGGCTGGTCTTGAACTCACAGAGATCCATCTGCCTCTGCACCCCCCTCCCAGTGCTGAGATTAAAGGCGTGTGACACCATCCATGTTTATATTTTAACTGATCCTAGTTAAAAATAAACATGTAAAGTGGGATTAAAGTCGAGACTACCTTTATATCACTCTCCAGCCATAGCTGACAACACATTTTGCTTAGCTGCTTTCTTCACTGACACCCCCTTATTCACACAAAAATATCAGGTTTTCTCAGCTCCTGTATGCTTCTACACACTGTACTGGTGGCTAAAAGAACTGGTCAGAAGCCTGAGCATTCGCAAGACCCTTGAGGCTGCATTTACAATTTATATATGTAATGCAACTGCATTACATAGGGAGTGTCATAAAATTGGTCTTTATAATGCATTGCCAAAAGTCTCCTATATAAGCGTCTGCAGAAAGGTAACATCACAAGAGAAAAACATTTCCCTAAGCAGAGAGAGAAACAAGCAAACGAAAACAATTCAAAAAGAAGAGAGAAAAATAGAAATTTTGAGGAAGATAAATCAAATCAACCACAGGGTTTAAATAAGTAAATAAATAGAAAACCTACTAAATAGCAATAAGTAATCTTCATATGTTAGCATATATTCAAACCAAGCAACATTCTCAGTAAACACCAAAGAGCTTAATTCATCTGTTGGAGAAAAAGATGGAGAGTAAAATCTAACTGACGAATTTCACTGACAAAGTAAAATCTGACACTGTGCTGGATAAAGGAGAATCACCAACCACAAAGAGTTAAGGGAGATTAAACATAAAAGGATAGGAAGGCTTTAAATAAATGAACAGAAAGCAGCTGCCACACTGATACTGCACAGGGTGGAGAGCAAAGCAGAGAGCATCAAATAAAGATACAAGGAAGAATATCTTCTCACACTAAGGGGACTATTCACATTGAAGGCAGTTTTTGACTAACTAGCTTGCATATAATTTTATCACCATTTTAATAAAGCTGATTATAAATTGCCCCCTTGGAAAGCAAAGAGCAAATACTAGTAAGATAAAGCTTTGTGCTTGCTCAACCTAAGACAGAAATGGAGACAAAATATTGACAAGTACATAGAAAACCTACAAAAGCAAATCAGTCTGGAACTTTGAACAGTAATAATAGACAGCACATGTTGCTGTCATATGCACACAAAACATTCACATTTTTATGATGAAAAGAATCCCCAGGAATGTCCCAAGGAATAGAATTAGCACAAACAGTGCCCTCCAAATCACAGCACAATAAAATTGAGATCTAACAAGATTTCTTGTGAGCAGCCACTTGGAGTCTTGCCCTTCTCTGTTATGTACGGCTATACAGAATGGGTGGTCACCTTCTCTAGTGAGAAATAAGAAATATAAAGTGGATGGCAAGGCGTTCCTCACCTGACTGCTCTTTATGGTCGTCTAGAGCTATGTTCAGATGATCCCAGAGCTCCGTTTCTTTACTTTCAGTACTATAGACTTTGGCAGCACTAAACAATATTCCCAAGATCTTGTTCCAAAATACAGTTGTGCTAAGGCACACTTCAGAGGGACATCTTCCAAAACCAGAGAAAGGACCAGAGCTGCTTCCTTTCCAGAGACTAAGTGATGAGGGAGAGGGATGCATGACAGCAAGATGCAGTGCGGTGGGATGTCTCCAGCACAGCTCACGGGAGATGGAGCTCCTCCTGCTCATCTAGACCATACACAGAACTTCAGCCGAGGTCAGTCGTTTTCAGAGAAGGCAGTTTGTTACTGAAGACAGACGGTGAAGCACTAATCTTTGCTCAGCTCCATTTACTGCTTCAGAAAAGTGACGAAAATTGGGGCAAGGTTAGAGAGCAGGAGCTGAGAAGGCGGTAAGGACTTTCTTATCACATCACAAACTTTTGAGTCTGAGTGTGGAGGGGGACCAGGTTAGGGTTTAACAGAAAGACAGTATATACTGTTTGGGTAGCTTAAAATGGATTATAATATTTTTAAAAAGTTAGTTCTGATGTCTGAAAAATGGAAGAGCCATTGTTTAAAATGGGTTATACAGCATGCCCGGCTACAAGAGAGGACAACTTTAAAACCTCGAGTCAAGGGAGCGATCAAGACATTTGCTTCATCTTAAAACCAACCCAGAAAGGCTGAGGGTGACAGGCAAGAAGCTTTAGAAATAATTTGGGAATTCAAAAGAGAAAGAGAAAGCAACTCTGCCTGGTCATAAACAACACAGCACTTCAGTAAGATACCGTAGAAACAGGTGGGTATGGACAACGTTCCTTCATTCTTTCTTAGAGTTAATTCTTTGGCTAGGGCTTCCATTTATTAGTTAAGAAGATCTAAACTCAAGGAAGTTAAAACAATACTGCTTGTTCACATACATAAATCTAAAGCCTGACAGACAGGAGCCAACTTAGAAAACAAAACAACAAGAATAAAAAGTAAGTAGATTTGAGCAATTTTCAAAGGCAAGGGAGGTCAATTTAGAAGCATATCGATGTGCTTCTAAACCAATATGGTGAAGTCTCACACCTAAGGCCACGTAGGCTGTGATTTATAACAGGTCACAGGTGATTTTTTTATTTAACCTTTTGTTTTACATGCTGAAATCAAAGCACCCAAGTTCCAAGTCCTAGTGCTCTGAGAACTAGCTTGCCCACTTGGCTTACCTTCTCTCCTTTTCATCCACACAGATACTTTCCAGTGGGGACTGATGGCATCCTCTCTGGTAGTAGAAGTGCCACAAACCGAAAGTTCAATTAGGTCAAATCAGATAAGCTTCATTGAACCCAGCCATTGTTCTTTGTATTGGGCTCTAGGGCAAGCCACAGTGACAAGTGTTGAAGAAACAGATTTGATGGGACATAATCCAGGACCTACAATTGCTTTTCTGTCTCATGGGTCTTGACCAGGGGCTGGGAAGCCATTTCTTAAAGGTCAAGATGGTCAATATTTCAGACAATGGGTCAGGAAGGACATGGGCAGATCCTAACTATTTAGCATTGCCATAAAGGAACAGGAGCCTTAGCTGGCAATACAAGAAGGGAAGACTGCAACTATGTTCCAATAAAACTTTATTTACCAGAGCCTGGGTTCACCCTAAATGCCCACAGTCTTGACCATTTTGGGTTGACATATCAAGCTACCAGCTGAGCCGGAGTCTATTGTGATATTGAAAGCTTAGCACCCCAGAATAACTACAAATGGGTCCTAACCAAAACTTTACACTTACAAAAAACACTAGAAAGTTCTTTGCAATAATATTTTCAGATCAACTGTGTAGTTCTCAAGTGTGATCTTTGGAAATGACAAAGTCAAAAGGTTGGATACCCCTGTAGCATTATAACATAAAATTCTCTCCTTTCCGATGATGACACACTGACTGCAAAATGGGCCCAAACCCCCACCCCCTCCTAACCTCTTCAACTACTACCCTGGCCCAGGACAATAATATATATGTATGTGTGGGTTTTATATATACAGGTTGTCTTGAGCACACACAAGACTCCACTGTAGAAGGTGCTTCAGAAAGGAGACAGTGAGAGAACCATTAATTCAAGGGACATGTGTTAAGTGTTGACTGTGTGACAGTTCCTGCCATAGAAAACAACACACACAGGTCCTTTATAAGTTTAAATGTTAGCTTCTAAGCTGGAGGCATACGGTAAGTGCATAATCACAAAACTACTAACTGTGCATGAAAACAACCCCTGGTGTGTCATGAGCACTCATAACGCATGGGCGTCAACGAAGCAACGTTCAAAGTAAGAACTCCATGGGCAGAAATTTGGTAAACGATTTACAACAGGAGAGATGCCAGTTAGGATGGTAGCCACCTGCTTAAGTGTGTGTGTGTTTCTGAGGTTGGTGAGATTTGGGGACAGGAAGAAGGCCTGCAGGACTGCAGGGCAGAAAATGGAGAGGGGACTGAGAAATCTGAAGCTGGATAGTCTGCGGGAGGACCCCACAGTCCACAACAGAGCTGCGGGGGGGGGGGGGGGGGGTGTTCACTGCCTCTTCAGCACCATGAGAAGCAGGGAGAGTAATTCATGCAGGGCACAGGAGGCATGCTTAAGCTCCCCTGCCTGGAAGTTCATTCTGGTTATTGTGTGAGATACGGCTTAGAGGAACTTTTTAAAATCAAACCTGTTCTCCCCCTTTCTCCTGTCAACTCCTCTTATGAATAAAGCACCTTCTATTAAAAAATAAGCTTTTATTAATTCTTTGAAAATGTCATTATGATGTATTTTGAAGGAATTAACCTTCCTTTCCCCAACTCTTTTCATAACCACACTCTCATTTGCCCATCACTTCCCACCCAACTTTGAGATGTCTGGGTTTTGGCTTCTTTGGTTATTAAGTACAGCTGTATACAGAGCAGAGAAGTGGTTAGAGACGAAACCCTGCACATCCCTTCCTCTCGTTTATTTTATGTCCATAAATAACCTAGAGATATAGATTTCCATGAAATTGACTTCCTTATGCAAGGAAAATCCTAATGTTCTGTAAGAAACATTTCCATTCAGAAATCAGATTCCCTGCACAAAACAGTAAGATTCAACAGGAAGATATTTAGACAATCTAGACAACAATAACAAGGAACCAAGGAACCAGGGGCAAAACTAAGCCAATAACAAGCATCAGAGAAAGAGTTGGTAACAACACAGGGTGATAACTAACGAGGCATGGAATAAGATGGAGACCACGCATGTGTACATATGTGTACATGTCCCTCCTCGTACACACACAAAGACAGACAAACCCACTGTGAGGCGGGCAGCCCCTGATGCTGTCTGGACAGCTGGCCTCCATTGACTGCAACTGTCCTGCCAGACCAGGGTGGGGACAGGAGGAAAGGAAGTGACCATTTGCCCATCTGCTGCCTAGCATCCTCGGAGAAAGGACAGAAGTGTGCCTGTTCGGAATTTTCCAAGGCCATCTCCAAACAAACCACCCTGCATCTCTGTCTATGCACACACTCCCCAGGTAGAAATACTCAGAGATGTAGAGTGGCCTACCTTGGTGACAGAGCTAAGATAGTCTTGTTTATTGGTAAAAGTTTAGCTGTGTAGCACGTTGACGCCTCCTGTGCTCAGGAAAGCCGTGCATCCCGCTGCTTATTTCCCAGCTTGTCAGGGTTATTCATTGTAGCCATTGTCACAAAGCACATGGTCACATCTCATGTGTCCGATTCCAGGGTGGATCCCATGTGACCTTTGACTTTCTGTATCACAAAGGCTGACATCACCCGTTAGGTTGATATCATCTGTTTTCACAGCGACCAGATAACCTATGCTATCTATAGTCTAGATTTTCTATATCTCCTATTAAATAATAATAGTTTTATAATAGAATGCTAGATGCTTGGTCGTTTTCAAATAGACTCTCCTTAACGTGTTTTAACAGCTGTTCTTCCCTTTGGTTCTGTGACGACATCTAGACAATATCCAAGTGCTTAGAAAATCCTTTTGTTCTCGGTGATAAAAAAAAAAATCTGTGTGTTGTTAAACAACAGAAGATTCCTACCTTCTTGTTACAGGTTTATGTGCTGAGTATTTGTATTCATGAAGAAAATATTAACCAGTGTCCAACCCCATCTGATTTCTCTCCCTTTTGTTTTGGGGAACATGCTTCCCCACCCCAAAGGGTAGTTCTCCTGAGAAGGACCAGATCCTCTGTGCTGGGTCAATGCCACAGGGAAGGAGAGACTCCCACACGACAGCAGAAGGTTTGAATCATAGCCATATAGATGACGTCCACGACTATCAGGCTTCAGCGTCATTTTAAACTCTAGAAATAATATAAAAAATAATAACAAAGAAAAATTAAAATGCCTGGCTTTCTTTTCAGGCCTTCCCCTCGGCCCCTGACGCCAAGTGTCACATCTCTAACCAGAGACAGGACATATCACAGCAGCCAGTAGGAGAGAAGTCATTTTTTTTTAATCTGGAAAGATAGTGGCTTCATCATTAAAAAAAATCCAACCAACTAGAATACAAAGCCCTTTGACCTGGAGGATCAAAGGTTAGGCAGCAATTTTGAATAATAAATGAGACCTGTTGACCTCTTGACCCGAATCTGGCAGGGTGAGAGTGTTCCGTTCTTCAGCAGATGCTGAAGACAGACACTTGCACAGTCAGCCAGCTAATGACCTGCCTGAGCCCTGGGTTTCAGTGTGGTGGAGCACGGGCAAGAATGTTCTTCAAACTGCTAGGTCACAGAAGAGACATTAATAGGAATATTTCCATTGTTGCCTAGAAGGAGTTCACTCTGCCGGTCCTCGTGTCTCCACTAATCTGCAGCATTCAGTAGATGCCCCACCATCAGCTAAGGGTTTCCTTCTGATTCTTCATTTATTTCTGATCTGTGCATGTCAGAGACAGTATCAGCAAAGTGATTCTATTTGTTTTATTTTGTTTTTCAGACAAGAGGAAGACTGCCTTGTTATGATCCTTGTCGTTCATCAAGGCAAACCGCCCGGGGAAGTTAAACAATGGATTTAGACATGCGTGATGCCAGGCTATGCTCAGGAAAGGTTTATGAAATGACATCGGATATAATAACTAGTTTTGCCATTCAGGTTTATTAGACTAATAAAGGGCTCTAAGGCATACCATAAAATTTCCAGGAAAAAGTGGAAATGGAGGCGAGGCTTTAAGCTACACTTTCCATCTTTGCTATTTAAACTTTCATGTTGCTTCTGGAAAATAATCCTCTGTTACAGAGTCAACGTGGGAAATATTTGCATCCTCTTAGTAAATATCCCATATGTCTATTTTGACATGCTTGATTAACAACAATGTCAGCACATTCAGTTTGTGTTTGCCTGGTGTCTTTTTAAATTTTTTTTAAAAAAAAAAAAGAAAAAGAAAAAATGTCAGAATTTGGCCAAATTCCAGTTTAGCTAATTAGATTTACCCTGGTGGGTCTCCCTTGAGCTTTCAACTAGATATTATATCCTTTTTTACCATTCATATTAAATTCTTATCAGCTGTTAGATGGTTGCCAAGGGTCAGTTTGTTAAACAGTGTTATCTCCTTTTGAGTAACACAGATGAAGAAAAAATATTTTGAATGAATTTTCATTTGCCACAGATTATAAAAAAAAACAGTAAAGGGAAATCTTCATGTAAGTCTCTATATCTGCTGTAGACAGAAGGAAGACAGCATCGAAAGCTACCAGCTGCTCAATTGGTTTTAAGCTTATTCAACTTGATCTATAGCGTACACATATATGGAGCACTATTGGCATACGTGGGCCTGCTAACCATCCATCCGTTAGAGAAAACGGTGTTATTTGTGCTGAGTTTGTCTATAGCCACAAGCTTTGCAAAGCACAAAGTACTTGACTCAAATGTATCCTGAGGTCATGTTCTAAATAATACTATGGAGTATTACTTCCTTATCCCCGCTGAACCGTAATGCAGAAGAAAGAAATGCGTATAATATTCCATGTGTGTGTGTGTGTGTGTGCGGGGAGGTCTTTGCTCCATGGAAGCACTTCCCATGCCATTTTATTTTAACCTCAAGATGAACTGTATGTGGGATATATTCAGCTCTGGACGAGACACTGCCAATCTGTTCTTGAACAAAGAACAAGCTACAAAGTAGAGAAAAGCGGTGGCACAGTCATCGCTGACTTCCATGACGTTGATGCAGAGGGCGGGAGGGGGGGGTCTCTGAGATGAAGAATAACTGGGATTTTAGCTAGTGTTCTGCATCACATGGCCAGATTCTGAGTTCTCCCCTTCTGACTCTTCCAAGTCAGTGGGGACTTGGAGCAAGAGAAAGAAGAGCTGGAAACCGTGGAGAGAGTTAGGGAGTCTGCTCTTTCTCCACAGAGCAGTAAGCCAAGGTACAGCCATGGAGTAAAGGCAAGAGGAAGAAGAAGTAGGTGATGGTTGCAGAAGAGAAATTGGGGGAGGAAAAGGGAGGGAGGAGAGAGAGAGAGAGGGAGGGAGAGAGAGAGAGAGAGAGAGAGAGAGAGAGAGAGAGAGAGAGAGAACTGAGTAAAGTGGGAGGGGAAGAGGGAGAACAGGATGGGAGAGAGTGACGGGAAAGTCCTCACCAGGAGAAGGCTGTTCCCACACTCCAGTTCCTTGCCTGAACAAGACATGCTTTGTGCTTATCCCCTCTAAGCCTGCACTCAAAAGAACGATTATGTTGCTGGGGCTGAGGACATGACTTTGTTGGCAAAATGTTTTCCACAATAGTAGGAAGACCTGAGTTTCAATTCCCCAGAACCCACATAAATAAGCCAAGCATGATGGAATGTATTTATAACCCCAGCTGTGGGGGGGAGGGAGGCAGAGATGGGTGGGTTCCTGGGCCTCAGTGGTTGGATTCCAGGTTCAGGTAGAGACTCTGACTTGTAAAATAAGGAGGTGAGTGGTAGAGAAAAACACCTAGAGTTGGCCTCTGGCCTCTCTGTGCACGCAGGATCACACACAGACAGGCATGCACACATGTACATACACAGACACATGGGCACACACCATGCACACACAGGTGGATATTCTGAACATATCCAGGCTTTTCTCTGTGCTCTAAAGTACTTTCCCAGCCCTTGTCATCCAGCAGGGTAGAACAATTACATCCTTGAATCCAATTGATCTTATCCTGGGGCTCTTCTTTTTCCTCCAAGTCCAGCTGAGATTGTATTCCAAAGGAGCTACGGTTTTTTTTCTTCCTTCCTTTCTTTTTTTTCCAACATAACATTTTTTATTGATTCTGAGTCCCTGGGAATTTCACATCATACACCCCAATCACACTGACTTCCCAGTCCTTCCATGTCCCTGCCACCCATGTGACCCCCCAAAGGTAAAATTAAAATAAGTATTAAAAATAAGAAAAAAATGTTCAGTTTGTCTAATACTTACTGGAACGCGGTCAAACTCTTAGTGATTAGCCTCTTAAATAGAACTGAGTCCTTCCTCTCCTGTTCTCCTGCCAGAAGCCATCAACTGTGGAGAGCTACACTTCAGCAGCCACACCTCACTTTTTAAGAGTTCTCTTCAATGGCTTCATGTCTAGATTGTTACATTTTGGGGGGTGTTGGAGATGGGGGTAGGGGTTGTCACAGAAGCCTTCCAAGTTCCTCCCTCTCAATGGAGCATCTGTAGTCATGGATACCACAGCAAATGTAGCATTCTTGCTCTTCAGTCAGCAGGAGCACGTATTGTGGGCTTCCACACGGTTTCTGGTAACAGCACAGACCACAGCCATGGCCCCCAGATGCAGTAAGACTATGGATGCAGAGGAGGCCCTCAGAGGCAGCAGAGGAGGCCCTCAGAGGCAGCAGAGGAGGCCCTCAGAGGCAGCCCATGGATATCAGCATGGCCTCAGGTAGCAGCGCAGGCCACTCACATTAGCATGGCCTCTGACTGCAGCATGGCCCATGGACATCAACATGGCCTCAGGCTGCAAAACAGACCACAGACACCCACATGGCCTTTGGTGGTAGCATGGGCCACAGACATCAACACAGACTCTGGCTGCAGTAGGACCATGGACCTAGATGCAATAGGACCACAGATCCAGACATCGCCTTTAGTGGCAGCACAGACACAGGCATCACTATGGTCTCAAGTGGCAATGCAGGTCCCTCATACCAACATGGCCTGTGGCAACAGTATGGCCTCTGGGTTAAGGCTGCGGCACACAAACTACAGACATCTGCATGGCCCTCGGTGGCAGTGTGGGTCATTGGGAGCTGCTGTTTTTAAAGGTATAAAGGAGGCAAATGGACCAATCCATCTACTCAAAATGGTAACAAAAGAATAATTACATTGTTCGTATCTGTCAGACTGATGGGAAAAAAAACCGTCAAAATGACTGTGTATAGTTTCAGTTAGTAGATTCTGAAGATCAATAAAAATGATTCTACACGTAGGAGCTAGAGCAGGGTGAGACCTCTGACTTTTGAGTTAATTTCACCTGGCAACCAGGCAGATTAAAGATAGTATCACAATTTGTCTCTGTAACTCTCCAGACAATGTATAGTTGAATTTCTCCAGTCATATATAAATCAAAACATTAGAGTGAGGTGCAGCCATTATAGAAGTGAGATCTTTCTCTTCGTCTTGAATTTACATGTTTCTCACATTTTGGTTTCTTGCCTATTTTTCATTTTTATCCTTTCTTCATGCATTAAGAAATAGATTTCTTAGTTGTAAATTCTCTGTATCTTCTGACTCCCACTGGCAAAACAAGACATCCAGAGTTGGATATTCCTTGTGTGTATCTTGTTTCTCCATCCCATCACCCAAGTACAAATGAATTAAAATAAAGTTTCCAAATCATGTCAAGGACGTATATTTGATCATTGTCTGAGGTTCTGCCTATTCAAAACCATTTCTCAGCCTTCTACTACAGTACCCCTCAGCAGAACAGAGAAGGGCTTTAAACTTGTCCCCTAACATGACTTAGGTCACCTTCAGGAGGGGCTGCCAACTTCCTTTCACAAAGTTAGCAAAGACAAGAGGAATGAAGTAATTTTCTTCAATCATTTAGCAAGCTGAGCTAGGGCTTGCATACACGTTTCTATATTGTATATTATTCTATGATAATCTCTAGTGTATTACAATGTATCAAAGTCGTGTGTATGCGTGTGTCTGTGTGTTTGTGTGTGTGTGTAATCCTCTGGGGAAAAAGTTTTACCAGCAGTTCCATAATGAAGCCGAGTGGTTCAGCATCCATTTACGGGGCTTGGCGATGTTTAAGACGGTGAGTTTTGCGGCATTCTCTGACTGCACAGGTCGACCCTGTTTCACAACAAAGGGCTTGTGCTTCCTTCCTCTCAGGCTTACATCATGCTGCCATGAAGCCAGTTTTCCCCAAGATCATTTACTCCTCCAAAGTGTTTCTCAAAGATTGCCTAAACTGAGGTCTGGAAATCAGGAGGGCAACGTTTAGAGGTGTCCCTCAGTATGGATGGATGAAACCGGCTCATCAGCTGTCACCCAGGCATCCATGTGAGAAAGGCCGACTATGCCCCACACTGGCAATTATCTGCTGAATGCAGCCTAGTAAACTGCCCAGCCTGAGAGAAGTTCAAAGAATAAATATGGTATTGGGAGAGAACAAAGAATCATTTCTGGTGATCCAAATGTGTTCTCTTAAATGATCAAATCTTCAGCATCAGGCTCATACAGCCCACAGACTATAGCGGGTGTTACATAACCTGCCTCAGAATAAAGCATGAAGAGAGGCTGCAGGAAAATGTAAATTCTTAGGATAATGCATGCTGAGTATGTATATGTGAGCACATCAAACACAATCCACATTTCCAAGCATCACACACAACATACAACATACATATATATGTGTGTCATACACAACACATATTTATACATATTATAAGCACAATACATAGATATATGTATTATACACATAATAAATAAGTATACATGTGCTATACGAAATCCACATAGACATACATCACATACAATATACATATGCACATGCAATACACATGCATTACACAAATAGTATACACTCATACATCACACAGTACAGACCCTTACATGCGATGCACACATACACATGTATCTCTCACATACAATATACGTGTACATATATATGTTACACATACACAAGCAATATACTGAATGAAGAATTTAGATTATTAAAGTTTTACTTTGGGTAGATAAAAGCACAAAAGAAGTTCTATTGAAAGTAGGAATTTGGCTTAAACAATTAAACTACTGCCACTGCCAAGTTGGACTTGGTTAGACTAACAAACTTCACTTCCAAAGAGATTTATGTTATTGGTTCTTACTACGTTAGGCTTTCCAGAGAGCATAGATGCCAAGGTGCAGTGGGCATACAGTCAGAGCAAAAACTTAACTTCCTACTGTGACTACGCTCCTTCCTTTAGCCTGTGTGGGGACAGCCATGCTATGCACACTGTCTAGTAACTGTTCCTGAACCTTCAAACCACCTTAGAGAAGCAAGTTCACTACTTCTTTCAACATGATGACAAGAACAAAAGAGCACTCAGGTGGACGCTCCTGCAGGCATAGAACTCTAGTGGCTTGGACGGAGTTACGAATTTAAGTCTGGACTGAACTTGCATAGCAAGTCCGAGGCCAGCTTGCAGATATAGTGAGACCCTGTTTGAGAAGCAGATCAGGAGCTGGGGAATGGAAAGAAAAAAGGGAGAGGAGAGAAGAGAATCAAAATGACAAACTAAAGTTAGTGCTTGGCCTAGGCATCTTGGAGTGATCATTTTTATGCTCCTGTAGAAGACCTGGGTAAGGTCATGAGAGACAAGTCCCATGGGACTGATAGAAACGTGGCACCAGCCATCCCAAGCCTCAGGTCCCTCACTTTTAAGTGAAGGGATGCTGCTAGTTAACTTCCAAGGTTCCCAGGAGCCGTGAAACAATTCAAAGCACCTAATATTTGTATAGAAATACAATTCAACGTATCTATATGTTAACTTAAGCCGTGCACATTAAGTTTTAGATAAATAAAAGGAAGCTGAAAAGAAGTTAACCCAAGTGACATTGAAAGTGGGAGCTGGACTTCAAGCTTCGGTCCCCATCCAAGGAAGAATTTCCTGCATACACCTGCACATTTCTATAGAGATGCCAAATTTCTTCTTTCATCGCAATTTTTCAGGTTGCAAATCCCTTACCCCTTCCATTAAGGGACCCCATTCCTTCCTGTGGTGTGGATTGTATGGTAGTGGCCTCTTGCTGAACCCAGACAGTGGGAAATCCTTTAATGTATTACTGTTAGAGCTGGGTCTCCCAAGGCAGCAGACTAATCTCCTTGGTTGTCTTCCATAAACAAAGTTCCCTGGCCTGAGCAAGAGGAGCATGAAGGGTTAGATGTTCTTCCTTCTTCAAGACCTCCACCCTGCCATGTGTGGATCAAGAAAAAACTATCCGAGTTTGAATGGTGTAAGAAGGTGGAGAGAAAGCCTGTTACCTTTGTGATAACTATCTTGAATAAGAACAATCATCTTGGCTAATGACCATACAGCTAATCCGATGAATCAGGATTTTAGTGAACAATAGGTGCAGAGGACTTCTTGATATATTGATGTTGAAGGGGCAGCTGCAGTAGGAGCACAGACAAGCGGGACAGACAGATCTGTATCCACTGTCTTCTCAAAGACCTCAAATGATGCATCTTATCCTATAATCTACAAAGTATAGTTTCATCCTATCTTGGTGACAATTTTAACAGTAGATAGTTAGTTGCCCACATTTTAAACATTAAATCCTGACAATTTGGTCTTGCCTGTTCCTATTACCTAGTAGATGTTTGTATGCTCTAATAGTCTGTATTTCTTCTAACAAAGAAAAATTTAAGAAGTATAGAATGAACTAGCCCAGTATATAAAATACAAGTAAATAATCTAAAACAGAAGTTCAATGGGAAAGGAAGGGCATACGAGAAGGTGTCAGGGATTATAATCAAGATACATTGTAACTGTATTAAAGTGTGAAAAATAAATAAATCTTTAAAAATCCAAAGCAAGTTCTGAAAAATTGGCTCGTAGGCAAACACTGTGTATCAAATTTCATTGGACAAGTGCAACTCCATCCGATAGCATTTTACAGACAGTATCCTGCATCTTTGCTCTTGGAGGAAATGGCTTAAGAGTGTAAAGAAGGAGAAGAAAAGATGATTTGATTACCACTCACTATAATGATTTAGCAATTCATCATATATTAAAATATATTTTCAAAGCAATGGCAGATTGACTTCCAACTTATAAATTCCAAAAAGTTAACATCTGCTAAGCTGCTGTGGAATACTAGGATACTAGAATATTCCAGAACCTTATGTAGATTATTCTGGTCAGCATGCCCTTCTTTTTCTCCCAATGAAAATAATGAATGAAGCTGGTGAATTCTGACTTAGAGCTGTCGATGGCACATACTTCCTATTTCACTCTTAACAGTGAAAGAAATAGTTTCAGAATAAAAAACTTTTAATGAAACTTTATGATTGACCTTTCAACCCAGGGACATATGACTTCTCAAAAACCTCCATGTGTGCCAGAGTTCCTGTGTGTGAGTGCAGGCCAACGCTTGCCACGGTGTGTGTGTGTGCAGGTGAGAGGTGAACCCTGGGTGACAGTCCTCACCTTCCACTTAACCCACTGAGATGTCTCCTCGGCTCCTTCTTTTTCTGCATTACCGTCTGCGTATGCAAAATGCATGGAGTCCCCATTCTCTGAGTTTTAGAATCTCAGGTGTGCAGAGGAGCAGGGTATTGGGTTAGTGTCTATATGAATGACTCGGGGTCAGCTCAAGGGCTTAGGCCTCAGAACTGTAACTGACCTGCAATGGCAGCCTTTGATGGGTATTGACTTACAACCCGGTATTGGACCTTGGCTTTGGATGAAAGCACTGTCTCCCTCTTCTGACTGAAAGACAAGGATTTTGCTTGTATCACTGATATCCTCCCCACCCCCACTGCCTTTTTAAAGCCCAAAAAGAAATGACTGTCAACATCCCCCATCTAAATGACCTTTAATGATGGCAAAGTATAAAGAATGTTTCCTTTTTTTCAGATGACAGATATTCCTTTTGGAAAATGAATTTTGGGGGGTTGAAGAAATGGCTTAGAGGTTAAGAGGGCTGACGTCCCAGGTTTGGTTCCCAACACTTTCATGGTGGCTCACAAACAAGTATCACCTCAGTTCCAGGTCATCAAATGCCCTCTTGTGACCTCTAGGGGTACTGTGCTCACATGGTACACATACACCTACACATTTGTATAAAATAAAAAAGTTCAGTTGAATACTAGCCTTCCTGAAAGACTCATTTTCACCTGCAGTGTCTGCAAGCAAAATTCATGGACAGACATCTGCAATGTGAGTTTGCTTTTCTTGCTCCAGCACTGCCCTCCAACCTGATCTGAAAGAACCCCCTTCTTTCAGAATGAGAAGTTTCATTGACTACAATAACTCTAAAATGGACATTGGTGGTGGAAGCCAGCATTTGTGCCCAAATAAGGAGGTTTTGTGATTCTGACTGCCATGCTTAAACAGGAGGACAACATCACAAGGAAACTTTCCTTCTGACAGCCTCAGTATGCAGCATGAAACCAATGTCTGAAACTACAGGCTGAAGCATGGTGATCAGGAAGAGAGAAGGGGGATCACGAGGAGCACACATGGGCTCTAGTTCTACGTGGCATCCTGCCAGTTTCGGTCTCTGAACACCGAGGAGCTCTGCCATATCAGAAGCCAGTTGCCAGGCTGCTGTGTGCAGCGCTGCAAGAAGAGATGTGAGGAATAAAAATGGTAAGCCTATTGGATAATCATTACAGATAAATAAAAAGCCTTTGATACATGCAATTATTACAAGTTGAAATGGAGGCTGGTGTTAAAGAGGCGGCTTAGATGTGCACGGCACATTTATCAGCGCTCCACAGACAAGTTATTGAGCTGTCTGCAAAAGAAAGAAAAAAAAGAGAGCCAAACAGGAAAGCCTTGCACACTGAATGGCGGTGGTTGAAGGCCTTGATAGGTAGAGCTAGGTGACGTGAAGCTGTCCGATGGCTTTCTGCGAACTCCAGAGAAGGAGCTCACGGTCTCCCGTGGTGCTCTCTGACACTGACGAACTCCTACTCTATTATGGCCCAGACTGAGGTTGCCCCCACTCCATATCCGGCCACTTCCTGCTGCACACCATTGACTTGGCTAGCCAACCGTTGACTTTAAATAAGGGTCTGCCATCTTCATACTTTAAAATAAGATAAAGACAGGTTCACTAGATCAGAGAGCCTGAGCTGGTTGAAAACGCCAAGCTTCAAGGGTGAGTGGGCTAGATTAACAGTGACGGAGGCTATCAAAGGGCTCCCTTAATCACAAGCTTCAACAGATCACTTATGCAAACAGCAAATGTTATGCACAGATGCAGGAAGGGAGAGAGGAGGATAATAATATCAATGACAGTCATTAGAACCAAGAACAAATCTTCAAGTAGTGAGTGACTTTCACCCCCTGCTACAAGAGTTTCCTGGGAGATAAATGGGCTTGAGCATCCTTTTCTCCACAAAGCCAAAATTAGACCTGGTGTCTGACAACCGGATATGAGAATATTCTAGGAGCCAAAAAACCATTATGTCATTGTTTAGAAAATAAATGAATGATAATGAATAACTTTACATCTGCTGTGCTCTGTACTCCCAAGTTACTTGATCCTCGGCCAAACATTTCTTTGCTTGAGGTCATAAATCACAGCTTCTGAAACATTGAAGGCAAGGGAATTTTGTTGGATTTATCTTGGTGATTTATGCCCTTGGTGCGAAATAGACAATTTAAGATATACATTTGGTTTTCCCTCATCAATTTTAAGATGATAATGAGCAATAGCCAGAAAGATGGCCCTAATTGTTTGTAGTGGACTTTGGTCAGATGTGATTCATAAAACGGCGTTTCTGTGCATCAGCCAGTCATCCAGGTCTCAGGGCTTTGGATCATGATCTTTCTTCAGTTATCAGCTGGACTCATTTCTTAAATTGGAAGCTAGGCATAAATCCTGACATCATTTTACAGTCCTTTCACATCTGCCTAAGGAAAGTATAAAAGAAACGCATTTGCATTGCTCACTTACAATTTCGGGGACACCCACTCTGAGCTGTTAAGAAAATCAGATCAAAACCCCTATCTCAGGTTTGAGGTGAACCCTCATGGCTAACCATGAATCTAGCCTTGGCACTGTCAGCCTAAACACCAGGCTTCAAAAAAAAAAAAGATGTGAAATGCGGCTCCTGCAGACAGCCAGTGGGACGACACGGAGCTGGGCTTGCCTATCAAACTGATTACTTGATGTAATAGTAAGCAAGCTTAAGTGAACTGTGTGTCTTCAATCTTCCCAATCACTTAGGGATGGGCATCAGAGCTCGTCATCCATCATCCCTGGCCTGGACCATACGATGCATCAGCAATCCTGGGCTGGCCTAAATGAGAGCAAGAGCCGCTGTGCTGCTCACAATAAGCAATTGCTAGCCTCTGAATTACAGGGTTGTGATTCGATTGCTAATACGGCCAACTTGATGTATATGAGAAGTATCTGGGAAAGTTTTTTTTTTTGATCTTCTAAAGATTAATTTATACCCTGGAAATGTAGACCAACCACAGAGTCAAAAATATGTCAAGGTATTTTTCTTCTAAGCAAGAGAACCCGGCTGTTACCATAGTCATTAATTTATTTCTGGCACCTTTATCTGCAGCAGAGTTTAATAAACAAGGGGTCTGTTTGTTACCATCTTGGCTTGGCTAGAATGAGCCAATATGATAATTAGTTTCTGTGAAGTTAAATTTATTTGGGGGAGGAGTTACAAACTGTCAGGATATGAAAATCCTAAAATGTCTGTAACTCATAACTTGAAGTTTTTCACCTAAAATAATTTAAAACTGACAATTCAGTATTCCTAGCTGTGTGTTCTGTGATGTGTCAGAATGGAAATAATTAAGCAAATGCATTAAGCAAAATGCTGGGTAGCTACACTTTGCATTATTTCCTTTGCTAAGATTAAAATGTGTGGACCTAAAATTAAAATTCATTACAGTTTTGCTTATTTCCCATGCATGTGTGAGGGGATATGATCCTCATATCCATGTGGAGGTCAGAGGATAACTTGCTGGAGTCTGTTATATGGTCCTTCTGCCATATGGGACCCAGGGATCAAACTCAGGTCATTGGACTTGGTGGCAAGTGTTTTTATACACTGAGCCATCTCTCTAGCCTCAAATTGAAGATTAAAGAAACCATCTCTAGGTCAACAGCAAACCTTTAAAAGAATATTGGCATAATAAATTTGAGCTTATCTTATTTGTGGTTCTGTATTTAAATCTGGCTGTGTGTTCTTATGTAAGTTGCTTGACTGTTCTTAACATTGCGGTTCACATTTATAATTGTAATAATACTTTGGGGCTTAACCAAAGTCTTTCCTAGGAAGAAACATTCACTCTTCAGTATTTATAAAGTCATCCACATTTTCCATATAGACTGCTAGTAAAACAGAGAAGACAATGGCTCAGCGGGAGGGGAACACAGAAAGCAGACAAATACGACAGTGACTTCAGCGTCCTACAACGGTGGAAAATAACACTACCCAGAGTGAGCATTAAGGTGCCGAGGGAGCACACCGGCCTTTGTACTCATTGCCTCTTCTCTAACACAGACTCCGAGGGATCCTATTGCAGCAGCCCATGGGTGCAAAGAGCTAGGGCTCACTGCCACGAGGGTGTTTACAAAAAGCATTTGAGGGTTATGTTAGAGGACTGCTTGGCCCAGCATACACAAATCCCTGGCTTCCATCCCCAACATCAGACACACATCTCCAACCCCTGTACTTGGGTGGTAGAGGCAGAAGGATCAGAATTCAAAGTTCTACTGTCAGTTTGAGGACAGCAAGGGCTAGGTGAGACAATGTCACAAACTAACAAGGCTCAGGGATCATGCCAAAAGAGGGAGAAGCAAGATGGTAAGAGCCAGAAGGAGTGGATGACTATACCAAGACAATGTGTTCAGACACAGCAGGGCACGTGCACACATAGCCTGCGAGTGATTGTTCCTGTTTACAAGACCTTTACAAGATCAAGTCAGACAGAAGTCCCAGCATGGCACAGTGAGGCAGTCAGGAAACCCCACCCCGGCTGCTGGGAAGGGGAGAATCAGCTTTCTCCAGGTGTGTGGCTCCTGAGAGGTTCCCACGCTTCAGTAGACTGTCCTACATCTACGCACATACTGGCAGCACTAAGTGGACCCTGCTAGTTTAAAAAAGGCCACATAAAATCGCAAGGGAACCATAGTGTTGGGGGTAGTAAAGGAATTAGAGTAGAGGGTATGGGGGTGATGAACCCCATAAACACACATTCTTTGTAACTATGGAATCCTCAACTAAGAAAAGGAAAAATACTAGATTTAAAGTGAAAGTCAAGTCATTTTTAGGACATGCAATAGAATATCATGACTTCTGACTTTGTATATATTTGATAGCAATTATAAACTATTATAGGAAAAGTCTTAAACTTAAGAAAATTGACTTAGTCCTAGAAACCTCCCCCCCCCCAAAAAAATTAAAAGATTTGGGAAGTAACCCTGGAACTGTAAAAGCATCACAAGTGTCTTTTGGGCAAAGGATGAGAAAAATGAAGCAAATGTTCCCAGCAGGAGCCCATATGAGAAAGAAGTAGCTTCAAGGGCCACCAAGCCTACGGAAGCTTGAGAGGCAGAAACAGGAGGATTCTTCTTCTCTTTTAGCAATTTATCCTTTAAACATGCGTGTACAAAACATGTACAAGAGATTTCTACCACTTAAAAGTCTTCCTTCTGTCCTCTCACCTCGCCTGTTTCCGCTTGGGAAGAAGTCATTTTGACTGCCTTCCCAGAGACAACCAGTTTGTATGTCAGAAGTCCTGGCATCTCTGGGCATTCAGTTCCTGTGAGGGTAGGAATAAGGTTTGTCTTGCATGGTACTGCACCCGCGTTTCAACTGTTTTGAAGGTTGAGCCATCATATATACCAGGGTTGTTTCTCAGGCCTCCTCCTGCTAGACAATATTTTTTCTGACTAGTCACTTCACAAAGAATAAACACTTGTGTCTAGGTTATTTCAAACATGCACACATGTTAAACCCAAGGAACTTACTAGAATTTAGCATATCGACAGGTTGATTTTTGCCAAATTTGTTCCTATTGAGGGATACTAGTTTGCAATCTGAGTGGCAAGATAAAGAATGACAGCTTCTGTCTTAGTTGCTTTTCTATTTCTGTGAAGAGACACCATGACCAAGGCAATTTATGAAAGAAAGCATTTAATTGGGGCCTTGCTTACTGGTTCAGAGGGTCACTCCATGGCCATCGGGGCAGAAAGCATGATAACAGACAGGCAGACATGGTGCCGAATCAGTAGCTGAGAGCCTACAGGTTAAGATAACAATCACAAAGCAGGGAGCACAACTACGAATGGCCTGGGCTTTTGAAATTTTAAAACTCCGGGCTGGAGAGATGGCTCAGCGGTTAGGAGCATTGCCTGCTCTTCCAAAGGTCCTGAGTTCAGTTCCCAGCAACCACATGGTGGCTCACAACCATCTGTAATGAGGTCTGGTGCCCTCTTCTGGCCTGCAGGCATACACACACAGACGGAATATTGTATACATGATTATTTATTTATTTATTTATTAAAAAAAAAGAAAGAAATTTTAAAGCTCCACCCCAATGACACACCTCCCTCAACAAAGCCACACTTCCTGATCCTTCTCAAACAGTTTCACCAATCATGGACCAAGTATATATGAGCCTCTGGGAGCCATTCTCATTCCAGAGTAAAAGAGTAAAAATGGCTTGCTTACTCTCCAGGAAAGAGCCAGCCTTTGTTTTGAGACTGGTAGATGGCAAATTGGGATCAGCAGAGGCTTGTAATCACACTTAGGAAGTTCTGCCCACTGCAGTGTGGATAGTAGATGGACTGGACCGGGAGAAACAGAAATCGAGAAAGGCCATTAGCAAAGGTGCTCAGAAGTGGTAAACTGTTATGACCAGGATTTTATGAACATCTACACTCCATGCCAGATGCAGAACTGTCTTTTTATACTTATACAGCACTCTTCTGTAGCAATCATTATCCCTGACTCCAGACAAAACAAGAAAGAACAAAACTAAGATGCAGAAGTTCATGACCTATTTAAGTTTATAGGCAGTACAGTTTGTGCTAGCTTTCTGTAACTATATAATAATGAAAGTTAGATAGTAAAAGAAATTCATCTATTACTGCGATAAAACACTCAGGCTAAAACAATGTTCGAGAAGGAAATGAACCTGAACTTACCCCTCAAGTCATAGCTCATCACTGAAGGAAGTCAAGGCAGGAACAAGGAGCAGAAACCATGGACGGACCCTGTTCACCCTCCCCCAGCTTGTGCTTAGCTAGGTGTCTTACACACCCCAAGACTACTACCAGCCCAAGGGTTGCTGGGCCCTGGCGCATCAATTAACAATTGAAACAGTCTCCAAGGGACATTCCCATAGACCCACCCAATCTGGGCAGTTCCTCAAATTGAGTCTCAAATGTTCCAAGTTGCCAGTTAAAATTAACAGGGACACTAGGATTCACAGATAAGGAGATAGTACCATAGGACAAGGGCTTGGGACCACTGTGATAGCCTGTTTGTGATAGAGAGAAGTCGTTCCCCTTGAGAAGGATCAGAAGTAGAGCAAAGAGTCTGTTGCTAGTTCAAAAGGACTGGCAGCACTGGCTAAGGCTGGGAGCCCAAGAAAAGTGCCATTTTGGCTCTAAGTAGTGATAGTGTAGAGGCAGGAGAATAGTATTGTCTAGGGATAGTGCTGTACAGTGTTTATCGTCACCAATCACCATCACCATGGCAACCAGAGCAGAACAATACAATGGTAGCCAGGTCTATGACAATGGTAATGGGGCTATTGATACCCCCAAGGGAGGTTTGAGAGAACTTTTTCCTGAGATTCCAGCTGTTAGTCGTCCTTCTAGCCGCAAGTGATCTTGGGAAGTGCTACAGTATGCAAGAAGTATTAATTGCAAGCCAGACTCCTTGATGCAACTTCTGTGAAGTTGCCATCGATGATGGAATGGGACTTTGCCATGAGAGAGCTGTTTTGGGGTTCAGCCTTGTTCCTGTTAATAACCCTTTGCCTGCACCTTGTAGTCAAAAAACTCATTTTTTTCTCATCAAGTTGGACTCTGGTAAAATCGTACCAATGGTACCCGTCTGGGGTGACTGGAGGATTGATTGAATCTCTCCAGAAAAAATAAATGCAACAGATGGATATGGGCCACTGCCAGTATTCAGCCACTGTACTCAAATAGTCCACAGCCGACATGGCTCACCTACAGAATGTGCAGAGGACATAAGGAACATGAACGAGATTACCCACCAAGCCAACAGACAGGGAAGGAATGGAAAAACAGAAAAAAATGTCACTCAACAAACCAAGTTTTAAAACGGCCCCACAAAAGGCTCTGAAAAACCTACAAATAAATTGTCAAAGCCTTTTCTTCCCCACATCCACGCCTCATTTCCGAGAAAACAACATTTCATAAAATGTTTCCAAACCCAGGCTACCGAACACCACACTAGTGCTGTCCTGCTTAGGATGGTCTCCAGAAAAATTACTTTCCCTAGGCTAGTCGAGAGTCCTGATACATTTCTTAAAAGCCCTAATAACCATGCAGAAAAGTGTCAAATTGAGGATTTAAAGGCAACAGCTATGGTCCCCAGAGAGAGGCTGGGAGTGATTCCCGCGTACCTGACATAACTCAGAAACAGGAGAGCCTTACTGAGCGGGTCGGCAGACAGAAGCCTCTCGCACCACCTCGATAAATCTACAAGAGGCTGCGCAGAGGTTTATGTGAGCTGTGTGTCCAACATGTGTTAGAAAATCAGTCTCGTTATATTTTCCCTGTAAATCCTTCCAGGAGTCTGCAGGGTTTAAGGGGGACCTTCACATTTGGAATCAAGAAATGAGTATAGATTTTCTGAGACGGCCCAGACTGTAATATGCTGTTCATACAATATATTTGGGGCAAGAAGACGGAGGTGCTGTCAATCAGTTGATGGATTCATACCAAGAAGTTCCAGCTGACCCACTCTCCTTGGATCCCTCAGAAAGAGCGATGGATAGACTTGCTTTTTACAGGCCAACAATCGCTATAGAATCCTACAGTCACAAGCCTGGGTGACCTCACTAGACACGGCTGAGCCTCTCGTTCAGTTTATCTGATCAGTTTTACAAATGACCAATAATATCACCCGTGTTAGCAAATCTAATCCCACTTCTAAACACATTCAAATGAAAATCATCATCTCACCAAAACAGAACATAAATAGATTTTTTTTTTTGCAGTGGGGTCTTATGTAGCCCAGGCTGGCCTCAAACTTGCTGTGTAGCTGAGGATGACCTTCAGTTTCTGATTCTCTTGTTTTCACCTCCAAAGTGCTGGGATTATGGGTGTGAACCATTATGTATTGACGGGAACCCAGGGCTTTGTGTATGATGGACAAGCACTCTATCAAATGAGCTGTATCTCCAGACTTGAATGTAAATACATCTTTATGCACTGAAATTGTTCACATAGATAAAGGAGCATTGCAGAGCAGTGGTGGTATATGCTTTTAATCCCAGCACTTAGGAGGCAGACACAGGCAGAGCCTTGTGAGTTTGAGAGCAACCTGGTCTACAGAGTGAGTTCCAGGACAGGCACCAAAGCTACCCAGAGAAACCCTGTCTCGAAAAACTAGAGAGGGGAGAAAAAGAAAGAAAAGGAGCACTGAAACATATTTTAAAAAATTATAGTAATACATTCTGAAGAGTGAATCCTGTATATGCTATTAATACTTACGCTAATTTCCAAATTTTAATAAATAATTGTAATTACTAAGCCAAATTTTATATTTGAAGATATTCACATGTGATGGAGGAAGGTCATTGGTTAAATAAAAAGAAACTGCTTGGCTCTCATTGGTTAGAGATAGGTGGGAGGAGTAAACAGAACAGAACGCTGGGAGGAAGAGTAAGTGAGCTTAGACTCCACAGCTCTTCTCTCGGGAGCAGACGTCTGAGAGAGATGCCATGCCCTGCTCCCGGGCAGACACACGCCATGAAGCTCCGACCCAGGATGGACTAGGCTAGAATCTTCCCGGTAAAACCGGTTCTCACAGATTATTAGAGATGGGTTGATCAGGATATCAGAATTAGCCAGTAAGGGCTAGAGCTAAAGGGCCAAGCAGTGATTAAATGAATACAGTTTGTGTGTTGTTATTTCGGAGCATAAGCTAGCCAGGCAGCCGGGGTGCCAGGGATGCAGCCCCGCCGCTCATATTACTACACACATGAGGCATCTCTAAGAGATTTTGTAAATGGCTTAAGTTCAGTGTTCCTCAGTTTTGTCAAGATTGGTTTTAAGCTCAACTACTCATTAGTATGAATACAAATCAAGTCTTCTGAAGTGAAAAGAGGAACCATCAAGGGTGGCTTGGGATATTCTAAGTTAAGAATTTGTTACAGGCATTTTTATTCTTTTTATTAATTTTAAGAAAACATATTTGATTTGTCTTTGTTGGCTAATAATGATCTTTTTTTTAAAGTTATTAAAAGTCGTATCAAGGGCTAGAAAAATGGCCAGTAGTAAAGAGTATGGATTGTTCTTGCAGAGGATCCAAGTTCAGCTCCCAGGATCCACATGAGGCATCTCACAACTCTGACACCAGCCCCAGGAGAATCAGCACCCTCTTCTGCCTGGAGCTGCACCTGCAGGCCTATCGCATATGCCTCTTCTACCAACATACACATAGACATGCAATTGAAAATAAAAATATGTAAACTAAATGTCTGCTATATGAAAATTACTATATAGTCCAGTTTTGTATCAGATATATTATGTCTGTATGTCTTTTAAATGACAATTAAAAACCCAAATTTGATTTAAGAGCTTCAGTGTAGCTTTCCACAGAAATGAGAATGGAAGGAAGAGCTGCTTTGTATACGTGGCTAAGTCCATGCTGGACAACGGCTGCCTTGGTTTGGTGTCTGGTAACTGTCTTCTCATTTTCATCCATAGTCATTCCACAAGAAGTTATTTCCAGCCTGTACAACGGTGCTAGGCACCGACCTCTATTCTGGTGACACAGAGACACCAAATTCTCCCATTTGCTATATTTATGTCCCTTGGAATTATGCAGTGCTCACATTCAACAAACTGGAGCAAGGTAACACAAGCTCAGAAGACAGAAAAGCACCACGAGGACTTAGCATCCTTTTATATTGTATTTTTCTCACTGTATCACTTTATTTATTCAATTATTATGTTTTTTTGCATGTGTGGGATGCATATCTGTGTGCATGGAGACCAAAGGCCGACCTTAGGTGACTTCTACAGTTGCTATATATTTATTTACTAATGGAGGGCTTCGTGATGGAGCTTCCCAGTTCCAAACAGTCTAGCTAGACAATTTACCAAGGGAATCCCGTGTTTCCACCTCTCTGGTGCTGGGATTATGGGCAGCTGTCCTGTTTGTCTGGCATGTGGTCTAGGGATCTGAACTCAGGTCCTCATGATTTCAGGGCAAGTATTTTAGCCACGGAATCCTCTCCCCAGTTTTCTTTTACGTTTTCAGTCTCAGTTTTTTCTAATGCGCTTGATTTTATTAACTTTTTCCTAAAAGAAAACTTTCAAAATTCACCTTTTCCATGAAATAATACTTCGTTATATAATTCCTAATGTGAAGTAGTAGTCAGATTTATATAACAAATTCCATTAAAACCAGACCATCTCTTCTCTATTTATGTCTTCTTCTTCTAGAAAACAAGTAAAAAATTTTTCTGGGCTAGGCATGGTGGCTCATGCCTTTAATCCCAGCATTTGGGAGGCAGAGGCAAGTAGATTTCTGTGAGTTTGAGGCCAGCCTGTTCTACAAAATGAGTTCCAGAACAGCTAGGACTGTTACGCAGAGAAACCCTGTCTTGAGATAAAAAAGGAAGGAAGGAAGGAAGGAAGGAAGGAAAGAATGAAGAAGGGAAGGAAGGATAGTAATTTCTGTAGGAGATATACTATGTGTTTTCAGCATAAATGCATGTAAGAAAGTATATTTGGGGGTGGGAAGAACATAGGATCTTGACAATAGTTTTCAATAGGATTAGACAACTAGCCTATTAAAGAAGGGGATATGGTGGCAGAAATTGTCCTAGAATATATTTAAATGGTTGTCTAAAAATTAAACACAATATGTACGTAGACATACCTTTAAACGCACATGCATATAAAACACCTTATGATACACATGTTGCTCGGATGTATCAACATTTTAAAAATCAAAGTAGGGATCTGGAGTGTCTTTGTTTTCTGCTGAGAACTAACATTTCAGCAGGAGAATCACTACTAATTGTTTCTGAAAATTGCCAAGTGAGCATGCACTTCATGTGTAAATGGGGACTAATCTTTGATTCTCATGAGACATGATTCATAGCCAGTTCCTGCAATATGTCAAAAGAGGCTTTAAATCCAGGTGCTGACACTTTGTGTATTACACTCTAATCAATACTGTTTGCTACATGCTCTGTCACAGAACTAAAATCATGATTCTCCTGAAAAGGAAATTTCAATCACTAATACAAACATCCATACTCAGAATGGCAGAGTCTCAGGGGTCAGACCCAAAACAATTTTATAACTATGTTAGGAAAAATATTTTAAGATTTATAATGTTAAAATCAAAAGGAATAGCCTTATAAATTAAATAATTAATACAATTTATGTGTCACGTTATTACTATGTGTATGTGCATGTGCACACGAGTGCAGTGTCTGATGAAGCCAGAAGAAGACATTAGGCTCCCTTGGATCTTGAACTGCAGTTGGCTGTGAACCACTTGATGTGGATGCTGGGAACTGAAGTCAGGTCCTCTACAAGAGCAGTAATCACTCTCAACCACTAAGCCATCCCTCCAGCCCCCCGTGTATTTTTGCTTTTTAATTCAGGCAAATCACTTCTTGAGGGAGCGGGGCTGAACTTACTTTCTTTTAATGTAAACGGAATAAAACGGTTCCTGTTCACAAGCCCGTGACAGAATTAAATTACATGAGTTTAAAGCTCTCAGCATTTCAGGCATGTGTCCGTAACTGGAGAATGGAAAAATGATTTGAACTTGAGTATAGATGGCCATAATTGGATACATGTTGACCTATGTGTGTTAACAGCTGCTCAGATGCCCACAGCACAGAGAGCGTTGATTGCAGACACTAATGCTGTGTGATCACTTCGCTCTTCCCACTGTCTCAGGGGGTGTCAGCCTCTGGCATAGGATTGGAAGAAGGCATTTCAGGAGCCCCTGAGAGAAGAGTTTTCATTCTAACAGCAGGGTGGATCTTCAGGGCAGCCATCCTATTGAGAAATGCCTACATTCTGCATTCCCAAATTTCCTAGAACCTACAGTGCAGCATATAAAACTCTTTACAGATTGGTCCCCACCCTCATTAGAAGCTTGCTCCACCCATCCCCCTCTGCGATTGCGCTTGAATTATGCACCTGAGGCACTCGTTCATGGCTTTGTGGCTTTAGTCTATCAGATATCAAATCCTCATCTAGATTGTCTTTAAAATGCTGGGCTGCAAAATAGGAAGGCAGGCCAGTCGGGGACGCATCACTTCATCTTTCAGAAAAGCCACCCTTAAGTGGCATCTCAGCTCTTGTATCTTTCAGGGACCCTTTGGGGCATCAGCAAGGAGATCAGCTGAGGAGCTGTTGACAGTGAAACAAACTGTTAACAGATAGCCTTTGTTTTGCTGTTTTCTGGAAAGTACTATGTATATTAAGCAGAATCTAGCTACCTGAGGGTAGGAGGAGCCTTTTGTGTTGGCAACATCCCACTCCCACCCTCCAGACTTAAGAGTATAGGAATCACCACTGCATACTTGACCTTGCCCCCTCCCCCCAAATAACCAGATTCCTTCCAAAAGACTGGGCCACTGCTTAGAAGTTCTGGGTTGCTTGTATTCATGCTGCCCTTTCTTATGCAAGCAATGCGGTCGGCATGACTCATAAATTTATGGCTTTCATTTTAATCAGCAAGGAAGAATTCCTGCTCTGCAAAATCTTATTAAAGGAAGCTGATTGCAAATTGAATGTGGTCCAGCACCTCTCCAAAGCTCATTTAAGATATTTGATATTTGAGAGAAAAAGCCTAAATGGGCATGTTAACTTTCCATTTACCTACCCGATTCCAAATTCTATCTCCGTGCTCTCAGGCCATCAAAACACAATGTCTGGGACTGCATTATCCCAGTCAATCAAAGACCAGGCTTCGGAGCTCTGACTTGCTGCCATGGCCTTTGGTTTTACAGAAGGCTGAGATTAAAAGTGCCTCGTTCAAGAGCACAGCGGTATCATTTGGAAAACCAGTTGGAGGGACATTTGACTATGTGACTTCGCCGTGTCATACATGAGAATTCACAGGATCAATTTAAAGAGCGGATCCTCATCCTCACAGGCACACCCATATAGATCAGCTCACAGGAAAACAATTTACTTCCCATGGTTACCAAGCCAAATTTAAAACTACATTCTCTCAAATAGGAACAAAGTAGAAGTACGAAATAAAATAATGGCCCATATTCCAAAGTGCCTCTGGTCAGCTTATGTTCAACTATAGATTTAAACAGAAAGTACTAATCCCTCGCTCAAACTAGAAAACAACCCACACCCTACTGAAAATTTTCAGTAGAAAATTAATGGCCAAGCTTGCCTGCAGATTCGACAAAGCCATGTACCTGGTAAGCTTTAAAATAAATGGAATGCAAAATGCGGAGGTGGACCCACACAAGGTCCTTCGGTAAGAAACAGGCAAACTTAGGCAACTGAGGGAAACATTCGAGCCAGATGGCATGAGAGAGTGTGCCCTCCTGGCTGCTCAGGCATGAGGAAAGGGGTGAAGGGGCTTGTGTTGGGCTCATAAGGGACCCGTTCCTCAACCAGTGCAGCCACCACTGGGAGCTGATGCTTTGCTAGGTCACACAACATCTGGCTAGCTTTCCCCACTCAGAGTCTCCAGGGCTCTAATTTGAAGTGAGGATTTATATTTCTCACTGCTTCCCTGAAAATGCCATACTGAACCCCATGGCTTTGCATGGCAATTTAAAAACTACACTATTTGAGAATAAGTACTCCATATAATCTCTAAACTGTTTCAATATTCCATTATGTGTATTGTTTTTCTGTTACTAAGTCTGTCAATGAAGAAAAGTCCATTCATATTAAGGATTTTTGTATCACCCGTTCCATGGTCCAGGCTGGTGTTGATCTCCCTGTTTTCCCGTCTCAGCCTCCCAAATATTAGGATTACAGATGTATGGAACCATACTGGATCCCAAATATCTTGCTCATTGCTTCCCCACACAGTGGTTCTTAACCTGTAGGCTATGACACTTTTGGGGTGTTGAGCAGCCTTTTCACATGGGTTGTCTAAGACCATTAGAAAATGCAGATATTTACATTATGATTCACAACAGTAGCAAAATTACAGTTGTGAAGCAGCAATGAAAATAATTTTATGGTTTGAGGGGGTGGGGCGGTCACTATAACATAAAGAACTATATTAAAGAGTCACACCATTATGAAGGTTGAGAACCACTGGCCTAACAGGATTTGAGACTGCACATGGCACTTCTAGAATCTCCTGACATTTGCCTGCTCAAATGTTTGTTGAGTGTCTTCTAGGAGCCTGGCCTGATGGAACACTGGACGTCTTGATGGTAAGAAGTTGAATACAGGATCTTCTCCTCAGGACAGACAAGGCATCAGACACACACAACATGAGGTGCCTGGAGGCGTGATACAAGGCAAGTCACTTGACCTATTCTGGGGACCATAATAATTATCCCAGAAAATGCCTGGGACAGAAAATGGAAGAAGAGAGGGGATGTTAAGCATTGTGGTGAAGAACCAATGGCGCTGTATCTGGCACTGCTGTACACTGGGGACCTTGCTCCATAAGCTAGGGGTGGGGTAGCCTGCAAATACAGACAGCACATCTCTAGGACCAAAGAGAGAGAGTTTGGTTTGACTGAGTACAGCTTGAAGGTGAGGGCTAGAGGGTAAGACAAGACTGGAAAGGCCCCAGAGGCTGCTTGTTAAGGATCCTTATACACCATTTTAACCAAATATGCTTTATTCTAGAAGAAAGGAGAAGTTACCCATGACCAAAAAAAAATAACATTTAAAATAAAATAAGTGGTTTTCTTTTCTGCATTGCTATGCCACCCGAGTTCCAAGATGACAGGGTTCTTTTCTTTTATCTTTTTTCTTTTAATTTTTCTTCTCTTTTCATTTTTTTCTTTTCTGTTCCCTTCCCCTTCCTCTCCCTTCCTTCCTCTCCCTCTCCCTCCCTTCCTTCTTTTTCTCCCTCCCTCCCTCCCCTCCCTCTCCTTCTCTCTCTCTCTCTCTCTCTCCTCTCTCTCCTCTCTCTCTCTCTCTCTCTCTCTCTCTCTCTCTCTCTCTCTCTTTCTTTAACATAGGGTTTTCTATGTAGCACTAGCTGTCCTTGAACTAACTTTATAGATGAGACTGGCCTCAAACTCACAGAGATCCACCTGCTTCTCCCTCCCAAATGCTGGGATTAAAGGAATGTACAACCATGCCAACTTGATAGGGTTCACTGTAAAAGTTAACCTTTATTGGTAGTTACAACCAGACAAAGAGAACTTTGAATATGCCATAAACACCGAATTTTATACACCTGACCCTTTCTGCAAGTGTACCTGGCTAACTGCACCTGGGGGATCCTCCCAAGAAACCTGAGGCTGCTGAGCAAGGTGATGGCCACAGCTTCCAACCCACTGCTGCCTAAAGGCAAGCTGAGCTTCCTGATATCCAGCCCTTTGAGTTGACACGTGTGTGGTCTGGCCTGGATGAGCCTCTGTGTTCACTTGTTAGAAGACACCGCACCCACAAAGAGCTGCCATAGGAGAGCTAATGGGACAGATTTGATAACAGGGGATCTCTTTAGTTATTGGAAGACAAGTTACTGACAGTAGATAGGCCAGAATGCAATTCTAGCCTTGCTAGAATACAAAGGAAGCCTGACGGGGAAGAACAAGTGCCTTCCTTTTGAGTTGTACCTAAACCTGGAGACCCTCACAGCTGCTCAAGGCTCAGAAGGGCCAGTCTTCCTGGGATTACCCTGGCTGTAGAACACTATACATAATGCCTGCTTCAAACTTTCAGTGACTGCTGAAGACTAAGAATTTACAGAGATAATAAACTGTGTAAGTGCTCCCGTGTTTATAAAATATCTGAACTAAGACACTAAGATCCAATATAACTAAAGCCTAAAGCCTAGAATGAAAAGATACACATTTAAAGTAACCCAGCAGGGGGGCTGGAGAGATGGCTCAGTGGTTAAGAGCATTGCCTGTTCTTCCAAAGGTCATAAGTTCAATTCCCGGCAACCACATGGTGGCTCACAACCATCAGTAATGAGGTCTGCTGCCCTCTTCCGGTCTGCAGACATACACACAGACAGAATATTGTATACTGTATACATAATAAATAAATAAAAAAACCAGAATAATAAGACAGTCCATTCTCTGAAAAAAATAAATAAATAAAGTAACCCAGCAGTTCGATGGCTCTGTGGTGAAATCACCGAGTCTAACGAGCTAAGTTTGGTCCCCAGAACCCACGTGGTGGAAAGAGCTGACTGATTCTCACAGCTGTCCCCCACACAAGCACCATGGCATATGGCACATACACCACACAGAAATAAGCGTAATAGTAAACATTTCAATCATGATTTTTAAAGCCTATTTCCACGTGGCTTTAGCCCTTTACTCTCTTGGCGGAGGGAGCTGGGATGTCCTGACTTATACTTGTGTGGCAGGAAGGAAGTGGTTGGAAATCCACAATTCTATAGAAAGTTTTGAAGTAGGGAATTTTAGAGAAAAGAATTGCATGTGATTCTAGGAAGTCTCGTCATGATCTCACAGCAATAACCATTTGCAAAAGAGCCTTGCACGGTCTGCATGCCAGAGAGTGTTATTGGAAAAAGGCCCCAGCGACTTCCTGGAACTCCTCTCTCTGTGAGCCGACAGCTTGCTTGGCATAAGCTGGGCATTAACACAGTATCCAGTTCCACGGCACAGCAGGGACCAAGGAAGAATGTAAGGGCTCGTTCAAAGGGAAATGGTTAGAATCTTGATAGATACAATAATTCATGTTATTCAAATCATACCATGAGCCCTTTCTGGTGTGTGTGCACGTGTGTGTGCTCAAATGTGGAGACCAGAGGATAAGCTTGGGTGTCATTCCTTAGGCTTGGTCCACCCTACGTCTGCTTTTGTTTCTTTGCCTGTGGTCACTTATTCAATTAGCGCAGCTGACCATCAAGCTGCAGGGACCTGCCTACTTTTACCTTCCCACCGCTGGAGTTGCAATCACATGCCATAGACTTGGCTGATTTTCATATGGATTCTAGGAATCAGGATCTCAAGCTTGTATAGCCAGCACTTGACCAATGTAGGCAGATCTCAGCCCATTCATATATATATATGAATATATATATATTTGGAACTTGAAACAGTGGGGTATTTGACAAACTTTTCTTACATTGCCACTTCTGTCCCAGGAGCTCAGGTTTGAGCATGAGAAACATGCAGACATGTTTCTTGAAAGGATTCTCAGCAGTTTTTTTGTATAGAGATTTATGTATGTGACTCAAATTATGTTTTCAACATTTCATTGTATCTATTGTTAAATAAGGTCATTTCAAGCAAATTTTATGCTAATTATTAATAAACTTAGAAATAATAAACATTGATTTGTACTGTCAAAAATTATTCTCCTATAGGTCCAAGATTGATTTGTTCTTACTTTTTGATTTATAAGGTGCACCACTGAGAACAGAAGGTGTGTGTGTGTGTGTGTGAGTGTGTGTGTGTGTGTGAGTGTGTGTAAAAATGTTAGTTCAAAGCGATTTTGTTCATACAAAATTCTCCAACCAAACTGTAGATGAAATGTGCCTCTGTTTACCAAGATAAAGCAGAAGTTTTCCCTACGATGCATCCAGATCAAGATGAAGTTGAGGGTCGGAAGGTTGAGAGCTTGGTTAGCATGCACAAAGCCTAGCATCATAAGAACCAGGCATGCTAGTGTGAGCCTATAATCTCAGGGTTTAGGAAGTGGAGGAAAGAGATCAGAGGTTCAAGGTGGTCATAGGTCAACAGGAGCTATATGAGACACTACCTCAGTGAAAAATTAATTTTGGTGTTGAGACCAAAAACTGGCATGACTGTCATAACATCCTCATTTCAGATCACAGACTTCATTGAAATGTGCCCCATCTCAAAACTTAATAACACAAAATACAAATTATTAGAAATATATAATTATAAATTCATCAAATAAGCCAAAATTTTCTTTTAGTTATTTCATTTTTACAGGTGGTTCAGGTATGGAAGACAGTTTTAAAATTGCAGTTCAGATCATTTCTCAAATAACATAAGGGCACTAGTCACTGGTGGGAATCTTTAGAAATTGCTATGGTTTTTTTTTATGTAAAATGGAAGCTGCGGATGAAACGACCCATTTATCTAGTATTTTGCAAAATCTCAAACCGTAGCTATATATAAAGATCTCAAATAATGACCCCAAATAACAATGGAAACGGCCTAGTTTATCACACAGTGCAGGAATAGCTTGCTTGATATTCTTTCAGCCTTTATTTTTTCTAAGGATTTATGTAAGTTCATTTACACGTGTGTGCCTATGTGAGCTCTATGCACCAGCTGCATGTGGAGCCCAGAAAGCAGTGGATGTCCTGGAACTGCAGTTACAGGTGATTTTGAGCCTCTCCATTGGGCACTGAACCTGGGTCCTCTGGAAGAGCAGCAAACACTCCTTACCACTGAGTCACCTCTTCATCCCTCTGCTTGTATTTAAACAGCCCTGTCTGTGAGGACAGCAAGCAGCTCTCTTACCTCCAGGAATTGGCTGTAAAGTGTAAACTTGTGATGTATTGTGGCACTTTGTGTTATAAAAGCTCCATAAAGTTTTACTGATCACTTTTTTTTTCTCTTAAATTTCTAGATTTGAGAAAGGGTATTAATGCTACATCTTAAAATAGCAGATTAGGAATGTTGTAATTTATAATTATGGTTTGTGAACTTGGAAAAGTAAGGCTTGGGGTGGGAGGACGTGGGGCTCTAGCGAGTGCAGCAGGGAAGGGAAGCCTGCCAACTGTAATAAAGATGACTGCTCCTGATGTTTTCCCCTCCCTATGCTGCTCGAAGGGCTGCGCCTAAGTGCTTTCCACAATCAGTCAGCCCCGTGCCACAGTCTCATCCTTACGTCTTCTCAACGTCTTTTATGTTTGTGATTTACGCCCACGAAATAACCAGGAAAGCCGCATACTAGAGCATTCCAGGAGGAGCCAGAGTGCGGGTCAGTAAACTTCCTAAGCCCAGCTCTGCAATGGGAGCTATGGGACACGGTTTCCAGTAAACACTCTGGCCCTCCCAGCACAGGCTTCTTCCAGAGCTGCAAGGCTTTCTTAAGCTAAACCATGGTGGAATTTAATCCTTTCTCATGTTTTGGAGAAAGCAGAGGGTGGCGCCTACACAATTTGATTTGGTGTAAAAATACACACCAAATCTGATTTCTGTTACATTAAGGCATTCTCTGACAAAATACACAGAAGAAGGGAGGAAGCAAATTGTGCACCAGGACCATCTTACTAGCTTGCTTCCCGAATACCTGACCACGAATGAAAAAAATAAAATAAAAGGTTCAAACTCCACTTTAATTGAATATTTAATAGATGATTTAATGGTCAAGTTAAGATACATTTTAAATGCTAAATATAAAAATGATTTGTGTTTGCTTACTGGAAATATTTGTAATACAAGCCAACACATATAATAAACTAATATTTAAAACAAATTTACTGTGGGGGCCAATGCAATGATTATTTTCAATTTATGAAACATTGCATTCATCAAACTATAATTTTGACTAATACATAAACTAGGCTTTTATTAAAATGAACACATTAGCAGCGGGTTGCCACTGACAGGGAAAAAGTGTTAACTCTCTCTTCTAAAGGTTTCTTTTCTCTTAAAAAGTGCCATTGGGGAAGGCGCAAGTTAATTCAGAAAGAAACTCATACATACTCGTACATAAGAGGATTCGATTCCCTCTTTTGTAAAAACTCTATCCTTTCTATCCTGGTCTGTGAAGTAGCATCACTTAGAATAAAACAGAACAACAAAACCTCCACAACTCTGAGACTGTCGAATAGTAGCATAGTATTCTAGTCTGACTTCAGGTCAGCATAGCAAAGCTAGCAAACAAACATCAGTCCTAACTGATGGCTGAATAAAAGGGGTAGAGAAACACTTCACTTGGTAATTAAAATGAAAAAACAAAACCACTTTAACATTACTCTAAAGCAATAGTTTTCAACATGGTTGCAACTCCTTTGGCAAAATTCTACTTCCAAAAATATTTACATCATGATTCATAACAATAACAAAGTTACAATTATGAAGTCGCAATGAAAATAATTTCAGGGTTGGGGGCCACTGAGGCCTTAGAAAAGCCAAGGATTTGCAAGACTAGGAAAAGCTTGCTAATCAACTGGTCACACACTACCTGGACAGAACGGTAAATGAATACTTTGAAGTCCTGAACTTGGTATTTCTCTGGGATATTTTTAATTGACTTTAATTCTTGGAAAACCTGAGATTGCGATTCCCTGAGGAAAGTCAAGCTCATTCTACTCCAATGCAGCTGCCAGCATCAGACACTTCCCACAGACAGAGAAAGCCTTTCGTTGGTTTCACCCTTCAGGTGGGATGAGCGCCTCAGACATACAGCACCAGGCATGGCCCTGATGCACAGAGGAAAGTCTGTACTGCATTACGGGTGTTTTGCCAGGACTTTCTGAAACAGTTGCATGCTGCAAGGGTGTCAGATTAAAAAAATAAATAAATGAGACCACCGAACCTCAGCAGTTTGAAAGACATAAAAATAAATGGCATAACAGAAGTAAATGGTATAATAACTCTGGGACTAAGTAGACATCTCAAGATATAGATCATAAGGTTTAACCATGGAGACAATCCATACATATCAACTTAAAAATATAAAACTACTTTCTTCATTATAACCTTGCTTTGCTAAATTTCTTTCAAAAATTAAGATTGTTTCATGTGGTGAAGAGAAATAATAGAGGCAATTCCTGGAAAATTTCAAAGAACCAACATTGAGTAAATTGAATCTTAAGACTTGTTAGTGCTTCAATTCAGGATGTCTGACTTCAAAAATGATGAATAATGTCTGCGTAAGTCCATGTTTTAAAACTAGAAACAAAACATTGGTGGTGTCTCTAAGTTATAAACATCTCAAATGGAGCTAGGAGAGATGGGAAATCAAACCAAATCATTGGACGGAAGCTGAAGTGAATGTTAGAAGTGGATCAAAATGAAAGCAATTTGAAATAACCACGAAGTAGAGGAGAGACCTGTGCCAAGAACCACAGTCATACACGGACAGTGTTGCTGATGAGATTTGAGCTCTGATGACCACAAACACTGTGGTCATTGTTTGGACTAAAATTAAGGAGGTAAAATTCCTTTTTTATATAATATGAAGAAAATATCTTTTTTATGAGACATGAAGTACTGACATTGCCTCTAGCTGTTCTTATTAGCTTTGGTTTTCAATTTGACAGAGTTTAGAATCATCTGAGAAGAAAGTTTCCATTGAGAACTTGTCTAATGTGGGAAGTCCTTCTGTATATGTGTCGCTTTTATTGGTTAATGACTAAAGAAGCTACTTTGGCCTGTGATAGGACAGATAGAGCTAGGAGGGAAAACTAAACTAAATGCTGGGAGAAAGAAGGCAGAGTCGGAGAGATGCCATATCATCGCTGGAGGAGGCAGATGCCAGAACCCCGCCAGTAGGTCAAGACCTCATGGTGATGCACAGAGATGGGTTGATTTAAGATGTAAGAGTTAGCTAGAAATATGCATAAGCTAATAGGCCAAACAACATTACAATTAGTATAGTTCCTGTATTATTATTTTGGGTCTGGGCAGCTGGAAAACAAAGAAGCAGCCTCCGACTACAGTTGTCCAGATCTGATTGCCCCACAGACATGTGTATGAGGGATTATCTTGGTTATTAAATGATGCTAGAGGGTCACAGACTGCTGTGGGAAGCGCAATGCCTAGGCAAGTAGTCCTGGGCTACACAAGCAAGGTAGCTAAGCAAGAGCTTGTGTGCGAGCCCTCAAGTGGTGCTTCTCCATGAAGCCTACCTCCAGGTTCCTGCCTTGAGTTCCTGCCCTTAATGATGGACAGTGAACTGGAAGTAGAAGCCAAACAAACCTTTCCTGGGTTCATAAAGATATGGAAAAAAGAAAGTCTATAAGGAAATCAAATTTATAAACAAGTGTTACTTTACAAGGAAGGTGCTAAGAGTAAGGATAATCTGATAAGCTGTGTTTCCTGTTTCTTAGTGTTGGATATGTCTGAGTTTTTCCTAGATGATGCATTTTAGGATTGTCGGGATCCTTCAGCTCTAAGTCAGAAGTTTTGGCCACCAGGTCCTGTTTGTCCCCACCCTGCTTTAACGGGGCTTCCCTCATCCTGACCAGGACTTAGTGACCTGCTTCCATGATTGTCCTTGCAATCTTCCCTTGTCACTCGATGTTTTCCCAACTGGTGTCATCTGGGTCTTTGTAAAAGTGGAGTTAGAGAAACAAAGGCTGACAGGAAAGTAGCATCTCTCTGAGAAGAAGGGCACACAGAGACCTGAGCAAGAGGAGTTCTGTTCACTGTGCAGACCTGGCAACATATCCACCAGCCTAATGGAAACTCCACAGCAAAGATTGCCACTAGTGGAGTCCTGTAGTCTGCACAGTCTGGCCTTGTCACTCTGCTTATCCACTGTCCCAAGGAGTGTGACTTTGATCCTATTTGGGGACAGATTCTTCAGGTGATAACTAGGGTTGTAAACATCCAGTTGTCTCCTACCTCATGGTGGGGTGAGTCCTCCTTCCAAAAAAAAGGCTGAAAGAGTGCTCAGTTTCATGGTGAGTACAACATGGTTCCCCAGATCGCACACTTCCCCTTAAAACTCAAGCTCTATCAATCACAAGTTTTCTGTCTCCATGGAAATGTGAACTTTAATGTCTCATGCCACAATAACCTCCTGGGTTCTTAGATTCCTGCTTTTCAGAAGCTAGAAACTACATCCTATTTTTCCAAGATACTACACTTGACATGGAGAGGGCCTAACATGTATTCGAAGAAGTGATAAGTTCAAAAGATGGATGGATGGATCTATCAGTTGGATTATCAACCTGTTCATTCTCTATTCTGGCATTGATATATTAAGGGATATACATTGAATATAGCAAGGAATATTATGGAGTTATAAAAATAACTTAAACATATTTCAAATATTAGAGACTATAAAACACTGTATGAAAAAGTAAGATATCTTAAGCTATATTTTGAACTTACACATTTTAAGTCACAAATCTAACCCAATCATTAGTATATCACATGACCTTAAAAATAGATAATCTCTTTGCGCCTACTATTTTCCTCCAATTTCCGCTATCGGTTCACAGATTGGGAAATTTCACACTAGTTTTTAAACCCATGATATCCTTTATATCATTTGTATTATATAATAAAGCACAATTAAGTTGAAAATTGTGGGATTTTATTTAATGATCCTTTTGGGACAGGGCTTTTTAGTGCAAGGACTTCCTATTGTCTCATCAGGTAACATGGTCTCCATGGTGACCTCATGTGTAAGATCTTAAGACACTGGGATATGAGCAAGTGGATGGGATGAGAAGGCCTTTCTCTGTGGGTGGAGACAACTGCAGCCAGGTTGGAAATTCAGCCATTGGTCTTGGAGGAAGGAGCTGACACAAGGGAGCTGAGAAAGGAACTCCCCTGAATTATGTGGCTATTATTGGGAAAAGACAGACACAGAGAGATGTCAGACTACCTAAAAAGATTTTCTGTAAAGAATGGTTCTCCAACCGGGTGGAACTGCATAGAAAAAAAACAAAGGCATGACCAGCAGAGGACAATAAAAGAAAAAATATACAAAACAAATTTTCTCCAAGCAAGCAGGTTTCATACTACACCGTATTCTCAGGAGGCATACTATGCATTATCTGGTTTCCTTCAAATCCCATCAAAATTGTTTTTTCCTCTACATAGGTAAATTTCTCTTGAACTGAGTAGGCAGATTTGAGTAAGTGCTTATGAATACAGACTTTAGAATAGAATAGTCATCCCCATAATGACCCCTTCCATTCTCTTCCTAGTTATGGACTTGTCATTTTACATTTCTTCTTTCTTGGATCAGAGTTCATGGATATGTGTCTGCCACTGACATTCATTAGTCATTGGTTCATTCCTGCAAGAACACATGAGGATCCCTTGTCCTGCACTAGGAGGTGTGTCTGCCTCTGGGAGCACAAGGTAAGCTCCACTTTCTGTCCCCTGGAATACTGGAGTGGGAGGTTATAGAGCTGTGGAAGTGAGCAACTTGAGGGGCAGGTGGTTCATAACATTTTACAATTGTGCCCTCCTAGCTCTGGGCAAGAGGCACCGTTAAAAATCTATGTCTAACAGTGGACCTTAGCCATTGCAAATGCTTAATGCGTTCTGAACCTCTCCACATCATTCCAAGGTTGTAAATAGAACAAACGTATTGCACAATCGAAATGCAGAAATGAAGGCTGAGTCAGGAAGACAATCCACTTTCTCATGGGAACAGGGTTTCCGGGGCAAAGAGACCAGTGGGCCATTTCCCTTGTCACTGGCCCTTCCCTAGACACCACCCTGTGCTGCTCCCCATTGTGCTACCTGAAGAAAGTGCAAAACTCACTTCATGTCTGCTTTTTGCTCAAGGAATTTCATCCTTAATGACACCACGATTATTTTCGGAGAATTCATATCAGCATTATTTGATGAGATTACAGTAAACGACTTGACAAATGTCTCTGGAAGTGTCCAGTCATAAAAAGGGGTGGGGTGGGGCTGGAGAAGTGGTTCAGCGGTTAAGAACTTGCCACTCTTGGAGAGGAACTGAGTTTGGTTCCCAGTACCCGAGCCAGAAGCTCATAACCATTGTGACTCCAGCTCTGAGAGACTCACACCCTCTTCTGGCCTCTGCAGGCACCTGTTCTCACACTCATGACATACATACACATAAAGAAACACACAGGCGTGCAGTAATAAGAACAAATCTGGATGAAAACACAGTTCAAGTCCATCCCTAGCTACGTAAGGAGGCTAGAACAAGCTGGCCAGGACCTCCCAGGCTCTGAAGGTTCTATGTTAGCTGGACTAGAGAAGCAGTGACAAGGGATTGGAATAAGCTGAAAGTTCCTGGGAGGGCACAGCACAGGGTTGGACTGAGCATTGAGAAATCCACACCAAGGCATTGAATCTTTAAAGAGGAATTAAAAGGCAATTAGGTCAGGCTGGGGGCCACGTTCTTTCAAACTGCAGATCATAGCAAAATGGGTACATAAAGAGATAGTGGCAAAGAGACACATGAGCAAGAGTAGTCATCTAGAGTCCTCTGTCTCCATGCTTGTATCCCTATGTGTTTCTCTCTCTCTCTCTCTCTCTCTCTCTCTCTCTCTCTCTCTCTCTCCCCTCTCTCTCTCTCCTTCTCTATGTGCATGTGTGTATACATGTGTGTGTATGAATCCGTCTTGTGTTCATGTTGTTCTTGTCTCTATGTTGCATGCTTGTGGGATGACGCCTCTGGGAAAACACAAACTCCAGTGCGTATCAAGATCAATCCTGGTCGCTAAAGCACGGAGATCAACTGACTGTTCCATCCTTGCCCTTCCTTACTACCTAGGAGTTGGCTGAATGTTCAGAACAAATTTCCCACTGCTCATCTGTTTATTCATCTATTCAATAAATACTTTTGACTGGCTAGTAGGTGAAAGAGTGCTTTAGGCGCTGAGAGAGAAAAAGACAGATTGGCCCCATCCTTGTTCTTGAATGATCTATGTCAGGGGGCAGACCTCAGCTCCAGAGAACAATAGCACCAAAGACATTGATTTCAGCAAGGGAGTCTAGATCACTTTTTCTTTGTCAATAAATTTAAATGGGGATGTGGACAATAATCAATGCCATGGGGCTTGCAAACCTTTATCAAGGAAATACTTAACTCTGTTGCTTGACACCACCATCGCTGGACAGCGGAGCCAGGCTAGTATTGTGAGGGTTTGGCTTTTAAAAGATGACAAAATTTCCAGATTTTCATATAATACCATGGAAAACATCAGTCTTAAACTCTGTGGAAAATGAAACAACTTTTAGGTAAAAAACGAGCAGAAAATGGTTTTTCAGGGGCAGTGGAATTTTTAAGATGGTTCACAGAGGCACAAATGGCAGAAGAATTCAGTAGAGCTTGTAGGTGCAAAGGCTAAATGATGACGGAGGTGTCTCAGGAGCCAAAAATAAGACAGGGCATCCATTGAGCCAAACTACCTCTAGTGTCTTTGAGAAAGTATATAATGTATATGATGTGTGTGTGTGTGTGTGTGTGTGTGTGATGCCACTTTTACTTATTTTAGTCAGTTAATATCTATCTAAAACATAAATGTCTTGGCATTTAAATGAAATGGTCTAATGAATATTTTAATGTATGACCACAAAGGTTTACGATTCCTTCCATGTACCAAATGTTTAATCCTTACAGCTAACATGTTCATGCTAAAAGTTCTATATTTTTACATTTACCAGTGGGCATTTTCAGCAAAACTTCTTAGGTATTTTTTTCACCACTAAAATCTACAGAAGCATAAATTTATATTCCAGAGTAAAGCCTTTACAATCAAGCTGACAATTCAAAGCTTTGCAGAGGCCAGGCATTAATAGATAGTGACTGATTTGGTCTGGAATAGTCATTCTCAACCTTCCTAATGCCGCAACCCTGTAATAGGGTTCCTCATGTCGTGGTGATGCACAACCATAAAATTATTTCTTTGCTACTTCATAACTTCCATTTTGCTACTGTTATGAATTATAATATTAATATCTGATCTGTGACCCCTGTGAAAGGGTCCTTGGACCCCCAAAGAGGTTGTAACTGCATGTTGAGAATTGTTGGTCTAGAGCATTTTATTTCTGCTTTCTTGTCAAGTGCCTGGGTCTCTGCTGCTTTATAACCACTCATATGTAAAATAAACTAAAGAAGCAGAGAACAGATCCAAAGTGATGGATTGAGCTAAAAGTAAGGTCCATCCCCATGGCCCAGAGAGGCCCTTTTTGTAAAGGTTCCACATCCTTCGAAAACAGTGCCGTTTACTGGGGACTGAAGCCTATGGAAGACATTTCATAATTGACTACCAACAACCTCCATGGCTCATCCCCCCAACCCCCCAACACACACACACACTTAGACACTCACAAAAGCCTCCCTCTGAGAGTGTCATTCTGGAGAACTGGAGAAAGAGATGAGAGGAGTAATCGTGGGCAACTGGAGAATGATGTTAAGTGAAGAAGTTAACCTGGAAAGCAGACTCTATGAGGTGATGTGTGGCTATATCACTCATTGGCAGCAATGCTTAGGGCAAGATTTTCTCTTTTTCCTTTATTCTTTTGTTATGTTGAATATATCTGTACATTGAAAAACATTAATTATATTTACTAAAGGAAAGAAATTCATACTTTTCTAGACATGGGTGTAGTCTGTGTAATTCCTACCTATTCATTCTTCTTCCATCCTCATGACCCCTATAGTTCTCCTCTCTAGAAACATCTACACTTTCAGGATAACTGATAGTTGATTCTGCATTTGAGAAGAAACATATTTGTCTTCTGTGTCTAGCCTACTTCACTTAGTATAATGTCCATGAGTTCCGTCCTTTTCTCCAAAAACAAGAGAATTTGGTCCTTTATTGTTGAATAACAATCCACTGTGTACTGCATACCACATCGTCTTCACCTATTCACCTGCTGACAGGAACCTAGGCTGACTCCATATCTTAGTTATTGTGAATACGGTAATAATAAGCCCAGGAATGCAGGCTCCTCCTTAGTAAGATGGTTTCACTTCCTGTGAATTTATATGCATGAGTGGGTTAGCTAGATCATATATTAATTCTAATTTTAGTCTTCTGAGGAAGCTTTCACACTGTTTTCCAAAGTGACTGCACGAATTCAGATCTCCATCAGTGTGTACAAATTCCCATTTCTCCACACACTCACCTAGTGTCTCTTCTGTGAGATCAGTGATTCTGAGTGGGGTAAGCTCCACCTTCTTTACACTTCTGCATTCCTCAGGCAGTTAATGCTATTCGAAGATGGTCATTCATTTACTGGTCATTCATATTTCTTCTTTCAAAAACTATTCAGATCATTCTGCTATACTTTGTTAGACTTTTGGAGTTCTTCGTATATTCTGGATATCAGCCCTCCATCAGATAAATAGTTGGCACATATTTACTCCCTTTCGTTTTCTCTTTGCTGTGCTCTTTGTTTTGCTATCTAGTTTGGTATAGTCCCATTTGGTATAATACTCACTTTGTCTTCTTGGGCATCCAGAGTCCTACCTTGGAACTGGCATCCATGCCGATATCTCGATGTGCATATCCTCGACTTCAGTAATAGTTTCAGATTGTAAGATCCTACACTATTGGCACTGATCTAATTTAACTAATTTTTGTACAGGGTTTCAATGGACTTCAGTTTCAACTTTCTGTATGGACTGAAACATCTTTCCCTGCACTATTTATTGAAGCATTTGTTTGTTCTTCCTATCCATGGACATGGGAGGTCTGTACATGTTTTAATATATATCTTTCTCTCATTGGTGTTTCATAATTTTTATCACAAACATCTTTACTTCCTTGGTTAGGTTTATTCCTAGGAATTATCATTATTAACATATTATTTTAACATACAGTTGTAATGAACTAATTAGTAATAATAATCCTTAGGTTCACTCATTGGGGTAGCTTCCATTGTTTCCTCTGTAGCAAATTCATTACTGTTATAAAAGGACATACCACATTTGTATGCTTGTCTTGCATTCTGCAACTTTACTGGATTCATTCATTAGCTTTAATAACCTTTGTGGAGTCTTTTTGAAAACAGAGGTAATTTCTCTTTCTCTCATAATTGCAAATCTTTCATTTCTTTCTCTTGCTTGATATGTCTTGATGAGATGACATTTCTAGTACTGTAATGAGGAGAAGTGATGAGAATAAACAAGGTTTCTTCCTCATCTGGTTTGATGCCAGCTAGGAGTGTGCATGGGAGGGGGACTGGTGAGCACTGGATGCTTCTCTTCAGTCATCACACATCACAGATGGGTTGGTTGGTTGGTTGGTTGCCTGGCTGGCTGGTTTGGTTTGGTTTTCTCCACAGCATAATGGTATGAAAATACACATGTCTGCATAGAATGTTACTAAGTAATTTAGACTACACAAAGAATTCTGAACTAAACTAAACTGCATGAATGATGATGGCATTATCAATGCCACTGTTATTCTGGAAGGCTGAGGATAAAGAGGGCAGGTTATGGAAGCAATGAGACTCGAAAAGAACACATGTCTCAAGGAAAAGAAGAATTATTCCTGAAAAGAATCTGTGATCTCAATTAACAGCTGCCTCCTCTACCTTGACCTTTTGTTGGCTGACTTCTCTTGATCCTTCAGGTCCCAGCTTAGAGATATTTACATCTAAGAAGGTTTTTTTTTTACTCTCAAATCCTAGCTAATTAATTTCTTCCTGTGTTCCAAAGCCTCTATTGTAGCTCACCCTCATAGTTTCAGGTTGATAATAATGTTGAACACCAGGGTGGCTTGGTTTTCCTACATTTTAAGTTTGATTCTGGTTTGTATCCCTTATTGGAGAACTCCAGTTTGCTCTCTGACATCTCCAACTCTTGAACCAATATATAGTGCACAGAAGAAACCAATAAATAATATGATGTATAAAGATTGACTGAAAGTTTTAAAGAGAAGACACTGTAAACCAATGAATATCAGTCTACCAGTCCTTCTTAGTCTTAGCCTCCTAGTTCAGATTGCCTAGGTGATATATTTGAGACCCTTTCTTAGAGAATAATGAGAAATTCTGAACACATGAATACACACACACACACACACACACACATCAATGACATACACCATGTTAGTACCTCATCATTCCATTAATTACGAAATGTACAAAAATACAAATATTTAAAGGTAGTAAATAGCAAGTTCTCATCAGAACTTGTATTTGACAATATCATTTCAGTGTTCACATGATTAGTGTTATCTTGAATCCAGAATTTCTTGTTGTGGGACTTTTATCCTTCTCTTCAATTTTCTGTGGATTAGTTTAGTCAAAAATAGAAAAAATACGCAGATTATTCAAATATATATTATTGAAAGTAGACCTTCAGGGTAGCCTTTGTAGAGTGAATCTTCTCTATCTTTAACACACCCAGAATACCACAGTACTCCTAGACCTGATGCTGCAGTGCTAGATGCAGGAGTCAAGTCATCTCACCAGGGTTAACACAGGCACCATTGCCCTTAAATTCCAAACACAGAACAACACAATTAGAAAAAGAGATGCCAAATGTCAACTCATCTGAGGTTCTATCCAGAGAGAGCACCTTAGATGCTCCTGACACATAGGTCCCCATTGATGTGTCTCCTTGCATTTCTGCTCCTTGCTAATTCAGCATCACATGGAGATTTCCTAGGCAACTGCTATGACCATAAAGAACTTACCTCTTCTCACTTGGGCATAGAGACCCTATTGAGGCTAAATGAAGATCATTTAGTATATAAGTACTGTAAAGGAAGCTATTCCTTATGAGGTACTTAGCTATACAACAAAGTCTTCCTTTACTTAGACAGATATCCCTTTCAGCTCTGCATTCAGAGACAATCAGAATATACTCAGTGTGTAAATGTAAACTCAGATAAGGTGATCCATCCATACTTGACACACAAGTGTGCAAATATTAAGACCTCAGATGAAATACACACCATGAAACGTAAGAAGACACTGCAAAATGAGCAAGTTGCAAAATCATAAAATTCAAAGACCTATCACTTCATTTCCACATCCCTTGATTCCTGGTGCCTCCCATGTGCACCTCGTACAGATCGTTCAAGAAATCTGGTGATCTCATTTCTAATGAGACAGCCACGACGGAGCCCTACATTTTCTTCAGGGTTATAGATACACACTGCCGAGCCCAGATAGTTATGAAAGTGCTAGAGATTAGAGCTCAGGTCTTCAATGGCACCCCCTCACTTTGTTTTTATTTATATACAATAAAAATTTCCTTCTACAAAACACCTATAACTATGATGGAATCAGATGTTCTTTAATAGCCTGATGATGATGCGAACAAACTGTTAAGAGACTCGATCCAGTATGGGATGCGTGGCTCCACCTGTGAGGAAATGATATGCTGTCAACGCGCATTCCCCAACACATTGTCAGTAGTAGGAAAGCTCATTGAAAGAGCAAACAGGTAAACTGCTCACTTACTTTTCAGAGGGGAGGAGGTTCCCATATACGATAGCTCTATCTCTTCAGTCCACCCCACCTTCGAGGAGATCTGCATCCTCTCACAGATGGTGTGCTGTGCCACCGCGGCTGGTTGGCTGCTGACGGGTGTGTCCCTCAAACTCTTCAGGTGCTGCTGAACTTCAGCCAGTAGGACAGCTTGTATTGCTTCAGTTACCTGGGGGAGTTTTCATTTTCATGAATTATAGAATATTATTCCAAATTATAAGCAGTCTTGTAAAAGCCCAGAACTTTGAGTTTTTCCATAAATAATACCAGCCTATTCTGCTAAAAGCCACATGAAATGTCTCTCCTTATGAGTAAGAGTAGCGATGCAGAGAGAGACTCAGATGCCTAAGCTGCAGACGTGGGTCCAATCTTACCCAAGTTACTTATAGCACCCCTCTAAGGCTCAGGGAACACTACAAAAGGACAAATGAGGTGAGCCAAAATATGGGGTGACAAGCTACAAGATGCCATTCCCTAGACCCAAACACTGGGCCAACACTAGACCTACCCTATCAACCATCAGTCAGGACAGGGGGAGAGGTTTAAGGGCCCTGTTTTTCACTTCGGAACTCTTAGCTATTGGTAGATGCTTTGAGACAGAAGTCACTGTTTTTAGTTACGTGCCCGTAGCTGAGCCCAACAGGCTCCAATTGTCTCCACACACATGGTCACACAGATGGTCCTGGTTGATCATATCATATCACAAAACCAAACAAACAGACAGGAACATGAGAAGGAAATCTGCGGGGAGGAGGCCAGGTGGACAAAAGTGGTAGGTGGGTGGTAGGTGGGTGGTAGGTGGGTGTAGGTGGGTGGTAGGTGGGTGGTAGGTGGGTGGTAGGTGGGTGTAGGTGGGTGTAGGTGGGTGGTAGGTGGGTGGTAGGTGGGTGGTAGGTGGGTGGTAGGTGACATAGGTGAGAGTGGTAGGTGGGTGGTATGTGGGTGGTAGGTGGGTGGTAGGTGGGTGGTAGGTGGCATAGGTGAGAGGGGTCAGTACTCATGACACGCATGCATGAAACTAACTAATAACGATAAAAACTAAGATGTAATCAAGGTGGGACTGGGCACCAACAGCCTTGCACTCTTTAGAAAATGCAAGATTCTGAAAGGGCACTGGCGAGGTGTCTTTAATGACTCTGTCTAATGATACTGTTTTCATGTTTCTCAGATGGTGCAGAAAACTTCTGTGCTGTTCAGATCCACCAGCAGTTGCCAGGGACCCAAAGAAGCCGAAAGGGAGATGTGAGAACATTGTACAAAGCAGCTCTCTAAATTGGATACTTTTGTGTAAGGAAACGCCTCAGAAGAGGACAGTTCAAATCGCAAATCAAGTAATAACTAATTCTGCTTCCAAGAGAATTCACATCAGATAAGGGGCTACCCCTGCTAGAGTGAACCCAGCTCTCGTGGCTGCTCTTCTCTACCCTGCTCTTTGTATATCCTTTTGGGACATCTCTATTCTTTGCCTGATCCCTGTCTATACTTCAAGCTTGGCAAAGGGAATGGTCTAGAAAGTCATCTTGCAGGATAAGAATAACTGCCTTCTTACATTCTCAGGGAAGAGGGGACTCAATGAATCTTAGTAGCAGGCATCTCCTCTGATAGCTAGAGGCACGCGGACAATGTCATACCTGTACAGCCTGGTCTCTCCAGCAGGAGATTAGCTTCAGAAGTGAGATGTCAGCCTCGGGTGTGTGGTACTCATTCCTACCTAGACATGAAGAAAACTCATTTTAGTAATGCCACTCAGGATAGGTCCCTGATGCTGTCTGCACAGTAGGACCACCTGGAGAAGATTGCTTCTACAGACACCAATGATCAGGTCCGACCTTATGGTGGAGTGTGATTCAGCAGGTCCAAGGATGGGAACGGGCAGCCAGGACTACTCTGGGAAAGTATCTCAGATGACTTTCATACAGCCAGAATAATTAGACAGACAATGTCACACCACGCTTATTTTTATACTTCATTCATCCTTCTACCTCTTTGCTAAACTAGAACAAAGCACCAGATTTTTCTGCTTCTTACCTCCTCATACAAGTCAGCACCCATCACAGGTAAAATCAGAGACTGTATTGCTTGTGCTCATCCAGTCTTTCCTCTCCTACCAATGGGTAAAACGCTACTGCTTCATGCTCTGTGTGAGGCATTGTTTCTTCCAAGGCTGTCCTCTTTAGTACCCTTTCTCTCTTTGCCTTAAGTCAGTGAGAAGCTCTAACCTTGAGGAAGGGCTCGTTCTATGTGCACCGATCCATACAGAGACTATCAGTTCATCACACAAAAGAGTAATTAATAAGAAATAAAAGTGCCCTTTTATTAATTGAAAATGCATATATAATCATTGAAATGAAAACTATCAGTCACGTAAGGCTTTCTGATGAGTGCAGGCATCATGCAGATCTAAGTCTCGATAGAAAAAAGGGAAGCACGGTGGAGGCTTTCTGTGGTGGGAAACTGCAAATACAGTTGTCTTTCAGAGTTAAGGTATTGATTCATGTTTGACAGTCTAGTAACAATTATTTAGATTAGTTTTTATCCATTATATTTTCTATCAATCATCCTATATAGAAACAAATTACACAAACATACATATAGTATATATACATTTTGTATATGTGTGTATGTTACACATGTATATTTCCATTAACTTACATTAATGATCAAAGAATGGTGATGGAAAAAACATAAAAGGTATAAAGTAAATTAAGAACATAAAAGAAGTTGATAATAAATTGCTTGGTTACTACTATAATGTTTTTCTAAAGAATTTGAAGAAATCAATCATGGGTACACAGACCTGTGTCCCAGAACAACCTCATTCTGAACACACTTCCCACATCTCCACGATGCAGAAGAGGAGATTTCTTTTGATCTCCCTCCTCTCTTCCTCTCTCATCTTGATGACCTTGTGACTTCACCTTCAAAGCTAAGGCTTGGTCTCAACTGTAACTACTTACTGGCATCGTGGGGCACTTCACAGTATGCTTTAATGCGATGTTAAAATTTTAATATGATAGAGATACCAGAGCCAACTTTTCTTGGCAGTGTCAGGGATTCATAGAATTAATTGCAACGTCAGGGGTAAAGATGAAAAGAAAACATCCCAGTCTTGTCAGCATTACTCAGCCACCATTTCTGCTAACAGGAGTGGGCACTGCTTCCTGTCAAGCCTTGAAAAAGAGAACTCGGCTGTTATTTCACTTTTCAGGATTTGGATTTAAAAAAAAAATCAATCACCATGAACTGAATCCTTTCCTATACCTCCCCACTCATCTCATTTCTTTGTCTACTGTGGAAAGAGGGTATTTTATTTGTCTCAAATTTCAACTGCGTGTGACATGTGTGCATATGTGTGCCTATGCAGGTCTGAGCTGGACGGAGAATGTCTTCCTCGATGAGTCTCCACTTTCGTTTTTGAGGCAAGGCTTCTCATTGAACCTGGAGGCTCACTGAGTGACTAGGTTGCCTAGCAAGTAAGTTTCAGGTCTTCTGCTGTCTCTCTTGGATTTCAATCATGTGAATCCATGTGAATTCCATGTGGAATTATGTGAACTCGGGTCCTCACAATTGCATGGCAATCATTTTGCTTACCCAATCATCTCCCCAGCTCTTAATCTTAATTTAGTCTTAACTGTTAAAAAATGGAACCCAAACACCAATAAAACACTAATTCTTAAGGCTGTTCAGCTGCAGACCCACAGGAGAAGCAGGAACACCCTAGGATCTGGTTAGTTATTCCGTCTTGATAGAAACATACATGTTAAACCTTAAATTTGAATCCTTCTCCTAGTCCTACAAAAAATTCAAACTAAGGAAGTATCCATATTAAGAGCTTCTACATACTAAGAGGATGGCAGGGGCTACCTAGAAGGGATGTAAAGGCATGCAAATGAAGAGTGATTTGATGAAGAGAGAAGGAAAGGGAGAGGGAAGGGTCAGATCTGCATGGCAAAGCTGTGTCTCTGGTTACCAAAAGTCTGACTGCCATCCATTCATCTAATTTTAAGGGGTCCCATTTTTCCCTGAGGATAACAGAACCTTCTTATGCTTTCAATACATAGGGTTCTTTATATATCAAGTGAAACTTTATATACAAACCATTAATAGAATTTTTGGAACACACCAGGACCCCATAATTGAATGCTATTAGTAAACGCTCCTAAAATCTTACATTTTCTTTTTCATAGTCTTGTAGAGTCACTGTGTACCACAGCTCAGTGGTGCTTAGCTGCAGAGGTAGCATTGCATCAGGCTCGGGACCTTATTCTCATTTTAAATAGGGATTTAATAAAAACGAAAGACATTCCCAAGGGTGTGTACATAGTAATCTACAGAGGAATTTGAACCCCACTTGCCTATTTCATTCATTTCTCAAACATCCTTCTAGTCAGCAAGTACCCTTTAGGTCTACTCACTTGTCAATTTTTTTAAACACTAATCTAGAACAATTACACAATTCTTTCTAGACACTAGACGCAATAATGAATAAGACTGTCATAGAAATGAGAAAGAGCATTATTAGTGTAACAGTGTCTGGAGAATGGCACAACAGCGGAAGAGGTGGGATGTTTATGGAAGGAAGTGGGGCAAGATGAAGGAGGTTTGGGAGGATGAAGGTGAATGGAAGGACAGCAGGCAGGGCTCTGTGGACACCAGAAGTATGGACAATCCAGACAAAGGCAGAACCAATGCTGAGGTCTTAAGACCTACTCGTCATGTTGCTTAAGGATAAAGAGACAAAAGTAGATGCAACTTCGTTCTGGACCAGGACATGATGTGTGGATGTGGCGACTTGGGCAGGGTCTTAGGATTAGGGAAATGATGTAGCTTGTATCCCAAAGTGAAAAAGAAGGGTTGGGAATAGAGTGTAAGAGGCAGGGGTAGGAGTAGGGAGTGGTTAGGTAGCAACCTACTATAGCCATATCAGGGTGAAGGGTCACCCACAGGGTGTGATCACAGTCAGAAGAATCAGGTTCTGGGATGACTGGAAGCTCACACATGGGATATGAAGTGGAAGAAAACATGAGACAATGGCATCAAAGTTCTGGACCGGAGCAACAGGACTGAAGATGCTAAGACTTGGAGAGGCAAATGGGAGATGTATCAGCCATTTTGCATTACAATGCAATCTAAAGGCTGAGACGATTACTCAGGAGAATTTGAGATGGTTACACACATAAAAATAACCTCCTGAAATAGCAAGCAAACTCTCTGATATTGGTTTTGGAAAGGGTGTAATAAAGCGATGGATGCGATCAATCTTCCAATAAATCACACAGGACTCTACTATCCAAACATTACATCTGCAGAGAAGTCTCAGCAACTTGGACATCTAGCGCCCCATAGATGCAATCTATGCATTTTACAGTATGTGGTTAAGCATTGCCATCCAGTTACTGAAATATGGTTTTATTTTATAGGAAAGAAATACATGTGTTTTTCATTAACTCTCTTACCATTTTTTAGGTGACCAGAGAAGCTTGACATACTTAAAATATCACTTCCAGGAAATTTCCCCTTGTTGTGAACAGACTCCATTTTGAAGGGTCTGTTGAGAAAAAAAGTTTTAAGGGTTATTGCTTTAAAAGTATGGTAAACTCTTTGATAAGCTGAAGGTGCATGCTCAATCCTACCTTAGCAAATTGGGGATTGAACATGACTTATTTTCATCATTGCTTCTACACTTAATTTCTCAACTTTGATCGATCTACATTCTCAACTGAACTTCCGATCTTAGCTCATCAGAATGAACTGTGACCCCCCTTTACAGGAGAGGTCTTGCTACTATAGAGCGAGGTATCTGACTGCTATGACTGAGTCCTAAGGTTCACACCCACCAAGGAACTCTCCCAAACACCATCAAGTTCTGTGCCGGGTCATTGTTCCTAACATTCTCAAGGATGCTGCCACAGGTTGTTTCTTCAGAACTCAGTGCAGTCACGCAGTCTGTTGGAATCTTTCTCAGACTGCACAACTATAATAAAATGTTGGCAAAATCGACAAATTTGTTGGAAGGATTTGAAATAACATATCCAGTAATACATTATTTTGATTTCTCAATAAAACATAGCATCCTGGCTCCAGTCGGTCAGATTCAGAAGAGCTGACTTAGAAAAGTTCTCATTCTGACACCTCCATTCCAGAGTTCTTTGAATGGGCAGTTGGGGTTTTGATTTAAGAGACAGGGTTTCACTGCCACAGATCAGCCTGCCTTTGCCTCTGCCTTATGTGGAGTACTAGGATTAAAGACATGCACCAACACACCAAGTATTTTAATGGGTAGGTTTTTTTTCTGAAGCATAGACAGTCTTGTGACAACTTTCTAAGACCCTTTAATGGTAAGCATGCTGGGAGCTCCTGAACCCACAGCACCCCAGACAGCTTTCCACCCCAGAATCCTTATTAAAAACATCCTCCTGGTGGAATCATAATCCAATGGGGGTGGGAGGTGGGGAGTGACAGCCTAAGATCTGCAGAATTTGAATAATTCTTAGCATCAGTCATTCCCCAGCTCACTTTGTAAATGAGGAAAGGCAGGTTAATGGCAAGTCCAAAGCCCCACGGTAGTGCCACAGTGGATGCAAAAGGCTCTCTCCCAGGCTTTCAGGCTCAAGACTGAGAATTCAGTTTAAGCGTACTTCATTGTTGTATAAATGTTTAGTAAGAGAAAGGAAAAAGGTTGCCTTTAAATCTACCTTAATTTTGTTGTTAAGGATACAGATGTGGGTGGGATTTGAGAGCTCAAGATGAGCAGAAGCAGCGTCAAAATGTGCACACGAAGCAGAACTCCCTCTCCCCGTCTCTGTTCTCTCTCCATCAACACCAGCAAACTGGATATTAAATGCCTGTGACACAGCAGCATTCTGGTGTGAAGTTTATGGGGTCTGCCCCAACAGACCAGAAGCACTGGAGGGCTGGAGCTCTGTCACACAGCCTCTAGGACAGACACTTGCTGACCCGAGCTCCAGCTTGTAGGAAGCAGATTGCAGCGACTGTCTGCCCTGAAGCAAGCAGGTCGACTTCTGTCCTGGAAGAGCATCACAGACTTGCCTCACCCTCTCACCCCTACCGCTCATACCACACTTGCTTCTCCTTGGCTCCTTCCTTTACTCCAGCAGTCCTTACTTGTTTTATGTGTAGAGTTTTTACTATTTGAGTGAGTCCCTGCCTCAATCCAAAAAATCTGTTTTCTCTGTCTTCTGTACGTCATAAGCTGTGTACAAACTTGAATAAATATTTGGTGAACTGAATTCCATTTATTAAAATCAGAATAAAAATGTAACCGTATATGTAAAGGGACAACATGGCATCTGCCAAGTGTTAAAATACAGCTGCCGTCATTACTGGTGAGCCATCCCTACTGTAAGGCAGAGCCTTGCACAATCACATCACCCCACCTGAATATGCAAAGCACAGGTTGTGGTAGGAGTGAAGAGATAACATTTCCAACCACCATAAGCACATATTTAAGAATCATTAATGTATAAACACATGTAAGTACATATGTATATATGCATATGTCAATTCATCTATGCTTTCACTAAGCATCTAACCCTATGGCTTTTCTAGCACATATGAATACAATGCATATTTGTTGAGTAAATGAATATTATTTCTAATTTTATTTTTGTTTTTATGTGTGTATTCAAGTGTATGTAATGTGTGTGCATATGCAATTAGAGACCATAGGTCAATGTTAAGTATCTTCCTTGACCTTCTATTTTGAGACAGATTTTCTCACTGGCCCCAGAACTCATCAGTTGTGCTAGAATAGCTGGTCGGCCAGTTCTAGAGATCTACCTCCCTCTGCATCTCCAAGGTTGGGGTTAGAGGGACCCACTATCACACCCAGATTTCATGTAGGTGCTGGGGACTCAATCTCAGGACTCCATGTTTGTATGACACCATGACATCTTTCTAACCTAAATGAATATTAAAACATATAGACATATAATTACTCTCCAACCCAAAGAAATAATGGGGAAATGTATTTTCTTTTAAATGAGTTATGAATTTAAAAGTTGTTTTATCTCTAACCTTATCTCCCAGCAGAAGGAAGATGATAGCGCTGAGCACAGAGAATGATCATAACAGCTTTGATGTCTCCATTAGAACCATCAGTCTCTCTAGTGCTTCTTACCTGTCGATTTCGCAGGGCAAATCCAGAGGCATGTTCACTAACTTATTAACTAAAAAGAGTCTGCTCAGTAAATACGCTATAGTATCTGATTGCTGCAAAGCATCACAGTGATTCTCTAGGCCTCTGGGAATTCCAGTCTGGTTCGGAAGTGTGGCTGTGTATTTATTTGACAACTCCAGAACTTTTCTGGAGAACAGGTTTACTCCTGAGTACTCCTTCATTTCAGAACTGCATGCATCCCACCCGGGTAGCATCAGGGAGAAGAGGTCTTCGTTTGAAGCGAGTCCCAAAGACACAGGACCCTGCAGCTTTAAGATACTGAGATGCCTGGTACACAGGCTGTCTAACTCTTTATCCACTCCCCACGGCAAAACACAAGACAGAAACAATTTCGCCATGTCTATTATGAGGCTGGAATCCACCTTTCTGGATGGTTTAGGGCGTGTCTTCTTGGAGCTCTTCATTTTCTTCTGTCTTTTAATGCTATCACTCTCCTCTGGAAGTTTACTGGAATTATCCCCAAGGGGCAAACTGTCCCCAGTGGACTTGGCTTGTGCCTCGGCCTGGAGAGAGCTACATGAGGCTTTGTTTCTTCTTATTGTCAATGTTTTCTTCTCTACTGTGCTCTTGGCTCTCCTCAAGATGTCACTTCCATAGAATGATCCAGAATGGTCAACATCACTGATGGGAGTGGGCAGCAGTAGTTCCACAAGGTTTTCCAGATCAAACAGCAGAACATGGAAGCCAATGTGACTCCATTTTGTTTTCACAGGCAAGACATTGAAAGGTCTTGGGACTGATGTAGCATCAGCAACCTGAGAGGAAAGATGTCAGCATATCAGAATTCATAATAAGTATTATGGATCTATGATGCCATTGTGGAAGAAGAAGAAATATTTAGTTACAGTTAAAGGCAAGAATTATTAAGTCCTACTTTATAAAAAAGCCATGGCAACTGGTTTTTTTAGTTATGAAACTTCCCTTCTAAATTGAACGTCATAGATTCTACTGGCAACTGTTATAAATGTCCCTTTCTCAAAGAATTTTTCCTAAGTAAATTTGAACTAGGCTTCTAGAGAACAACAGTCCTAGAATAGAGTCTTTTTTTAAAAGAAATAATTTTATTCATGTGTGTGGGTGTGTGCCCTTGTGTGTGTTTTGCATGTGTGCAGATACATACAGAAGGCAGAAGACAGCCACCTGATCTGGAGTTGCGGTCAATCGTGAGCCAGGGTGCTGGGACCAAACTCTCGTCCTTCGCAAGAGGAGTACATGCTGTTAACTGCCATGACATCTCTCCAGCTCTATCCCATATTATGTGTGTGTACACATATGTATACACACATGAATATGTATATATACAGTGAGTGTGTATGCCTGCTGCAAACATATAACAAGTGATATAAAGGGAACTAACACTGAAGAAATCAAGAAGCTGCCCCCGTTTGGATCCCACAGCGGCGCGTGCCTTGATAATAGGACTGCCCCCTAGAGCTAAGGTCTCAAGTTTATGATTCCTTTGCTTTCACTTAATAACTTCAGCATGTATCTTCAACTGACCTATTAAGAGTCACTGACAAATGTGTGTGCCATAGCTATTAAATTCAGCAAAACAGGGCAAATCAATGGAAATGGGAAAGTTCATGTTCCCGTGAAAGTCAGGATTGTGCCAGTTCAATAGTCTCAAATTCAGAAAACACATCGAAAATTATACTTTCCCGCATTTCTCATTATAAAAAATGTTACCTTCTCTGCAAAAATAAAATAATTATCTATGATTTTTTAAAATTGACAACTTTTATGACTTTTAAAATTTAATTACTTTTTAGTTTTTTCTTATGGATCTGAGCTGCAGCATCAAAAGGCTTTCATGTTCTTCTATCCTGGTGTTCATCTGCCCCAGTGACTGCTGTGAATTTCCCCATTGCTCACTGGTCTAATTACTTGGGACATCAATCGATGTATTTATCACCACTGGACACAAAATTGTGTAATAATGCTAAAAACAAGGACAACATCTAATCAAGTAGGTCACCTTACTTTGGTCATCCCTCTGACCTTCAAAGGTTTCCTATAAATCAGAAAGCACATGTCAAGTTCCAAGGCATGTTTCTCACTTATTTAGATAACAATTAACATCTTTTAATAGTTTTTTAATAAATGTTCGAATTGACATCTTTCTTTATCAGATTACCATGTGCTGGCCTTCACAGTACTGTGGGTCCTTTTGCCTTTACTTTTGTTCCTTCTTTTTTTTTTTTATCACTTGCTAAAAGTTTCTCAATGTTGATACGTTTCTTAGAGAATCAACTTTTAAGTTTGTTTTAGCCTCCCGACAGAGTAATGTTTTCCTGGAGAGACGATTCTGCTGAGTACACTCTTTCAGACGGTTTCACCGCGTTTTGCTGGTGTTATTCCGCAGTCCCTGCCTTCCTTGCTTGCAGCAGAGAAGTCGGCTGCTTGTCAACTGTCACTCCATCTGTCTGCTTTTTCTTTAAAGACCCATTTGTCATGAACATCCTGATGGGTACAGTTTTTTCCATATTTCAGCTGATTCCTTCTCAATTGGGTTGTAAGATTATATTTTTGCTCCTTTTCCCCACAAATCATGCTTATTTTATAAGTGGCTCCACGTTTCAGTTCTGCCTGTGATTTCCTGGTTCTTTATGTGAATCTGGCTGCATGCGATTGTATATAGGAAATATTGTTGGGAGAGCCCCTTGAGACACAGGGTAAGGGTACATTCTCCCAGAGAAAAATTTAGTTTGTTCCTGCATCATATACTGGGTTGTCACCCACAGGACACTTTTAAAGTAGAATGTTTAGTCAAATGTTTTTCAATTTTTGCATATATTATGAATTCTGACTCCTACACCACAGTGTTCAGTTCTCTGTCAAAACTACGTTCCCCCATCTTCTAAGGTGGAGACCAACAAAGGCACAGAGTCGCATTTTCTTGTTGCTTTGTGGAACACATCCTCAGCCTTGGATCACATTTTCCCCGAGAGTGCAGTGTCTCAGGAACGACAGAATTGGGCTATTACCAACATCTCTTCACCGCCCTATTGGTACACTCTCTTTAATGACCCAGGGAGGGGTTAAAGCTAACCTAAAGTCCCAGGGACACAGCCACCTTTCAGCCTTCTTCATAATTTACTGAAATTGTATTCCCATTTTGATTTTAGCATCTCAGGACTTCCTTAAATTTCTTGATAATTCAGCTAAGTATTCTTTTCAGAGATTAAAAAATATTTTGTCTATTATTTTGGGGGAATCTAGTAGGACTAATGTTTAGGATATTAGCCTAAAATTTGACAAAAGTTGGGTTTTCAAGATCAATATTTTTTTAAAGTCGGTTTTCATAGAGAAAATGAGCATCTTATATATCACAAAGCCAACATACATGGTGTCTGCTGCCTGGAAAGCAGCTGGTGTTATATGTTAAAGTATAAAGAATATTATATGCCATCTAATATTGAAATTATTTAAAACTAATTTAGCCCTCAAGACAATTTCAAAGATACAGAGAGTCATATAAAAACAATGTACACTACAATTTTTTTAATGCCTGTAAACTACACAATAGGCTGTGGCCTAAATAGCCATTGTCTAAATACATTAGGTCTGTACTCCTAACGAACTGTCAAGTGGTTGCTAAAGCATGGATGCACCAAACATATGATGTCATGGCAAGGAGTCTGTAGGCATTGCTGACGGGGATGACTGGGCTTTGAAAAATACAATCCCAATTATGAAGATATGGATTTATCATCATCTCCTTTTATCTATTTTTGAAATGTTTACAAAATTCTATGCTTTATTATACTGAATGATAACTTCTTTTTAAAACAAACAGTCATCAATGTTGTCAAAGAAATAGAGCGAATTGATAAGGTTTTGGCAGGCTGTGGTTTGAGCTTCAGGTGCCCTCAAAGGCCCTGTGACAGTGTGTGATCCTGAGTTTATTGTGCAGGTTGGAGGGCCCTGCAGCAGCTGAGGTGAGATTGTTGGGAGTGTCCTCTGAAACAGAATACTGTGACTCTGATCCTCGCTTTTCTGTCTCTTTGCTTCCTGGCTCCTAGATGCTGACCAAGTTAGCTCTACCGTAAGCAACACCCTGTCCCCCACCAAAGGCCTGAAATCAGCAGAGCCAACTGACCTGAAACCAGTCACCATCATACACCTTCCCTTCTGATAAACAATGTGTCTCGGGCATTTTGTCACCTAAAGGAACGCAGGCTAACACAACATACACCGGCCAGAAAAGCACAGAAAAGCGTAAGAACAAAAGTTAGATGACAGATCAGCAAAGATTAGGAGTTTGGGCAGATAAAGAACTGAACAGATTAATTAGCTAATGGCTCCTATCTCAGGGCATAAAAAGGAACAAGTGTAAGTAAGGTCTCATAGGAGACAAGCTTTAAGCCATTTATCTGCACACAGATACACACCATGACCCACAAATAAATACCTCCTCACTCTCCCCTACTCATGCAGACACAAAATTAGAACATAAGTTAAAACACAGTAAATAACAAGTCAGCCAGAAAACCGCTGCTCCAATGCCCGCTAAGTATGCTGTTATTCTTGGTGACTTAAAATCCAGTCATTAAGCCCATTCTTAGAGTTCCCTTAAGCCCGTGTCTAACTTACATCTGATCAGAGAAATTCACTTAAGAAACTGACTCCTAAGTGAGAAACAAATGCCTCCAAACCTATTTAAGCCCATTTAAGCTCTAATTACAGTTCAGTCAAAAGTCACTCTGCCAAGATCAGTCCTGGGCCTGCGGGCTCTTGTGCACTGGGCACCTCACTCAGAAAGTTCTCACTCCTGGTGCTTGTACTCCTGAATACAGTATCTCTCTTAGAAATTTTCTGGTCGTGAGTTTGGAATTGGAGAAGGCAAGAGATTTTGATTAAGCTATGTCCACAGACACATAGAAATATGTGTTTCGTAACCCTTCTATACACGCACCTAAAGCAACTCAATGTGTTCTGGGTAATTAAAAATTCTTTGAAGTGGAATCTCAGAATGATGAGACAGAGATACCTTAAAGTGAAGGGGAAATTGTTAAATGGCTGCAGCAAGAATGTCCCAAGATGTACTTGGAAAATGCAGGTGTGCGGGGGGAACCATTCACCCAGCATTTTGTAGTCATTATCACAGAAGTAGGAAATGTGCATGGGCGAGCTTCAGTGAGAAGCATTTCATAACTATCTTAGCTTCATTTTTGTTACTGGGATAAAACCCTGACAAAAAGCCACTTAGTGAAGAAAAGACACATTCCTGCTTACAATTCCAGGTCACAGTCCATCATTGTGGAAAAATCAAGGTAGCTATTTCAAACAGCTAGTCACATCACATCCATAGGTAAGAGCCGAGAAAATGAATGTGCACATGCTCACTTGTGTTATGGAATACTAATTTAACTATGTAAAGGTGTGTGACATTTGTTTATGCTGCATTTGTTTAATGATATATTGCTTTGCCTCCCTAAGACTCCTTATTGGTCCAATAAAAAGCTGAATGACCAATAGCTAGGCAGTAGAGGAATAGGAAGAGCTAGCAGGCAGAAAGAATTAAAAGGAGGAGAGAGAAGGGAGAGGAGAATGAGGGAGGAGAATGAGGGTCAACCAGACACGGAATAGGACATAGAGAATGAAAGAAAGGTTAAAAAAAAAGGTAGATGAAGAGAAACAGTTAAATTAAATTATAAGAGCTAGTGGCACAAGCATAAGACAAGGCTGAATATTCTTAACTAGCAAGTCTCTATGCCATGATTTGGGAGCTGATGGCCTGAGAAAGCCTGCCACATTGAGCATTCCAACATGGGGCTTGAATCTCCACATAGGGTCTGTGAAAGCTGAAAAGAAAACGGATATGGCTCCTTTAATCAGAGCATATAAATAACTGATGTGCTAAGTAGAAACAAGCTACAGACAAATGTCTGTCACAGTGCGGATACCAATTTTCTAGAGCCAGGGTGGCTGAATGCCACTCTAAGGCAGGACCCTGGCCATAAAGCTTGGCTTTCATCGATCTGATCTGGACTGATCTGATTGGTGGATTGCAACCACCAATGCAAAGTCTCTTAGCAGTTTAAGGTTTGGCTCATGTGGTCAGAAAAGGCTAGAGACACACAGTAAGGACATGACCAGCAGAAAAAAAACTCTAAACAGATTACAGTGTATTTAAAAATGATCATAGGCTCAAGAAAGAAAAGAAAATGTCTATAGACAGTCATAAAAAGTAAATAATTTATAAATAATAAGTCTTTAAAGACAGAGGAAAGTAATATAAAGAGAAAATGTCACGTAAAGATGGGAAATACAAAGGGAGTCTGGATCCTGTATGGTGTTGTGCTGACTGAATTTTTTGTATGTTAATGAGCGAACAATGACAGCTGCTGAGAGACATTGGGTTGTAAAAGGGAATGCTGAATTAAACCAGGGTAGACACTTTAAGGATGCCTAAACTTTAAAATGGAAGTCAGAAAATGTATTACGTTGGAGAAGAGGTTATACTTTTGTTTATACAGGAAACAGAAGAATGCAGATTCCTTCATGGTAAATAAAGATCAGGTTTGACTGGGGGAGACATCCTGAAAATCTTGAACATGAAGAAATAAACCAAGAAAACCTAAAAACAGGTGATATATATACTGATCACTCTGCATGGCGATAGTTCTGAGACTAGACAACAGATGTTACAATGAGTTTTCCCAGACTTGACCATTATCTCAATTTTCTCAGGGTCCCCTAAAGATGCCTCCACCTTTGGACAATAGGAAGCAGTCTAGAGAACACAATGGCTACATGTGGAGTGGGTGGTTTTGGTCATGCAGTGGGTTATGGATGTTTGTTATCATTTAGGGGGATATAGAAATATAGGATAAAAAGACAACCATTAATCTAAAATATTTTTCATTGGCATGGATTTTGGCATATTGACACAAATTTAAAGTTATTTTTATTATACTGTATGTATGTTTCTACTTTTGTTTGGGGTATTGTGCTTATGCAGCTCATTTAAAAATGCAATGTATAATTAAGAAATACAGATTCATAGCTAGTTATCTATAATAATCAAACTTGTAGTCATATTAGGTATGTTTTCAAGATTGAACAGATGTATTTTGGATAAACACGTGCTCTTTAAAGACAAACAGAATAGGGCATTTAAGACATTTAATAACCTAAGGTTTTTCATGACAGTGAGAGATGTCTGCTCCTGGCAGTACCAATCTACTTCATTAAAGAATGATAGGCACTGGAGAACTTCTATATGGAGTTTGCTTTCATTATGGAAAATCGAGCTATTTGGGCAAGAAACTGATCTTGCCTTGACTACTGACAGCATAATGTACAAACTGGATATGCAGGATACAAAGGAAAGTGACTGCCAAACTTTATAATAGCAATGAGTGATAGTCCTTCAAAATTCCTGCTTCACAGAAAAGTCTGTCAGATATTCCAGGCCTGTGGGCTGAAGATGGATGCCTCAACATTGCCAAGGAACCTTGGGTCCAGGCAGCCAGATGTCTCCATTGTTTTTATAGTTTTGGAAGTGGCTTGCAGTGCACTTCCTGTTTACTCAGGTGCTGTGGGAATTCTTTTAGCCAATAGTCTTTAAGATACCAGCCCACTTGGGTATGGCCTCTTATATTCTAAATGCAGTCGTAAAGCTTGCACATTCCCTCTTGGCTGCTGGATTCGATTCCTGTTCCCTATTCATGCAGAGGACTGTGATCTGTGAGTCTACCCCTGAATAAAAAGCCCTTTATTATACTCAATTCTGAGCTGGGGTGGGACTACTTTATAGTGTCCATCTTCTCTCAGGCAATGTTATATCTTTCTAAGGTCTTTGATGGAATAGAAAACTAGTTAATTACAGTTTTTCTTAGTTATGATAGAAGGTAAATTAGATACAGAGCTTTGGACTCATAAAGATAGGATAGATAATAGAGTTATTTCTCCAAATTTTCCAAATAAAAATAATGTTAATGTAAATCTTACTTGATAACAGTTCTTATTGCATATAGTTTCACTATGTTAAAACTAAAACCCTTCCTTTTTATTTACACAAATGGGGGAAATGTTATGGAATATTGCTTTAACTATGCAAAGGTGTGTCACATTTGTTTATGCTGCATTTGTTTAATGATGTAAAGAAGTGTTGTTTTGCCTGCCTAAAGTACCTTCTTGGTATAATAAAAAGCTGAACAGCCAATAGCTAGGCACCAGGGCTAGTGGGCAGAGAGAATAAATAGAAAGAGAAAAGAGAGGAAAACGAAGAGAATGAGACAGAAAGAGAAGGAGATGCCTGGGACCAGGCAGGCAGCTGCCAGACATACAGACACGGAGAAGGGCATACAGAATGAAATGTAAAAAAAAAGCCCCGAGGCAAAATGTAGATTAAGAAAAATAGGCTAAATTAAGTTATAAGAGCTCATGTACCAGCATAAGATGAGGGTGAGCATTCCTAACTAATACTAAGTCTCTGTGTTATGATCTGGGGACTGACGGGCTGAGAAAGCATGCTACACACTTGTTCATGCTAAGCTCCAGTTCTCTACTCTTACATAGTTCGGGATTCCCTGCCTAGGAAAAGTGTTGCCCATTGTGGGCTGAGTCTTCCCATTTCAATTAACTTAAGACAATATATGTCCACAGGCAAACCAAATGTAGACAGTTCTCATGAGACACTCCTCCCCAGGTGACTCTAGACTGTGTCAAGCTAACCAGCACACTATTGCACTACCATGTTGTTCTTGTGACCCAAATGACAATCTTTAGATAGTTTTTCATTTTTCTATTTATTTATCAACTAGGAGCACTCATTTATTGATATGATAGTAACGTATTAGATATTTTACTTAGATGTTCCCAGCTTTCTATTAAGCTTCTAAATTGCACACGTGCTCAATTATATATTTAAAATGGTTTAAACACAAAAACAGCCATTTTAATGTACCTCCTTGAGGTCTGGGCACCCTCAAGCCCTTCACGGCACAATGACTAAATTTATTACCACATCTTATACTTTTCTAGAAACATGTGTGGGAAACCTATAGGATTCTGTGTATATTTTTGTGGAAGGTCGGTAAACGATTTTTATATCTTACATAAAATGACAATGAGTTATACTTAAACCATTTGTGAGGTTTCCTCTCTTTTTTTTTTAAGTTCCATCTTTTTCAAAGAACAATTTGTGACTTACTTATTGAGTTCTTTTCTTATTCTATTCCATTTGTCCAGCTATCTGCTCTTGTTATATATAACATGCTTTGGGATGGATGGATGGGGAGAAATATAGAAGGATTCTCATCTGCCATTTTGCTGTGTTTGCATTCTTCTTGGCTCAGTTCCTATATCTATCTTTCCTATAATTTTATAATACACTTTCTAAATACCTAAAATTTAACCAATGAGAGTTTGAAATTTTTCAATATTAAATACATAGAAATGAGGCTTGAGAGAAGGCTTAGTGGTTAAGAGCACTAGCTGGCCTTCCAGAGGACCTGGGGTCCCATACACATTGTCTGTAAGTCCAGCGCTAGTAGGTATGACACCCTTTTGCCTCTGCAGGCACTGCATGCAAATGACAGATATGCATACATACATATATACATACACAAATGCAGGCAAACACTCATACTCATAAAATAAAGATAAGTCTTTAAAAAGAAAGAAATGTATGTATTTGGGAGTATGAACATCTTTAAAATACCGTGCTTTCCTCCTGGTAATACATGTTTTCATTAAATCAATAGCTTTTCTGTTTGTGGTGGTATTTTAAATATAGTTCTCATGGGCCTATTACATACGTATCTATTATTTTTATCTTATCTATTTATGAATATTTATAATGAGTGTTATATTTTCAAATTGGTAATATTTTCATAGGAGTTTTTCATTCAATTACGTTGCTTAACATTTTTAACATTAGAGTTTTCGATTCATTTTTCATTTAGGAAAATGCCCACTATTACAGTATTTGAATAGAGGTAGCATGTGTTTCTTCACTTAGTTCTTTTATTAAATATTGATATTTGGTAAATATGTAAAATCTAAATAACAACAGAATGCTGAGGTGGTATAATTTTAATGAGAGTTGATAATTACTGCTTTAAAATCATTCGATTCAAATATTGTAGATAACTTGGGTTTTTTTCTACTTCTGTTATGGAATTACCTACCATCCACCTTTAATTATTAAATGGATGTGAATTTGTAATCATACCAGGCAAATTAAATAATACTGACTCCTATAAAAGAACTTAGCATGAGAATACTGTATAAACTAGTAATGATTACAAAATATTCTTGGCTTCAAGATGCTTCTCCCATCAAAGATTTTCCTAAAGAAAAAACTAAAATAACATTTATAGGTGGAAGGTCCCCCAAGTTTTCTTTTATATATATTTGGCTGTGTGCTGTCTCCACATACAGTGAGGGAAGGCTGGTTTTCAGTTTGCCATCCTCTTGCCTCCACTGCCCACGTGCTGAGATTACAGATGTGTTTCATCACACTGCATGTAATTATGTGCTGTGTTCATGCAGTACCCAGGAAGCCTAGAGAAGGCATCATCTCCCCTGGAACTGGAGCTACCGACAGTCCTGGGCTACCAGTACAAGAGCTAGGGATCAGACCCCGGGCCCTCTGTGAGAGCAACCAGTGCTCTTAACATCTGAGCCAGCTCTCTCTTCTGGCCAAAAAAAATTGCTATTCTAATCAAGAACTATTTTAATCTAAATTTAACCAATCAGAACTAGCATCTACAACACAGTCTGAATTCCACATGAAAGGAAACAAACACCCCCCCCCTCCACCCCACAAATTTCCATCTTGTACCCTTGAAAGCATCATGTCCACAGCCTAATAGCAGAGGTGAACCCAGGGCTGAGACCTAAAGCACTAGCAAGGTTTTCTTGTTGCTTTTTTCCTCTCCGTAAATGTCAGGGTTCTCTCTATTCTGTCAAGCACTCACTCCTAAAATTCAGCCTTGGTCCATTAGTGATGTATGAAAACCAATACTGCTACACTGTGTTTTGGAAAGTCTTAAAGGACATAGACACCATACCTGAAAAGTCAGCTTAATGTACATGTTACTGACATGACATCCAGGAAAAGGAGAGCCTATGGCAACCCCACCCCCCTCAACTACATCAAGGCCTCAGCTGATTTAATACACATAATCACATAAAAATTTCATGGCAAGTGCAGTTCAGATGCTGTTTTACCTGTCTCACCTTGTCTCCGAAGGCTTTTTACCACTGGGATCCACCTGGTTCTGGGAACTCAGCTACCTCCCTTAAAACAAGCATTTCCAGTAGCTGATGAAGGGGCTTATGCTGGCTCCCCTCTCTTTGCCCTCTTCCTGAGACTAATCATTGTGCTGACATGAGGAAAGCTCCTGATGACCAGGTGCCCCCTTTGCAGGCTTCAGTGCCTTTTTATTTTTATCAGACTCTAAGCTATCAAACACAAAAGGAATTCCTAAAAAAAATAGTAAGAAATGAACATTTATCTAACATTAAAACAATGCCATGCAATTTTCACTTTGGAATCATTTGTTGTAAAAATATGGATTTGATACAGATATTGGCTACAGGATGCCTTAGTTTATAAAGATTAATGACACGGGGCATAACGAGTGCCTGGTCTCTATTCCAATAGCAAATCAATTAATAAATTGCCTAACGAATTCAAGTACTAATAACAACTAAATGTTTACCAAGCAGACTTTTACTAAGCAAGCCAAGCAATCCCTCTAGAGGCATAGAAAGACTATGTGAGATTTTTCTTTTCCTCTCTGAAATGCCTTCATCCATCTTTCCTCACAAAGATGCTGCAATTAGCCTAGAAAACTCAGGTCCATGTTGTTTCCTAAGCCTACAGCACCACCGTCTCTAAAATTGATGGAACCTAGTTGGGGCACACTTCCTACCAAACTCACTTTGTGGTGACCCATGCAATGTTGAGAACCTGGTCCCACCTGCGTTCATGCTTTGCCATTATTCTACTGGTGAAAGGCTTCGTTCAGCCTGGGTCTTTCCGGTTTGGCTTATGTATGTCTACCCTAAGAAAGCTGGAGTTATTCGAATGGAGGGAGTCTCATGAGAAAATGCCTCCATAAGAGCAATCTGTAGGCAAGCCTATAGGGCATCATTTTAGCTAATGATTGATGGGGGAGGCCCAAGTCTTGGCGGGTGGTTCCTAGGTTATCAGCACTTTTCATAGCCTGTGTATCAGCTCTTGTCTCTAGGTTCTAGCCCTGCTTGAGTCCTGACTTTCTTCAGTGACACACTACAATGTGGATGTATAAGTTACATAAACCCTTTCCTTTACAACAGGCATTTGATCATACCAGTAGTAACCCCAACTGGGACGTTATTGTTTGCTTAAGTTAAAAGCTAAATGCATTTGTGTGTATGCATGTGTATGTGTGCTTGCATGTTTGCATGTGTACATGCGTATGTGTGCTTGTGCGTGTTTATCTAGAAAGAGAAAAGACAATGTCTTTTTCAACAATTCATCAGCTTCCAGAACCAAACTTAAAATGTCAACATTTAACTGCAATGACCCTTCCATGGAGAATCACATAACACAGAATTTAATTTACATATGCAAAATAAATGCATGAACAGAGATTTTCACCACTGTAGATGTACACAGTTGTTGCAAACATTCATATACAATTGTAAAATCAAAGCCAAATTTAAGTTTAGGGTATAAGCCTAAGTGCTAATTTAATAATGAGTTGATATCATTATCTTTGGGATAAATTATTGTTATGATTTGAGGAAAGCAGGGCATTGCCAGCGATGAAGTGAAGTGGTCCTTACTGCAACACAAGGCTTTGAGGAAGTCCCCAGCATTTATGCTTATCTATTTTAAGTTGCTCAGAATGGGGTGGTTATTTTACCATGCACAAACACAAGCTGAAGGCACGGCATGCATCTCGCATTTAGCATTATGAATTTAAAATAAGGTTTATTTGACCATGCCTGTGCTTGCTTGCAGTTCAGAAATTCTCTTTAGTGTTCATTCTTGGTACCCCAGTGTTCAACTTAAGACATTTTTACAGGGGCTTAAGAAATGGCTCCATGGTTAAGAGTGTGCATTGCTTCTGCGGCCGACATGAGTTTGATTTCCAACATCCACATCGTGGCTCACAACTGTCTGTCACTCCAGTTCTCTGCAGGCACACACATGGTGCACAGAAACCCATGTAGGTAAAATAGTCATACAAATAAATAAACATCAAAATAAAGGTATTTTAATTTAAAATTTTAGCTGTTCAAAGAAAATTGTTTATATTTCTCCTCAAAAAATTTATTATTTTATTACCAGAACCTGGTACCACTTTTAAAGGGATTTAAAAAAAAAAATCTACTAGATTAGATCAGCAAAGGGTTTTGCACTTCCTGAACCAAATATACTTAAGCGTTCATACAAATAAGTTGAGTTCACAGGACACCTTGTAGGGGGAGTGTGGCAGGGTTGGGGGGGGGTGGTATATGCTGCTGATGAAAACGTCCTGTCGTGCAAAGATGAAATCCGGGAACCGTCGTTGGGCCAATAGCAATGAACACCATCAATGTGTCACTCAAACAATAAGGTGCAAATGAAAGTGTCAGCCATTCTTTGAGACCATCGGAGCCCTAGGATACCGGATGGAGCTGTTGGCGATAAAACCATCTGAGTCCATCTGGTCAGGTGGAGGGTGGCCTGACCGGCAGTGCAAACAGTAGACAAAAGAGAAAGGCTTCATTCTGAGGCTGATGCACAGGAGAGTCTGGCAAACTGCGCTCACAGCAGAGACAGTATTATCAAACTAATGGCATGGGCAATCACCAGGCCACCGTGCATCCCACGTACCAGCGGGGCATCCATTTTCAGCTAAGTGCTGGCGTACGTTTTTCCTTGCTCTCCCCACTGCAGGGGTAAGTCAACCCAGCACTCGAGACCCACTGCCTGGTAATAAATTACTATATTGGACACTTTTTGTTTTCTTTCGCCAATGACTTCCCTGTGTGGTCTCACTATCATTACCAATTAAAAGACAGCCTGCTTCAGCCAACTGTATCTCACTGGGTATCAGCTCCGATACTCCAATTGCCTTGGCACGTGCGGCAGGGTCAAGAGGCCCCTTTGACCTTTTTCTACTAAGTCTTCCTGACCACTCGCTATTGCAGCAATCTCAGCTGAACAGATGGACACTTTCTGCGACACTATAAAGCTTAGAATATAAAGATAAATGAAATTGTGTCTCAGGCTTCAAACTGGTTTATGAGCCCGTTCTACAAAACCTGCAGTTTTAAAGTCTATAATCTCACCAGGGCTAATAGGAGAGACTGCTTGTTTCTTTTGAAATTGTCAGCTTTATAACTTAAGTTTGAGATATGTCAGAATTCTGTAAGATGCTTGGTGAGTTGACTGTGTTTCTAATTAATATAACAGCTGATTTTGGAATGTAGAGCACTTTTTTATGCTTATTGCTTTTTATCAATGACTGAAAGACAAAGTCACTCCATAGTAACTAACCATGTTGAATGAAAGATGAATGTTCCAAATTGCTTCATGCATAATTTTTCTTTTATTGTATCACTGAATTTCTTAAATGTGACTCTAGTATTTTTGCTTCTCAGAATGTAAGAGGAACACTAATAAATATTCTATTTATTGTGACTTTTTGGCATATTCATGCAAGTTTACCACCACGGTTATTTGAATATTTTAAAATTGATAGTTTAACCTCGAGTAGCCTATGATATATTTTTCTTCACTCAAGGGCTGTCTCCTTTAAATAAAATGAGTGTGTTATTTATTGTTCAGATCAGACTACTTTTATGGAGTGAAATAGGGAGCTATTAATAATCGCATTGGTACCACAGCCATGAGCCATGACTGTCTCAGCCAACCTGGATGCATTCCCACCAAACTCAGATGTGTGAGGCCATTAATTTACTTATGGAAAATAATGAATGTTTCTGTGTCACTCATAAAATGTGACTGCGGGGCTGGGGAGATATCTCCTATCTCCTTGCATAAAGAGCTTCCAACACAAACACAAAGACCTGAGTTTCCATTCCCAGCACCCACATAAGAACGAGGTGTGGTGGTATGGGCGTGTAATCCACGAGCTGGGAAGGGGCAGAGACAGGCAGAACCCAGATGCTTGCTGGCTAATGAATCCAGCTGAAGCCTATGAAAATCCAGTCAGTCTAGCCAAAGCTTCAGGTTCAGGGATCCTGTCTCCAGAAAGGGAGTGGCTGAGCAATAGTTACTCCAAGTTAGCCTTTCATTTCCATATGCACATATGTATGTGCACACATACAAATAACTTAAAAATGTAATCCTAACTGTCTAAATAATTTCTTCTAAACTTTCAGGCTAATGGGTCTGGAGAGATGGCTCAGGGTTTAGGGACACTGGCTGTTCCTCCTCTTGCAGAAGACCTGGGTTCAGTTCCCAGCATTTGCATGGCCATTCACAACCATCTGTATCTCCAGTTCCAGGAGACCTGATGCCCTCTTCTGGCCTCCAAAAGACCAGGCACATACAGGCACGATATCCATACACATAAAAATAAAATTAAATTCAACTTGCAGGTTGAAGTTTTGTTTCAGTCATTAAGCATTTCAGATTTGTGTAGTAAATTAAAAAAATGAACCAAGGGCACAACACAAAGAATATCACAGAAAGACTATTACTGAATAATTAAAAATGATTCATTTCTACATTTTATATTTCTAAAATTCATGCCACCACTGTCCTGTTGTGCAATCTCTAAAATAATACCTCAGTAGTCAACTAAATTATTAACATAAAGTAAATATAGTCATAGTAAATAAGAAGTAATACATGCTCATTTTCAACTGATTTATTTTGATGCATTTATTTCTCATCAGGCTGGAGATAGAACCTAACACTCCCTGCATGCTAGGAAAGTGCTCTACTACTGAGTGACACCCTAGTCTCCATCCTTGGTTGATTTAAAGGCAAAAATTGCTTGACATTTTTCCACAAGCTTTGAAGACCAGGTTAAGAAAGAGTTATAGAAGCAAAGATAAGGAAGACAAGAAACAAAATCACCAAGAGGGCAGGTGGGAAGTCCGGGCTCATTTCAGGGAATTACCAAACTAAAGAAAAGACCATGAGACAAATCCACTTCTCCCCACAGAGAAACCAAAACACGAGCAAAAACCCAAGTGTCCTCCGTGTCTGGAATGAGAGAGAAGCCAATAACTAGCTCTTAAGTTTCAGTATCTTAGAGCAGAATCTAAAAAGCAAAGATCTAGTATGGTTTTAGTCTGGTTTTCTGAGGCAATGCCCCTCTGGAGGGAAAGGCTCTTGAATCGGACAGATGGAATCTCAGAAAGAATTATCACCCTGGTCACTGGAATGTCCTACATCTTTCTTCCCCAGCCAATGGTTCCTGCTGCTCTCTAAGCCTACTGTCTCTATACTGAGTAAAGGGCAGACCAGTGCTAACAACAAACAAGGCTTAAACGGGGGTTGTTTTAGCTAATAAGGCCGGGGCTCTTAAACAATTAAGTATCAATGGATGGATGAAAAGACAGACAGACATAAGAGAGCTGAGAGAGGCCTGGCGACAAATTCAAAGTCTCACAGCCTTTTATTCAATCAATCCAACACTGAGGAGTCCTAGTGGAAACGAGAGGCCGGGGCGCTCTTGAGCACCCATGAGAGAGAATACTGTGTGCTTCCTTTAAAAGTTACCAGAAAATCCAAAACCACTCTTCCCACAAGTGCTTGAATAGATGTTTTATAACTCAGCTCTGGTTTGTCCTGTATCTTTTAATAAAATAAATGGCACTAATAGAAAAGAATATCAAATTCAAAAGCACTTTTATTAAGAAGCTCAATCTTAAGTGGCAAAATAGATGCTCGTCTTAAACAGCAACCATTTCCTTTGATTTCTGTTTACCTCTTACTCAGTATGTAATTGTCAATTAAGATGACAAGTACATGTTTCTAAATTACTGGGAACTGGCCTCTAGGGATGAACACTAATTAAAAAGTATGTGCTATGGGCATGTTGATGTGAGTCACTCCCAACACCTTCGCTTCCAACCATGATACTCGAGTCAGTGGCAACACACTAACACTTGATAAACGCCATCCCGATAAGCTGATTATTGACCCAAAGACCAGGAAAAGTGTAAGTTTAGAGGAAAAACAAGTCAGCCAGAAGTGGTTTGCCATTACATAGAACAAGAAACAAAATTTAGTAAGCACTCCTTCCCTTTGAAGCGACACGTGTGTATTTAAATAACAAACTGGTGCTGGAGAGATGACCCAGCTTTTAAGAGCAGGTTTGACTAGTGGGGGATACCTGCTTACAATTCCCAGCACCCACATCAGGCAGCACACAACTACCTATCGCTCCAGTTCTAGGGGACCTGATGCCCTCTGCTGGCTTCCAGGTCATCTTCACATGTGTGGCATGCATTTACAAAGGCATCCACAGGAAGAGGCGTGTAAGGCCTGGAGTCGATAGTGCCAGCCTGTGGAAGAACATTAGCCTATTGAAAACTACTGAACAGCCTCATCATCCAGATCTCACTCAGGTATTAAGAGTCAGTGAAGAAGAGGAAATCCTTTAAGGCCTGCAGTCTCCTGAGACTCTGAACTTATCCCACTCAAAGAGAAACCTGCAAGCCTTTAAAGCTGTATGCACCGGAGTGTCATCAGCTCTCCCTCCTGTCCTCTGATGAGAGGGCCACAGAGCAGTCTCCAAATCAACTACCAAAATCAGGAAGCTGCTGCTTGGGGCTTACCTTGAGTTCCTGCATTTGGGAAATGAAGCCTAAATAAACCTCTTTCATATTTATCGTACATCCATTCCTAAGCGTTATTGCAAACCTGTTGATTAGATGGCCAATAGCTTTGGGGGTTTTATATTAAGGGGTGGGTTTGAAAAGTAATTATCCCAGGGAAGAAGACGACGCATGATATACAATATAATCCTCGGGCTATGTCTGAGTGATTATTTTAGATAACTCTGTGTCTAGGAGAAATGAGCCTGAGATTGACAGACAGGTAAATGGAGGGGATGCCAGAAACTTCACTGGAGAACAAAGCCATTTTAACCGTGTCACCTTTTGTCTAAGAAAACCGCCATTTGTGTCTCGCCTAAAGTGAGACATTGGTTCTCTGTGTGCCAAATATCCAAGATCTCATTTCCATTATTGAATAAGCTTATTAAGTTTATTAAGCCAGCAGATGAAGGCATTTGCTCCTATTGTACTTCATGGTATTACCCATCTATTATGGTCCTTTTAGAGACATATATAAACTCAGTGCCCCAGTCCTTTCTAATTTACTCATTAGAGAAGGATAGGTGGATTTTAATTATTGTGTTTCATGGGGTGTACACCTCTGATCGTAGGATTGGGGAGGCAGAAGCAAGAGAAGAGCAGTAAGTTCAAAGCCATCCTGGTCTATGTCATGAGTTTCAGGGTAGCCAGCACTACTTAGTGAGACCCTGTCTAAAAGGAAAACTCTGGTTACAAATAGAATTATGATAATCTGGAGTAATGCAATGCTTTAAAACACAAAATCTAGTCCCAGAAATAAAGGATTAGAATATGAGGCCAACACAATGTATTTAGCCGTAGGGCTAGTGCCCAGCTAACTGGAAGGGCTGTACACTATCTGAGTGCTCACTATAGCTATTCGTCACGTTTTGTCTCTGGTCCTAACTGCTATCATATCTAAAACAGAAGGGTAGATTATATAAGCAAAACTAATGGTAATGACTGAAATTATCCTAAACACATGGAAGACGAGAAATTTCTGCTACTCTCATGGCAATCCCCTCCTTGAACATGCCAGAAATTAAGGCTATATGTGTTCTAAGTGTTATTTAAGATAATCTTTAGTTTATACAAAAATCAAAAGCACAAAGAACGATCAGGGTTCCCTGCCCTGTGGGAAGTCCAAGGACCACCCAACTCCATCCAGGTCTAGTAAGGTGAGCATCCAAACTGCCTAGGAAAAAAAAAAGCACAAAGAAATTTCCCCTCAGCCAGAGACTCGTTGTAAAGGAAAGAGCCATTTTATCTGATTTTTGCAAAAGACAATCTTGGGACTTTTTTTTTTTTTAAGACAGGGTTTCTCTGTGTAGCTTTGGAGCCTGTCTTGGAACTATCTCTTGTAGATCAGGCTTGGCCTTGAACTCACAGATATCCATCCCTCTGCCTCCCGAGTGCTGGGATTAAGGGTGTGAGCCACCACCGCCCGACAATCTTGGGACATTTTAAGGAAATGCAGAAAGAATTTATGATGAACTTCCCTGAGCAGACTCTTGAGGTAGCAATGTGGTAGTGTTATGACCTCAGCCTCATTGTGAAGTGAGACTCCGTGTATCTATCAATCTCATCTTGACGCTTAACTTTCCTTAACTATTTGAATGTGTATTGTTTCATTGCAAAGCTTTGCTTCAAACTGGCTTAAAATAGGCTTTTCTTGGTGTGAATAAAAACAATGATGCTGCCTGCTTACCATCTAAAAAAAAAAGAAGTAAAACATGCCATGGGGCCTTAAGGACATTTTTAAAAAATCATCCATAAACTTTACTTAACTGTAGGTAAGTAGGTTGAAGAAAAAGTAGGTCTTTTGTAGTGGCATTTCAATTGTATTTTAATAAATAAAGCTTGCCTAAGATCTAAAAAGCAAAATAGCCAGCCACTGACCAGTCTTACAGACCAGCTAATGGTAACACATACCTTTTATCCCAGTAGCCACACTAGTTTGCCATAGAAGCCGGGCAATGCATGCCTTTAATCCCAGCCCTAGAGAGGATTATAAGACAGGAGGAAGACAGTGCTCAGACACAGTCTCATTCTGAGGTTCCTGGAGGCAGGATCGCCATTTCTGACTAAGATCAAGGTAAGAGCCTTGGCTGGCTGTTATGCTTTTCAAATCTTCAGGATGAACCCCAGTTTCTCTCTCTGAGTTTTTATTAACCATGCTTCAGTCTTTGATTTAAAATGATCAGCTGACAAACCCATAATACATAAGTTTAGTGGGCAATCTAGATTCAGATGAGCGTTCAATTTGGGTGCTTGTATTACCCATGGAGTAATAATCTCATTTAAATCTCTGGATGACCTCATAGGAAGTCAGGGCCTGTGCTCTTCTCTCTGTATTCTAGACATATAGCTACATGCTCAATGCCAGACTGTGGGGGTTGCAAAACAGAGCTTGGTAGAGGAGCTAGAAAAAAAGGAAAACAAAATATTTGTTACCAAACATGAAGTGGAAAGGGTCGAGTTTTGTATAGTGACCAGAAACCTCTAAGGAGGTAGGGAAGAAAAGAATTGATGTTTCATAAGCTTTGGGAAGGACTTCAACAAAAGCACATCTAAGACAATGTGGGGGGACCCACCACCATCAACAAAAACCATACAGAGTTCAGACCTGTTTGGGTATAAAATTATGTACACAGGAAAAGAAAGTCCCTGCTGTCCATACGGCATCCTGGGAACATTTAATATCCATGAGGAATAATGATAGTTGGAGGAAAAGGTTCTTTGGGCTGTTTACATTTAGGATGAAGATGGCCACTTAGCCTCGAGCTGTCACTTCAGAGAACTGAAGGCACTTCCAGGATGCCACTGTGAACACTCAGTCCTGAACACTCAGTTGGGAATACTGGCAGTTTCCTGATGAAACACAGTCGGACTCCGCATCAATAAACAAAGCGAAGGGCTTAATACATTTTGTTTTAATAGTTCAGAGGAAATATTCCACAAGAAAAAATGCTTTTGTCCGGAGAACTGCTTCCTGTAACATGTTTGCATTTTCCGCTCCTAGAGACAGCATCGGCATACGTCACTGATGCCAGCTTTGCTCTGTTCTGTTTCCCTAAATGGGCTCAGAGGGCGTGCTCAGTCAACAAGGGACAGGGCCAGCTTTCAATAAAAGAGATCTCATTCTCCTCTCCTTTCCTTCTAAATTCTTTGGGTTAACCCAATATCCAAATTTCTATAAATTTACTTCTTATTCTTGAAACTGGCATTTACTATGCCAGTAATAAATAAAATACCCCTCTTTGTATTTTTTTATTATTAGCACACTGGAGACTAGTGTGCTATCATTACACAGACAGAGAATGATTTCACATCATTACAAAGATAATGATTTTACCTCACTCTTGCTATATACACTAGTATGTATCATTATGAAGTATACGCTAATGTGTATCATTACAAAGATAATGATTTCAAGAAACTTCGCTGCCAGAAACAAGTTGCTTAAATGGGACAGATCTGACCTCGGGGGTGGCAGTGCAGGGAGAGGGGGTATTGAAGGATTTCTACTTTATCAGATATTGGTTCTCCATGAAGCTGAATAGCAGATAAAACTTGTAAAGCCATGTTTTTTTTTTCTTGGTGTGTGTGTGGGGGGGGGGCAGTTGTTGTTCTTTTGTTTGGTTTATTTGGTTTTGTTTTTAAGAGAAAACAATTTAGAACTGAAAATAAAAGGGAAAAAAGAAACTAAGAAATTGGTGAAGGAAATGTTCCTAAGCTGTCATGACATGTCACATGATCATAGCATGCATGTGCTCCAAAAGTCTATCAAGTTATTCATGTCAGTAAAAGCAAGTTTTAAGACATATGTAGTAAATCTCACTAACCATGTTTCTTGATTAAGATGAACACAACATGAGATGCCTGATTCACTTAACTCTTCTTGGTATTTCTGAATTGAGCCTCCTCCCCGCAACACACGCACAAACAAGTTAGCCGGTAACTCTAGAAAGAATTCAGTAACAGAGTATTTTAAAAACCCCAGAGCTTCACATTCCCAACGGGACTGATGGGATACTGTGTGGGGAAGGGTCCTGAAGTAGAGCCAGGCTGCAGGGAGCACTGAGAGGTAGTATAGACATTTATTCATAGAAAAATCTTCCAAGAGAATTAACAAAAGAGATAACATTCGCAGAAATCAAAACTGAGCAGCAAAGCCCTTCTCTGGGAGAAATCACGATTGCCTATCAGCAATTATAAAAACAATAACGGTGACCTTGAGTCTGCCTTAAAGGTCTTTGTTCACAATTGAACCGTCAGCTTTATGAATTTTCAGATGCTATTGCAGCCAAAGATTCAGTAAGTGCAGAGTTGGTCAGTAACAAGACCACAGCTGTTTCAACCGACCCCAGTGAAAAGGCATTTGAGAAAGGACACATCACACTGGCATTTTCTATGTTAAAAATGACAGCTCTTCCAGATTCCACTCAAAGTGCTTTAGATGAAGACTTACAACATCTCAGGGAAATACCAATAAAAATCCAAAATCACATACAGTCAAAGAAAGAAATAATTTAAACAAATTATATCTGCAATCCTGGGAGATCAATAGTCAGCTAAAGGTTTTCATAACTTGAAATGTTTTATGGTTCAAGATTTTACCTTAAGACATTTTTTTTCTCTCATCTCGCAGATGCAATTTTATTTTCTCTGCTGTATGTTAAACATAATGTCTGGTAATAAGAGAGACACCCAATCAAAAAGGAAATAATAGAGAGACCCAATCAAAGAGGGAAAGAAGGAGAGGAATCCTAGTGTGGAGCTATCGGAATTAAAAGATTCAACAGCTATTACTGCCAGTCAGGTATCATAGCAACCTTATATGGTTCAAAAAAAAAAAAAAGAAGAAGAAGAAGAAGAAAGAAAGAAGAGAAAAAAAGAAAAGAAAAGTACTAGAAAAGCCCCTAAACCTAGTCCCCAAACCTGCAAGGCTGCTTTGGGAACATAATGTTGTCAACAGCCACAAAAGATTCTGCCACCCATATTTTAAGAAATAAAAATAAAAACTACACACAGAGAGAACGGAGGGAAAGTAGAAGACACATTGATACGTAAATATCAAGAAGTCATTGGTCTTTGTCTGGAACGTCACCCCAAATTCCGTCTGCTTTTCCACTAATTCTTTTCTACAGAGGACAGAGACTCCAGGCTCAACTGCCCGAGAACTGTGACTCAACAGGAAGGAACCAGGACGTGGAAATCGTATCCTAAAACACCACTTTGGTACTGTCTGTGGCAAGTCTTAACTGGAAACTCAAAGTGGATTGCATTTAAAACAATATTTAAGCTCCCACTTCTCCATCCTCAATAGCCGTTGATAGGTCCACGGAAGAGAAAAGAACAGCTTCCTAGAAGCAAGAAGCTGATATTGATTTTTTTTTTTTTCAGCAGTGAGTCTCCCGTTCTGTGTGGCTGCTGTCAAAGGCAATCTCTAACAGCTGGAGTCAAATTGTACTATTTAGAGAAAGAGCCCTTGTCAAGTGGACCGTAAGTCCCCCAACAATACGCTATTCAAATGGCACTTTGCCACACAAATTGCTGGCGGGCTGAGTAACCCGTGGCAGTGACTGAGGCCAGTATCAAAGTTTCATTTTGATGAGAGGTTTTACTCTCACACATTAAGCAAGCTTTTTTTGAAGACCTATGAGGCTATCTATCCCGGGCCCTGGAATGCTGCAAACAATTAAAATCTGTTTAAATACATCAACGGAACCTGACAACATTAATATGGATCTGGTGTTAACTGCGTTTGTCACAGGGGGAGGAGCGGTGCCCTTCTGGGGCTGCCAGTCCCCCTCCCCCGGCACGTGCAGTACAAAGCTTGGCTCTGGCCAGCCGTACACCATGAAATAGGCGCTTTTTCCTTTTGTAACTCCGATTTACATGGCTGACGAATGTTTAGATTTGAGCGAGGCTTTGAAGTCCTCCGAGGAAATTCAGGGAGGCTCCTGTGCAGGAGGCCGGCAGCTGGAGTTACTTCACCGTGCTTATTCTTTCTGTGGGGACCGGACCTCCTGAGGTAGTTTTGAAACAAAGCTATGATCGCCTACGCTAGTTTTTCTCGTGATTGAGGCAACTTTCTGAATAAAAAAATAAAGTCTAAATTCATCTTACTAAATGAAAGATAGGATTTTTTCATAAAGAAGTTATTTTTTAAGCATTATCCATTAAGGAAGCTTTTATTCACCTTACAGAACCTCTGAGAAATGATTGCCTTCTGTCAAAAACACCCCTTGCTGCATATATCGTTCAAAAAGCAACCTGTCGTGCCCACATTGCCACTACCAGAGGTTTTCCTATACCACCCGAGGTGGGCGGTGCTATCATTCAGTCACTGTGTTCTAAATACGGATTAAGTAAAGTCAAATATTTAAAATGAAAATTTTAACACTAAACTTATAGAGCTGAGTGTTTTCAACATTTAATGAAAACGACACATGTATACAAACCTATACAAAAATATATGAAATTAAGATAAATGACTTAATTAAAATTTCAGATATGGATAAAAGAAGAGTTAGAGATTCTTTATCCAGGTCCTCCTGATACTTCTACATGTTCCCTGACAAAGAGAAGTTCTAGACCATAGATCAGCAAACAACAGTCAGTACGTTACATCTGGGCCACTGCCTGTTGCTGGAAGGTAAAGTCTCCCTGGATACTCCACGGTTACCCCAGTGCTCAACAGCAGTGGTACACATTCTACTCTTTCAGAAGTCCCTAGAACCCATAGCCATGTGAGGTGCTTCACAACCACCTGAGCAGGCAGTGATCTGAGCTGTAACCCTAAAGCAGTCACTCCTTGATTTTACTGAAGGAGTCACATAACCCTTTTCATGGTCACCATTGTCTTCCATCAATAGAATGCAGATCACACTTACGTTTTTAAATTGCCCACCAGTCATTTTAAGACAACACAAATAGAAAGTGAGTAAAGTTGGTTTAAATAATTTTTATTTCATCTCAATATTCAAAATAAATGTGTTTAACATTTTGTCCTGGTATTATTTCAAACGCCAACTAGTGCTGCCCTGCGTTCATTTTCATGTCACCACATTCGACATGACAGCTCTAAGCTAGCAAGCAAGCAGGGAACTGGTAAGGGAGAAAAGTTCTGCTCGGCTCAGCAGCGTCCTTCTCAGCTAGATACTGTGAATGCATAAGTCATGGCAATTAAAATAATCCTGGTTATCCCTTTACCCATCTTGTAGATAAGAAGCACAGTAAAAAACTGAAGGCATACACACACACACACACACACGCATGCACACACACACAATGAAAATGAACCAACTAACCAATGAGCAAAATAGGATTTTTCTCTTTAAAATACAGTGTAGCAGCAAAGATCCCTGTCATGTAGCAATGATTTTAGCCCAGTTGTTAAATCCCTACCTCAAAGCTAAATTTCTCCCACTGCTATTTAAGTAGATTCTATCCTGCTTTATCCTCTGTGCAATCTAAGGAAAGTCAACACACAGTATTGTATCCCATAAATCCTTTAAGACCCTGACTCTCCTCCTCTGGTCCCAAAGATCTTCTCTGTAGAGCAGCAGAGATTCAACTCCTCCAGAAATTCAAAGCGCATATATTTTAAAAATGATTTTTATGACATTGTCTGTTCTCTTCATAATCTGGCCTTCATTTATATGCAGTCCTCAAATGCATGAAGAAAAACTGAACAGAACATTCTAGAAACATCCAAATTTGACCAACTTTGAGTTCTAAATGCTTTCTTTCTGTTTAAATTGTCTAGTCCGTTGCTGCCCAGAAGTCTACCTGTGCCTCGCTACCACTGACACTGCACAAACACAAAGACGTCTTAGATGCTCTAAAGTGCATAGGCTTCTTGTCCCCCATTTTCCTCGCCTACAGAATGTATGTGATTCACACACTCTTTGAAAATTATTTTCTTATGAAACTCATGAAGCATTCACTATATTAAGAGCAAATCACCTATGGGCTGGGAAGATGACTCAATGGAGAGAGCTCTTCTCTCAAAAATGTGAAAAGCTAAGTTTGAGTCCCCAGAATTCAGAGAAAAGCTAAGCATACTATCACACATTGGTGGTCACAGTGCTCCTATGGTGAGAGGAAAGGCAGAGAATCCCAGAAGCTCGCAAGAATTCCACCCTGGGGGGCATCCATAACAGCAAACAACAAAATGACCTCATGAAAAGCAATATGGGTGGCAAGGACCAGCACCTGAAGCTGCTCTCTGACCTCCACATGGGCACCAGGACATGTATGCCCCACACTCTCACATACATATCACATGTACAGAAACATAGATTAATAACACACCAGTTTATCTTTGAAATCTTATACTTTAAAATGAAACAATCTCACTAGGCAAGTGGTAGTGCACACCTTTAATCCCAGCACTAGGAAGGCAGAGGCAGCCTGGTCTATGGAGTGAGTTCTAGAACAGCTGGGTCTACACAGAGAAACCCTGTCTTGAAAAGCAAAACAAACAAATTCACGAACAAACAAATAAATAAATAACAAATAAATAATAAAAATAAGACAATCTCAGCACCCTGGCTCTAAGAAAACCCTAAAATAACACATGAATGGAGGACAATGAGGACATCTCATACATAACTGGAAGTGGAACAGAGAAGCACAAATACAAATACCCACAGCCACCCCAAAGCTGGTGACAACAGGAGCATGTAGAGGGACGGAGGTGACTCCCCTGTCCTCTTTACTTCTCCACTGCAAAGAACACAGGCTGAAAATTGTAGCCTGCTCAGGGAAAGGGCAACAACTAGAAAATAGAGTGGAAATCAGTCTAGAAGAAGGAAGACAAGACCAGGGCATTTTATTACTTCTTGAAGTCAAGAAAGAAACAAAATTATATAGAGAAAATGAAATGTGTATATACTGCTACCACGACCTAAAGGATAGCTCAGAGCGGTGGGAAAAAACAGCAGTCAGTTTACCTTTGGGGAATCCAAGCAGAAAAACCTAGTGAAAATGATTTTATTTTCCTACAGACCTTACACCTCCAACTCTGAAACACACAGATCAACAGACACCTAGCTCTTGCCTGCCATTTTAGAAGACTTCCTACTCCACTATTTGTACACTTATTGTACAAAGTGGTGCATTTCCTTATGACACTCTCAGACCCAGGGATCTAGCATCTACTCAGGCTCGCCCCACATAGCCCTTTCCAGCTATGCTCCACTATGACGGACGGCAAGAAAGCTGCACTGGCATGGGAAAGCACAGCTGGGTTCTGTAACTGAACCCGTTGATCCAATCATGTACAGGATTCAAAAAAAAATTATCACAACTATATAAGTATCCTTAAAAACAGCCTGTTTTCATGTTAGAAATGCTGAGAATTAGGGCTGGAAAGACGGCTCAGTGGTTAAGAGCTCTGGCTGCTCTTTCAGAGGATCTGAGTTCAGCTCCCAGTACCCACATGGTGGCTCACAACTCTCTGTAACTCCAGTTCCAGGGAATCTGATGCCCTCTTCTGGACTCCATAGGCACAACCTGTACACAATGTCCATGCATGTAGGCCAAAATAAATAAATAAATACAAAGTGCAGATTTTGATGACCTCAAAATAATGAAAAAGTACAAAAAATAAGCTGTGACTATCCCCTAGTTTAGAATCCGAAGAAGGAGAGCATGAACTGAAGCAGGTTGTCTGATGAAATAGTAAACAGAGAAATGCAGGATTCAGGGGATTTTCACTCTACTCTAATCATGACCTGGGGAGATGGTGGCCTGATAGTGTCTGACTTTCAGAACTCAGTGGACCAATACTCTGATGCTGGCATAACAAGGACCACAAGGCTCTGCATCAAGATCTGTGATGTGCGATCATCCAGCTTTGAGACTGGACGATCCACCAGTGTGATTCCAGCACTGTTACTTGCTCACTGTTCATCCTGCGAACACCCTTCAAGTGACACATGTACTGTTAGGTGTTCGGTTGGCGTCTGAGCTCTCACAACAAGTGCTAGACTCAGATAAGATTCACATCAGGTCCCTAAACCTGTAAGGTGGTGTGGAAGTTCAGATGTGTGGCTTGGTTTCCATTGCTTTGGTGAATGACAAGACATCTTTTGTTTCTAATACAAATGTGCCCAAAAGATAAAAATGGGATCAAAGCTAATTCTTCATTAAAAAGCAAAGAAATAACAGGAAATGGGAATAATATGAAAATTCCAATTTAGAAACCTTCCTTCCCACGTGTCCACAAGATAATTTTGATTTTGATTTTATTTACATTATTTCTAATTATATGTAAGAGAGTATGTGTGTGCAACATGGCTCTATACACACGTGAGAGCCCAAGAAAGACAGAGGTATCAGATCCCTGAAGCTGTAGTTACACACAGCAATAGGGTCCATGTGGCTGGTGAGATCTAAACTTGAATCCCCTAGAAGAGCAGAAAGTGCTCTTGGCAACGGAGCATTCTCTCGAGCCCCTATTTTTGGTTTTCTAAAATCCTTTAGGTTCAAACATGTTACTGAAAATTTATATATGAATTATTAATTAGTAAAAAATAATTTATAGCAGCAAAAGAGCAATAAAACATAGACTTTATAGTAGCCCTTAAAATTTCAGAAATGTATTAAGTAATATTATGGAGAAGATATTTACATGGAAAAAACTAGGTATATTCATACAAATGGCACAGATAAAGATGCCAACAAGACAGCAGAAGGATAAAAAATGAAAAATAATATCTGAAAGAAACTAGATTAAATCACTATCACATGTCTAGAAAGAAAAATATTAAAGATAGCTTAATAAGAAGAAACAAGTCAGAATAAAAGATACTAAATGTATTCAACTAAAGAATTAAAATGGATCCAAACTACAGAATATAATCACCACCATTGAAAAACACTTATAATTTGAGTTGACGGAACAGTAACTTAATTTTTGATACATTGGAAACTCTATTGTCACAAATGTCATTGCGAGGATGTCATTCACTTTGGTGTTAAATGTCCCCCATCCTGTTCCACCCAACATTACTGGATCAATGTCATCATCTGCTTCCATGCTTTTGTGCCGACAGGTTAGGGCCATGTCGCATCTTACCCGGGTTGCTGTCTTGTAGAACACTGGAGATATGGACTCACCTTACATGAAGACTCCAGCTGCAGACCAGGGCAGGGCACCAGCCCAGACTGGTGGGAACTGGAGGACCTCTGCTCTGCACCTTTGTGCTTGTGTGTCTCTGAGGCCACTGACAGTGTAGGCTCAGCTCTGACAAGCGGCAAGTCATCACCACGGTTAAGAATAATCCTTGCTCTTTCTCCTGTTTCATGCCTTTCCAAAGTGCCTAGAAAACAAAATTCAAGATGCAAAACAAAGGTAAGTAAAATATCTACCAGAGTAGAATAAAGAGACCTCAAAGGATGTTTTCGTAGAAGGACCTTGGATCTTTAAGCTGTCATTCCTGCCTTCTTACAACAGAAAGAGCCAGTCTGGGAACTTTGTCTAGATAGTTTAAACTTTGTCATCAATTATAAAACAGTGGACTTGAAAGTGTACCCCACCCCAAGAGTCTTTTTATCCACTGGAACCAACATTCCAAGGGTCTCCATGACTAAAACCCATCTTACTATCCCGTAGGAAAATAAGCAACAAGGAACAATTATGGAATATTTTTGTGCCGTCTCCTAGTGTCCCAGCTCACAAACAACAGAGACTCTGGAGCGCTCGTCTGGGATTCCCAGGTTTGCAGTGTTACAGCTGCTAATGTATAACTTACTTAAACAATTAGGGTTGTTAAAGACACTGAAGCTTAGGGTGCATCTGCCCTCACTCAGAGCGCCCCAGCTTTTGCTGTTGTTTTTATTGCTGGAGTTTGTTACCGTCAGAGCCTTTCTTTTTTTATTTCTTATGTTATTAGAACTGGAATTAATCTCCTCTGCCCTCTGACATCCTTCCAGCTGCAGGAGTGGTGCTGACAACTCTAATTTAAAGATAAAAAGAACAAAAGTATAGGGCTGGAAAGATGGCTCATCAGTTAAGAGCACTGGCTGCTCTTGTAGAAAGAACACTGTCTGGGTTCTGTGCCATATGGTGGCTCAAAAATACCTGTAACTCCAGCTCCAGGGGATACAATGTCTTCTTCTGACATCTGTGGGCACTGCACTCATGTGGAATACATTCATATATGGACACACATACACAGATACATGTAAATAATAAAAATAATCTTTAAATAAAAGAGCAAGTATAAAATTGGTTTACTAGAGTTGACCTGAGGTGTTGCCCTATGCTTACCAAATAAGTAAGAGTTCAGATCCATACTACTCAGGTAAATGCCTGGTAGGCAAGGTAGTGTACCTGTAATTCCAGCATGCAGGAAACAACACAGGGAGTTCTCTGCCTAGTTTAGCCCAAGTGGTGAGCTCTGGGTAAAGTGAGAGACTCTAGCTCAATAAATAAAGAATAGAACAAAAAGAGAAGACACGAGACATGATCTTTTGACCTCCAAATGTATGCACATGAAAGTGTGCCTATACCAAGAAAATACACATATGCAAATAATACACACAGATTCATTATAATGCACACACACATACACACATACATAATGATCAGAAGACTGGAGAGTTTAGTAGCGAGGTTCTGCCCAGCTATAAAAGCCTCAGTTTAGAACCCAGCACCCCAAAGTCCCTATAACCATAGCACTATGAGAGGCAGAGACAGAAGGATCAGTGGTTGGCTGCCAACCAGCCTAGGCAAAACCCATGAGCTCCAGGTTCATGGGGAGACCCTGCCTCAAAACAACAAACGTGCAGAGGAATAGAGGAAGACCCCTAACACTATCTTTGGTTTCTAAACCCATGCACAGGTAGACATATACTACACACATGTATGCACACTACACTCATATACACACACATGCACATAAAAAAGGAAGCATCAGAAAACAATTGACAAATAGTCAACTGGTTTTGCAAATGCAATATCATGCATTCATTGAGTAAATTAATCTTGATGTGTGCTTTCTATCCTCTGAGTTCATTTGTATTATTAATCTTGTATTATGTATAATGCATACCCAACTGAATAAAAATAATAAGAAATTGAATAATTAATATCACATTACAGATTTAATTTCATATTATTTCTTTCCCACCAATGAGGAAAAGTTGTAGCATGTGTTAAAGATAATTAATTCTCACTGATAATATTTTAAAAAGATCAAATACATTGTCTATCATGGGGAAGTGTTAGTAAAAATCATAGATCGCTCTTTCTCCTGATAAGGAGCTAGGTATGCAAACTGTATCACAATTATTCAGCCTATCTCAGGCTTCTCCTCCCTCCCCTGCTAACTCCATCACCATTAGCTGGTATTCAGTACTTTAAACTGGTACTGGCCATCATTCTGTTACACTAACAGGCAGAATTTTAGTCCCAGGAACTCTTGACAATGTTTTCCCATTGTAATCATTTTACATTTGTAAGAAAACATCCTGAATATCAACTTCTAGATATAACTTTCCAACCTCTCTTCTTCCACGACTATTCAGATACTGTCAACAAAGGATGCCGGCAGCAACATCAAGAAAACCTTTTCCCTCAAGAATGACAGTAAGAAAAGTTTATCAGATCAATGACTTCAGCTCATCTTCCCGGAAAATGACTGCATTCCAGAATTTATAACCATAGGATTCGTTGTCTTTCTGAGAAACCTCTCTTTAAACTTGATATCAACCTGGATAGTCTGCTCGTGAGTCTTTTGTGGCTACACGATGTGCTATTTGAAAAATATTTTTAAAAAATTTTGAGTCTCTCTAGGTTCTCTGGATCTAACTCTGTACTCCTGGGCTCGGCCTCTCAAGTGGTTGAGAAAACAGGTGTGTGCTACCCTGCTTGGCTTTTGATAATCCTCGAGAAATAATTTATTGGGCTGTCTATTTTTCACATTCATGTATTTCATCCGAAAATAAGTACAGCCATCTCTTGAATTGTCCAGACATAACCACAGCTTACCCACACTCAAGTGTATGGCTGTCATCTCCTGCTTTTGCACACACAGGTACCTAATCTGTTTCATCTACTGTACCATCCAATGTGACCTGTTTGCAACATATACTAAGCAAGAATGGTTCAACTTCAAAGTCTCATGGCATTGCAGGAGCAAGAGACATTGAAGACTAATTTACTGTAGTATGTAAAATACCAATATTCTATTCTAACCCTAAGTAAATATCTCCCAACCAAATAAAACACTTGGTATTTGGTTTTGCTGATAATAACTCTTTACATAGGGGCTAATTCTTTATTGTAAAATTTCTTATCAAATTATTATTATTCTTCCTCCTGATTAATAAGCCCCTTTAAATCACTTCCCAGCAGAAACAATGGAATTTACAACACTCAAGCACATTTTTTATATTGTTGCAGGTATCTAGATAAAAGAGAATAACCACAAGGAAGACTATAGGTGTGTTCTTGTGCGAATTCATCCCCTGGGAAGTGTAAACAAATCTACCCGCTGCATCCTCCCCAGTGACAAGCCAAAGTATCATTCCTCCAAAGTTCCCCTTGGATCACCAATGAGTTTATTGGGCCTATAGACAGAGCATACTGAGGGTTATGGGGAAGGAGCTAAGCATGGATGACTTTGGCAGATGCACTTGAAGATCTGCACTCAGCATGGAGGTTGGCTTCCCCGCGGCCCACAGTCCTCCTCAGTTAACTTTCCCAGGCCTCTACACTCTAGTGCCTAACCTAGACTCAAGGACGGAAGCAATTAGAGCTGAGTTGTGTACAATTGCCTGCGAAGTATGGATAGAAGTTCAGTTGCTAGTCCAACAGCCCCACCTCCCGAGCCCCTCCTTCTGTGAAGGGATGGGAACAGCAGCCCACAACCCTGATCATGTTAGATGCTCTCAGGAAGACAAAGCCAACCTCAGGAAGACGGGCACTGCTTCCCAGGGAGGACGATGATCTACAACCGCTGCAACATCCCTAAGTGCTGCCTTTGCTTCCTAATAGCAGAAACTCAAGGTTACAAATCACTTCATCCAATCCCAACTTCAAAAGAACTTCTGCTTTTCCACGTAAACCCAATGATAACCCAAACTGGTTTCCATTCCATTCCACGAAGAGCATAAAGGATACCCTCTTCCCTGATTCGTTCCGGACACAACAGGAAATGCGTAGAGATGCACTTGATTAAACCCATACTATCTGCTACCATCTCTTCTTTGCAAGTAGGTGTGTGAAAAATACCATGAAATCTATATGGTGTAAAGAATTGAGGCTAACCTGGGCTACATAGTGAGTTACAGAGCAGCCTTAAATACAGAGATAAACTTTGTGCCATAAAATAACTCAAAAGCTCTTCATATAAATGCTTTTAAGATATTTTCCAGTAAATATCATGCATTATTACTTTATATTTTATCATTACAAGTTTTTGACATAATTTTGTTTCAACTTAAACTGTTCTCTGTAACTCATGGCATTAATAGGTATTAGGTTTTGGATTTTCAAATTAAGGATGTTCAAATGACACAGAAATGTGAAAGACTTTTGCTCCTCAGAATTTGGGGTACAATATCCTCAGTCTGTGGTATACAAGAGAAAAACCATGAGAAAAGAGCACTTAGGACAATTATCGCCTAGAAAGGGCAAGATATTTTGTAAGGGATCCAGTACTGTATTTTCTTCCAAGAAGTCAGAAAGCCTTGTCTCTCCAGTTATAGACAATCTAACTCATAGCACAGTCTGTTTGGGTTTTTTTTTTAAGTACAGATATATATATATATATATATATATATATATATATATATATATATATATCTTAGTATAGACTTGAACTCACTATGTGTCCAAGGATGGCTTTGAACTCCTGGTCCTTGTGCATCTAATTCTCAAATGCTATGACTATAGGCTTGCAGTGTACCACTACGTGGGGTTAGGGAGGGAATGAATCCAGGGCTCTTTATAAACTAAGCAAGAATTCTTAGCAACATATCCGCAGTCCTGTGGCTTGCTTTTTAAATCCTCCTCAGACATCAGAGTAGGCTCCAGCATAAATGACAGACTGGGTATTAATTACTCTTTAATGGCTTGTATGTCAGCAACAACCCGGGTTATAAGGGATTTTCTACTTGGGATTGACTCCAGCCCCTTGAACTACAGGTTCCATTCTCAGCATAGTCCCACCCACCCCCAGATTTTTCCTTTTCCTCTTCCATCTGATTTCCATTTAAATACACCTTTGCCTTGCAGACTTTAGCTTTAGGTATGGCTTGCAGTTCCTGACGCTCTGCTAGGTCTTCCGAAAGCAGCTTTCTCTCCCCACCTTCCCTCGTTTTCAATGGTAGCATCCTCAGGGCACTTACATTTCTAACTGGTACATTACAGCCCAGATTGGTACATCATCACCAGATTGCAGGCCCTGGCTGGGAAGTATGAGCGACATACTCAGAGTGTGGAGCATAGACTAAAAGGAATGCTCACTGAATGGATAAAGTTTACTCTTTCCATGCAGGCAGAGCGAGAGCACATTAGTGATGGCTGGCTCTCCTGTCCAGGCATTAACACCCACTGTGCTCACTATCAATCTATACCCAGGCCTTAGGGGAGGCAGCGACTCTATGAGGTGGTTTCCAGACCTCAAGCCAGATGCCTGGCAGAGCTCACAGATATGCTGCCAGGTTACTCCCAGCACCCCCAAGACTCAGGAATTGGAAACCAGAAGTCAGTCTCCAAACACCTGAATTCTTGTTAACTTGACCTGTGGATTAGCCAATCCAGTTTTTCCATTGGCCAAAGAGCTGGATATATTAGTCCAAGGGGATAAAATAAGAAACTTGCTGAGAGGCAAGGATGGGGGAAAAGAGAAGAAAAGAGAAGAGAGCGAAGAGAAGAGGGAGGGAAGGACAAGGGAGAGAGAGAAAGAGAGAGAGAGAGAAAGAGAGAAGCAGAGAAGGTTGGTGGAGAATAGTAAGGCTCTCAACTTTCTAGTTATTTCTCACCCCATCCTAAGGACCAGTGCCCCTGATACGAGGCCTGAGGGGCACACCCTTCTGAGAGGCACACCCTTCTGAGAGGCACACCCTTCTGAGAGGCACACCCTTCCGCATTTATGGCAAATCCCTCCTTCTGAGAACACCACCTCTGAGTAACTGTTGCTCTCTACCTAATGGGTTCTGGCATAAGGAGGTTCAGAGATACGTCTATGATGGTTGAGGTCAGCCATTTGCATACACAGCCTGGGAATTTCCAAGTAGAGACTGGGACAGACAGACAGAAACTTAAACAGTCATGAAATGGGCTGGAGTTAAATTCCAGGGACAGACTCCACCTAAGGGAACGAGGAGTGGTTTTAAAGCCAGTACAGGCCTCGGAGTCTTTCTGCATATAAAGGGAGGATTATATTTTATACCTTGCATATAAAAGGATGATTGCCACCTGGACTTCCCTGAAGTGGTGTGTTGCTAAACTATAAACACAAACAAAGAGACAGGGGCTGTCAGTACTGATAGGGAACCTACTGTACTTCTTTCTGCTGTCTTCATTTTTGAGTAGGAAAAATGATCTCCATGTTGTGTATTGGAGAGTTGATTTGGAATGTCAGGCTTTCTTCCAGCAAGACAGACAGGCCACAGAAAGGGCGGTACTTCGATCCCAGGCACAAGAGCAGGGTACCAGTGTAGTACTCCTGTCTACAGACAGAATGGGTAGGCGCTGCCGTGCCTGACACCAGAAGTCTCTTCCCAAGAGCTGGAAGTTCTCACCATTCGGCTTCCCTGGGAATTTCTACCAAATTTAAAACATCCGGTCTTCTAGTTAATATATTCTGAAATACCACTGACATTTGCTTTCTAGTCTCATAACCTACTCTCAACAAATATAGTGCATCAAATTATCCACCTATATAAATAAATTTGAGACAGTAATGGCTTCCTGAGAAAAAGGCTAAAGAAAGAAAATTGTTACAGGAACACAAATTCTCAGAGCCACCAGAAGCTCAGACTTGTAAGCCACCACGCTTCATAAAACAGAAGATGCATTCAGTTAAATATCGTACTCATAGCATTGTCAAAACATAAAACATGATCTGAATGTACTAAAAAGAAACCTGGTGTTATGATTACTAACAGGCATATGTTTGCATGAACAGGACTTGACATTAAGAACATGAAAGATTGCGTAATAGAGCGAGGACTCGTCTCCACCAGTCGGATCTCCTCGGTTGAATCTGAAGAGCTGTGGGGCGGTGCTTAGGAACAGTTATATTTCAAAGTGACCGTACTGAAAATAGAGTAGGTTTAAAAAGTAGTTTCACGATCCGAGCTGGTAGCCTCACCCATACAATCAGATTTCAGTCAAATAGACCGGCTGCCAGAAGTAATCAAATTCCTCTGCATGGAGGAAGCTGCCCATTGGCTGTGCTGTGAGATTTCTCACTTATCCGCAGTTGCACGTGAAACTCAGAGACTTGCTCGAAAGGGTGCATGGCTCTTCCTAATAAAAACATTTCACAGTGACTGCGTCTTACCCTGGAAAATAGGGAACTGATGTGAGCTTGACCAAGGGGAAGCCCTGGAGGCATGGGATTTAGATTTAGCTAACTAGAAAGAAATGGAAGCTTGGGGAAGAAGAATGGCTCTGAAAATATTAAACCAGGTATAGAGGCACTTTCTTCATTGCTAACTATCGCAGGATGGGATAAATCCATCTGTAAAATAGATCTTCAGTGGCTTGAGTCATTTCATGCTATGCAAAGGCTTGAGTATGTTAACAAAGTCAGGACTGGCTTCCCACCAACCTTCTTTACCTCTAGGGTATAGAATACATTTTTAAAAAGTCTCTGACCTCTGTGACCTGAAGCTCAGCTTGGCCCCAGCCTCCAGCACCTTCACAGAAATCCCGGTGTTTACCAGAGGGATACACTCAACCCCCACATCTAATTCTGACCTCCAGAAAAATGCAACGAGGGGCTTAGAAGGGGTGAAAGAATGAAAGGGCTGAGATAAATAGAGATTTCAAGTTGCCGACATGTGTCCAAAATATAAATAAAATACTAACTTTAAGGAAATTTCAAACCCAGATTTTTCCCATTATTTTCCTATTAAATGATCCCTCTTCTTAAACATGTGTTAGCAACATTACCTAGGACTAAATTTAATGTTCAGCTTCATTCTGGAATTAAGGGAACTAATTCATGAAGATGTGCATGGAAAAGATAGGTTTTGCTTTACTGTCTGAAAGGTATGCTTAAATTGACAATCACCTATCACATACATAGCATGAAGATCATCCCATTTCCAGCTAACAGAGAATGTCGCTCACTCTGTATGCCTTGCATTCTGATACCAGGTATATTTATTTTTTTAATTTTAAAATAACCATCTTAGATTTTATCCCTCGTGCATCTTATTGAAGGCTAGCTGACTTATTGGCTGCAATGGCCCTGAAGACATTCCAGTCTATCATTTATTTGCCTCTGGCATCGGTTCAGGTAATTAGGTCATTATCTTGCTGAGTTGATCTAGAGTTTTTCCTGGAAAGATGAAGCATATTGGAAAAGGCAGAATTGAAGTGTGCTCTCCCGGATAAGGTGCTGAGTGGAGGGCAAATTCTATGGAGGGGCCTGGTGTTTCTGTTTTGTCTCATTTGTATTCGGAGGGGGAGGATATAATAGAGAGGAAAGAAGGGTTTTGACTGCAATCAGTACTTTGCTGTGGGCAAATGATGAGAGAATGCAGGGTCAGTGGAATGTGGAGTTTGTTTGGAAGGATCGAGGCCCAGGATACTGTCACTAGAATCTACCTATTAAAGTCAACACTATATCCATACCCAGGTATGCAAAAAAAAAATGTTCTTTAAACTTTTCTCCCTTTAATTCCATAGATTCTCTTACTCCTGGAGTCTTCACAGACTCTTAGGCTTGAGCTCCAAGAAAATATGCAGAATTCTATAAATAATCCCCAGTGCCCCTCAATCTTATCCAGTCTTGTCCCATGGGATTGTGATGTCATAGCAGTCCAATGGTCAGTAAATTTCGAATTCTTTGACCTCAGAGGGAGACCATTCGATTAGGCCAGTTCTCATTAGCTGACCTTTACTTTTTATTTTTGTATGTGTTTATGTGTACAAGCATGTATGTGTTTATGTGTGTCAGCATATGTGTGTTTACAGACAGAATCCAGAGGTAGATTCAAGTCTCTTCCTCATTTGCTTCTCCACCTTCCCATTAGAGACAGGGTCTCTCATTGAAGCTGGAGTTTGCTGATCTGGCTAGAGTGGCTGGACATTTGAACCCTGGATCTCCTCCTGTCCCTGCTTTTGCATTGCTGGCATGCAGGTGCATAGCACCATGTCTGGCTTTTTAAATGTACTGGAAATCTAAGCTCACTTTCCTGGCTGCATATCTCCCCAGCCCATAATTGAACTGCTAATTGAGCCCTTGGACAGCGGCTGTTGCAAGCAGGGAGGTCATGCCTTTATTTTAGCCCTGTGAGATCCAAAGCCTTAAAGCTAGTGGCATTCACCTTCATTTCTACACTGCAGGACCCCGTATGAGGTACTAAGCTAAAAATTTTAAGCTACGAAGTTTGAAGTTATTTGCAGTGGGAAAGCAATACAGTCCAGGCTCCTGATGGCATACCTACCTGGACTCGAATCTATGATTCTTTTTTCCACTAATTTTCTTATGGAAACAAATTATTAAATGCACATCAAGATATAAAAAACATGCTTCTCAGTTACATTTTTAAAATTTCAGAAAGTAATTCCATCTCCTGCCTTACACTCTTATTACAACAAGCCACAGAGACATTCAGTAAAAAAACTACAGATTAGAAATCATGTGCCCAACTAACATGTTCATTTTAAACACTCTCTTTCTGGAGGAACTGTATGTAAGACATAACATATAGCTTTTGTGTGCTTTTTGTTCTTTTGCTCTTCAGTTCTCATTATCACTAAATCTACCATTATCTACCATTTGTTTGAAGAGAAGTCTCCTGTGGCCCAGGCTGGCTTCAAGCTTATTATGCAGCTGAGGATGACCTTGAACTTGGGAGATTTCTGCCTCCATCTCTCAAGTGCTGGGACTAGTGGCATGCATCCCCAGACCCCATTTGTGTGGTGCTAAGGATGGAACCCAGGGCTTCGTGCATGCTATGCAACCCCTCTATCAACCAGTTATGGTGTGGGAGAATTGTCTGTATTCTGTCGATTATGCTTTAAATAAACGCTGATTGGCTGGCAGTCAGGCAAGAAGTATAGGTGGGAAAACCAGACAGGAAGTAGAGGTGGAGCAATGAGAATAGGAGTATTCTGGGAAGAAGGAAGCTCTTTCCGCAGTCCTGCCCAGACACCAAAGAAGCAGGATGTGACCTGCCCCGTTGAAAAAGGTACTGAGCCATGTGGCTAACATAGATAAGAATAATGGATTAATAAAAGTTATAAGAGCTAATACCAAGCCTGAGCTAATGGGCCAATCAGTTTATAACTTATATAGATCTCCGTGTGATTTTCTTTGGGGTCTTACTGGCTGTGGGAACTGGGCAGGACAGAAACCCCAACATGCAGGCCCTCATGTTACACAGCTATATTCTCAGACCTGAGTGTTATTTAATTCTTAAATCAATCCAGGAAAGAAACCGAAGGATAGAAAAGATGAGTGGCAGGGTATTTGTACGATCCTGTAGCAGAGGCGGCATGCCAAGGGGGCGGGGATACTTGGTGCTGAGTTTAAAGGATGTGGTGAACGGATGGTAATAGAGAAAAGGGGTTAGAAAGAAAGCCTTGTCTGTGAGGTAATCAGTTGGCAAATCCCCCAATAACTGAAGAACCCCAATCCATCAATTTTTAAACATTTACAATACTCCTGAAATTATTTAATTTCCTTTTTCACTGGTAGTGTACAAGTTTCTTTTCAAATGATTCAAGTTTACCACTGAACATGGTTGATAAAAGAGGAAGAAAGAAATACTAAATACTTTAGCCTCATATAGCTCCCTATATGGCTGATAGGCTCTGAACTGGATAAAACCAATGATATTTTCTTGTTATTTGACCAGAAGAGTATTACATACTGTCCATCTTACTGTAACAGAGTGATGGCATCTGCCTAGGGGATCCCCAAGTTCCTTCTATGGCACAAACAACCAAACATGGGGGGGGGGGGTGCAGAAGACCCAAGCTATGGAGAAAGGGAAAGCAATAGCTTTACCCTTCTGGAAGGAAGGAGCCTCAGGCTGGGAGGTTGGGAAGTTGGCATGGGTATTTAGAGGTTCCACTGGGTCCCTCCCCTTCCCTCATGGGCCCTGTGCCTTCCCATGAATCCTCCCACGAATGGTTCTCTTTGGGAACAAGAAGCTGGTGTTTCAGGGACCCGCTTTCACTGGTCTACCTATGTCTCTCTAACTTCCTTTTATTTCCATCACTTGTGTTTTCACAGTCATAACCTCTGCTGTTGAATTTAGTTCATTACATTTGCCCAGGTAGTACCTTACCAAACCATCTCCCCACCCATGATTCTTAGCAGCTTAGGTCTGTTAGTGCACCTGGGATTTCACACTGCCAGTTGCGGAAGTAGGTCTAAAGGCTTCTAAGAATGACTGACATATCAGAACTGGGTCTTTGCAAAGAATGGGGGAAATGGGTGGGACGATCTATACCCAGACCTTATTGACAAGGCAAAGATTAATAACCAATATTATTTTCGACATGGAACGTCAAACCCAACAACAATCCCTCAGCCCAGTCCTCTGCTCACCAAGACAAGGACTTGACCTCTGTCCTAATTTTCACTTGGTTCATTCCAGAAACATCAAAGACCTCTCCCATCTAATCTTAACACATGTGAATGGTAGATACTGGATATTATCGACACACCCAGACTAATGAAGTTAAGTCCAGTGTCTTTTATCTTGTGGCTCCACCCCCACCGTGTGCGTGCCCTCAGTCCCAGTCATTACAACCCACTGAGTCTTGCTTTCCAAGTCATTTTTGTGGCAGCTGGCTGCTGGGAAGGTAAGGGTAACGGAAAGGAGGAAGCCTGGGGAGGGTAGATGGCTCCTCTGGGCTTCTTTCCACTCTGCACTGCAGCCTGGAGTCCTCCTAAGGTACCAAGTGACCATGTAACATATGTGTATAAGCAGCTTCACTAGGATGGAGCTACAGAGCAGCTGCCTGAGATTCTGCAGCATGAGCCCCCTGCACATTAGATGTGGGTACGTGACAACACACCCAGCCAGCTCTCTATCTCCAAGTGCAGCCCGACCACAGGAACTGCTGAGAGTGATTTCAGCTTGAACAATTTCTACAAAGCAAAATCCAGGAAGGCAGCAACTGCTGAATGGATGCACCAAGGGTTGGGGGAGGGGGTAGAGAGAAGGGGGCATTAGCTGGTGAAAAGCAGACGGCGTTTGTTTTCATAATTAGAATGACATCGTATTGATTTTCACGTTTGTTTCTGAGCACACAAAATGTCCTAAAGATGTCTTGCAAACATCACAGTAATATGTCCAATGTATTATGCCAGGAGAGCCAAAAGACAGGGTTAAATAATAGCTCAATTAAATTTCATATGTGCAAATAAACTCTTCCTCACACACATACCCCCAGACAAGCACATGCACACATATACACTGACATATTCACACACAGAGAAAGTGGTAGAACAAAACTTAAACCTGCATGATTTAACTTTCCACACTCATGTTCTTACCCACTCTGGGCTCTGTCTCTTACCTAAGAGATTAAATTTTGTTTGATAAACATTCAGTTGCTAAATCTCAAAGTTCATGTTCCCAGCTGTGTACCTACCCATACACTCATGATCACACACACAACTCCAAATTACAGTGTTGTTGGGATAACGAGGGCTGAGGAGGAGAAAGTGAAGATTCAAAACCAGGTTTCACAACAAAAAACAGACATTGGATAATAACCCCAGTAATCATTATGATAAAGGAAAACAATCTTAGACAAGGTGGCATAAGAAAAACCTTGCCCTGCACTCAAACGCATCCTCGTTTTCCTTTCTAAAAGCAATCATCTCAAGGGGGTTCCATCTGCAATCTGCCACAACAAAACCAAGCAGCTTTGGGAAAATGGCACGTAGAGACACCTCTCCTGGCAGGATGCTGTGCACTCTGAGCCCGCCTCTACCACGTGTGCAGTGGACATTAAACAATAGCCCTGCTGACAAGGCATTCCATGTGCTATAACTTTACCACTTTAGCTAGACAATGGTGACCTTGGGAAGAAACTGAGCCAATTATCCTCAGAGTAGTACCTTTGGCCGTGGGGCTTTTCTCAATGTTTTCCTTTTACGTTATACCAGTATTAACCATTGTGCTCCATGGGGGACTAAAATTTATGTACTGAAAATTTGTTTTCCCAGAGCCAACTTGTATGCTACTTTGTCATGGTAAAGTTTGAATTTAGCCACAGATTCTACGCCATTGGAGCGAATATGACCATTGATCTAGTAAACTGTAGGCCCCATGTATTCCTCATGGTTTTTACTCTACACACGTCCAAGACAAAGCATTGGATGTATTTGGAAAATATGGCCTATTCGTTTTTAGTTGGCAAAATTCATCTCTCGTATATTTTTCCTTTTTCTTCTTCTCATGTATGTGTGTGTGTGTGTGGTATGTGTCTTCCTGTGTGTATGCACCTTTGCCTGTGTGTGGATGTCTGTATATGCAGTTAAGATTGATGTTCAGGACATTTCTCTATGATTCTTCCACTTTATTCTTTGAGACAGAGTCTGCCAATCAAATCCAGAACTCACCAATGAGGCTAGCCATCTTTCTGCAGATGGGAGAGGGGTGGGGTGGAGAGAGTGACGACCTGTCTCTGGCTTGAACTGCAAGACAGCTGTCGTGCTTACTGAACAGTTACATGTAACATAGATTTAAACTCTAGTTTCCTTGCTGTGAGTCTTTAACCATTGTTAAGAGCTTTAAACACTGAACTACCTCCCAGCCTAGAATTTTTCTTAATTCTTTTTTTAAAAACTAAATCTTACTATTTCCACCAAAACTATAAAACCAAACTCCCTAATTAGACAGCAACATTGAAGACCCCAAGAACTTTCTAACGAGTACAAATAAATCCATTGTGGAAAGAAATTATGAGGCTGGAGATTAATACCGATGGCAGAACAATTTCAGCATTGTTTCTTTCCTGGACTTGGGAATCTGCTTGAACCCTGTTACACTGCAGTTTCTCCTGCCTTCCTATCGGCTGTCGCTTCTGCTGTCTGGTGTGCCTGTCAGTAACCACCTTTTGCGTATGCGTTGCTGTTTCTAATCTGTCGTGTGAGAAATCAGATGACCAGAGCTGTTAGGACTGTGTGTAAATTAAAAGCCACATTCTGAGAGATAGCCAGAGACCCTCCTTCCCAAGAGTACCGAGCAATCTTCCAGAAGCTGTTCTCTCTCTCTCTTCCCAGCATTCTTATCTAACTCCTGCCTGATGGTTGCAACACGCTGGCTTCCATCTGCAGGAACTGTAGCGTGTAATATGCAATGAAGGACAAACCAGAGATCAGGAAGAGTCCTGTGTCCCCATACAGGGGTGACACCCAGACAGTTGACTTAGACACACAGAGACTGTCTCACCTCTGTTTCCTCACGAGTGAGTTGATAGTGGCAATCCCAAACCTCCACAGCCAGTAAGGTGGATTGAACTAAGAATGAGCTGCGCTGAAGCAAATATTTCAGTGTGTATGGGTGATGTATTTGTTCATGTGCATATTTGCAGGCGCATGTACATGCATGTGTGGGTGCCTGTGGCTTGGTGGTCTGAGGCTGATTTTAGGTGTCTTCTGCAATTTCTCTCCATACGTATGGCAAGGTACGTACCTGGAGTAGAGGACAAACTTGCAGTCTGTGCTTGTCTTCCACTGTATGACCATGTGGTTGAAATTAAGTCATCAGACTTGGCCACTAGTTTGTCTGTTTGTTTGTTTGCTACTGAGCCACCTCAATGCCTGATCATCTTAGTTTTGGAGGCAGAGTCTCACTGAACACGGAGTGTGTTCATTTGACGAGGCTGGCTGCCCAACAAGCCCCAGGGATTCTCCTGTCTCCACGTCCCTAGACAGGGGTTCCAATCGTATGCCATGCCCTGATATTTCTTCCACGGGCTCCGGAAATAGAAGCCCAGGCCCTCGTGCGTGTGCAGCGGGCACTTTACTGGATGAACTCTCCCCCCAACAGCAACATTATGTCTCAGGTATACTAGCCACAGCGACCTGCTGCCTGGTTCTGTTTTACTGAACAAAGTTTTATTGAAACACAGCCTTGCCCATACTGTATGTATTGCATACAGATTCTCTGGAGTGACAAGGGCAATGTCAGAATCACAGGAGAAGCCATAAGGCCCCAAAGCTGAATATTTTTACAATTCAGCCCTGTGTTGAAAAACTACTGAACCATCCCATCAAGAAATGCTTTATCTCTCAGCAAACGAGATTTCATTTGTTCCCCCACCAAAAAAAAAAAAAATAATTAAGAGGCTCACTGTGGACTATGTTCTAATAGCAGCATGGGTTGGGCAGAAAACATTCAGGAATAAAAATAAGCAATATATTAACAACACATAAGAAATTCAAAGTAGAGGTTTCTTTCTGCCCTGTGAATCTGTTACTGTAAACATGGAAGCCCTCAGAAATATGCCAAAATTAATGTCTAAAAGGAATAATTAGCTCAGACCTGAAAATGATTTCTGGTGCGCACGTAGGGGAAGAGTGGGTAATGCATTAGTCCTATTGTGTCAGCCAGGCAGCAGTGAGACTCAGAGTCCTCAGTGCCAAACACGCTGTGGGAGCACAAATATTAATCAAAATGACATCTCCAATTTTTCCCCTTCCTAATCAGGCCTAAACATCACGGGACATCCAGTAGATCAATACGTAAAACTGGAAGCTCTCAGCACTCGAGGCTGTAGCTCTGCCCTCAGTCAGGACAAGAGCCTTCGGTGTTAACCAACAATCCCCTATTCTGGTCATCCAGGAGGTGAGCATGTCCACCTATGACCCCAAAGCATCACCCAGCCATGCCACCTGTCACAGAAGGAAAGACCGCATACAGTTTCAGCATGAAATCGGCACAGGAGTGTGGCTCTAAGATATGTCTTTTCTTTCCAGGCCCCTTGCCTTGATTTCCTCCCCATTGATACTTGCTATCCCCCCCCCCCCCTCCTCTGGGCTTTGGAGGTGTGCCGGTGCTGGGAAGTGTCTGACTCACTTCAGTCAATTGATTCCTCCTTTGTGTTTCCAGGAGGCTGAATACTGGAACAAAGAACACATCCAGTCACGTGATTCGAACCCAGTGGAGTGAATTGCACAACCACAGGCGAGGGGACAAAGGCCCAGAAAAACTCCTGGAGTCGAAAAGGCATTGTCCTCCCTCCCTCTCAGGAGGTATCAGCTTCTGGACCCTGTGGGTTGTGTGGAGTAGAAAGCTCAGGGCTGCTTACAGCCAGGCATCAGAGAGGCAAGGACACTCAGTGCTGGGAGCTCCATCCTCCCGCCACTGAACATGTGATATTACACTCACCCACCCATTCATTCGTTCACTTAATTGTGTGCCAGGCACATCAGCGAGCAGGCATATTCTCTTTCTTAGGCTCCTCTTAAACAGTTTTGGTCTTAAACAGTGTTTCCTGCCCCCTAACATGAAACAACACATGGGAAACCTCCCTGACTCCATTTTTCACCTTTATATAAAAAGAATAAAATTAAGAAATAAAGCATGAGAGAGATGATAGTACCACTTTAACCAGCTGATATCAGGCTTGGTAAGGGAAAGATAATCCCTTCAATCTTAAGTAAATAGGACTGGAGAGATGGCTCAGAAGTTAGGACAACTGACTGCTCTTCTAGAGGATCTGGGTTTGATTCCTGGAACCTTCATGGCAGCTCAAAATCATATAGAACAGTAGTTCCAGGAGATCTGACCCCTCTCCTGACATCCACAGGCATGTGGTATACAGGCATATATACTGGCGAAACACCCATACTCATAAAATAAGTATATATAAACCTCAAAGGGAAAAAATGCAGAGACTAAAAACAACCCTCAACAAAGTTAATACCAGACCCAAGGCTAAAAGAAATTAGGCAAACATAGTTTAAAGGAGGTTAGAGGGCTGGTGGTCATTGTAATGGAATTTGAGGAACGTGAGGGACATGTCACCCATATGAAGACTCAGATAGATATAAATAATACTACTTCCAATCCTGAGCAAATTCCTAGATTGAATTGATATTGTTTCAAAACAAAAGGGACAACAACATAGTTAAAGTAGTTAACAAAAGATAAATAAATATATTCATTCGGAACAAACATCCCATAGGTCGGTTTGACAGCAAACATGTACTTATCTGATACAACATTTCTACAGAAACAATATTTACAGGCAATTCTAAGAGATTCCTGAATTAAAATATGTTCTGTCTATGACAATTACTACATCGACCATTGTCCATTGGACAGCCCAGCCATTCCCACTGCCTGTGTTCTGCTCTGTGCTCACTGAGGCTGATGCCAAGGACCAGCCCTGATATCTAGTAGAGTTAAATAATGAAGGCGGTTGTTAAGAGAATGAGAATCACTTCATTGCTTTCCCTCCTTTGACCCTGCATGTCTGGCTGCAACATCCCCTGAACTTCCTGGTTTTCAGTTGTACTAAGGTTACTTCTGCTTCATTTATTGGTGGTCAGAGGGTGGGGATGGAGGGTGGGGGTAGAGGTTCATGTTGCTGCCCATGGTCACCTGTGAGGGAGCTCATCACTCCTGCCCTGATTCCCAACCTACTCCTTCACCCCTACCCACATATTTACAAATTTTCCATTCACGAATTTCTCATCCTTTGATGAATATCAGTTGAATTCAGCTTCCTGCTGGAACTGCGATTGAAATATAACACACTCATCTGTTTATTGGCATGGAAATGTGAACATCAGTAAGGCGTTAGCATTTATAGGACGCAAGTTCTGATAGTGAGATGGAATCGTTTCTTTTAACTCTGTAGTAGAACCAGGGACACTTGGGAGTGACCACATAGTTCTTTATTTGTTCTAGATCCAATTTTCTATGAAAAACAGGTTTGGTCACTTAATATCCCCACTCAAGTATGCAACTGCATACATGAATAAGCACTTATGGTTCACAGAAAAGAGCTTCACAGACGCAGTTAAGAGGTACTATATTCTTTGATGATGATGATGATGAATATTGCTGATGACTTACTGCTTGTTTTCCAATATGAGAGGTATGATTTGATTTAATCAGTATGATTACATCTGTTCCACAGACAAGCCTTGCAGATAAGCCGCATGATTTGCCCATGGCCCGTAGCTCTTGCCTATCAGATCCCAAGGCAGCCAATACTTTGAAATCTCTTCTACTCACTATATTCAACAATCACTCAGAGCCTTAGAAAACACACAGATTTTTAAATCTTTCTAATTTGAGCTGAAAAGATGGCTCGGTAGTTAGGAGGTTTGGCTGCTTTTGGAGAAGACCTGAATTCAATTTCCAGCACCCACTGTGCTGGAAGCCAACACATAAACTCCAGTCCTTAGGGATCCGATGCCCTCTTCTGGCCTCCTCCGGTACTAAATGCACATGACACACAAGTATATGCCTAGGCATAACACACGCAAAAGAAAAGCAAGAAACAATAAAATAAAAATTATCAAGGGTTACACCCACACACTGAGACAATGGGGATGTTCTATTGGGAACTCACCAAGGCCAGCTGGCCTGGGTCTGAAAACGCATGGGATAAAACCGGACTCGCTGAACATAGCGGACAATGAGGACTACTGAGAACTCAAGAACAATGCCAGTGGGTTATTGATCCTACTGCATGTACTGGCTTTGTGGGAGCCTAGGCAGTTTGGATGCTCACCTTACTAGACCTGGATAGAGGTGGGCAGTCCTTGGACTTCCCACAGGTCAGGGAACTCTGATTGCTCTTTGAGCTGATGAGGGAGGAGGACTTGATCGGGGGAGGGGGAGGGAAATGGGAGGCGGTGGCGGGGAGGAGGCAGAAATCCTTAAATAAATAAATAAATAAATAAAATATCATGTTTTTGGATTTATTGTGTGAAGGGTCACCAGGGACCTAGAACTGTCTCCTACTTCTTAGCTATGCAATCTTGCATATTCACCCAGCAGGCGTGGCGTGCCCCATTAATACAGTAATGACTAGGATCTCTCCTCTCTACAGCACAAGTTGTAAGGATTAAATGAGAAAATGAACACCGAAGCCATCAGAGCTGTTAAAGTTGAAACTCCGGTGTACAAATCACCGTCATTAGCCCACAACAGTCAAAGGGAGAGAAAACTGCAATTCTTAGGGCAAAGTCTAAGTCCAGACTATATTAGGAACTCCCCAGCCTGTTAACAACACCCAACTCAAAACCACCACTGCTGATCTATCAAAGCCATGCAATAGGTCCCGTGGAACACACTCCCAAGAGATGCGTGCTAACTCATATTCAGTAATTATACCTCCTTTATTTGGTGTGTTCCCAGGCCTTTCTGAAATCTGTTATTCTGTCTCCAGACACCTAATCAAACTTGAAAAGAAAAAGAAAATCCCTTCAGTGTTCAAAACACACAACCTCTCTGGTGTGATATCAAAAAGTTCAGTTGAACTAGTTAGTCTTCAGTTTCCCTGACTCAAGTTTTTTGGAGTTTTTATAATTAATTATATTCCATTATTACTCATCATCAATTAGCTCAAAATGTTGCTGAGTTGGTGACTGTGCTGAAGAAGGCAGAATTTAATGATAATTTGAGACCAGGAGGACACTAAATTTCTCTCTTGTTAATAATTAAAGTAGATAACTTATGTTTTTATTTATAGCTTCCAGAAATATCCGGCTCATTCCTGAGCTCTGCCCTGTCAGCTAATCATCATCTGGTCAGGATCTGACTTCGGCCACCGTGTTTTATCTCCCGCACTTCCACTGCAGCTATAAATGTAGCCCAACCCAAAGTGAAAACAACTGAGGTCATCGCTGTGTGAGTTATGGAACTTTCCATCCGGACAAACGCTTGCACACCCCCGACAGACTGACAAAGGAGAACTAGGGCTCACCTCTCTGCTCACCTGTTTCAATCTCCCAGATGTAGACAGAGTCATCTGCACAACCGACGATTAGAAAGTTCTCCACTGGGTGCCATCGGACGGTCCTCACAGGAAAGAGGTGCTTCCGGGCGCGCAGGAGGCACTGTCTCCCTTCCAGCTGAAGGAGAGCCACGGAGTGGTCGCCACACACACAGCAGAGTATCTGCTCATCACTTACCTGGAGAAGCACAAAAGACTTATATAAGTGAAAAGCTGTGTGCTACGTAATGGGAGAGTTAAACTTTCCACACACTCAAACATGCACACACTGTTCTGCTGTACCTATTTACAAGAATGCATTTGTACATAAACAGAACTTCTTCACAGGGCGCTCATGAAACAGCTGTAGACACAGAGCAGAGTTTCAACTCCCCGACTCTCCAGAAGGGTCACAAGACAGGCGTGAAAGGGAAAGGGCACATCCAGATCCTCTTGTAAGACAGTGAAGGGTTCCCATCACCCAGCAGAGGCAGCAGCAATGCTGATGTCGGAAACAGTGCAGAACACAACAAACCCCAGACCTCATTTGTCACCACAAAAAGAAGCTATTTGTGGACACGAACTTAGGCCCAAGGGTATCGAGAATGGAGACTCTCCACTTAAAGCCTCAAAATGTGATTTGGTTAGGTTCCCAGAACTCCACAGTTTCTAATCCAAACAGGAAGCTAAGTGCAGACACAGTGTAAAACAGGACAGCGTTAGATGGTTCCTGCTGAAGGTGCTCCCTCGAACGTACAAGGGCATAAGGAGTTTTACAGCCCTGAAGACATTGGTCAAAGTCATCAATGGTACCTTCACCACCCTACTTGGGAAACGAATTGATAAAATGAAAAAAAAATTAAAGTTAATAAGTGCTGCAGGGATGTCGCAGTGAAGAACACTTGCCTTGTATGAACACAGCCCTGAATTAATCCTTAGTACCATGCGGGGCTGCTAACCCATCCAGAATGGCAGCTGCAGCACTGATGGCTACTCACTGTGCAGGCACTGGGCATCATGCCCCCCCTCAATTGTAAGGAGACTAAAGAAATCCTGAGGAGAAAAAAAAGTCACAAAATAGAAGATGTGATACATCTGGAGGCTAGACTTTAGAATGGGTCAGATGTCACAGCTCCCTAGATATTCTACCTTGTGGAGAAATGGTATACTCGACAGCTCCTGGAATGTGAGCCTCCAAGTGATTTGGAAACACACACAAACATGTGCAAGTATGCACGCACGCAGACACAGACACAAACATGCACAAACACACACAGAGACATACACAGGCACACACAGATACACACACAGACACATGCACGCACCTCCACCCACATATACACAAACACACACATATACACAAACACACACACACACACATATAAACACAAAAATATAAATCAAATGATCATGCATGAACACAGGTTGGATGACTCACACCGGGTTGATCCAACCCTGTTTCCTAAACATTCGAAAGTTAGAAGATGAAATAATATACAGGAAAAGAGGCAGAATTGTAGAATAGTATGCTCTTGGAAGTAGAAACAATATTTCTGAATTCATAGTTTAAGTTCTATAACCCCCCATGCTGATGTCCACTATATTCTTTCAACAAATCCCTTTTTATCTGACTTGTTTTGATTGGATTCTGGCACTAACAGCTACATCACCTGTGGCTGGAGCAAGAGGCTAAGAGAACAGGAGAGAGACAGACTTGGACTTCTGTCCTGGAGCAGAAAAGAGAAAAGGATTGAAAGGAGCAAGAAAGAACTTTGGGAATAAAATATATTCCACACTATTCCAAATGTCAACATTGGAAGTTTCTGAAACAGCATTTCACTGTTTTGTTTAATCCTTAGTGATTGAGAAATACTTTTCTTCATGTCTTAGCCCAAAATACAGTGTCAAATTCTCCATGTTTACACTCTATGGACATAATTTTATAAGCCAATATAACTTACCAAACACCTTATCTACAATTGCCATATACCTTTCCCCCTCAAAAAATCTAGTTCAGACTTTAACAAGGACCTCAGCTCTTTGTTAATAACTGGATTTAAGTTGATGTCTCATGAGAGGACAGGCATTATCTATATTTCCTTTTTCTCATAGATTGATGTTTATAAATTCAATATTTATCAAATGTTCATACAGTGCTTACTAAGGAAATCAAAGCTAAGCTTCAATTTATATATTCCTACATTCTTTTACTTGCTTTTGCATAATCTTTGAAATTATTTTTGAAAAAATTAAGACAGAACTAGGGAGAAAAAAATTGATTACTTCATGCATAATTAAGAATATTTTATAAAGCTATAATTGATCCAATGTTTACTTTAGCAACATTGTTTGTGTGACACATTATAATAAAAATAAAAACCATATTGAAAAGTTACAAGCAGCTGGCGGTGGTGACGCACGCCTTTAATCCCAGCACTCAGGAGGCAGAGGCAGGCGGATCTCTGTGAATTTGAGGCCAGCCTGGTCTACAAGAGCTAGTTCCAGGACAGGAACCAAAAACTACGGAGAAACCCTGTCTCGGAAAAAAAAAAAAAGTTACAAGCAAATTTGTCCAAAGCAGCTAGCTAACTGTGGGCAGACAGAATGTGCGTATTTTGTTTGTTTGTTTTCTACTTGTGTGAATATAGGATTTTGTTGCCATTTGCTTTTTAACTTGTGTGTTAGGTTTTACTCTCTTTATTCACTTACTTTCAGGTTCTCTGGTGGCATCAAGAGTCTTGTTACTGGACCAGCTTCCAAAAAGAACGTGTGCAGAATTTCTTCCCTAAAAATATCCCACAGGATCACACAGGAGCCTTGATCCCCAGACACCATCCAGCTTTCGTCTAATTTTGAAGCAAGACCGTGAGGGTAAAGCAATGAAGTCACACTCTGGTGATGGCCTCTGAGAAGAGTATGACAGGGGGGATCTGTAAAGTGGTCAGACACCAAGTATCACAAAGTTACTTTTAAGGTAACTCTAAGATTTTTGTTTCACACATTTTTAACACATGCACACATTTGGCTAAGAAAATTACTCAGCAGACTTGGTACACCATCTCAAAGAGCTAAATGCTTCCTCTGAAGCTAGACCAAACTTTGACAGAGGCAGGAAGCTTGGTCATTCAAGCCTCCTGCTTGCTGATGGCAGCTGACATGCTATATAGCATGAGGGAACTGGTCACTTACCCCTTCTTCACTCGAGCAGCCAAGTTAAATTTAACAGAAAAGAAAAGCAAATGCCACAGGACGTCTTTCTACAGATGTTTAAAATGATCAAGTTCTACCTCGTTTCCATTGCTTCCAGATAAAGTATACCAGACTCGAATAGGTCATCAATTCCTTCTGTTGAAAGCTGGGCACAATGTTTAAGCTTTGGTGCTGAAGGAGTCGGCACCTTACCTGTGAGCCAATCACTTCCTACATGTGCTGCTGCAGGTGCGGACATCTGCTCCTTCCTTCTGACTCACAGATTCTACCCACCTCTTTAACATATGAGCAAAAACCAGCCTTACATCAGACAGGCTGGAGGGTGAAATGAATACATTCTCACACAATGCCTGGCACCTGGGAAGCATGGGAAGCCTGTGGCATGCGGGCGAGTGACCTTCCAAGCCAGATCTACACTGGAACTCAGGTCTCCTGATGAGCCGCTTCCCTTGCCACTGGCCCCGGCTGCTTTTTTCATTGCAGCCCACATTTTCCAAACTAGAGGTGACCCTTTGGCGTGTGCATTATTTGAACCGAAACAGAATCTCCTCAAAGATCGTTATTTTGTTCTGTTTCATATTCTGGCCTTAGCAAGCTGCGATGAATGTTAGTTAAGAAGCTGTCAGTCAAGGGCAGGTTCCTGTTTGTTTTCTCGATATTAGGATAAATCGGCCTAGATTAAAATGTCTACAGTGACCGCTTTCTCTGACTTTTAATGGCAGCTGTTTACCTACTTATTATCTCTTTATTTATCTCTCCTGGCATCGTTGCCATTGACTCCGCTGCTGTCAACCACAAGTGACTCACACTCCCTGAGTGGTTCATGTGTGAGAAAAGAACAGAGACTACATGAGGTTCTAATTGAGAACTGTACAAAAACAAACAACAAAAACACTGAGGATGGGTCAGGGCCTAGGTTTGGGCCCTAGCACTGCAGGGAAAGAAGAAAGGAAGTCCATTTGGGGGAACCCACTGTAGAATGCTTATGAAGCATGCACGATGCCTTAGGTTAAACCTCTCAAAAAGAAAAAGGAAAAGGAAAAAGCCAAGAGCATACAATTTTACTATATATCCTAAAGCTCCCATCCTCTCTAGTCTTCCCTCTCCTTATATGACAACTCATTGTATAATGACATTTATTTAGCAGGTATGAATTGTCATAACGCACAGAGCTGAATAAGAGCACAGACTTCATGACAAGGAACTACAAATAAATACCGGAAGATGCCATTTTATTCCTTATTGGTAAAGATTTAAATGTTTTCAAAATGTAAAAGGTGGTCACTTTTGGGGGAACACTTGCAATTTCACAGGTTATTATTGGGTATTCATGTATATACTGATATAAGTTCTTTATGGAACCATTCAGATAGCTTAATTTTCAAAATCAAAATCACAAACTAATATTGATGTAGCCATTCAAGGATAATCAATTCTAAACCTTCCATAGTAGCTAAAGGCTGGAAAAGTTAGGCTCAATTAACAAAGGGGTTTTCAACCTAAATTTTGATTATTATTCATCATTTATAATGAGCTCATGAAGAATGAGCACCAGAAATATTTTATTAATAGTTAACCAATAATAAATACATGGCAAATATTTTGGTAATAAAAACACTGCACACAGTATGCTGGTGTGCATGTGTGTATGCACACATAGACATACCCTTTCAAGAAGTATAGTGAAACTATTATGTACAGTGGCCTTTAAAGTGGTACGAGAAGCTTCTGGTGGGACAGTACAACTCTCTGCTTGAGTCTTCACAAACCTATCAAAGGTCTGAGGCCTCTGAATCATTTTTGTATAGCTCGTAGAAGATTAGATGAATTAAGTAAACAGGTGAAGGAAAAAATTCAGTCACCTTTCCATAAAGAGTCCCCTTCCAGAAGTCCTGCTTTGGCAGCATTCAGAGCCTTCGTGATGAAAATGGTCCCGTCCTCACAGCCACAGACGAGCTTATCGAGATTTGGAATGTACTCTGATGAGGTGATGGTTGCTGCCGTGCCCATCTCATCTCTGGACCCGGAGAAATGGTCTGCGATGCTCTGGGACACCGTTTGATGCTTATCGAAATTGTCCTGGAGAGTCCAGGTGGTGGTCATTGGGATTTCTGAAAGGAGCACATGCACGGGGGAGGGTTGGTTTATTTATTCATAAGCGATATGAATAGTTAAGGTGTCATCTTTTTGGTAGAAAAGCTCGGCCACATTCAGAATGCTGATCTGTAACTCCTGGGATGCTCAGCTGAAGGTCATTGGAATTATGATAGCTGTATTTGTGCACCAGACCCACAAATTTAAACTACATCTGTTTTCATATTTATGGTTGTGAGCCTAGCCTTTAACGGCTGAGCCATCTCTCCAGCCCAAACTACATCTGTTTTTATATTGGTATTACATCCCTAGTTGTTTGACAGAATGTCTCACAAAAGAAACTTAAGGAAGGAAGGGTTTGTTTTAGCTCAGAGTTCAAGAGCATGGTCCATCATGGCGGGGAAGTCACGGCTATGGAGCTCCCGGCAGCACTCATACTGCATCTGCACTTAGGAAAGAAAGAGATGAATGTGGCACTCAGCTTGTTCTCTTCCTTTAATTTTGTCCACGACTCCAGCTCATGAAATTGGCTGTCCACATCTGATGCCCTTCCTCCCACCTTAGTTAACCTGGTCTAGAGACTCTTCAGAGACGCGCTCAGAGGTGTGTCTCCTAGGTGACTCTCAACCCTGTCAAATTAGCAGTCTTTAATTCTCACAGTATCTAATGGCAAGAGTCTGTGAAGCCTCTTCACTGCTCTTGTCTGAAGTCCTCTATGACTCAGTGTGAAAGTCTCTGAATTTATCACAATTGGTTTTCAGATAACAAGACTGGAAACTGAAACTTTTGGGGCTAGGGAAATAGGTCGGCAGTGAAGAACATATAGTGCTTGTCTAGAGGACCCAAGTTCAATCCGCAGCACCCACATCAGGCAGCTCACAGCTACTACCTCTAACCCCAGCTCCAGAGGGAACCAGACACCACTGGCTTCTGTGGGAAGCTGCACTTGTATGCACAGACTCACAACAGACATATACACAAAATTTAAAATAAGAAGAAGAAAGAAATGGAAATTGGCAAGCTGATCACAGCTTTAATCCCACTGCTTGAGAGGAGGAAACAGGAAAAGCTCTTTGAGTTTGAGTTCAAGGCCAGCCTGGTCTGTCTAACGAGACACTGCATTGGAGCGTGGGGGACAAAACTATCTTACCTCTAGGAGAACCATCAAACTTAGATATGGGGACATCTGGGATATGCCACAATGTAATTCTTCCTGAGACTTCTCCAGAGAAAAGTACCTTGTAAAAAGGCTCCTTCCGTTCATTCATGTAGCCCATGACAAAATGCAGGCTCTGCAAAAGCAAGCATGGGTGTGGCATACGTGATATGGTAATGACATGGGTGGTATGGTAATGGCATGGGTGGTATGGTAATGGCATGGGTGTGGCATAGGTGATATGGTAATGGCATACGTGATATGGTAATGATATGGTAATGGCATACGTGATATGGTAATGTCTGACCACAGGGAAGAGAGAGGCAAGACTGCGAAGCCAAACTAAACCTTTTCCATCTGTTCACCACTCTTTCAAAATCTGCAAGTGAATTAAAATCATCCATGATTTAGGTAATAGAAAAAAAGAGCCTTGATTAAACATTAGACATGAGATCACAGGCTAAGCTGCAGAGAGTTGACACAAGGATCTAACCTTGGGTATGGCACTGGCAAAAGATTCACCTGTTTATGTGTTCATACTCAGAGAAACAAAGCTGCACAACTTCCCAGTTAAAAAAGATTTCATTTTATGTGTATGAATGTTCATCTTCATATATATTTGTGCACATGTGTGTACCTGTGGACCAGAAGAGGGCATCAGTTCCCCTAGAACTGGAGTTACAGTTGTGAGCCACCATGTGGGTGCTGAGAACCGACCTCGGATCTTCTAGAAGAGCCGCTTGTGCTCTTAACTGCTGAGACATTTCTCCATCCCCACTTTTTCAGTTTTAAAACAATGATATTCTATAGCTTGGATATTTGCTTGTTAGGGTAGAAATTCATGAGCGACATTTGGTTTCTGTGGAAAACTGCGCTGTTAAAAATGTATTCTGGAGCCAAAAGGGAGAAAACAGCAGGTCCTACAGAGTAGCGAAAATGCCGTTCTAAGTGAGCCATAATTCTGCTCTGAGACAAGGTTTTGCTTCTGCCTGTGAAGGAGTGTAGAAATGTCCCCTGATGCAGGCTGTAATCCTGAATTTTTTGTTCTTTTTTGTTTAACTGTTCCAGCAGCAAATGGGGTTCTCATTTTGGCTGAGAGATTTTTTAACAATGTTTTTGCAACAAAACCTTAAAGGGGGCATCCTGGCTGTGGGGCTTCCAGGAGCTCCGCTGCCTAGCTAAGCAAATGATTATTTTGTACATAGCCGCGTACTTTCATGTTGATACGCCACTAAAATAAAACTCTTTCTCTTCACAAAGCATCTTTTTGGATAATTAACCGATGGCTGATTCTACAGGTTAAAAATCACATTGAATAACACCACCAGAAGAAAAAAAAACTGCTTAGATTTCAGATGTGGTCAACTGTCGAAAGTATAGTTCAGCCAAGGAGGAAGCTCACAGTTATATTCTCTACCATCTGCCAGCAACCTTAATTACTCTCGTTTGAAGAGAAAATTTACTCACAAGAATAGCTAAGCACGTGTGAAAATGATCAAGTTTTTATTTATGTTTTTAAGTATCAACTCCCTTTCAGAGTTTGAGAATTGGAATAGGTATATCGAAATGTTAGGGATGTTGTGTGAAACAGAGCTGAAGATAAACGTGGGATGTGGGCGCATGTGTTTGAGAGAATCCATACAATAAATTTCAGTAACTGGTGCACCTAGGGAAAGGACAAGTAAGTGTTAATCGTACTGTCCTTTCAACTTCCCAACAACTGAAATGTTCCCTGCTACAGTAGGCGAACAGTCAATATTTATGGTGGTAAAATTAGAATTTTAATATCTGCTTTATTTTCTCCCACACTTGTAATTTCCCTGTAATGAATAGGCCTTGTTTATATCAATCAACAGTTCTTAAGGGTGGCACTTTCTCTCCCGTAGCCATTAACACTCCAAGTTGATTTTCTCCGTAACAAACTTGATCTGATGCTTTGGTTTCAGTTTTGCAAGCCTGAGTCTATTACAAAGCAAGAAGCAGGCGTGGGGCCGCTTTTCTTCTCTTACCTTGTTTTCCTCCACAGTCGTGGAGCACAGTAAGTGAGGGTAGATGTTCTCCTTGAGGACTCCGCCATCGGCAGGGCATATGCATTTGGAAAGCCGACTGTGCCGGGGAAAATTAAGAGGCGAAATTTAGAACTTAGGGTCTTTCATTTGCTTCCACTTTCAAAAGCCGGATGGCACCATTCGAGTTTCTAAACTCTAGTTAGAAACTGTTGGGTTAATAATTACGGATGACTTTTTGAAAGCCCCGCACCAGCTGCACGAGTTCTACATGGCTAATCTCAGGCCTTCATCCCCCGCTGTGTGGTACAAAGGCAGAGGCCTTGCAAGCCCGGAGTAAATCTTCCAGTGCCAAAGTTGTTTTGTTCTGGGTTTTGATCAGGGGCTGCACGCAGAGACTTTTCCATAATAAACCTCCCCAAGTTCATTTTCTACCTGAATGTTCTGAACGCCGCTCCCATCTGAGCCCACCTGTTCAGCAGCTGATAGATGTAACTGTGACCGTCCTCTGTCCAAACAAGGATCCTGTGCGCAGCAAGCACTTCTCCACCAGCAAAGAACTGTCCGTCTCTGCTAACTTCAGTCCACAGAAGGGAAAAGTCACAATAGTCATAAACCTGTAGGACATTGCGGATACACATGAACAAAGCCCGGGAACAGACTCTGCCCGGAGGATTAGCAATACTCATGCTCATGGAGACTATGATGAAGTTAATGCTACAACCTAATAAATATTAATAGCAAGCATTCTGTATTCATGGACAAAGGTATTGTTTTGTGATTTACTAATATTTCACTCAGACTTACTCTCTCCCATTTATCCTAAGGTAAGTTGCAGTGGATAGAGCTGTCTGACTGGCTTGTCCTATACCTTGTAAGCATAGAAGCCCAAATCCTACATTTTTAAATAGTTTTATTCTCTCCATATGAGTAGTGCTAGTACAGCGCTTGAAAATTCCTTATATATAAAATGTTTGCATAGTAGAAATCCTTAGTTAGCTGGCATACTTAAAATCTTCAGCAATAATACATCATTATGGCACAAGTCAGACAGACTTCTGTTAGCAGCTGTGTGAAACATTAGAGTAAATAAAGATGATGTTGTAGTTTTTCTCTACCCTTGGAGACATCACTGACTATATTCACAAGGAAAGAAAGAATACTCCCTAAAAACATGGTAGCTATAAACAGGAAAAAATTCAGAAATATGATCTATCTCTATAAGTGACAAGTATTAGCTTTCTAAAAGCAAAATGCAAACATTGGTCTTGAAAATAATTTAGAAACCCTGTCTCGAAAAAAACAAAAATAGAAAATAATTTGGCAATTCATTTTTTTAAATAATTTGCCTTTGTTTTATGTGTGTTTATCTGCACACATGCATGAGTGCCTGAAGAGGCCAAAAGCAAACATCACATCCCTTAGAGAGGGAGTCACAGGCATTTGTGAGACACCGTGTGGGTTTCAGGAACAGAACCCGTCCTCTGGAAGAGCAGCCGATGCTCTTAACCCCTGAGCCATCTCTCTGACCCCCAGAAATTATTTTCAACATTACTATGATTTGTTGTTGATAAAACTAGAATTTATTGGTCCATATACAATATCTTTGGGAGCTAAGTAATGGAACACAGAACAATAGGACAGGAAGAAAAGACTAATCATTCCATGTCTTAACATTATTACTTTAAGGAGTTTTTTTTTCAATATTTAAATTATATTATCATTGTTGGACTCAACAAGAAAACCATTTCATTTGTCCATCACCAGTATTTTTAATACCTTCCAACATTTAGAAAATACCACCAACAGGAGTCTCTCTGTGTATGTACAAAATCGTATCGTTTGGCAGTTCAAGGAATCAAGAAACTTCGATTCTTTTTCATAGACATCTTGCTTTTCCTTTAAAAGGAAAAAAAAAGAAACATTTGAATACAAATTCCAGGAAATGTACACATAAACAGAAGACATAGTTTTTCTCATATGCTTGACACTGGCCCTTCCTAGCATTAGACAGGGGAAAGTATCCAAGGTTCCTTTCCAGTGTTTTGATCTAAATATTACTTTGCAAGATTCAAGGACTTATTACTGATAGTCAGCCAAATACCATTCTACAAGAAACCATGATAAGCATTGAGAACATAAAGTTACCAGCTACCAGACAGAGCAGAAAGGAGGGGTGTAAAATTTCAAAAATCAGAACAGCAACAAACCAACCGTGAAGGGTCTTGATTGCTAAAACCAGAAGTAAGCTGCTATGGGATAATGGTCTTGTACTTTGTAAAGATTTGTCACTTGTATTTTAATAGAATGCTGATTGGCCAGTAGCCAGTCAGGAAGTATAGGCGGGGAGGACCAGGCAGGAAGTAGAAGCAGGGCAACAAGAATTCTGAGAAGAGGAAAGCTCAGTCTGCAGTCGGCATCCAGATGCAGAGGAAAGCAAGATGAGAACACCTCACTGATAAAGGTACCAAGCCATGTGGCTAACACAGACACGAATAATGGGCCAATTTAAGATGTAAGAATTAATTAATAAGAAGCCTGAGCTAATAGGCCAACCCATTTATAATTAATGTAGTAGACCTCTGGGTATTTCTTTGGGATGAACTGCTGTGGGACCGGGCGGGACAGAAACCTCTGTCAACAGTAAGCAATACAAGAGATGCTTTGAAGAAACACAATTATAACCAATGCAGGGCACCAAACCTGCAGTAAGCTTCTGATAGTGCTGGGGGTGGGGTTCTAAAGAGCAATAGGCAGCACAGTATCTAGGCTTCTCAATGAAGAAATTGCCACCAACTGTGTGGTGCTGTCTGGCACACATACTGTGTTTCTGCTTTTGTCTGTTACTATAACTCTAGTCTGACGCAGCAGGTGGGCATGCGGGCATTCCCAAAAAAGTGACCCTTATACACATCTGTCTGTTCACAGATCTCATACCCTAGAACAGTCTTAATGGAGGGGACAGAACAATGTCTGCTATCAATTTTTAAATTAAAAATATAATCTTTCCCTCTCTCTACCCCTCCCCTGTGTGTGTGTAAATAAATCTATTTACATTATGTATGGAGTCGTGGTTGGAAGGATGCAATTCAATTGCTTCAGTGCCCACCCTTGGAAAGATATCATTTAGACCTTCAACTGTGAACATGCATCACCCTCATAGTTTGAAATTTTCAATGAATAGTGATTGAAATAATGGAAAAAACGAGTGGTTTCCAAGCCAACCTGGATGCTGTTGATGGACGAGGAGAGGTCCCAGACTTTGAGCTCGCCAGTTACAGATACGACCAAGAGCGAATCCTCTGTGAAAGGAAGGTATGAGCTGTCAGTCAGTGGACCCGGATGCTGTCACTATACCCTCACAGCCACTTAAGGATTTCACAGGGCTGGGTCAGCAGGATATATTTAGCTTTGATTTTTGTTGAATTTAGAGGAGAATGATTTCATCCCATGTTCCAACTCCCTGTGTATGTGCAGAATAGAGAGCCATAGCACCTGGCAGATGCTGGTGATGTTGAGCCCACTTAAGATGGGTGTAGAGCCAACTAGCACATCACTCAAGCATTACTGACTATAGAGTCTGAATCTCAGTAATATATCCAGAAAAAGCATTCTGCTGCTCCACAACAAAAGAAAAGAGAGAAAGAAAGAAAGAAAGAAAGAAAGAAAGAAAGGGGAGGGAGGAAGGAAAAGTAAGAAAGGTGGAAATAAAGGAAGGAAGGAGGGAAGGAAGGAAGGAAGGAAGGGAAAGGGAAGGAAGAAAGGAAAAGGAAAGACAATAAAAGAAAGAGAAAGAGAAAGTTGAAGGGACAGGAATGGAAAGGGAAAGGAATGGGGGAGGGGGAGAAGGCAAGGCAAGGAGAAGAAAGTACAAACAGCTCAACAGCCTGTCCCTCTCAGCAAGCAGAACTGAGGACTTAGTCATAGAAACAGCTTCTCTTTCATTCGTCTTCACCTCCTGCTGGCTTCTTAATAACTTGACCCACTGGTGGAGGGAATCTGGGTTTCCCCTGACATGGCTTCGAGACATCGCCATGACAAGGTGAACACCAGCGGAGTTCTCCGCTCTGGGTTGACAATTTCAGGAGCGTCTCAAGCAGCTGCTGTGCAGTCTTAGAGTCCCGAGATGCCCACGGTTACCTTGAATTCTCACAGAGTGAACAATGCACATGCATTTCATCCAGTCGGGGGACTGTGAGGAGGAAAAGGTGTGCAGGAAAGCCAGCGTCCCAGCGTCGAGGATGAGGACATCTTGGTATTCCCCACAGCACAGCAGCCAGCCTTCGCCGGTCATCCGGAAGGAGCAGTAGTAGTACTGTGGAATAGAATTTCAAGAAGAGCACCTCAAAGATGGCTAGCTAGTCTTGATGTCCTTCTAGCTGTGTAAAGGCCTCTCTGAATCACAGGCACCCTCTACCTTTGAACTAGGTGACACCTCCAATTCCCTCCGTTAGCCCCACACTCCTGCCATGTTGACTTTTCAGCTTAGCTTCACCCCCCCCACCCCCTCCACCTCCCTCACCCCACTCCCACCTCTCATCCTCATCTCATCCTCCAGGGTAAAGTGGAGACCTTTTAAAAGAAATACTACAAATCATGGAGCAGTGATAGGTATATTATTCCTTTTTTCCTTTCTTTCATTCTTTCTCTTTTTTTGTTTGTTTTTAGGTTTTTCGAGACAGGGTTTCTCTGTAGCTTTGGAGCCTGTCCTGAAACTAGCTCTTGTAGACCAGGCTGGCCTTGAACTCACAGAGATCCACCTGCCTCTGCCTCCCCAGTGCTGGGATTAAAGGCATGTACCACCAACACATGGCTGGTATATTATTTCTGTAGTGTTATTTAGAGCTAGACAATCTGGGCTCTCTACCCCAGTGATACTACTAAAAACTAGTATGAAGTGAAAGCATTTTAAGAAGATATTCTTGTACCAAATAAATTTTGGAAGTAATTTCTGTTAAAGAATAGATTATACATCCTACGGTCCCTACACTCTGTGACTGGGTTCTGGTCTAGGAGAAGAGGGGAGAGTGTGAGCATGTTATGATACCAGTAGCACAAACAATGAAAAAGTATAAAAGCAAACTCTCAATAGCAAAGGGGTGCTGAAATTACTCCTTTATTAGTAATCTGTCCATCAAAATTCAGAAACTACTTTGAAAAACAGAAAGTATGACTGAAGAAAGGGCTCAGCAGAAATCAGTTGTCTGGTATGTTTGAAGCCCCGGGCTCAACCTCCAACACTGGAGAAAACAGAAAGCCCCTGGACTGGAAAGTGATAACAGAAACTGTAACTAGGTTTTTTGCTTTAACAAATTAAAAAAAAAATAGAAATCAACAAATCCACCAAAAGAACTGGTTAAGACTGAAAAGTATACCACGAGCTTTGCTTTCTTCTGAGATTTTATTTTTACAGTTTTAAATTGTACCTGTGTATCAGTAGGGAGTGGGGTATGTGCACCTGAGTGCACTGCCTGCAGAGGCCAGTAGAGGTCACTAGCACCCCCTGGACTTGGATTAGAGGCAGGATTTGTATGCTGGGAATCAAATTCAGATCCTCTGGAAGAGTAGTAAATGCTCTTAATCCCCGAGCCATCTCTCCAGACCCAGACAAGGTTTCACATTGTATAAAATAGTATATTGTTAAGCTGAATCTTCCCAATTATACATGGATGCTTTGTGTTCCTTAGGAAATGTGAAACAACATCAAACCCATTTATTTTTTTTTTTTGGCTTTTTTTTTCGAGACAGGGTTTCTCTGTGTCCTGGAACTAGCTCTGTAGACCAGGCTGGTCTCGAACTCACAGAGATCCACCTGCCTCTGCCTCCCGAGTGCTGGGATTAAAGGCGTGCGCCACCATCGCCCAGCTATGAAACCCATTTTTAAAGATAAGATACAGAAATGAAATAACCAGGAATAAATGTTGTTGACCAGTATCTTTAGACTGAGAGGAAGACCACACTAACAGGTGATCACTGGTGATATTTTTTTTTCATTTTGGAAGAAAAATAAAATTCAAGAAGAGTATTCTCCAAAAGTATTAAGTCCCCAGATAAAAAATGCTGTGAGCAAATTGCTGTTTTGGCATCCCGAACGTTCTGAAGGGCGTGCACTTACACAGATTGCAGTGTGCCTGTAAGGAAGGGTGGTTTTCTCCACACACTGACCGCTGCTCACATTCCACAGGTACATCTCTCTGGAACAGAGAACTCTGCGTTATCCTCTGCCATTTCCACACAGTTGGCTGGGGTAATTTCTTGTGCCACCAAGTTTTTCTTCAGTGATGCACTTAGGCGCCACCTGATTGTTCGTGTGGCTTTTGTTACAGGTTACTGGACAAGAAAATGCTGTGGTCGTTAGCAGGGCTGACACACCGGAGCGCTGTCGTTTTGTTTAGATAAAGACACCCTGCCTGCAGCCTGAATGCTTTTCTTTAGGGACACTCTGGCTAACAACAAACAGTGGGGATTCAGCCAGTGTGGCCTTCGAGAGGGACACTAACACAGCCTCTCCATGGAAACTTATTTCAATGAGCTTAAACTACATATTCTGGGAAGGATAACACATCAAATCTGTGTTCCCCGACAGCAGCTCCCCCACCCCTTCTCTCTCCTGAAAACAAACAGCACCACCTAGAGGCCACACTTGGTCTATCATTGATCCAGTTTCTTTCTTTGATCCCCCCCCCCCCCTCCGATTTGAAATCCTGAAATAAACAAACCTTGACACTTAATATTTGTAAAAACTTCATTATTTTTGAAAACTCTAGTTTAATGCATGTTATACACAATGAAGCTATGAAATACGCCAGGTAGATATGTTAAACCTAGATGATTTCTGTTCAGAAGATTAAGGACAGTCGAATCAGAATTGCATAATACCCTTTGACTTTGGAAATTTCAATACAGAAGCAAAACCAATTAGATGGGTAAAAAAACAAGCTTTATGGGTAATATGGGGAAAGGCTGTAGTTGAGGTAAAAATTATTTATATATATGTATATAAATATATGTAATATGTAATATATTTATATATATACACTAATGATGTTAAATTTTGCATGTATCTGATAATTTTTCAGGGATTCATTTTTCTAATCAAGCACTAGGAACCAATATTCTAAACCAGTGATTCTGAAACTGGGGTGATTTCTGTTCCCCACCATCAGCCACTTCTTGAAGACAATCTTGTTGCCACTAGGAACACACTGCTGCCATCTAGTGGACAGAGAACAGAGGTGCCTCAGTCGCCTTGCAGTGTCAAGGTTTCCACAACAAAGGATGTTCTTTCCAAAATGCGGTAGAGAGGGCGTGCCCTAGAATCCGACTCATAGACCTTCCTTCTGCTTTTAACTAGTACACCCAAAACAGGTTTTAAGATAACCTGAAAAATCATGTCATTCTGCAAAGCGGGAGGGAAAAATCTGTGTGTCCACAAACATGTATGTGCATTCGTGTGCATGCTGAAAACAATGATGGAAAGAAAGACAGAAATTAAGAGAATATATCCCAGAAATAAAACAACTAATAATACACCCAAGGTAAAATGAAGTATATAGAAACTAAAGGTAAAGAAACTGAATTCTAAGTAGCTCACAGCATAAAGTAACACAGTCACGTAGTTTAGCGCTGTAGTCTCTCACTCTTCCCCACATCCACAAGCCTCTGAAAGTATTTACAAAGCGACCCCAGCGAGCCTCACTCCATGGCTGTTATGGAATACTGGTATAGGTGATTTTTTAGAAGCTCACGGTAAACTGATATGCTTTGAAGTTTATTTTTAAGCTGGTATCTCTAATAATCAGTTTTTAAAGATGTATCTTATTTTTATTTATGCATATGTGGGGAGTGCTTTAATGTGTATGCACACAGGAGTGCAATGCCCATAGAGGCCGGAGGAGGGGGTCAGGTCCTCTGGAGTTGGAGTTCCAGGCATTTGTGAGCAGCCATGTGAGTTCTGGGATCTGAATTTGAGTCCTCTGGGAGAGCAGACACATTCTTCACTGCTGAGTGATCGTTTCAATCCCAGATCTGGACTCTCTTGCCTTCTGTTTCCTATTGTCTCTAAGAGTTTTCTGTTCCCAGGTCTTCATGTGCACACGTGCGAGCGTGTGTGTGTGTGTGTGTGTGTGTGTGTACATATAAATGTGTGTATATATACACACATACATGTATAGATAGATAAATTGATTAGATAGCTGTCCCTATGCTAAGCTTTCTCCATCAGAGCTCGAGATCCCCATGCCCACCTGCCTACAGATGTTCCCATCTGTGTGGCACATGGGAATTCACAAACCTCTTCCCTCTTTTGTTCTCTGTCAGTGAATGGTTTATCCATATGTAAGATTCCCAAGTTTATCTGAGTCTCACACTCCTCCAGCTGTCCCCAAGTGGGCACGGGAGACTCCAAATATGGTTGCTGGGACATAAGGATGGAAGGATAGTCAAAGATTGTCTAGAAATGTAAGTTACAGGGCTCTAGGCCACCCCCACTGAACTCTCATTGTAGGACTAGGGCGCAGAAATCTGCCCTGAGCCTCAGCACACGTCTCTGAGATGCACTCAGTCTTTGGGACCTGGGTCCTTGCAAAGTCTCTGTTCTAAGTTCTGACACTTGCCTACTCTGCATCCACTAGTAACCATAATTTCTCTTAACAAGTGGAATCCTCTCTATCAATACCAAAACATTTTGCCTTTAAGTTTAATTAACCATGTTGCATTAACTCTGTATGCTTATCTATATAAAATATTAATACTACAATATCAACATCATTTTGTTAGTATATATTTCCCATGCATTTCCTTTTCTAAAAGTTTTGCATGAGTTCTAATTGGTCTAAATAATAAAAACCCAGAGTCAGATATTAGGAGGTGAAATCTGAGAGATCAGAGAAGCAGTACAGTTGGCCACTAGAAAGACCTTTTACCTCTACCGAAGCCTCAGACTGAAGGGGAGATCCCATCAGACTGCACACTCAGACTGAATCCTCAGACTGCACTGAGTTCCTGTCTCCTCCTGCCTTATATTCCTCTCTGCCCAGCCACATCACTCCTGTCTCCACCTCCCTAGTGATGAGATTAAAGGCATGGGATCCTAAGTGCTGGCATCACCTTTGTGTGAGCTCTGTTTCTTTTTTAGACAGATTTAATATGTAACACCGGGTGGCCTTAAATTCACAGAGATCCATCTGCTTCTGTCTCCTGAGTGCTGGGATTAAAGGTGTGTGTCACCACTGCCTGGCCTCTATGGCTTACTAGTGACTTAACTCTGCACTCTGATCGCCAGGCAAGCTTTATGTGTTAGATCACAAACAAAATATCACGGCATAAAAGAAGTCCTTACATTACTTAATTTTTTACAAATGTATTTCCCAACTTTATTTTCTTTTATGTTTTATTTGGTCTTATTGTTTTTCCAATTGTCTGACAACCATTATAATTTAGTTTTAAAACTTGGTCCTGTTATTTAATTGAGATTAAGATTAGTTCAACTGCCTTATTTTATGCTTTTTTAATGTGTGGAGGACAGAGGTCCACACTGTTATTTTCCTCACTCCCTCTCCACTTTCTTGTGAATGTCTTTGTGTTTGTGTGTACACACGTGTGTGGGTATGCATGGAGAGTGGGTGTACAACTGTGTGCAGGTTTTTGTGTGGATGTTACTTCTCTGTCTGCGTGGGAGGATAACAATGAAGGCCATTCCTGGATTGACGGCGACCTTCAACATGTGGTCCTCATATCTTCAACGTGTGGTCCTCATACCTTAACCTATCAAGTGCTGGAGTTTCAGGTGTTTGATAACACACTGGGCATGAAATCTCTGGAGGCCAGAGGTCAACACTGGGTGTTTGTCTAGATTGTTCTCTCATGGTCTCACATAGAACTTGGAGCTCATCAGCATCACTAGACTGACTGGTCCACACCTAAGGCTCTCCTGTCACACTCTGTGGGGTTACAGCCTTGTTCACGACTGCCGGGGGTCCATACACAGGAACTCACATTTGAGTAGCAAGCACTTTACCCCTGGGTTCATTTCTCCTCTACTCCCCTCACACGTTCTTGGCTTTTAAGGAAAGGAAGGCAATGGAGATGGAGCTAAGCAACGCCGCTCACCCGTTCTCTGCAGCACTCACAACATAGGGCTGTTTGGAGAAGTCTCTCGCTCTTGCCAAGCATGTCACTGAGGCTGAATGTCCAAAAAGAAGTTCTTTAGCTGAAATCTAAAAATGTTGAAAATTAGGTTTTTGAACAACTCTAAACTTCTAGTAATAATAATAATACATTTTTTAAATATGCTAAGTTTATATATATACAAGTTTCAGGAAAACTGACCATAACACAGAATCCACAGTCTAGGAAACCTGGAGATGAAGGGACGTGTTGTTCTCAACGTTTTATTTGCTTGAGTTTGGGCTCCATCATGAAATTTCAATGAGCACTAGACCAATTCCTCAACATTTCCATTTTGAATACATTTAAGTCAGTGTCGCTGCTTCTTCTCATGCCCAGAAATTTCCCTGATGAACCCAGCCTGTGGAGGCCAGGATTTCATGCTGGGTGTGGTATTGAACCCCTGGTACTCCAGCACTTAATAGGCAAAGGCAGGAGAAGCACACATTGAAGATCATCCTCAATCCAGGAATGGCACCCATTAGTATCCTTTCAAACAAACTGAAAAGTCATGTCCACACAAAAACCTATACACATTCACAACAGTTTGACTCAGAATTATTAAAAATGGGAACACAACCAAGCTGCCCTTCAGTCAGACACAAGCCACAGGCCCATAGGCCAACAGCGGGTGTCAGCTGACTCAGCAGGTGAGCTGCATAGACAGGTTGAAAGCATGTGCTTGGTTTGGGTGAAAGAAAGAACCCTGGACAGCCCACTCTCGTATAACTCCAACTCTGGGATGCTCAAGACAAGACAGAACTAGGGATGTCAAAACATTGGTGCTCATCAAGGGTTTGGGAAAGCAGGAGACTCTTGGATCCAAAGGATTTCTAGAACAATAAAATGTTTCTGCATCACATGACAAATTGTAAACATATGTCAGCATACGTCTGTCAAAGCCCATACAATGCCACATCTTAGTGACACATCCAGGGGCACTAAGAAGGAATCAGCTATAATGTAAAATCATGAGTTCTAAATCCAATGATGTGCACGATATACCACTCCAGGGTGATAGGATGTCAGAGTTAGCGTCAGTTGTTAACTTGACACAAGCCTATAGTCACCTACTACTGAAGATTTGTATAGATCAGACTGACCTGTAGGCAAGTCGGAAGGGCATTTTCTGATTGGTGATTGAGGTAATTGGGCCCAGACCATTGTGGGTAGTACTGTCCTTAGGTACATCCCTAAGCCTGGGCTATATAAGAAAGTAAGTAGCAAGCCATGGGAAATAAGCCAGTGAGTAGTGTTCCTCTGTGGCCTCTGACTGAGGTCCTGCCTTCTGACTTCTTCAGCAATGAACTGTTACCTGGAAGTATAAACTAAATAATCACCTCCCCCCACCCCATGTTTTTCTGGTTCTGTTGTTTATCACAGCAACAAAAGTCACACTAGAACACACAGTAATGGCAGGAGACATTGGGTGAGGGATGAAGAACCCTGTGTCTTCTACTCAAGTACTTTCAGTACATGTGACCTTGCTTGATATCAAATAATACTTTAGGTGCCAATTTTAAAATACCTTTAAAAATAAAGCACTGAATGTTTTTAAATACCTAATTTGACTCCCTTCATCAAAAAAAAATAAAATGAACTTTTCTACACACAAAAAACTCATTTACAATGTCAATGTGTTGCTTTCCTACTAGTGACTTGAAAGTATAGCCCTAAGTACTTATTCTTTTATCATCTCACATCTGAAATGAAAAGTATATTTCTATTTTGTAAAGAAAAGACTCTGAAAATTAAAGCTATAGAGCAGAAAAACACAGGGCTGAGAGAGGGTTCAGCAATTAATTGTCCTTGAAAAGGGCCTGAATTTGGCTCTCAGCACCCACATGGGCTAAGACCTACTTGCAACTCAAGCTTTAGGGGCTCCAAAATTCTCTAGTGACCTCTGTGGGCACCTGCACTCATGTGTGCACAATCACAGAAACACACACACTCTCTCTCACACACACACGTACACACACACGTACACACATACACACACACAAATAATAAAGAATAACATAATGGAACAAAATTAATTTGAAAAAAAGTCTTGTGGATAGTAAAATATCTATATTTCACATGGCTCAATACCCACTTTTTCTCTAAACTATGTAAACATATGCAGGAGCCAATAACTAAATATTTCTCTCCAAGATAATGGCTTCCTTTATTTCTGCCATAATCAGAATTATTTTAAAAGATCTCTTGTCATACTAAAATGGTTGTGTTAAAAAAAATCATACAGTTTATCAAGATCACGTACTAGCTTTATGTTTTTCCTGGAAAATTCCTGAGGTTCCAATTCAGAAAACACTACATCCTTGTACCCAGGCACTACATTTGGGTGCACAGCCACTTGAGTGCCGTCCCTTTTCAATGGATGAAAAGCCACAGCAACTCTAGGTACATCACAGACATGCTATCCACCCAGAGAAAGTCCACAACAGAGCAAATATCTGAAGTGAACACCATTGCCTTGCTGAGATGGTCTGAGTGAAACGGTCCTCGTAAGCTCACGTTTGAATGCTTGATTCCCCAGGGAAGGGAACTGTTTGGGAAGGATTAGGAGGTGTGGCCTTGTTGGAGGAGGTATGTATGAGAGGTAGTAGGCTTTGAGGTTTCAAGAGTCCATGCTAGCCCCTTTCTTTCTACTTACTTTCTGCCTGTGGATTAGATATAAGCTCTTGCTCTATTGCTCCAGTGGCAAGCAGACATGCCACTGGGGTAGCAGCTAAGAGCTTACATGTGATGACTCTGGTCAGTAGCAAAAGACAAACTCTAGTAATGCCACTCATATAATGTACACAGAAGTCAAAGCCAGAAAGAGATAACGTCTTATATTTGCTCTACACACTGTTTTATTTTCATGACTAAATTTTCATAGTGTCCTAATGGTCAACATCCAGAACATAAGACCCACCCCATGCCCCCAGCTCAGATCTTCCCAGAAACTCCCCTTGCCCAGAAGATTTGAAAATCCCTTTCCTGGGCAATGAAACATCTCCATGGCCAAACCTCATCTCCTCTCCTAGCTCATCTCTCTTTGACCCTAGTTCACACCGGGATCCAGCAGCAGGACGTTTCCCACCTTGCTGCAGATCAGGTTGTTTCCTTAAACAAAATGACCTGCTTCTCCCACCTTGCCAGTGTGAGTCTCATTCCACTCCACATCTGTAATGCTGAGTTCTTCCATATTGGCACAATAGGCTTTTGGTTGCAAAGTCTTTTGTTCTAGACAAAATGCAGTTTAAGACAGTAACAGGAACCACTAAATGCCAGCAGCATCTCCCTGGTTCCAGTTTTGACAACCAAAAATGTCTGAAAATACCACTAAATGTCCCTTTGGTGGTAAACTAGCCTCCTGCGAAGAACCTCTGCTCTAACCCTAAGAAGACAACATGCTCCTAAAAGGAATATGACAGAACTTTCCAAGGGAACACCACATTGATGACTACCACCTACTTAGGACTCTCACAGGGTGGCCTAAGTAGCCAAGTCTGGCTTCTCCTATACTGCAACCTCAAGGGACACCAGCACAAGCATTCTCCTTCAGGTATGAACTCACCCAAGCTACCATTAGTGTGTATCCAGAATGCTCAGTGACCAAATACTGCACGAGTATTAGAAACACACTGAAGAAATGAGAAGCTAGGAATTCAAACTTCTTAAGCTTGTAATGAGCTGCGCATTGCCAAGCACCTCTTCAGCCGGAAAGTAATATAAAATAAAAAGATTGAAAAAGATTAGCAAGAGATTTTAGGCCACTTAGGAGTCTGAGTTTAAACGATAATAGAAAACATACATTTCGGATATATATGAGCACCATTTTGAAACACATTCACTACGCCACTACCCAGTCCTTTGAAAAACGTTCATAAACATTGAGCTGAGCTGGTCTGCTGTGCAGCTCTTGGCCGTCCTATAGCAGAAGGGTTCGGGGATAGGAGGTGTTAATTAATTACACTATAAAATAGAATTACAATTAATTGTTAATTTAAGTTTAAAAGTGACAGACTTTAAAGGCTAAAAATAGTTTTGATCTTTAAAAGGCTTCTTAATGAGGGCAGTACACTTTAAGTACATCATTAGTTTAATTGTTCAAATTGGGTCCGGAGGCTGCTGGAGTTAAGCAAATATCTATTCCGATATGTTAAATGTTTATGACTCGGGACAGAAACAATTAATTGCTAATCGATGGGTCCAATACTAGGTGAGGTCAGGTTCTGAAATCAGAGGGCGACAACAGTAAATTGGATGTAGAGGTTTTGATGTGGTCTGTAAAAACATCACAGCAGAGCAGGGACTCAAAGAATAGCAAGAAGGCTAGCCCGTCAGATATGTCCAGATAATTAAGATATTACTCATTTAGTTAATAGTGGCTTTCAGGAGTGCCTTTTGTTTATATTAATGGACCATATTTCTTTAGAACTCTACTTAAATGTCTACTCACTTACTCACCCATATAATTCAGGCTAGAGAAGAGTAAAACTCGGTGCGTCTTAAAGGGTGGCAATACTTAGCTAGTAGTGAAGACTAACCCTCTTCATACTTTCCACACAGCATCTTGATTTGTCCTGTGAACACCTTTTCCACCATCATGCAAGCCATTTACCATTACTGTAGGGCTGAGAAGCAGAATGACCACCACAGGTTTAATACCTGTGGCCTTGACGCACCTTCAGGTCAGGTGAGAGACTCCAGAGACAGAGCTGACCCTCCTGACTGCCGGTCACTATGGTTTGCTGGTCGTCTGTGATCATGATGGCTGTGATGCTGTGAGGAGGAGCTTTTCTTCCCCAGAGGGCCACAGCCTGCAGAGCACTCCTCATGTGGACGAATTCCAGATACAGAGACCCTGAGGAAAACAATGTATATCATTATTGTTCTTAAATTTAGGGGAGCTCACATCTGTAATTCTAGCAAGGGAGGCCCGAGGGAAGATTACTGGCACAAGTTCAAGGCTGACTTGGATTACACAGTGAGTTCTAGATCAACTGTATCTGAGAATCTGGGATGGAAGTCTTTGTGGCCATTTCCTGCAAAGCCAGATACATATATACTCCATGACCCAGCCAATCTTCTTTACTTCTTAGTCAACCAGAGAAAACAGGGTGTACCTATAGGATGATTGCTAACTACATGTGCAACCTTCCTCATAATACCTAAAAACTGCAAGCCAAATGTCAATTAATAGGTAACCAGATAAATAAACAGAGGCATAGCTACACAATGGGATACAATTCCTCAACAAAATAAATGGTCTAATTGACCCACGTGAATCCCAGAACAATTACTTGAAAATAACAAGTACCTGAAAAGAACAGTGTTTTATGATTCTCTGGGTAAAATACTGGAATGTCCATATTAGCACATGGTCATTGGAAGCAGAGAGCAGAGCAGGGAAGCCCCATGGACAGGGACATGCAGCTTTTAAAAAAAATTAACATTTATTTTATTTGCAGTTATGCGTATGCATGTGTGTCTGTGCACACGAGTACAGTCTCTCTGAGGCCAGAGGAAGGCTTTGGATCCCTTGGAACTAGAGGAACAGGGGGTTGTGAACTGCCTGCTGAGGGTGCAGGGCACTGAGCGCTGATCCTTTGTGAGAGCACCGTGGTCTCTGAACTGCTGAATAATCTCTGCAGCTTCAAGGGTGGTGAACATGTTCATCATCCCATCTCTGGTGGTGGGTTTAAGAGTATGTACGTACATATAGCAAAGCTTATGCTTTAAATGTATATATTTACTACATATTTATTATATTTTGCATGCCAATTATGCTTCATTAAAGTTGTTTTTTGCTTTGGGAGGCATTCTGGAAGATACTGTCACAACAAAGTCTAAACAAAATTCTTATGGAAACATAACCACAATTGTACATAAATTCACAATAAAGACTTATAGCCATGAAGATCATAAACCATGACCAATCAGAGGGCTTGACTACCCTGGGGACTAATAATAAAGGACTAATCTAAAATTCACCATAAAATGAACAAACAAACAGTTAGAAATTATTAGAATGGCAAGGACATTAAAACCTTAAAAAAAAAATAAGACCTGAGAACCTGAGGCAGGAGGACACTTGTTAAAGCACAGGCTGGACTTAATAAAATCTCATTTTTTCTTCTTTTAGAATCTAAGGTTTGATGTTATAGCTCTCTAGTAGACAGCTTACATTGCATTCATGGCACCTTGGGTGTAATCAGTTAACAACTGAAGGACTGGCCAGATCAACTTGGTCTAAGGGCAGTGTGGGGATTGTCCTTATTGTTGATTGACATGGGAGGGCCGAGTCCACTATGGGCAGTTCCACCCCAGGACAGGTAGTTCTGACTTGTACAAGAAATCAGCCTGAGCAAGCCTTTAAGAGCAAGATAGCAAATCTTGTTTTCCACAGTTCCTGCCTATGCTCCTGCTAGAATTCTTGCCCTGGCTTCCCTCAGTGATGAACTCTGACCTGCGCGTCCTCTCAAGCACTGTAACTTACCCAGATACCATGGCTTATCTTTCTCATGAAAGTTTCCAGAATGTTCCCAGCTGGTTCTATGGCTTACAGCCATTCTTAACCCACTTCCATTCTGACCTCAGCAGGTACCAGGCATGCACACAGTACGCATACATACATGTAGGCCAAACACTCATACACATAACATAAAATGAATAGACCTAAAAATATCTTAGGTTTAATAGCTAAAGGGCCTATTATAATGCTGGATTTGATGCAATTTAATTAGGTCTAAAGACAAATATAATAGATATGAAGTAAAAACAGCATTAAATTTTATCTCTAAAATTACATATTTAAACATACATTATATGTCAGGAACATCCCAACCAAGAGCAAAATGTCACTTTTGATACAATGTTTAGATGTTCCACTTTCTGTGCATAAAATAAAGCCAAACTCACCTTTAAATTTTCAGAATTTAGCTCTTGAATAAGAGAAGATTTGGGAATTGTTACTTGCAAATGATTTTGAACCATTCAAATCATGAATTGAGACTATTTTTACATTCTATAAAAAGTCCTTAAATGGGGGTACTGATAATCACGCAGGAGACTGAAGCTCATTCCCTGTAACCAACAAATAACTGAACCTCAGGAAAAGACAGAAGACCAAGCCACCAAGAAAGGAGGAAAAAAGAAAATAAATAAAATAAAAAGGCTCCATCCCTTCAAGTTGAAAGGGGCATAAAGCTGAGAGTGCCTGGGTCCTCCCCTTACCTCCTCATCCCTACTGGTTCTGTTTAGTAATCTGCCCCAGAGCTTCTTGCATTTTCTCCTGTCATCTTCTGGGAATGAGAAACCAGTTCTGGGAGTGTGTTTTCTCTTTCCTTGCCTACCATGTCTCTTCCTCTGCTTCAGTCCTGTGCACTGAGATCATCTTGATTCTCCCTTTTTGAGCATTTCTTTTTAACACTGAAGCAGTAGAGGCAGCTTGGTACCCAGGATTAGCATATCAGATGACTCTTGCAGATGAGGTATGCCTATCTTTACATCCGGATCTACAGAGCTGCTCACAGATTCCAGCAAAAGATCTCTGCTCTGACAGAAATGAAGCGCAGCTCCCCAGCAGGGTGCCTGCCACGTTGTAACATCTGGGAAAGGTGGATTCAGGGCTGGGAAAGAAATCAAACTCTCCAACCTGTGTATTTAAAGAATGGAAAGCAATAATGTCTTCATTTGGGTTTCTATTGCTTCGAAAAGACACCATGAGCACATCACCTCTTATGAAGGAAATCATTTCATTAGGGCTAGCCTACAGTTTGAGAAATTTAGTCCATCTTCATAGTGGCGGGACATGGAGAATGTACAGGCAGCCATGGTGCTGGAGGAGCTGAGATCTTGATCTGCAGGCAGCAGAAAGTAAACTGTCTCCCACACTGGGTATAGCTTGACCATATGAGACCTCAAAGCCCACCCATATATTAACACACTTCCTTCAAAAAGGTCACACTAATTTCAACAAGGCCACACCTTCTAAACTGTCACTTCCTATGGGATTTAAACACACAAGTCTATGAGGATCATACCTATTCAAACCACCACCACTAACTAAAGTGAAACATGGCCTGGGGCAGAAACAATTTAAAATCACAGAAGGCTCTAGCTACTGCAGGGTTTGAGAAGCTATATCTGTGCCTAAGATTCCAGCCTCCTGGCCACATGGTTGTGCTGACAGCTCAAGACAGCTGTATGAAATCACGGCACGAGCTCAGATTGACTTCAAGTAAAACATTCTGCGAAGCTTAAACAGCAGTGCCCAGCATATTCTAACAGTGGGTGCCTCCCAATTGCCCTGCAGAGCCAGTCTCTGCCATCAAGCAGGAAACTCCTAAAAAGTCCCTGCTCCACCCCCACCCTAGCACCTTGCCTGACAGAGGTGACACTTGCTAAATATTTCTTAAGTGATGATATTCAATCCAGACAATGGGAAAGAGACTTTAAAACATGGAGGTTGGGGGCTAGAAAGATGGCTTGTTCTTCTTCAGAGGACCCAATTTCCTAGCACCCAAGTTGGGCAGCTCATAATCACTGGTGACTATCTGAAACCCTGATCCTGGTCTCTGTGCATCAATGAATACTTATCAGCTCTCTCTCTCTCTCTCCCTCCCTCCCTCCCTCCCTCCCTCCCTCCCTCCCCCTCTCTCTCTTTCACATACACACACACACATACATTTAAAAGATTAAAAATTAAAATTATTAAAATTATGCAAATAAATGCTCATTATCATTGGGTAGAGAATAAAGCTGCATTGGTTTAAAGCATGGCAAACTGTAGCCATACAGAGAGAGAGAGAGAGAGAGAGAGAGAGAGAGAGAGAGAGAGAGAGAAGGCGGGTCCAAGTGACTCCATGTAGCTGCAGAAACCTTATTGGTAAACCATGAGCCTAAAATATAAAATAATAGGAATGGGTTAATTCAAGATGTAAGAGTTAGCTTGTATAAGGGGTTGTTGTTGTTTTATTCTGTTTTGTTTGTTTGTTTTGTTTTTGTTTTTTGGGATAGACTTTCTCTGTGTAGCCTTTGCTGTCCTGGAACTCACTTTGTAGATCAGGCTGACCTCAAACTCAGAGATCCACCTGCCTCTGCCTCCTGAGTGCTGGATTAAAGCCGTGTGCCACCACTGCCCAGCAGGTGTTTTTATTTGTGAGTTAATTACAGTATACTACTTTTATTTAAAAAATAAACAAGTCTGGGTTATTGTGCACAAATCACCTTCATAAACTTCAAAAGGACAAAGGTTTCAAGGAGGAACAAACTAGAGGGCACTGTCGCAAAGCTGGCTATTGGTAGTAAAGTCCTGTTCCATGCTGGAAAAATGAAACAGAAGGAGTCAGCAGAAAGAGAGCACTTCTATACAGACCCTGTCATTTGTATGGTCCCTGCCACAGCAACCTTAGCCATAGATGTATGAAGCAGTCAGAACCTGAGGGAACCTGAGCATCCTGCGTGCTTGGCATGGTCCTCACAGAACCTGAGCATCCTGCATGCTTGGCATGGTCCTCACAGAACCTGAGCATCCTGCGTGCTTGGCATTGTTCTCACAGAACCTGAGCATCCTGCATGCTTGGCACGGTCCTCACAGAACCTGAGCATCCTGCATGCTTGGTATGGTCGTCACAGAACCTGAGCATCCTGCATGCTTGGCATGGTCCTCACAGAACCTGAGGGAACCTGAGCATCCTGCATGCTTGGCATAGTCTCCACAGAACCTGATCATCCTGCGTGCTTGGCATGGTCCTCACAGAACCTGAGCATCCTACGTGCTTGGCATGGTCCTCACAGAACCTGAGCATCCTGCGTGCTCGGTATGGTCCTCACAGAACCTGAGCATCCTGCACGCTTGGCATGGTCCTCACAGAACCTGAGCATCCTGCATGCTTGGCATAGTCTCCACAGAACCTGAGCATCCTGTGTGCTTGGCATGGTCCTCACAGAACCTGATCATCCTGCGTGCTTGGCATGGTCCTCACAGAACCTGAGCATCCTGTGTGCTTGGCATGGTTCTCACAGAACCTGAGCATACTGCATGCTTGGCATGGTCCTCACAGAACTTGAGCATCCTGTGTGCTTGGCATGGTCCTCACAGAACTTGAGCATCCTGCGTGCTTGGCATGGTCCTCATAGAACCTGAGGGAATCTGTGCATCCTGCATGCTTGGAATGGTCCCCACAGAAGTGGGTCTTTCAAAACCTGCCAGCTTACAGAGATTCACAAAGCAAAAGATTTCTTGAATAAGACCACTAGAAGAAGACCACGTCATAGAAAAACCAAAACAACAATAATAAATACATTTACTTAGTTGAAGGCTAGCCAAGGCAAATAAGAATAACGCACACATACACTCCTGTGTTCCACCCTCAGAAGCATGATCCTGTCTTCTACCGTTGGAAACATAACTACTCTCAAATTAACCCTTAGTCAACATCAAAGCAGAGTTCCTCATCAACACCAGTGAGTGGTTAACTGCTACTTAGAAAATTGTAGGACACAATAAAGTCAGTTTACAGCAAGCCCATGGCCAACATCAATTTAAATGGAGAGAAACTCAAAACATGCCCACCAGAATCAGAAACAAGACAAAGATGGCCACTCTCTCCATACTGATTCAATATAGTATTGAAGTCCTAGAGAGAGCAATAAGACAACTGAAGGAGACCAAGGGGATACAAATAGACATACATACACACAGAGGATACCTATAACACTCCTGAACAATAAAGTAATGCCTGAAGGTATCACCATCCCTGATCTTAAATTGTACCGGAGAATTACAGTAATAAAAACAGTATGGTATTTTGGCATAAAAAAAGTGATATCAATAGAATAGAATTGAAGACACAGAAATAAATTCATACATTTATGGACACCTGGTGTTGATAAAGAGTCATAAATATACACTGGAAATATACATTTTCAACAAATGGTGCCAGTACTGGGTGAATGAATGTAGAAGAATGCAAATAGATCCTTACTTAACCACTGTAATAAGAAGGCTGCTAGTTTGTTCCCAGCTGCTTAGCCCCAAAACAGTCACACAGAAACTGTACTAATTAAATTATTGATTGGTTCATTAGCTCTAGCTACTTATTGGCTAACTCTTACATATTAATTTAACCCATTTCTATTAATCTGTGTATCATCATGTGACTGTGGCTTACCCACTAACGTTCCCTTGTCTGTCTCCAGCATGGCTCCATGGCATCTCTCTGACTCTTCCTTCCTTTCTCCCAGCACTCAGTCCAGTCCTCCCTGCCATGCGCTACTCTGCCCGGCCCTACTCTGCTATAGGCTCAGAGCAGTTCTTTATTAACCAATGATATTCATAGGATATAGTGGGGAATCCCACATTACCTCTCCTTTTCTGTTTCAATAAGAAGGAAGGTCTTTGCTTCAACATAGAAAAATTACATATAACAAAACAGGTATCAAGCAAGAATTACAGTTATATCTATTTTATCTTTTATCATAACTAAGGAAAACTTTATTATAACTACCTATTCTTCAATTCCATCAAAGACTCCAGAAGGATATAATATTATCTATGTAAACAGGAAGTGCATTATAAGCAACTTCCAAAACTCTAGAATTGACAGAGACACCTCGCTGCCTGGACAGTCATCCAAAGTTCTTCTGTATCATTGGGGCATCCGTTTTCAACCTACCCATAGTATAGGCCTATAGTATCTAGCAAACTTTCTCATAAATCAGGAAATTTCAAAGACAGTTCTGCCTATATTGGAAGTTTGTCAGTTACTTTCTTCTGTGTCCTGAAGAATATCTAGCAGACTCATTCATAAAGTAGGAATCCTGAAGGACCATCTCTCACTTTTAGGCAAGTTCAGCAGTCATTTTTCTTCTGGTTCTGCAGGTCCAATTCATCAAACAGTTCAGACAAGAGCAGTTTCTTACCAAATGGCTAACCAATGGGATTCTTGGATGCTCATCCCCCTCTTGAAATAATTGGTGCTGTCAGGAGATATGTCTCATTGTCATGATAAGTCCTAAATTCTTAAAACATTTCAAATGCCATATTCTGTAGTCTTTAAAAGGTTTGAAGAATATACTCCATAAAGCCACAGTGGTTAGGTATAGAGCAAGGCACTGGGGAGGAGGATGAATCTCCCTATGAAGGGGAAATACAATAGACATTTATGGAAGGAATAGGAGTGGGTTAGAATGGGAGGATAAACCATGGAGAGAGAGAGGAAAGGGGACAAAGCAAAGGCATACAGGGAGGGACAACTAAAATTAAGGGCATTCTGAGTGAGTTGTATAGAAACCTAATACAATAGAATCTTCCTGAAATATATGCATACATGAAGGTGATCTAAATGAAACTGCCAAATAACAGTGGAGACAAAGCCCCATCTGGACATTTCTTAACCAAATGAAGCTTCCAGTATTGAGAATAGGTTACATCTAGTCGAGTTCTTGGCTGAAACGATCCTATGGACACCCACAAATAACCCAAGCTATTTCCAAGGCTACTGGTGGCTCTCCAGAAACTGATGGGTAGGCCCTATTGCCGAAGACAACACCAATATAACTCACAGAACATGGATAAGTTGAGCTGGTGCCTACCTTGAGTCCATCTCTATGGACTAGTGCTCACAGAACTGGAAGATGCATTCTGCACACTGCCTATGGTGAGAGGTAAACATCAACCCAGCTACAAACCCTTCTATCTAAAACAGTGACCTGCCTACAAGATGCGCTGGTGCAATGGTGGCACAAAGCTTGTGGGAGTAACCAACCAATATCTGATTTGACTTAAGACCCACTCCTTAAGATGGTACCCATATCCGAGATTGCTTGGATGGCCAATAACCTGAGAGTAGACAGGCTAAGGAGCTAGGGAAACATCAAATACTACTGTTCTGCCAGAGGAACATAGCAATAAGATGATCCCTAATGACATTCTTTTATACTCAGAACCGTGCCTTGCTCACTCATCATCAGAGATGCTCCCTTCTGCGGCAGATGGGAATGAACACAGAGACCCACAGTAAGACAATCTGCAAAGAATGAGAGTGCTTGGGACGCTCAATCGTAACAGGAAATGTCTCTTCCAAATTCCTCCCTTCGAGGAACCATGCAGATAAGGAGGTAGAACAAGGTAAGAGCCACAGGGGATGAAGGACACAAAGGGATCAAGGCCTTCTAGACACAACAGTGCTGATAAACATATGAGCTCACAGAAACTATGGCCACGTGTACAGGGCCTGTACAGGTGTACAGCAGATGGGGTCCTGGAGCTTAAAGAAGAAATGCGCACATGGCCCTGTCTCTATTCTGAACCCAGAGTTATCTCCAGTTGATAGCTACTTGCAAATGAAAAATTAGTTTTCTTTTAGGAAGTCTCACTTAGGGAAACAAACCACTTTTAAGGGTAGGCTCTGTGTCTAGCAGTAGACGGCCAAAGAAAACAAACCCACTGACAATGGCATTTTTGGAGGTTCTTTGTCTCATAATGTTGTCAGGGCTTTTTTTTGGTCTTACAGATCCTTCAGGTATATGTTATGGTTTCTGGCTTTGTGTTTTTATGAAATTCCTGTGTGTGGGAGCATGTGTGTCTCTGCATCTATATGTGCTTCCTGTGCTTTCCATTTGACTCTTTTTGTTTGTTTGTTTGTTTGTTTGGTTCTATTTCAGTTTGTTTGGTTTCGTTTCATCTTATCGTCTTCTCTTTTATTATTATTCTTTAGATGTATATTTGTTTGTTTTTATTCTTCTCTCATACATTACATCACTACTGAAGTTTCCCATCTCTCCATCCGTGTGTGTGTGTGTGTGTGTGTGTGTGTGTGTGTGTACCATCTGTCTGGTTGGTTTTTAAAGAGAAACAGAAAGGAGGGTATGGGTCTAAATGGGAGGAGAAAGGAGGAGGAACTGAGAGGAGCAGAGGGAGTCAAAACCATAATCAGAATATACAGCCTGAAAGAAATCTATTTTCAGCAATTACCTTAGGAGGTAATATCAATTAAGCAGACATGCAGATTAATCTCTGCTCTTCCAATACTCATGATCCAGGACATGCAATAAAACGAACCAACCAAGAAATTGCCTCCCAGTTGTTGGAGAGATGAAGCTCCAGCTTTACAGATCCCAGCTCTACCTGCTGAGTTACAGGGTTTTAGGAAGCATTGCCTGTACACTTCACCTCTTCTTGTTAAGTTACGTAGCCACAGCACTAACAAAACTAAACAACAGCCAAGTGTGTTCTGTGCAGGCATTGTGAGAGGACAGGTGCTAGCGTGGGAAAAGAAACATGAGCAGCTCAGAGGAACTATTTTTGAGACACACACGTTCATGTCTATTTAATCTGGGAGCAGTTCAGAGAACGACAGTCCCTACATTTAAACCCTCAGGGTTAGGCCTTAAGAGAATGCTGCTTTCTCAGGGACATTTTTTTTTGGTTGTTTTGTTTTAAATTGTGCTACATTTAATTATCCAAATATTTTATACTTAAAGCCATTTTTTAAACCTAAAACTACCTAGCACTCTTTAGTCCATTTAGAAAAGATCTGTTTCATTATTTTTAAATCACATATGTGGTGTGGGGGGGCATAAGTACTTGAGTGCAGTACTCATGGAAGCCTGAAGAGGCGCCAGACCTCCTGCAGCTGGCCTTATAGGGAGTTGAAGCCTACAGATATGGGTGCTCGAACCAAACCTAGGTCCTCTGGATGAGCAGCAATTGCTCTCAAACCCTGAGCCATCGGTCCAGCTCTATGTCCATTCTTAAACCAAACAAATACTTATTTGTGCAGTTGCTGTGCAATTGTTGGATTGGGCAGCACAGAACAGGGAAAGAGGATAAACAAACTCTCAGCTCTCAATGTCCTTATTACTGAGTCACCCAGTGGTTAACTTTAAGTAAGCCTTTGTGTTGTTGGCAAAGCAGTTGTTTGTGTGTGTGTGAATTGAATAAGCCCATTTCAGTGTTGAGTCATATATTTTTCTAATTTCCTAGGACGATATGGAAAACAACTTGCCTAATATATTTGCTTAGGTTAACACACGAAATTCGTCTATGTAAGAATAAATCTCTGGTTCATGTTGGGATGGACTCCCCTCTCCCATGAGCTCCTCTGCCCACACCATAGTGTGGTCAGCACCATGTGAGCACTGCTCCCCTCAACTCCACAACTTAGGGTGAAATAAACTAATTATAAAATAAAACAGAATAAATTGCAGTCCATAAGCATATCCTTAGGAATCACACATGTCTACAGAGTCCTGACATATATATGCTGGCTTTCTTTTTGACAATGCGCAGTAAAACAGCACCCACTAATCTTGTGTTTGTCTTGTGCTACTGGATCACGTGACCACAATGCCCTGTCACAGTGAGATTTTTTTCTCACCTTTCATTTCACCCCAGTTTTTTGAAACAGTGTCTCTTGTAACTCAGGCTGCCCTTCAGCTATTTTTGTAGCTGAGGCTGACTGAACTTCTGATCCCCCTGCCTCCAACTCCCAAGAGCTGGGATTACAAGAGTTAAGTAATCTTTGGACACTGTACTATACTGAGCACTCACTGCTGCCTTAAAACCCTGCTGTGGGGGCTGGGTAAATAACTCAGGTGTTCCGAGTACGTACTGCTTTTGCAGAGGACCCAAGTTCTAGTCCCAGCACCTACACTGGACTGCTCAACATAGCCTGCAATTTAGTTCCTAGAGATCTAATGCCTTCTTCTGAACTCTCTGGGAACCTGCACTTCCTGCACTTTCATGCATATACCCATACACACATATACCCATACACACATACACACACATATACACATATAGTCCTATATACATATCGACATAAACCCATCTACACATACACACATATACACATACACACATATACATATACACACATATAACCATCTACCCATACATAAATATACACATATGCCCATATACACATACACACATATACTCATATACACATATACACATACACACATATACCCATCTAACCACACACATATATATACATATACCCATAGACACACATATATCCATAGACACATACATACATATACACATATACCCATATACACATATATACATACACACATATACACATACACACATATATCCATAGACACATACATACATATACACATATACCCATATACACATATATACATACACACATATACACATACACACATATACACATATACATATACACACATATAACCATCTACCCATACATACATATATCCATAGACACATACATACATATACACATATACCCATATACACATACATATATACATACACACATATACGCATACTTTTAAAAAGTAATAAAAGCATTGAAAACATCCCGACACAAAGGCTATCCATGTGCCTTTGTTTCAGATCCTTTCTGTCATTTAACAAGCAAAGTCATTCACCACGTGAGCATCCTTTTGTCACTTTAATACTCCAGCTTTGCCTTATTGTAGTTTACTTTTTTCTAAGTGTGCCATGCTAATCTCCTAGAATAACTTCCTTGTCTTGGTTCCAAGTTTCATTTTCTGCCAGCTCAATGCCTCCCTTATTAGTTCTCACTCTTTTTCTCTTCAACTGGCCTCTCTTCTCCCTGACCACTTACTTGTCTTTGTTTGCATTTGCTTTAAAAGACTTATTGCATACCCTCTGTGTGCTGGAGGCTTTGCCGCCCTGTAGGGCTTTCCACAAGACAGACTGTCACACACCACCGGGAGTTTGCCCATGTCTGACGAGACAGGTGCCCTGAATGTTTCTGGGAACCCAGACACCATGTTTAAGCAAATTCAGTTGCCTGTGTGGAGACAGCTAAGGCAGGGTGGTAGTTGGCGTAGAAGGGGCTTGCACAAGTGGAATCTCTCATACCTGCTGAGAATCAGTTCCATCTTGTCTGCTGTAACAAAGTCAGTGTCTACACCACTGCGTCCAGCCTGAGTTCATGAAGCACAGGCATCTTCCAGAAATCTCAACAGCAGCTAGAAATCCAGCACGCGTGATCTCCTGCAGTAGGGTTCCCACTGAGGAAGGCATCTCTCCTGGAGTTGCCGGGAGCTAGTCTCTCACCCCTCGGCTCTTCCTCCACAAATATGTTTTCCCTAGGCTCAGCTGTCCCTTAGCCTTGACTCCTATATTGCATGGGGTTTACCCCCTCTCCGTTCCACACAAACCAGTTATGAATGTGAATCCACTGCCATTGAGTCCATCCCTTCTTCCCTGAGAGATGGCAGAGGGCAGCGGGCCACCTACCGGGAAGCAATTCTGTGTAGAGTCCTAAACTGTGATTCTGGTGTTTTGTGTGTGTGCGATGGCTGGGACCAGGCTCCTTGGAAGCCTTTGAGCCCATCTCCTGCACTGAATGCTTCTACCTACACCTTCTACCTAGCAGGGTGCTTGGGGAAGGGTGGGCAGTGTGGAGATACAGAATTGTAACACAAATAAATGAACGTTGTCTTACTTAAATCCCTGATTGTATACCTGTGAGTGTTTGTCCCTTTGTACGCATACACTTGCCTGTGGAGGCCAGAGGACAACCTCAGCTGTCACTCCTCAGGTGCCATAAACCTGTTTCCTTGACATCAGGTCTCTTGCTGACACAGAGTTCACTGATAGGCTAATCTGGCTGAGGGTCTAACCCCAAGGTTCTGCTTGTCTCTGCCTCCCCCAAAGTTAGTTACAGGTTACAGGTGCTTTGGCTACAAGGGTCTTTAAAAACTTCTCTCTCTCTCTCTCTCTCTCTCTCTCTCTCTCTCTCTCTCTCTCTTTCTCTCCATACATGTGAAGTCAGAGAACAGCTTATGGGAGTTGGCTCTCTCCTTCCACCAAGCAGGTCCTGGAGATTGAACACAGGTTCTCCATCTTGACAGCAAGCATCTTTATCTTTACCTGTCCCTTCTTACTTCAATGGGTGTTCTGTCATAGGCCAGACAGCTTTCTTTCCTTTTTATTTTCCTCATGCCATCCCTTTAGGAAAAGAATCTCCCTGGCCTTGGCTCGTCCCATCTCCCCTTCTTTGAGCACACATCCATACTTCAATTGACTTTTCCTGTCTTTCTCAGTCACCAGGAAACCTTTATAGATCTGTCATTCATGTTTACTAAATCCCAACTATCACTTGGACACTGGAGTGGGGCGTTTCCACCTTTCCTAATTCATCCGCATACCTGCTGTTTAGTATTTACTCTCAGGGGGAAGACAGCTGGGCGAATCTGAGTTCCCTGGTGAGGAATAATTATATCCTATGTCTGTCTGACGTCAAGACCCATCCCACTTCTCAAAGGGCTTGAGAGTGAGGGTTGAGACAGCATCATCTCCTGCCTAATCCACAGGAGCAAGCCTGTGTTCCAAAGAAAAGGAAACAATGCAAAACAAATACAACTTAAGCTCAACCACAGAGTGACTGAGGTTCAATCCATTCTTCAGTCTGAGGGTGTATCTACAAAGAGATTTTGTTTCTTCATCTACAAAACCTATTATTTACGCACTCAAAGTCAACAGTGTGGGCAGTGTTCATTCAAAGTACCAGGTCTAACAAAAACAGGAGAAAACCTGTTGAAAGGGTGATCCTGCGACCTAAGATCGTAACTCAGAGACGAGTTCCACACAGAGCGTGGTCTCCAGTTCGGAGTCCAGGAGCTGAGGAACACCTTCAGGGCCGAAGAAGACCCAGCACTGCGCTGCTTTCTAACCTTGCCCAGCCTCTGCCCATTCCAAAGCAGTCCCTGGCAAGTAGAACCCCCTTGCCCTCCTCTGCTAGGTTCCTACTTACCATAGAAGTCATTCTATAGCTACAGCCACAAATTCTGTCCCTGGGGCATAAATAAATGCTCAACTCCTGGAGTTCACGGGCCAATGAGGGCCTAAGAGGCCTCCAATCGATCCAACCCATTTTAACTAGCAAGAAACTACCTAGTAATAGCTCGTTTGTATTTCTTGGAGGAGGGACACCAGAAACCCTTATTTCATTCTCCACAATAATCAGAGGGCACGCAGCTAGGGCAGCACCATCTCCCAGCTGCTGGTTACATCAAAGGCTTGAAGCACAAATTCAATTTTATGATGTTAATCTTGGCCTGCCACTCAGAAATTTTCTCTGAGGGACACGATTTTTTTTCCTCTGGATTTCATTTTAAGAATGATTTTTTTTTCATCCTCAATCAATAAAGATATGTTTTCATCAAAAGACTCCATCTTGGCAGAATTCAATTGGCTACCTCAATCCCTTTTGGTGACACGGTATTAATTAAAATAGTTTGTGTTGCACCTCGGCTGGCAAAAGAGGCAGTGAGAAAAGCAGCTACTCAGAACACATGTTCTAAACACGGCAACACAGAGGCCAGAAAATAATTTGCTCCTTCTCCAGGTGACAGACATTAGCAATTCAAGGGTCATTCCAACTCACTTTCTGTCACTGGGAAAAAGAAGGAAAAGAAGAAAAAGAGACTGCAGCTCTCTCTGTCAGTTTTGTTCAATAGAAAACCTAAGTGCAGGTAAATAGAATTTTCCAAATCCTGCCCTTCTGGGACCACAGGACCAGTAATTACCTCTGCACCCAGGGTGTGGTGGGGTGGTCAGAGTCAGTTTCTCTTAGGCTAAATGAGTAAATGGAAAGATGAGAAGAACACAATGATTAAGGAAGTTCCTTCTCGGCTTTGAAATAAAGATTACCATTGAATATGCTGTGTTTCTCAAAAGCAGGCATAGAGAATTATTTAAAGTTTCTCTCAGCTAAAAGAGGAGACAACTACAAAGTGTGTCACAAAAAGCAAAACATTTTGGATTTGATAGTCATGTAGAAAATGGGTGTTGACTGACCCCAATACACCCTTAGGTAGTTCCTGACTCAGTAGTCTATCAAACACTGAGGTGAAGCGTCCCTCTTCTGAGGTACCTGCAGATCATGAAACCTGTGTACCCCAAGGGATAAAAGGGCTGCAGCCTGGTTACCATAAGACACACAGAGAGCCAGAAATAGGGTGTATTTGGATAGCCTGAATGGGGAATGAGGAGGATTATTGGTGTGTGTATGTGGGGGGGGGGGGATCAAATATTGAATTATTCAGTTGGGGATTTATATCCAAAATTGAGAGACACTGTGGAACAATCTAATAAAATAGTTCATGACTGATCTAAGCCCCCCTTCTTAATCCTGAACTCATCCATCTGCTGTAATCCTTGATAGCCTAAGGACAGACCTTCATCTGCAAGTGTTTAGAGGAAACTGTTTTAGATGAGACTTTCCTTGGTATTAAAAAAAAAAGATAAAAAGCATCAAGTTGAAGGAAGACCTGTCCAGTCACAGTAGACATTTAGTGAAGTCTGGTCTCAATGAAAAACCTCGCCTCAAAATGTAAGGTGAGGAGAGAAAGATAAAGACACCCAGTGTTGATTTCTGGGCTTTGCACACACGCGTGCGTGTTTGCAAGGGCACCACATGCACACCTGTAGGCACACGATCACATCCACATACCTGTATGTGCACCACACACACAAAACAAACATTTTCCATGGGCTCAGCATCACCTTAGCATTCTGTTCAAATGAAGATTCCTGAGTGTCCCACTGGATGGAGCCTCTCAGGAAGAGTCCAGGAATCAGAATCTAGACTCGGGTTCCAGGGACATTTACACATAAGCTGAGCAGTTTGACTCAGTCTTGGCTTGATTCTGTCTGGACCTTATGTATATCATCAGCACAATGAACAAATGTTCAAGTTAACTGATCAAATCAAAGAAGATGAACAAAGCAAACACATGCTCCAAAAGAATAATTTTTACCTAATTTCTTATGCCAGATAGTCCTGGTCTGGTGAGAATGGAAACCCAGCCTGATCGAGGATTTTAGGAACTGACAGGGCTGGTCTGAATCCCGCAGAACAATTTTTCTCAAAAATGAACAAAACCTAAAGTAATTAAATTCCTTTTTCTCTCTCGTGGTACCTACACAGTAGGTTTCATTTCCCACACCTTGCGGGGCATTGTAACAAAACTCTTTAATTTGAAATCATGTAGTCAGTCATAAGAGCAGGAAGAGGCAACTCTGGGTGTTCATTTATTCAGCCAACTTGGACAAAGCTTGGGAGATGGGGGACTAAGGCATGCATACTCGAGCTAGAATTTAAAGGAAAAGACTTTTGTACTTAAAAGGATTTGGAAAGCTAATAATAACAAAGAGAAGTCAAGAGGGTAAAATTCCATAAGAATTCCCTCTTAAAATGTTCAGTTATCATTTTTAAGAATGAATAATGAATTCATTATTTCATCCTAAATAATGAATCTATTTTCTTATCAATACCTCTTTCTTGACATTCCCCCTCCCCAGCATTCACTTCAAAAGCTCAGAAGGAAGTGGTGGGCAGGGTTTGGACTAGAGACACCATAGACTCACATGGGAATGCAGATACTTTTTCTGGCAAGCAAACACACGCAGAGCGGGAGAACCTTCTTCCCAACTCAGACTTGGAGAACAGGGGCAGGAGCAAGAGCAGTAAATACAGTTTTAAACTTTATTCCAAACTATACCAGCTAAGTCATTTAGTAATCGGTTTTTAAAATACATTTTTACATAGATGTATATATGTGTATATGCATGCCATATGTGTACGAGGGCCCCTGAAGTCTTGAGAAGAGTGTGGAATCCTCTGGAGCTGGAGTTAGAGGCAGTTATAGACTGTCTGACTTGGGTGCTGGGAACTGAACTCTGATCCTTTGGAAGAGCTGAGCCATCCGTCCAGTCTGTGTTGGTCTGCTTGTTACGATATGCATGACGGAGAGTCATAAGTTGCATCTGGACTGAAGTGTGGACTAATATTTCACTGTGTCTAACCAGGGCAAGTGCTCTAGGGCGGGACACTGAGTCATGACACTTCACCCCCACAGAAAAGCCCTGTGTGCATAACTCAGTGTTCCTATAGCCTCCCGAAGGCAACACCCTTACAGGAGAGATTCCGAAGTCGCAAGACTTCCCAATTTGCATTTGAGAACAGCAAAATCCAGAGGTGTAATAATACCTGGACTAAACTTAGGAAATGCTTGGAAGTCAGAGAGTGTATGGCTTAGCTGTGAAGAAGTATGAGAGAGGAGGCATGCTTCCCTGTTCTCCATCTTCCCTACACAGGTCAGTGTGTGGATATTCATCCTGAGAGTGTGACCATGGGGTGTACACCAGAGCAAAGGGCAGGTGGGGAAAATAGCTGGGCTGTGGCTATGCATTCTACTCTGCTGTGAAGCCATCTAAAATCACACCTGCTCCCTGGGCTCACAACTCACCTCTAACTCACGGGCAACACATTCACCAGTTGTGAACTAGGACTCCATCCTGGGCTTACTTAAATGTTGATCATGCACGTGTGGGACTTGATAGTTATTTTGAGACAAATTTTACCTTAATAAAAGTTTCCTTTTATTAAGACAAGTTATGGTGACAAAAGGATCAGAAGTTCAAAGACACCCCCAGCAGCATAGAGAATTTGAAGTAAGACTTGGCTACATGAAACCTTGTATCAAAACAAAACAAAACAACAACAGTAAATCTCCAAGAATGAAAAATATCATGAGAAAAAGAACACTGAAGAAATTGTTCCTGTTTGTTGAATGACAATTAATTGCAGACTCTGTACGGTTTGTGTTATAGCCTTCACCAATCTATAAAACATCTTAGGGAATAATATTCTCTCCAGCCAGGAGGAAATGAGACATGGAGGGTAAAAGTAATTAGACTGAGGTCCCATCCGTCCTAAGCCCCATGCCCTTTGTCACCTGCAGAGATGTCCAGCATACCGGAACACCTTCTGGAACCAAGAGGAAAGTCCACAGTCCAAATTCTGCAGAGCAGTGATTCCCAGCACAGGACACGTGCGTGCTAAGAAGAGATCAAATACCCTTCCCGACAAGTCTTTATTCTGAAAATTAAGGGAAAACAGAGAAAACACACCCCCTACACACACACACACACACATACACACACACACACGGTAAAGACTTTTAAAAACCCCAGAGTCAATATAGGAAGGGATTTAATGGGACTTCAAGATTGAGCTAGAACTAGAACTCAAAACACAGTTCAGTTCTTTCCACCTGGTTCCCATCATAACCTCTGATTCTGCTTTATGGAGAGCAAGGTCCAGAAACCTTAACAACCGGGGAAAATAAAACACGCATTAAAAAAAATGAGCCAGAGAAGTACCACCCACTTACAATGTGCAAGACAGAGTGGTTACAGGGACTGCCACTGTGAGTGATTATAAGTAACAGAAATAAGCAAAATGTAAAGATCTGGGATATTGGAGCACAGCTGTCTTGAAACCTTGGGATGTCCTGATACAATACTTTCAAGGTGCCTCAAGAACTCTTTCTCAGGGAGATTCTGCATGAGGACCCCAGATTTCTCATGTCCCCCTTGGGTAGAGACAGTAGAAGAGCCTTTACATGCGGAGAAGCCTAGCAGCAAACATTGTCTTGAGAAAGAAGGTCCAATCTACAAATATCTACCCCCCCCCCCAAAGAAGCCGCAATATTAGCCTCCACACAGACAATCAATTTCTGTGGTTTTTAAAATTAGTTTCCTTTTAGAGCATCACGTGGAGGGCCACTTCCTTTCTCCTTTAGTGTACTCTTTACAGAGTTAGGGGCTGTTAGCATTGGAGGAACTAAAAGAAAGGAAGGAACTAATGATGTAAAAAAAATGGAAAAAAGAAGATAAAGAACTCCAAGTACCTGTAAGGACTTGCTAGAAAATGTGTTTACTTTCTTCTCCCCTGGTGCTTGAGATTTCTGGAAGGTAGGCAGAGGGACTTGCTGACGCCCACCCCTTTTGGAGGAGTTATCAACTGCTGACTTCTGGGTCAGAAAGAGGTAGCTTTAAGGGTGTGGCCCCTGCTGGACCCACGCTTCAGTGGATGGCCCCAACACATACGCGTGTGTATCTGGGCAGCACAAATTGTACTTTGTGGATTATTTTTTAAAAAACGAAGACTAGAGGCTGGGAAGAGGAGTGGAATAGTGGGGTGGATTTGGGTGGGGTTAAGGGAAGGGATGGGAGTGAATATGTATTATATAATATATAATTATGCATATGTGAAATTCCCAAAGAATTAAATATGTGTAGAAAATTACAATTTAAAGGTGTGGGGGTGTGGGGAGAGTTAAAGAAGATAGAGCAAGTGAAAACCTTGTGTGTGAATAGAGTCAGGGGCAGAAGCCAGATAGAAAAGGGAGGTGAAAGATTCTAAATATTTGCATGAATTGAAAAATATTTCCCAAACTGACCTAGTGTCCAATGTCTGACCTTGAACTCCTTGGACAGACGACCTCCAGGAGGAGGAAGAAAGGGTTTAAGGCAGAGCCAGGCTCTGTGCAGACCATTGTTAACTGTACACAAAGAGCTGGAAGGAAGGAAGGCTGTTGGACGGGATTGACTGCCCTGGAGCGCGCGCGTCTTGCTTTCAGGTCACCTTACCGCGATTTCCTTAAAACAGGCAAGCCCCTGCCACCCCCTATGATTCCGCCTCTCCCCAGTCAAACTCACAAGAGACGGATCTTGACTGAGCAGATCTTCTTTCGAGCGGTCTCGGCCACAGGTGGGAGCTATCTTTATCCCTGAGTCCCCCGCTGCCTTCAGCTGTCACAGCCAGCAGAAGCTCACCTCCACCGGTCGTTGTCCTCGCCACGGAACTAGCTGTAAAGTCCTAGAAACTTTCTCCACCGGAAAGGTAAGTGTCCCAAAGCATCCAGGAGCAGGTTCCCAGTAAAACCCAACCAAGGTGGGGGCGGCTAAAGGCAGCTGCCCCCTGGCCCACCCAACAGATGCTCAGATTTCCAGAGAGGGAGGAGCCGAAGTAACGCCAAACCCGCAGGTGACAGGGCAGGGCTGGGAGGTTTCAGGTCGGACCCGCCTCCACCTGCCTGCCCCGCCCAGGCCGGCGCTGACCCAGCTAGCTCCGGTCCTGCCTGCTTCCCACTGCCCTCTCTCAGGCAGTGAACTCCCTGCCGCTGACCAGGGTGAGTCTTTCCAGGGACTCTGCCGCTGAAATCCAAGGAATACAGGTGTCAGAACACCAAGAACTTCGGTAAGGGGGGAGGGGGGTTCCTCGGAGAGGGCCTGCTGTGAGACTGGAGTGCTGGGTTGCACTGTTTAGACTGCTAAAGGGGCTAAGGAAACGCTGACCTCACAAATGTGGGGTCCTTAACGCAGTAAAAATGTCTAGCTTAGAGGCACACTTATAATCCCTATTCTGAGGAGGTGCAGACAAGCCAATTACTGCGGCCTGGCTGAATCCCTGAACTGCAGGTTATGAGAGACCTTGTCAAAAATTTACCTAAGGTTGTTGTCTAGCTTACACAAACACACACACACACACACACACACACACACACACACACACACACACACAAGAATGGTAGCCAAAGGGGAGAGAGAGAAAGTAAAATTCAAGTCTCCTAACTAGCATCCCTATGAGCATGGGCTGTGAGTAGTCAAGCTCTTTGATTCACTGAATGGGTTGGAGAAATGGGAGGGGCTCAGTTGTTTCACCCTTCAAACCATGAGGTCACAGCATTTGAGACCCCTAGAAAGAGGAGGGCAGTAATTTTATCCCCTCCCTTCTCAATAATGCTAGGTCTCCAGTCGGCACAGGATAGGGTGTCCTGCTTAGGAGGTTCCAAGGTTGTAGGAAAAGCCTTTATCTTCCTGTCTCAGAATTGTATTCTCTGTGTCTTACTAGTTTCCTATTCTGGGTCCAGTCAGAGGCTCAGTTCCCCTCCAAGGCAACGCCGTCCCACAATCTACCACAGAATTCCTCCTTTGGTATAACAACGGTTACCACAGCTTACTGTCACTGCCACACTGTGGCCCTGTAAAAGATGGGACCTGGAGCCCATAGTAGATACCTCAAACCTTGCTGAAGAAAGTCATGCATGTAGCCAGTCACTCACTGCTAAGGCTCCAGCCTCCTCTGCCCAGAGGCTCAATAACCTTCCATCATTAGTTCTGAATGCTAAGTATACATCAAAGTTAGGAATTCCACATGCGCCTCAGCCCTGAGCCTCTCTTCAACCTTCCGGGCAGAGCCCTCAGCTCTGGTGTTCACGGAGGCTCTGGCATGTGGGAAGAACTTGGGGCTTAGCTGCTGTAGTAAGAGGCCTGGCATAGTAACTTAGGGTTTCACACAATATCCTATTCTGGGTCTTACTCCATTAAGTCTAGTGCCTAGGGTCATGATATTGTCAGAACCAACAAGATAGGGTCCAGAAACGAAAAACTTTTGAACTGAATAAAGTATTGTAAAAATATAGCTTATAGACCAGGTGGCGGTGATGTCTGCTTTTAATCCCAACACTCAGGAGGCAGAGGCAGGAGCATCTCTGTGAGTTAAAAAAAACCAGTCTGGTCTACAGAGCTAGTTCCAGGGCAGCCACGGCTACACATAAAAATCCCGTCTTTAAAACAAACAAACAACAACAACAAACACCCTCCATTTGGAACAAGATCTCCTTCAGTAGCACAGTCTGGCCTCAAACTCAAGTGCCCCCCCCCAGCCCCATCCGAGAGCTGCAATTACAGGCTTGCACCAGCACCAAGCCCAGTCTGTTTAGTAGTGTTTGTACTAGTGTAGCATTGACCCTGAAAGGCAGCAGCAAAGGGTAAAGAAATATGTATAACTGTGTTTCAGCGAGAGCTTGCAGGGAGCCCCGTCCCAAAAGGCGTGAGGAAATGGTGGTGAGGTCATTCTTGTTTGTCCATGAACAAGCTGGTCAAGGGCTCTCCAAACCCCCTGTCATAAATGGGTGACTGGACATTTGTACCGACTGACCAATTTTGGAATACAACTTACTACATTCACTCAACTGTATTCTCTCTCTCTCTCTCTCTCTCTCTCTCTCTCTCTCTCTCTCTCTCTCTCCTGTGCCCTTGAGCTTTGAGCACACTCAGCGCAAACCTTCTCCTAACCCTATTCCCAGCCATTCTGGGAATAAGCTTCTCTTTTGTCTCCTGTTCTCACCATTTCTCCACATCCTACTCTTTCTAAAATTGCTTACCACCCACCCCACCCCCCCAACACACAGAAGAGACCTTTCTTGTTAAACATTTCAGAGGTTGGTGGATTTCGGGGTCAAATTTTTCTCACTAGTTAGCAACCAACAGAACAATCTGTCTCATTTACTACATACATACTTCCTCTACATCCACCTATCTGGTTAGTGGGCTCAAAGCAGTTCCCAGGCCTGATTTGTGAGAGAAAAGTTCTCCATCCCAACTCCTTTGTGAAAGCCTCAGGTATGAATAAGGCTGTTTGATCATGCCCCAGGCTATATGCTAGTCTCTGCTCAGGACACTGTTGCTACTGTGTTTCTAGCCACAGGGCACGCTCTTCTCTTTTTCTCCTGCCTTCTGGTTCCATGTTCAAGATACTGTAACTAAATAGCAGATCCATGAATTCTGAACCACAAACCACGTTATAAACAATGCTACTTCTCCCTCATATAGACAACATTTCAAGATTTCCCTGAATTCTCTGAGAAACACTGAGTGTTATATTTTACAAAAATACATTGTACTACATTTATCAAGTAGTCTGGTGGTCAGGATTGGCAACAAGCATTTTTTCCTGCTGAGCCATCTCACTGGTCTGAGTATAAGTTGATTTTCTAAATGCTTTTAGAAATACACAGACAAGGAAGGAGAGAAAATATATCCCAAATTATGCCAACCAGAAATAGCCATGTTTAGCTGCACATATTGTAATGTTTTCTGCTTCTCTCTTTGCAAAAACATCTTTCCACATGATTGGAGTATTGCTCTGGTGTAGTTTATTTTCTTTCCATTGGTACATGAAGGATGAGGCTGACAAAGATCTCCTGGGTTGTTATCCTTCATGACTCCTAAACAGATAGATTGTAGTATGACTGCTTCCTACTTACTGGTCTTTGCTTCTAGTGTTTTTTTTTTTTTAAGGTAAAATATGCTGTGTTGGATATTTTCTTAGAAGAGATTTCAGCAACAGAATTGCTAAGTCAAGATGATCACCACCAGTTGATGTTGCTTTGTCTCCCCATTCATCTTTCTTGGTGTATTTGTGGGATCTTCTCCTTCTCAGCCTGGGGATTGAAGATGTCTCATAATATAATATGATAAATGACAATTAACTACCCCAAAAGGGAGTTTTATCAGCCCCCTAACTCCCTCCTTAATGATAACTTTGAAATTATTATTTGAAAATATATTATTGTTTGTGTATGATTGTTTTAACTGCATGCATGTCTGTGCATCCCATGTGTACAGTGCCTGTAGAAACTAGAAGGGGTTATTGGATCCTCTGTGAGTGGAGTTAACAGACTTTTATGAGCTGTCATGTGAATGCTGGGAACTTAACCTCTGAAAGAACAACCCGTGTGCTTAATTTCTGGGATGTCTCTTTGACCCCAATAATTTATTTATTTATTTTTTTTTGGTTTTTTTTTTTTTTTTTTTTGGTTTTTCGAGACAGGGTTTCTCTGTGGCTTTGGAGCCTGTCCTGGAACTAGCTCTGTAGACCAGGCTGGTCTCGAACTCACAGAGATCCGCCTGCCTCTGCCTCCCGAGTGCTGGGATTAAAGGCGTGCGCCACCACCGCCCGGCAATAATTTATTTTTTTAAAGTTGAAATCAAATGCCAGAGAACTTTTATGCTACCTGTTTGCCCCTTTAACATGTTAAGTTTGTGTCTGTTTTTATTTTGGGAGTGTCTCAGTTCTGCAGTGTTCTTTCCTCTCACTCTGAAGATATCAGGGTCACACATGTGTGCCTCCAAGCATGGGTCTAAACACAGTTCTCTTCTTAAAAAGTATCCTGAGTTACAAAGATACCTCCTTCCCTCCCACTCTGTCAACGAGGTTAGCAAGATTATAATGCTTTATTTTATAATCCACTCATAGCAAAATTATTGGATGCAGGAAAGTGAGCTCAGGGATGAGTATTTTAGAGGAGCCTAAGTGTGTTACTTTGATGGTAAGATACTATCAGGTGTGAACTCTTATCTTTAAGCTCTGAAAGATTTTTGCACAATTAAATATATCTGGGTAGGTGGTAATATTATTTCTGGTGTATTATAATATGGAAGTGCCTGGAAATATTGCTCAAGGAAGTAATTTTGGCCAATTTTTGGAAAAAAAAATGTAACATAATGGCTTAGTATGTGTCCAAAGATTCCTTGGCTGTCTTTCAGGGGAGTCTGAACCCCTCCTTCCCTTTGAGTGTGGAATATATTTACTGTTTTCCTTTTCTTTAAGACTATTTATTTGTGTGTGTGTGTGTGTGTGTGTGTGTGTGCGCGCGCGCGCGCGCATGCATTCAGGCACCTGTGGAGACAACAGGGATTGAATTCCCTCCAGATTTTAAGTAAGAGGCAGTCGTGAGCCACCATGCTGAGAACCAAACCTGGGTCCGCAGGAAGCTGACAGTGCTCTTAACCACTGAGTGGTCGCTTCCACCCTCCTATATCAACTTAATTCATTACAGGAAACAACTCTAGCAGGCAAAGGAACCGACTCTAGTGTGTCTGCAGGCTGGAGTGGTGCCTAGCAATAAACAGGAACAGGTAACTGATACACGCAGAAGCTTGCCTGGACCTCATACGCCCTTCAGAAATGAAACTAAGAGGCTATACACCATCTGATTCCATTTTTCTGTTATTCTGAGAAAGCAAGACTACAGTCACACAAAACAGGTTAGCGGTTGGCATAGACATGGACTAAGTGTACTCTTCTGTACTTTTAATGTGTTTCTGGTTACATGACTTATCTGCCACCATTCTCCATAAAACTGCATTCCAAAAGAGACAAACTCCACTGTGTGTGTTGAAGAACATCTACTGTGCGTGCCTTTTGAAGAGCACCTAGAAACTGAAGGAAATTTTGTGTGACTGTGTAGAAGTGAACAGAGAGAACAGAATATGCTTCTTACCATGAAATATCAACTCAACAAAAGGGCAACTTTGAGGGATGCCATGGCAAGATGACATTTCACAGACAGTAGAAAACATACCTACTCTGTGCAACCTTTATCACATGTCTTTGGAACTGTTGGCAATGTGTGTGCCTCCAGGTATACTCGGTCTGTTTGAGCAGAGCCTTCCTTGCACAAAAGCTGAAAACACTTGGAATTCAGGAAGTGTCAGATCAGTGGTCTGTGCATTCTAGCCTGTCATTAGCTAAGTAACCATAATAATGACAGGTGAGTCCTTGGTGACATGCCAGTCACAGTCACACAGAGACATGAAAATGACTGGCATAATTCCGTTCCTACAAAAAGGCAGATAGGCCTGGAGTCTACTGTCTCTACCTCTAGCTCCTCTAACCCTGTTTCTGTTCTTCCCTTCTTTCCACCCCCACCCCCAAATAATAACTGTGAGTCAGGAGACACTGTAATAATGGGATCTGACTTCTGAAGACCTACAGACATGCCTGGAAGGAGGCGCCTCCTCTTCAGGGAAGATCTACTTTGTTTGTAAAGTTTGAAGGATCCTAGGCATTGTGAACTTTTATTGACAGATTTCCACGTTAGCATTGAGACCAAGGACTGACTTTGGATCCTGGCGCCAAACAGCTGCCAGACTCTAAGATTTTATAGATCTGGGGTTCTTTAGCCTAGTGGGGGAACTGTTGGTAAGACACAGTCTTTGAAATATTTTAACATGCCTAGAGGAGCATCAAGCTCTCAACATATGAAAATGAGTAATGTATGTAGAAGAGAAATGTGTATTACTTTGAGTTATCCATCGTATACACATTTATGAAATTGCCATAACATGTCCCATATAGATATATGAATTTTATATTTCAACACACAAAAAGTTCACCGTTCTAAATAAAATTACAAGTAAAACAAGGGGAAAGGAACACAAGCAGTCAGTTTTTATTTTGCCAATTATTATCATTAAGAATAAAATAAATGGGGTAGCAATATATCTCAGTGAGTAAGGGTCCTTGCCACCAATAGTCGCATGACTTTGACCTATGGGACCCATACTGTGGAAGGAGAGAATGGACTCTAACCAGCTGTTCACTTAGCTTCATGAGCAATCTATAGCATACACCTCCCATCTACCTGCAATAAACATATTCATAAATAAATACAATTAAAACCTTTTAAAGAGTAAAATAGATGAAAAGTCTTTAAACAAAAATCAAATCACACCACATATACACTATTGTGTAGTAACAGAGTGCCAGGGGTAATGAGCAGCTTCTAAAACCTTCCAGAGAGAGAAGACAGACTAAGGGTCACCAAAAAGAGAATAGTAAGGGTCGCTAACAGCAGAAGGTCATTACTGCAGCCACACAGAATGCTAGATTAGAACATTGATGCACATGTGATTTTGAAGGAAAATCAATCATCAGAATAGAATTCTATATTCAGCTAAATTACCAACCAATGATAGCAATTTTTCTTCTTAAATATTTAAGAAAATCACACACATGTTTTTCTAAGGCAATCAAGAAGGACATTTAAATTCATGAAAAATAAGACATACTATATAGGGAAGAGTCCCTATGAGAATATGGTACAGGGAAAACCTAGTCTGAGATGCTTGACCAAAACCAGACAGTAGCAGTCTGGAGAGGAGAGGAAGAGGGAGGCAGGAGAGCTTTCCTAGGAGAGAAAGAAAAATGACACAGTGGAATGCCTAATGTATGGGACTCAGTGCAATGCACTGAGAACTCAAAACAATACACATACTTGACAGTATTTAAAATAAAAGAACTTATAACAATGAGATCTAACACATATGCACAGAAATTACCAAGTTAATGCTACTTGAAATTTACTAGAAGACTGTCAGATATCTGTGGTTCTGGTTCAGGCTCTCAGACTCTTGAAAAAATCTAATGAGGGAGCATACCATACTATAATAGCTTGTAGAATTCTATGATACAAAAACTTTCCTACCAAGATCTTTTGATGCCAGATTCAAGTGAACTATGCTCTTTGGTAGGTGGGATGTATCTACCAATTCTCAGCCATGCTATTTAGGCAGATCCCTTACAGAATTAAGTCATCTTGGTGAAAAACAAAACAAAACAAAAACAAAAACAAAAAAGACACTACTTCAGACGTGTAGTTGTGGTGACTCTAGGACAGGGTCCAAGATCTGAGAGCAGTGGCAAGAATCCCTCTGATGCTCCCAGCTCTCCAAAGTTCATGGTTTAGCCTTGTCTGTTTTGTTTTCTGTTTAAATACTTTCAGTGCCTGCCCAGTTAACTTCAGCTGTTAACTCCTCACAGCCTAGAGTTCTTGGAGGGAGTCTTAATTGAGGAATTTCCCAGATTAGATCATCTTGATTATCTTGACTAATAAGAGATATAGGAAGGCCCAGCCCACTGTGGGTGGCACCATCCCAGTCCTGGACAGGAGGACTTGACTTCCAAGCAAGAGCCTGAGAGGAAAGATCCTTCCATGGTTTCTGCTCCAGGTCTGTGTCTAGTCACCACTGAAACATCTCAGTAGTGGACTGAGACCTGGAAGGGTATGATGAATTTAGCTTTCTCCTCTCCTAAGCTGCCTTTACGTAATGAAGTGTCAGGAAGTTTACTGTTTTATTTATGGTTGTGTACCTTGCCATGAGGAAACTGGACTCAAATATCAACCTCATGGTTCCCTGATCCTTGTTCAGCCTTACCACATTGTCTTTGTAAAGACAGACCAAGTCAATACTTTCTTCTTCAGTCCTCATATCAACACTCAGTATTTGCTACTGTCATTTGGTGCTGCACTAAGGATAGAACCCAGGGCTCAGTGCATGCTTGGTAAGCACTCTTCAACTGCCCATGTCCCAGTCCCATTTTTACTTTTATTCTGGAATACTCTTGATAAATTACCCAGTCAGCCTTGAATTCATGATCCTCCTACCTCAGCCTCCTTAGTAGCTATTGTATTAAATGTTTTGATAGGCACAGATTTGAAAAAAAAAACATTTTGAAGGGAAAAAAACGGCTTAACTGTGTGTGCCTACGCTCACGTGTGCATGTTTGTGCACGCATGCACACATGTGAATGTATGTTCTTGAATGGATAGTGGGACTGAAGATCCTTCAACTGCCTTTGAAGAAGTTCTAAACCTATGTAAGTCAGGCTTTAAAAAAATGATGGTAGGTTATTGACTATAGCTGAGTCATTGGCCACCTTATGATACAATATTTTAGGTGAAAAGTAACATTTAGACAAATTATCTTTCTAGTACTTGATTTAAAAGTCAAATGCATTTCTTCCTCATGCTGTATAAGTTCCTACATTGAAATAAAAATGACAAAATACTACATACATATATGCATACATGTATATAGATATACATATACATTATTGGTTTTTGGGGTTTTTTTTGTTGTTGTTGTTGTTTTTTTGAGACAGGGTTTCTCTATAGCTTTGGAGGCTGTCCTGTAACTCACTCTGTAGAACAGGCTGGCCTTGGACTCACAGAGATCCATTTTTCTCTGCCACCTGAGTTCTGGAATTAAAGATGTGTGCCACCACCACCTGGCAAGTCAATATATTTTTAAATGGTAGAATTCTGGGTCCTCATAAAGGTGAACGCTGGATAATTTGACTGTTACCTCAACAATCATCAAATACAGTTATTCCCCCTGCTCCAAATTTTTATGGGACAGAATAATTTGGGGGGACAATGCAAGAAGATGGACACCTCAGATGTAGTTAAGACTGCAGTGGCTATGACCTTTTGGCTGCCGGTATGAACAATGCGGCCTTGCTTCCTTCAGTAGTAGCAACTGAGGATTTTCAGAAGAAAACCTACTGCATAGATTCCAGCACTCTTTGACATGAAAGGAAGTTAATTTCCAGAAGCTAATTATATTAATATCCCAGAAAGGGTCAAGGAGCAGAGCGTTCTGTGGATGGGCCCTAGTTTTCGATCAGTGAACCTGAGAAAATCAGTTCCAGCGCTCACACGGATTTATGACTGCAACAAGCCCAATGTTTTGACGGTCACAGCAGCAGACTCTTAATTCTCTGTGCTGGTCTCACGAGAAGGGCGGGTACACAGATAAAAGAGGAAGGACCCTTTGCTCTTGACGCCACATGGTTTTCTAAAAATTGTCTAAGACATCATTTTGAGACAAGCCCGAGCAGTCATCCATGAGGGCTAATGTTTGTCCTTGTGACACAAACTCAAATCACCTGGGAGATAATCCCAGCGAGAGACAGTCTACATCAGACTGGCTTTTGGGCAGGCCTGGGAGGGATTATTTTAATTGCCTTGACTGATGTAGAGAGACCTGGCCGGGAAAGTGGGTGGCACCATTCTTAATTTTGGGCCTTGGTCTGTATGGGGTAGAGAAAACTAGCTGAGCAGTGAGCCCTGGTGCATTATCCACGTCTCTGCGCTTTACTGTGGGTGTCACGTGACCAACTGCCTTGACTTATCTGCTGTGATAGAGTGTTCCCTGGAACTGTGAGTGCAAATTAACCTTTTCTCGCCTGAGTCATTTTTGGTCAGGCACTTTTGGTTATCACATCAACAGGGCTGAGACTAGAATGTAATCCCAGAGACTTGCTTCGCTGGGCTGTCTGTCACTGCTCTCTGTCCATGAATCCGGTCTGCTCCACAGATCAGATTGACATTCCTCCATTGCCAACTTCTCAGAGCTCAAATACCCCATTGCTTCCCATTGGTCTCCTCCCATCGCCTCATCCAACTTCTCTTCTTATTTTTCGGTCTACTCAACTCTTACTTCACACCACTGAGCATGGCGAAACCCACCTTTAAAATCACTGTGAGTGCCTTCCACTCATAGCTCTGGATCCATGTTCCCCATCGGTGCCCTATGACTCATGTTTTCCAAGGCAGCAGTAGGAAGTCCCTTGCAGATGTTACACAGGGAACTGAAATGCAAGAATAGATAAGAATAAGAACTTGGTGCAGATTGACTTTATCAACCTGGATCAGACTTCAGGGGGTCTAATAACATTCAGGGAGTCTAATAACAGGCAGTTTGCTTCCATTTAAGTCCAGATAATTCGGAAAAGAGTTTTCTAGCCTGATACAATTCCGCTGCACAAGGAAGCATAATTACATTGAAATGCAACTCAAGGTAGGCAACATTTCTTCCAAGAAGATGGGTTCTAGAGATATACTACATGTACTAGCTTAAGTGCCTGCGGGTCTAGCCTGGTCTCTATCATAGAGATAGTGTAGAGGTCATTTAGGCTATTAGGTCACCTTTGGTCCTGGTTGTGGGAGTCATTTAGATTACTAGTCGCCTCCTGTCTTGGTTGTTAGAGCCTGATAGGGCCTGGCCCAACAGATAACACAGATCCCCTGGAGGTTAATCACTTGCAATTCTCAGCTTTCTGGATGGAAGAACAGGTTTTCCATCTTTCACCTCCTTAGGCTGGAATTTTTCTTTTAGCACCTTCTATAGGGCTGGATTTGTAAATAGATATTGTATAGATGTTGCATGGAATATCTCCTTTTCTCCATCTATCATAATTGAAAGTTTTGCTGAATATAGTAGTCTGGGCTGATGTCTGTGATCTTATAGAGTCTGTAGCACATCTGTCCAGGCTGTTCTGGCTTTGATAGTTTTTATTGAGAAGTTAGGTTTTTAATCCTAATAGGTCTGCCTTTATATGCAACTTGGTCTTTTCCCCTTGCAGTTTTTAATATTCTTTATTTGTTCTGTATGTTTAATGTTTTGATTTTTATGTGGGGAGGAGACTTTCTTTTCTGGTTCAATCTACTTGATGTTCTGTAAGCTTCTTGTAACTTTGTAGGTATGTCCTTCTTTAGCTTAGGAGATTTTTATTCTATGATTTGGTTGAAAATATTTTATGGGTCTTTGAACTGGTATTTCCTCATTCCTCTATCCCTATCATTCTTAGATTTTGTCTATCATCTTCACAAGGTTTGTTTTATGGTCTTTTCCCTGTACTTCAAGCCTGCTGTGGTAGGGTAGCTGGGCTCTAGTGGAGACATGTTGCTCCTTCTCTTATTGATTGTGTTTTTATGCTGGCATCTAGACATTTGGGTTTGGGATGATTATAGGTCTAGGTGCTGATTTCTGGTTTGTTGGTTTTGGGGTGGATGTTTTGTTCCACAGTTTCTGGTTCCTCTGGATTTTACTGGCCTGCTCATCTGCTTTGTTCCCAGGGAATGCCTATTGGTGTTGGGGGCTGGGATAGTGGGATGAGATGGAGGAAGGGAAGTTGGAGGATAAGGTCTTTGTGATCCTTTGGGATGGGGTCAGAAATACGAGGGGGTGGGAGTGGATCTCAAGAGCAGAAGGACAGGTGTGGGTTTGCCTTCAACTTCCTTTTTGCCCTCAAAGGAGTACCCCTTAGATTAGAAGGAAACCCCTGCTGGGGCCTAGTGCTGGATTAAGAAACAGAGTCTTGAGGGGAGGAAGTTAGGAGGGGTTGAACTACGGGATCCACAGGAACTGTGGGTAAGGGGGAAAGGAAGGTTGCAGCTGGTCTTCTTGTTGCAGAGCTGGGGATGAGACAGGGGGATTGGGTCTAGGGGAACAGAGCGAGCACACTCATTCTTATATCTCCTCACTTAATAGAATAGCAACACTTTACTTTTAGATTATGTGAATATACACTAAATGTCTCAAAACTGCATGTGTGCTTTGACCAATAATTTTATTAAAATTTTATTAAAAGCATCTGGAGAAACTTTCAGTTACAAAGATTTCAGTGTAGGATTTTTTTATGATTTATGTATTTCTTATTTTCTCTCTCTCTCTTTTTCTCTCTGTGCGTATGTATGTATGCAGATATACCTGTGTGTATGTGGAAGCCACAAGAGGTCACTGGGTTTTTTTTCTCTATCACTGTCTGCCTATTTCTTTGTGGCACAGTCTCTACCTGAACATGGGGATCACCGCTCACGTAAGTTCACATCTCGGCTAGATCAGGCACCAGTAATCCCTTGAATTCCTCTTTCTCCTGCTCCCTCCAACCTAGTGCTACAGGTATTTGCATGATGCCCAACTTGTATGAATACTGGGATTCAACACAGGTCCTCACTGGAGAGCAAGCGCTCATAACCACTGAGCTATCTCTCTAGGACCTTAGGTGTTCTCATGATGATGAATTATTTGGTTAGGACTCTGGATCTAGGAGGTGAGTTAACGTATAGAAGGGTAAATGTGGCAACACAAAACTGATACACAGGATACATTACTAAGTAAAAAGAAAGCAGATGACGCAGCAATGTGTTTGGCATGGTTCTCTCCTATTTGAAATAATATGTAATATACACCATATCAGTAAAATGCACATGTGTATAACCATATACCACGTATTCCATGGAAATTGTAACAGAGCAGTCCTGAACATGAGTGAGGCTGGTGCTCTAGGAAATAAGCTCCATTTGTCCAGAGTCTTTAGTTAGTAGTAGAAAATGTGGTTATCTCCTCAATAGCAGCGTAGAGATAAAACACGTAAGGTGTGGTGGTAATCATAGCTGTGTTTCTTGTCAACTTGACAGAAGCTAGAACTATTTGGGAAGAGAGAAACTCAAATGAGAAAATGTTCCCAACAACTTTGCCTGTAGCCAAACCTGGGTGCACTTTACTGACTGCTATTGATCTGAGATGGCCCAGCTTGCTGTGGTTGGTGTCATGTGTTAGCAGTCTTGAAGTGTTTAAGAAAACAGTCTGAGCAAGCCATGGTCTCTGGGTTCCTGCCACTGGGTTCCTGCCCTGACTTCCCTGGTGATCGACTCTGAGGTAGATGATGGAACAAAACTTTTCCTCCCCAAGCTTCTTTTGGTACTGGTGTGCTATAACAAGCAGCAGAAAACCTAACTCAGATACTGTACTTAAAAACATTTAGAGAAGTGAAAGCCAGGAAACAAGGGGCTAAGGTTGTCGCTTAAGCTTCTGTGTTCTCTGCTTCTTCCTCACTTGAGGAAATGTTGTTTTTGTTAAATTAAGGAGCTGCAAATGCTGTCCTAATTGGCAGTTGCAACTCTGCAGCTCTGAGTAGCTGTTAGGCTGCTCTGGCCTCAGCAATGCAGGAATTCTGTTCCCTCAGGCACCAGCTCTGTTACCACTGAGAAAGAGAACTTTATCTGGATCTATCCCTCTCTATAGAACTCTGCTCCCTCAGAGTGGCTGAATAGCAAGCAAGTAGCTAACTGGCACCCAACTTTTGGGGTACAAATTTACAAAAAAGTCTTTTGCCTGAGGCTTTTTAGTCACTGGAACAGGCCAGAACTGGAATTGGAATTCCAGCTCTAGGAATTGGAATTCAAACCTAGCCATATGGGCTTGGGAGAGAAACTACCACTCCCAGCTCCCATCTGCCTGGCTTAGCTTCCGTGTAAAGATGGAAAATTCACAGAGAATCTGGATACTGTATGTTATTGTGTTGTCTTTGAGTTGTTTGACTGCTGAGGAAGGGGCAGCAGCTGCTAAAAGACATTTGATTATAAATACTGCTGGATTAATCCTACTGTATATATTTTGAAAATGTCTTGACTTCAAAATTTAAGTCAAAAGATATGTTATTTTGGAGAAGATGTTTTGCTTTTGTTTCCACAGGAAATGAGAGGCTGTGAATTCATTCTGGGTTAAGAAAGATAAGGATTGATCAATGAAGACCTCTTGAAAAATCTCCCATAGCAGTAGATGGTCCAGATCATCCTGTGGGAGCCAGCCATGATAAGCTAAGTATGGGCAGGTCACCCAAAGGAAATTCTTTACTTCCAACCATTATCACCTGCCAGAGTAGAGCTCAGCCATCAATAAATTTAATAAGAGACCTTAGTCTCAGGAGTTTACCCTGAAGCAATACCTGGCTGCAGAAAGAACCACAAGCTTAGATTACCTGACCACCACCCAAGAACAGACCATTCAAAGGAAATGCCTAACATTCCAACCGCCTGCCAGAACACACTCACTGGGACACCCCTAGACAAATATCAGCCAATCAGGGGTCCTGAACCTCAGAAACCCCTCACCCCACCTTTACGACTATAAAAACCCAATTCTAACTGAGCTCCGGGCTCTCTGCTTATTCTAATACATTGGACATGTGGAGAGACCAAGTTTGCAAACTTGCTTAAAATAAAGGCTCTTTGCTTTTACATACAAGACTTGGTCTCTTTATTGGCTTTTGTGGGGACTTCGTGGATTTTGGACATAACAATCCAATGTTTTAGAGCACCTCTGTTGCAGTTTCTACAATCTAGAACATTCTGAGTTTTACATCCCACCCAACACACTAATTAGCACCTATCAATTCTAAAAAGCCTTATCATTCACACACATAGAAAATGGGTAGAATATTCTAGAGTAAAGCATGTTGTTGTTGTTACTGTTATTAATGTTATTGTTTGAGACAGGGTTCCAAGTGAGATGTACTGAATAAGAATTTATCCTTTCCTTTGTAGAGGACACAGGTAAGGCTTTGACAGAGTAAGAGTTGACAAGTAGGGTTCAAAGGGTGGACAGAAGTGATGAATAGTGGGTGAGGACAAATCACTGCTGTGTAAATGATTTGACTAGATCATGTGTTCATTATGGTTCAGTGCCAGATTGTGATGGGAATAAGACATTACTAAATGTTAAAGGTTATCTAGCATTGAGAATTTCATACATTCAGGGTAAATATTGGATAGTTACATTGATTTGGAATGGGATGAAGATCTAAATGGGGAGAGGCATGCCATTTTGGAAAGGTAGGCTTGAGAAGGAAATTTGGAGGAATGAACAATGTTATCCATGTAAATAGTCCCAGAATTAGGAAATACCAAAAGAGTTTTCAGAGATAAAACTATTTGGGGCTGGGCAGTGGTGGCCCATGCCTTTAATCCCAGCACTCAGGAGGCAGAGGCAAGTGGATCTCTGTAAGTTTGAAGTCAGTCTGGTCTACAAGAGCTAGTTCCAGGATAGGGTCCAAAAGCAACAGAGAAACCCTGTCTTGGAAAACAAAACAAAATAAAAGTCATAGTATATGAAAAGCTATTATGACAAGCAGATCATAGTATTAGCTCCTTTTCTCATTGCTATTTCAAAATACCTGACAAAAAGCAGTTTCAGGGCATAAATTCTGGCTTACCTTTCCATAGGATCATTCCAAGATGGGGAAGGTAGAGCAGAAGGTGGGGAAGGAATTACAGAAGGTGTGAGGCAGTGGGTCATAAAACATCTGCAGTCAGGAAGCAGACAGTGAAGAAGTGGGCTGTACTAAGAATCCTCAATGTGCACGATAATGCTAATCAAAATAAATCTGGAAAATGTCTAAAAAATCATAGAAGCAGAGGTCAGGTAAGGAATTAGTACAGAAAAGTAGGACATTATATAAAGAAAAGAGAGTGAATTCTCTAAGTAGCTATGATAATCCTTAGTACATATGCAACCAACATCAAAGTATCAAACTATATAAGGCAAAACCTAACCTAACTGCTAAGAATAAGTGGATCAATCTATTAATTATTATTGAAAATTTGAAGAAACTCTCTTTCAGTAATTTATAGATATAACAGGGGGAATAAAAATAAGAGAGAGAGAGAGAGAGAGAGAGAGAGAGAGAGAGAGGACCAGTACTACAATCAACTGTGTATAATTGTCATTATTTATAGTGTTTCACTAAACTAGAGTAGAATAAATATTCTAAAGTTCATATTGGGCAGACCCAAAGTTTGACCATATTGTTTGCAATAAGCTACACATTAAACATTTCAAACGATATAAAAATGATTATAATCTGAGAACCTCATGGAATTAAACTAGACAACACCCTACTGAAATAGCTATAGATTCATTTCCCACACTATTAAGTAACACATGTTCAATAAAAACATTTCAAAATAAAAATAGAACTCATCAAATTTTATATAATATAGTGAAAGCATGGCTCAGCGACAAATGTGTGATGCTTTGTACAAATATCAGAAAAAGAGCTAAATCTAATTAAGTTTCCATTTGGAAGCATATGATAAGAGATATTTAAAGCATGCTGAAGAATATATTAAATACTAGAGCATAAATCAAAGAAACCAAATATGGGAACTCATCTGACAAAAGCCAACAATACCGAAATACTAGTTCTTTGAAAAGATTATAGAAAAAAAATGATAAAACTCTATTAAGACCAACCAGTAAAAAGATGTGAAGACAAATTAATATAATACATAAAAGAAGGAATTGTTATTACTAGCATCATGGATGTCAAATGTATAATGAAAGACTCATAAACAATTATGTGTTCATAGTTTTAATAACTTAGATGATACACAATTGATTACTTGAAAGTTGCAAGCCATAAAAATTCAAAGAAGAAGAAACAGACACCCTGAATAGAGTCTTGTTTAATAAATGAGTAAATGAAAAACTAGTAGCCTTTAAAGTAATGCATAATTTCAGTTGGTTTCATAAGTGAATTCAGCAAAATATTTAAGAAGAAATGATGACAGTGACACTGACCAGCCTCAGAAAGATAAATCACAGGCAACAGTTCCTCGCTAATTATCTCGATCTTTTATTATATTAACACTCAAGCTAGAAAACTATATATAGAATGTTCAGCTGATCTCATAATGGTATGTATAAATAACAGCAAAGTGAACCCAACAATACACACACACACACACACACACACACACACACACACAATCACTCTAGCCAGGCAGAAAATATTTCAGGGATGAGTCTGGGACTACAGCTGAATATCAATCAATGTACCAAGGGCTTCAGCAGTCTAGGAAAATAAAGTGACTCTGTTAAAGATGCCAAAACATTTATCTAAGACCAGTTCTTATTCAAAACACAAGCATAGGTAGTTGAGACTGATGTATGAACATGGAATAGAATATTTTATAAATCTTTAATTCATTTAATTATTATTGGTGAGAAATTGAGTGTTTCCCACCTAAACGTGGGATGAAAGTTCTTTTATGTTCTTTTAAGCGTTATTATATGATACTGTACTGGAAGTCACAGATAGTAAAATAGCATAAGAAAATGCAATAAAATATATAGATATCTGATGGACATAAATACAACTATCTTAGTACTTATGTGAATCAATGGTCTGCCTATTAAAATCTTAATGAATTGATTAAAGAAAACTCCAAACTAAAAACTGATGAAATCAAGGTCACAGGATATAAGGGTGACATAAAAAGTTCTATTGCTTTTCTATATATTTAAAACAAAACCCAGAAATTTAAAATTGATAGCATAATACCATTTCTATTAATCTAAAAATATTGAAGTATTTAGATTGTCATCTAATAAAATAGAATACATGCATGAAGAATACAAAATCGTTTCATGAAACAAATAGATAGAGATGTAATGAATAGATTCCACATTCATAAACAAGGAGAGTCAATATTGCCAGTTCTTTGAAATATGATGAAATATGATGTTCAGGACCCTTCCAAGTAAAATACTAACAACTTGTTTTGAGAATATAATAATCTTAAAGATCCCAAAGAGTAAGCTCAGTACCAAGAGCACAATAGCAAACTGTTTAACTCAAGATTTAACATGATTGCAATGGCACGGACTGGTAGTAAGCAGGTAAACAAATCGATAAAACAGAAAGGAGAACCCAGACATAGAGCCTCATTAATATTGTCAACTCATCTTCAGCAGAGGATCAAAGATGGCGCCCATAATCAAGGATAGAGTCCTCAACGGGTTAGTCCAGTACAGAGGGTCATGGAGGAATAAAAAGTCCAGATACAATCTCATATCTTCTGTAAGAGTAACCAAAATGGATCATAGAACTAAAGATAAAACACAAAATTGAATTCTATTTGCAAGGTAACATTTGTGAAAAGTCATTTTCAGCTTACTTATGATTTTCAATACAACATTGCCATGAAAAGATTTAATCAACTGTACTTCATTACACGTGAAACTTCTGGGACTGGAGAAATGGCGCAGCAGAGAAGAGCACTTGTGGGTAGGTCACAGGGCCAGGTCACACATGGCATTGGGTAGATGACTCAAAAACTGTAACTCTGCTCATTTAAACCCGGTTAAAAAGAAAAGGAGAGAGAAGAGGAGAAGGGAGGAGAAAACTACCTGAATCACCCCAACCTGACCACAACCAGGACTCCTCTGTAGATGAGAGATTACTATACACAGTGTTAAGTAAGGACAATCTAATATTATTCATTGATAAGAGGAATTAACTATCAGGTCATGAGGGGAAAGAAAGAACGATGGGATATGAATGTTTATTTCTAAGTAAAAGAAGCCAAGATGAGGGTCCGTGGAGACGCATGGTGGGCGGAGCACTTGCTAAGCGGCGATCTGAGAAGGGGTCGATCTGAGTTGAACAGAAAGGAGGTGATAATACAGAGGCAGAAGCTGGAGCGAGGCGGTACACTGATGGGTGGCTGCTGTCTTGCCTGGGAGCTGGGAGAGGCAAGGTGGACTGTGTTTCCAGATGCAACTCCCCCTGCCCAACCCCCGCGAAACTGATTTCAAATTTCTTGCTTGTAGGAGAGTGAGAGGATACATTTATGTTGATTGTACTGTCAAGTTTGTGGTCAGCAAGAGCAATGGTCTCAGAAACTGTCGAGGTCATGACGGTGTCCCACTTGGCCATATGTAAGTGGATTGTCCAAAGCTTGCTTTCTCTATACAGGCTGCACATGGGCTCATTTCTCGTCTACCGAGGTTTGAGTTGGATTCCTGACATTCAGAATGATACAAATTAGACATGTGGAGAGTGACTTTTATTGCAGTCAGTAATCAACCAGGCTGGGTTCAAACTGTATAGTCTGCGTCCCTGCAGCGAACAGCTCACATTTTCCTTCAGATGTGAAGTTTATAACCCACACTTTCCTGGTTCCTCTGTGGACCTTTTCCATGGGTTTGAATGGGTTTGAGTTGACATACTGTCCAGCATTGGTCACGTGTGTGTGTGTGTGTGTGTGTGTGTGAGAGAGAGAGAGAGAGAGAGAGAGAGAGAGAGAGAGAAAGAGAGAGAGACTCTGCCTGTGTGACCCCTCCCCTTCCAAGCTGTTCTGCTTTTCTGCTTTCTCTTCTCTTCTCTTCTCTTCTCTTCTCTTCTCTTCTCTTCTCTTTTCGTCTCTCCTCTCCTCTCCTTTCTTTTCTTTCTTTTCTTTTTTCTGGTCTGAGGTTGAAACCTCATGGTTCCAGACTTCAAAACCTGAGCCTGAGGGCCCCATGGGCATTATCTGCTATGCAGATGAGTGACTGTCTCCAGGCAAAGAGATAACAATCCCTAAATCAGTCTGAAGTGTGTAATTCCTGTTTATCCACCCAGTTTCTGCTGTTTCCTGATTTCCAGTAAGTTTCCTTAAATATTTTAGCATTTTACTCTGGAGAAGCCCAATTTACCCACCACTGTCAGGAAGAAGTATAAGCATAGCTCAGATAGTGCCTACCTGCATTCCTTCTTCATTTCTATTTTATCTACACTTATCAAACTATTTCAGAAAAGTCTTTATGACACTGACTTGTTTGTTCTTTACAACATTTAGGGGAATCGCTCTTATCATTCCTGCTTGTCAACATAAAAACTGAATTCTGAACTGCAAACTTGTTTAAGAGAAGTCAGGATTCACATCCAGGAAGTTTGGTCCTAAAGTTTGTATTCCTAATCTCTCAACTCTAAAAATTGATTGAAATTGAAACCCCACATCTAAATGATGAGCACAGATGACAACTTTTGCTCTTTAAAACAAAACAAAACAGTGCTTGACCTGGGAATTCTGAAGATCTCCAAGTTACACCGGAACTCCTATGTGAGAGGAAAGCACAGAAGTCTGAAGGAGACAGTGGCTTGGTGGGGCATGTGCGACCTCAGATGGTCCTATCTCCTTCGGTTTCATGCTGTTTTTCCAAATAATGCGTATTTTAACGCAGCAGAGACTAAGAGAGTCTTGCAGTTCCTCTGCCTCTCCACTTGATGGGGAAGCAACACTAGGTATACTTTTCTTTAGTCCAGAAAAAGAAACTGCAGTGATCGGTTTTTATTTTGCACTTTTTCCTGATGATTTTAAACCCTTCTTTATAGGAAATGACGGACATTTGTAGAGAAATAAAGAAGAAAATAAATGCTGTAAGATTGCAATGGGAAAATCAATCACACTTAAAACATTTCAACCCGCTTGGCTGTCTGACATCTAACTAAGCCTTTGATTTTTTTTTTAAGAGATTGTTTTCTTTTGTATGATTTCCCATGTTTTCCTTTGAGATGTCCCATGTGGCACAGCTCCCTGCCCCACCTCCTCCTTCTTTCTTGTTTTTCTTTATGAATTTTATATGTGAGTACTATTTCTAGATCCTTTCTTCCTCCAACTCATCACCTTCTCTTTCTGTTTCTTGATTTTCTGTGACTTTGGTGGGTTGTGTGACTTTTCTGCTTAGAGTCTTAGAAAGGCTCCACCCTCTTAAAAAAAAGAAGTGTCTAAGCACCAATGTCAGTCTGAAAGGTTCATTTCACCACCCAACCTCAGTCTCCCCCATGCCTTCTTCTACTCCAGCCACTCAGCTGTTGTACAGAGAGAATAAATTTTATTTTTGCTCATTTCTGTTTCTTCTTTATATTTAGGTAATAAATGAAACAAAAATATTCCATGAACATTTATTTACTATCGATTAGAGTTGTGCCTACAACCTCTGCTGTGCACTGCCCTTCAGCACAGCAAAGCACACATCTTCTTCTGCAGTCACCCTTTTCTTTAGAATGTGCACTTACGCCATAGTAAGTAGGCAGCTCCACTTCATAGCTGATGTTTGCAGCTAAGCACCATCTACAGCTGATGTGAGGCACAAATTCCTTCAAGAATTTTCAACTAGCTCATGCTTGGCAGGAATTCACACTGTCTTACCTGAGGAATCTGTGACCACCAGGTGTCAGCCTGGCATCTTAGGATTCATACAAACCAAAGAGTCCAATTGCTCCTTCACAGGCACGCTGTTTAAGATAGTTCAAACTTGAATTAGCAGTATCTTAAGGCTTGCAACAGGGACTGGTGAGGAAGAAGTGCAGGACAATCCAGGTCTTTCCATTTCTTCATGTGCCTGCTCACTGGGCAGCACTGTGGGCTTTTCTCCTGCCATGTGATTGTGACACAGTTATTAACATGACTCTTAGTCCAATCATAATTTAATAATATAATGTTTTTAAAAACCCTAAAATGTCTCGTCAATTTTTAAGCATGTAAGGGTCACCTTAATTCTGAGCATAACTCATTTCTACATGTTGGTAATTTGTGGTAGAGGTCAGAACACCACACCATCTCCAACCTGGGCAGCCTGTATTTCACTGTTTTTATTTTCTCTTACTTTCCAGCTATCAACAATCACCATCCTCCACCAGGCTGTTTACTGTCCCTTCTTCAGCATCTTATCTAGCAAGGGTTTCCTTTCTGTGTGTATGTGGTTTAAACTGTTGTTCTGCATCTTTTAACTTTGTTCTTTGCGACATATGTGAGAGAGATATTTAATATATATATTGAATATATATATTGAATATATATACACAAACACATCTCTATATATAAACAGATATAAATATTCGGTTTTTCAAGACAGGATTTCTCTGTGTAGCTTTGGAACCTGTCCTGGTTCTTGCTGTGTAGACCAGACTGGCCTCAAACTCACAGAGATCTGCCTGCCTCTGCCTCCCAAGAACTGGGATTAACGTGTGTGCCACCAGTGCCCAGCTACTCTTTGATGTTTTAACTCTTAAAGATGAATTGTCTGGGTTTTCACATAAGGTGACAAGGATAGTTTATTTCAAGCTTTTCATTATGAAGAAGGAAGTACAACAGGGTGTGTGTGTGTGTGTGTGTGTGTGTGTGTGTGTGTGTATCATATGCCATGTACTTTATGTGTACAAGCCAAATATGGCTGAAAGTCTTTTTCCTTTTTTTGGACTTGTGTAAGATCTATAGAAAAGTCTCACAGGGTAATGATAATTCCTGCCCAAGTCCTCATGATGGGGCAAAATAGTAGGTGGTCCCCCTGCTTCCTTTTCTCCCTTTTCCACTTCCTCTCTTCCCTCCTTCTTCCTTCCTATCTTCTCTTCCTTCTTCAAGTTTTTGTTTTTTGAGTTGTAATTGATAAATAAAGCTAGCAATACTTAATGTCTACAATTTTGTGAATTTGGACATAATCCTACATGTGAAAACAACAGTAGAACTGAGGAATAGATTGAAGCAGTGACAGCTTGCTCAGCAATATCCAAGCATATCGCCACAGTATCAATTTTCTATCAATTTATTCTTCACAATTTCACATGACTGTACATGCTGGTCGCACAAGGGCTATAACTCCCTATAGAGAACTTAGGCTCCTTAGAGAAAGGTGTGGCTTCCAGGCTGTTGCAGAGAAAACGCAAAGAAAGGCTGTACCTTGTTGCAGATGCTCAGGAAGTGTCAAGGGGATAGGGGTTGGCTGGAGAACTCAGACTGGTGGAACTCAATCAGAACATACTGAAGATCAGAAGGAATTTTTCAGTCCATAATAATTATACCACACTAAAGATACATCAAAGAGGAGTAGGTTTGAATGATCTCTTATACAGAAGAATGCCAATCAAGCAACAGAAGTTCTAACAGAAGTGGAAAATCACAGCCAAGTAACAATTTCAGAGCTCCGACTCTCCAGAGAGGCTGGGTATGGTTCAGTGGAGGGCATTTGTCTAACGATCAAGTTCAGGGCTCAACACTGTGAACAACAGGAAGTCATTAAGCCACTAGGTCAAAGTGTGCTGGAGAAGAGAACATTAACCCACAGGCTGATTATTAATTACAACAAGTTGAGACGCTGTTGCAATGGAGTTGTCTTCGGTATCACTAACATAGGTGCGAACTGACACAAGCCCACAAGGACACCACGGGACCTGTGTGGGAGCTCTGCTGAGAATATCCAGTGTAACTCTACACTGAGCAGACAGACACATTGGAATAAAGGGTGTGAGCTTCCATGAAGATCACAAGTGAGGGGCCCGAAAGTGTTAATATTGTGCAGGGTAAGAAAGGAAAGAGCCAGACAATGCTTCTAGTTTAAAGAAGATTAAAGAAATATATATATCTTTAATTATATATAATTATATATACATGCATACATACAGAGTATGCATATACATATAGCATAACTCCAGTTTTGATATATATCCTTCAATTAAGTTTTAAAAGAGGTAAACATTTATGAATTCTTTATGATGCCCATGGGAACACTCCAAAGCTCTGATATTATGCCTATGTCCTATCTTATCTTACTGGAACCATTAACTAGTTTTCAGCTCCATATGAAGGGTAGAGGGCATGAAAAACAATAAGAGAAGCATAGTGAGAAAAATGTCTTTAATAAGAAAATGAACCATGAATTGCTGCTTGGGGAATGGGATGTGGACTGCCATCATTTTAAGTTTGTCCCAAATGTTTAAAATTAAATAAACTAGCGTGATACTTAAAAGGCCCTTGAGTTTATAAGCATGAAAACCATATTAGAGTTATTTGCATTGAGATAAGAAAAGATACCTGAATTACTGGAAAAATACAACAATTCAACAAAACTCCTCATAAATATAAATATTTATAGTATTTTTCAAACACAAATATATAATTATATAAATTTTGGAATTAGAAGATAATCATAGGAAAGCATGAGACATATTGGCAAACTACAGATGGAATAACATGTATTTTCATTCTCTGAGCTCTTAGTAACAGTAAGAGAAAGCTTGCTTACATGGTATTTGTGAAAAAAAATCTACCTGAGGGAAGATATCAAAAGTAAAAGTGTGAAGTTCATAACAGTTATATGATTAGTAATTATTAGTGGTTTAGCCTATCAAATTAAATGTAATGTATGGTTCTTAATTAGTCATCTTTCTCCCAAGAAAGGAAAACTATAAAGATCACTCACTCTATTAAGGAAGGTGATATGTGAACTTTGGTAATTACAAAAAAATCTTAAACACGGACTTTTGTAATAGGAATGATAGGATTGATCCACAGTTATATGTATTAACTAATGCTTAATTTTTGTGCTAGTTTAGAATTATTATGAACTTGTGCCATGACACTCACATTGAAATTGGGAAAAACTTCATAGAGTATGTACCTCCTGTACCCTACAGATTGAACTTGGGATGTTGAATACATGACAAACTCCTTTACTTGCTGAGCAATCTCACCAGCCTCCAGTGTTTAATCCTGTATACATAGACTTCGCAACACCATCTCTGAATTATTACTGCCTTAAGAACTTTTTTTTGTTTTTTATTTTATATGGATAAGCATTTGTCTGCATATAAATATGTGTACCATATGTATGCAGTGCCTGTGCTAGCCAGAAGGGGGCACTGATTCTCTGGAAATGGAGTTACAAATAAGCCTCCATGTGGGTGCTGAGAATCAAACTGAGTCCTTCTGCAGTCAGTCCTTTTAACCACCAAGCCATCTCTCCAGCCTCAGCTTCTCTCTGAAATATTTTAAGACAAATCACAGACATCCTTTTCAAATATTTATTTTTACAGTTTACATCTAAAGCTTTAGAGACTTTGTAAGCATCAGTAAAATAATTAGAAACCGTATTTCTACATTTATTTACCACAATGTCCTGGTACCAGTGGCATGTTCCCCAGGGCTTTAAACAATCTCTTAGTACTTAAAAGCTTTTCTAATATGGTACTCGGAGATAATACCAATGGTAATTCTGAAAATGTTTTCTAAAGAAATATGCCTGTTTGAGAAGATCTAACCTTTTTGTACTGAATAGATTTATGTCAACCTTATACATGCTAAAGCCATCTGAGAGAAGGAACCCTCAACTGAGAAAATGCCTTCGTAAGACCAGACTTCACTGAAGAAGGATGCTAAAATGTAATCCCACCATAGCTCAGAATTGAGTATAATAAAAGGTTATTTATTTAGGGGTAGACTCATAGATCACAATCCTCTGCTGGAACTAGGAACAGCAACTGAATCCCGCAGCCAGAAAAGAAGCCGAATGCATGCTTTACATAGGCATAAATAGTATAAGAGGCTACGCCCCAGTGAGCAGGTAACTTAAAGTCTACTGATGGTAGGAATTCCTGCAGCACTTCATAAATTTGCAGGACCTTTTCTTAACCAGAGGTTGATGGGGGAGGCTCCAGCCCATTGGGTGGTGCCATCCCTTACCTTGTGGTCCTGGGTTCTATAAGAAAGTAGGTTGTACAAGCCATGATGAGCAAGCTAGTAGACCGCACCCACTCTGTGGTCTCCACATCAGCTCCTGTGTCCAGGTTCCTGAATTGTGTCAGTTCCTGCCCTGATTTCCTTTGTTGGTGAACAGTGAGATAGAAGTATAAGCTAAATAAACTCTTCTCCAATTTGCCCTTTGGTCATGATGTTTCATTGCAGCACAAACATGATACCTATGAACCAACATTTTACAAAACAAAACAATCCCCCCCCCCACCGAACTATGGTGTTATGAAACATGCAGGAGTAGAAATAAATATATATTATATTTAACTGCATGTTGGGCCATAATGTCAAAAGCATGGTGAGAAGGATGAAAAGAAAGGCACACACTATACAAATCCAGCCTCCTCCTCCCAAATACTTTCAATCTGCCATTGATTGATATAGTGGTTTAATGAAAATCCATCCCCCCATAGATTCATATATTTAAATGCTTGGTCCCTAGTTGGAGGATCTGTCTGTGAAGATTAGGAGGTGTGGCCTTGTTGAAGGAGGTGTGTCAATGGAGGAGGCTTTGAGGTTTTAAATGCCCACACCATTCCCAGGTAACTCTGCCTCATGCTTGTGGATAAAGATGTAAACTCAGCTACAGTTCTCTTACCCTGCCTGCCTGCCTGCTGCCAAGCTCGCTGCCACGATGGTCATGGACTCTAACTCTCTGGAACCATGAGCCTCAAAGTCAACATTTTCTTTTATAAACTGCTTTGGCCATGGTGTCTTGTTATAACAATATAAAAGTAACTGTGACAGTTGAGTTCTGGGTACAGAGCTTATATATCTGGAGGGTTGAGGTTCCATTATTATTCTTTAATAATTAAAAAGATTGAATTCCTTTTCTTCCTTACTTTATTTTTTTACAGTAATTGTTATTGTTTATGTCTTGAAACTGTTTATCTTTGCTATAAATGGCATACATCTAGTATAGGATGGGGATTGTGTGTTGGAAGCTAGACTGGACTTCATAACAAAATCTTACTCCAAACAGAGAAAACCACAAGCCAAGAAGAATAAAGCAAGTCCGGCTGAGACAGTGACATCAGTGAATATTCTGGAAATCTCTCTTCTCTCGACTCCTGCTCTTCTTTGCTCTCCTGGGTTTCTTCCCCTGCTGTGGATGCCACCTTTATCTCTTTATCAGCCCTTCCTCCTCTGCTTGACCCTGACTGACAGCAGCATCTGGATGGAACAGATGTTGTCTTTTCAGTCATTCTCTTCATCTCTCCAAGTCCTACGGAATTAAATGCTACTGGCCAATTAATCTGATTGTCTGTCTTAGATGAGATTTGCTCTCCCTTGAGCCTCAGCATTTTACACCCTATAGACTACTTGAAAGCAAATGAAGCATCTGATAACCCGTGTCCAGAAACAGAGAGCTAGAAGTGCTAATGTCCCCAACAAGCTTACCAGGCTGCTTAACTGAGTAAATGTGACTATTATCTATTCACTTCTGATCACAACACAAGATGAAACAACATAAAATGACAAAGAGAAAATCTAGGAGTCACCAACTTACGGGGGCCATAACAAGCTCTGTTGGTTTTCACAAAATTCTCCATCTTCCTCTTCCTCTCTCTGGTCTATAGTCACCTCCTTATTCCAAACCTCCATCCCCTCTCAAGAAGATGACAAATACCTTGTAACAAAGCTCTGTTTCCCCTATAAAGCCTCTTCCTTACCCCATATGTCAATCATCCCATTTAAAAAGAAACCATGACTTTTTATAACTCAAAAATTGTAATATAAAGTTTTAAAACTTTTCTAATGACTCAGAATAAAATTAAAAGCATTGACTGGAATCTTCTTCACACTTTTGGTTCTAATGCCCCAGACATTAAAAATGGTCAACTAAGAAATGTTTAAAGAAAGTTCCTTGCCTTAAAAATTATCAATATTTTAAAATAAAAAGTTTTTATTTTTCTTCTACACTTATTAGATTAATTATTAAAGTATGGTAGGCAAAGCTATTTTGCAAAATCATCTCCTAGTGAATTAAACAGAATTTTAATTCATTAAAATCCATTAACAATTTTCTTGCTAGAACAAGTCAGGGTTCCAGGGTTAGCACACTTTCAATTGACACTGCACATTTTAGAGTTGTTTTATTTGCTTTTTTTGTTTGTATTGTATAACCAAACTCTAATTATACCAGTTCTTCAGATATATCTCAATAGGATTACTATGGAGGTAAACTTTAGGGGATTGCTTTATATGATTGTTTTTAATTATGTTTTATTGGTAAATTCTATTAAATGTACAATTGTGCACAGCAGCACAGTCTAAGTGAAATGGAGAAGCTTGCCATTAATTGCATGTGCTTTAGGTATTGCATACTAGGTGGTGTTTGGATCCACCCCCACTTCTCTATTTATTATTTAAACACAGAGAGACTTTTATAAAAAGAATCAAAAAATGGACAAAATACATAGAAGTGTTTTGTGGTTACCTGCTGAGGCATTATTCTGTGTAACATTTCCTGTACAATGAAGTTATGTAAGTTTAGCAATTTCTTATGCACTGAAGCTTGCACCTGAATTAATGAAGATTAATGAGCTGGTCCTGAAATTACTAAGGGATGTAGGTTCCTAATGTGGGTTCCTAATGAATGCCAGTTGGTTGAATTGGATGTATATTCAATAATAATCTATCCATTAAATGAATGGCACAATTATTGAGAAAGGCCACTTGTGTATCGGCTTTATAATTTGTTCATCTGTGAGCAGACAGAAAGGTCCTCATGGACTCCTAGCGACAGCAATATAGGCATTACACTCTTTCCAACAGGGAAAAATGGCAGAGTACTTAAAGGGTCCTTAAACCCCAACAGGTCTAAATAAAAACCTACAACTATCGGTTACCAGTTGCATAAAGTAAATTTAATTTCATTAGGGACCAATTACCACTTATAAAATGTTCATAGTAATTGACACTTCTTTGAAACTTTGCCTGAAGTCTGCCCTGGCCCCTGCCCTGAACCCTTTCTGTCTGTGCCCGTCCATGACTCAGAGTTAGCAGAGCTGAGGAGTCCTTGGATGCCTCCTTCAGGTTCTAGGATCAGGACTGCAGCCCCCGAAATGAAAATTCCGGATTTCAGATTCTCCAATCTGGCCTGTAGGCAGGGGTCTTCTAACTGCTCGATGCATACATTTCTTTGCCCCTGATAAATCTTGGATTTTTCTGGAAGAAGTCTCCCTCACCGTGGCCTTTAGCAAAGGAGCCTGTGGGAGTGGACTTCAGTGGACTCCAGGAGCCCGTGGGAGAGCTATGCTGAAGATTCCTGCCTCGTGTTTCTGGAACAGGCTTATTGTCTGCCCCTGTACTGCTCAATGTCCACCTTTACATATTGTCTGCTTAGTTCTTCTGCTCCTACTGTTCCTTAGTCCATATTTATAAACACAGGAAAACTAACCCTGAAGTAAGCTACATATATTAACAAAGTCCCAAAGCAGCCTGGATAGCCATGGAGTTCGCTGGCAGGTGCAAGGCATGATGTTAATTTCAAGAATCTCTAGAGATGTCTAGCCTTGGACTCTCCTATGGGGATAGATGGCCTGCGTCAAGGAGGCTAACAGTTGTTCCTATGGAGTTGCTGACCAGGTTGAAGGAACTGTTAGAACTTGTTAATAATAGGCAATATTAAAGAAGGACATGAAGCCATAGAAAGTATCATGTGTGGGGTATTCAATACTGAGACATCCATGGGGTATCACCAAGCTAAAAGAATAGCAGTGGAGACAGAGGATGCAGATCTAGACCAGCCTCACATCTGGGCCTCCTGTAGCTTCCTGCAGATGTCTGTGGCCCACTCTGGGCTCTATGGCACAGGGAATGCTCTGCCTCCTTCACCTGCACACAGCCGCTCAGCTGGTGACAGCATTGGCTCATGCGTAAGTGCCTTTTTTCCAGTCTTCTGGTTTCTAGATCTCTGTGTTTTCACTAGTTGGTTGACTCCTTGCAGAAACCCAGATCTAAGCTGGGAAGGAAGCCAACATCCAAGGCAGAGAAACTGTGAAAATAAATCCAACCTGGCTCTAAAGACAGCAATGCTTACGCAGTATCATAGGCCTGACTGTTCATTGATTTGGGCTCGTATTTTTGATATAGACATGTTTGTTATACGTTTCTAAGTTATTAAATACATGGCAAAAACTCCAAATTTAACACAATGATTGCATACACGTTGTGTATATTTAATGAGAACATCATTCCAGGAGCATGATTATGTGGACTGGAAGAAAACCAGAGTCATGAAATCATATTTAAGAGCAGTTAATCCATTCTACTTCAGTTTTGGAAAGCTTTTGATAGTATGGTTTCTTAAAAAAGATTTAGTCATTTCTATTTTTTAGTATTTTTATGGGTACATGGCCTGTCCCTGCTTGTTTGTCCGTGCCCTGAGTATGTACAGTCTCCATGTTGGCTAGGAGAGGACCCTCTGAGACTGGAGTCACAGACCCTTGCAAGCCTCCCTGAGGCTGGGTCCTCATCATAGCCGTCACTGCCCTTATCCACTGAGGCAGTAGGTCTCAGCCTTTCTAATGCTCTGACCCGTTAGCACAGTTCCCCATGTTGTGAAACTATTTTTGTTGCTACTTTGTAATTTTGCTCTGTTATGAATTATGATGTAGACATCTGATATGCAGGAGATCTGCTGTCCCACTGCTGTGAAAGGATGGTTCGACCCCCAAATAGGTCGAGATGCACAGGTTGAGAACCACTGCACTGGCATCTTTAAAACAAAGAGTTGCTATTAATTAATAAATTAAATCAGTATTTTAATATGCAGAGAAAATTCACAATTGATGTTTGAACTAATTTCAAAAATTTTATCCATATATTTCCATCAAATTTAATTTATAAGAATTTGAAAGTAATATATAATGAAAAAAATCAAAACTAGAAAGTTAAAAACACCTGCCATCCTCCTGCCTCTAACATTGCTACCTACATTTGTTGGTGAATTCTTCCAGATGATGTATATGTATGCACCTTCCATCAAAACATGTGTGGTGCATGTTTTTTTTTTCTCAAATCAAGATTTCCTAACTAATAAACATCTGATATACTGAATAATTCCATATCTTAATAAAACAGAAGGGTCAATGATTAAATACTATCTCTTCACCTATGTGTACAGTGATTGTCCACACAGCTGCCTGCTTGGGTTATTTAAGTGGGTTCTTACCACAGTGAAACAGAACTGGCAGTGACTTGGGCTTCTGCTCTTGGTGTCAGATGGCACTGCTAAATATGTCTCTTCAGCTTGTCTGCTGCTTCCTGCACCTGCTGCTCCTGGGCTTCAGTGCATCAGTTTTCTCAGTTTTCCTCTGAGAATGTGGATCTCAGTATGAGGCGAACATCCTATAAGCTAAGAACATGTCTGCAGCAAGGGCAGGCAGACCTGAGTTCAAATCTTAGCCCTTGGGTCTTCCAGCTCACAGATAACTCCTTTCGCAGGTTTAACATGGGGTTGTTGCATGAGAGAATTGAACCAAATCCATCTGATATTTTGTGGATAACAGTTTTGCCAATGATTGGTTTTGTTTACCAGATATAGTTGGTGAGCACTGTAGTATGGGAGGCTCTGTGCAGGGTACTGAAGACAGAAGCCAGTCTAGCGGTGTCCATGACATCAGGTTTGAAGACAATTATCACTACAGCCAGTGCTAGGGAGGAGAGAGGTCTGCTGCCATGCGAGCTGCTGAGGGTGACAGCATGTCATAGCAGGGGGCTCTGGCATTCTCATAGTCAATAAGTGTCTCTGCTTATGATTCAAGGAAAGCAGACAGGGCTGTAGGGAGATTGCTATTGACCCCAAAACACACTACGTGCTCAAATCTATCTTCTCTCCCAAATGAATAGAAACTACACGAATGAGGCTTTGCAATAAAATGCTAAGGCTTAAGATGAGCAGGGAGTGTCTTTAACTCCTTCCTGCTCACTACATGTAACTTTGCTGTGCTTTCTTATTTATAACACCTTTGCTCCCTAGTCTTTCGTGGAGTCATCATGGCTATCTCTTTTCCCAAGTGCACATAGCTTCCCATATTTATTCTCTGTCACCTCGATGCTATCCGGATTTAGCAGGGCACAGGGCATCCAGAACTTCCCATCATATGCAGAGCTGAATAACTTGAAAACACACTTAACATTTCGGGACAGAGAGGGTAACACTGGCTGGACAGAGGCAGATGGGAAGGAAGGAGGGACCTCAGAAAGATATGAGCAGGAAGGAAATGGCCCCAGGAAGATCTAGGGAGAAAGGATGGGGTTCGTGGTCCATTAGTGTTCTGGAGACACAAACCAGATCACTTACAATAGTTTTAAATATCTCTGAAAAGGGAAGGCAGCATCCCAGATAAGAGAGACATTGTATGCAAAGAGAAGACAGGATGGAGGGCATTTCTGGAACAGAAAGTGTCAAGACATGGCCCAGCGAGTGGCTGGAGGAAGGCTGTAGATGGGAGAGTGGAAGATACCACGCAGGCTGTGAGAGGTGAATCTGGAAATTCTTTCCTACAATAACAGTAGATTTCTAATAGTCGAGATAAATATAAAACCATGCAAGCCAAGAAAAAGAATAAGGCTTCAGAGATCGGAATGCTGGAAACATGTGGTAGCTCTGGAAAACCAGAGAGCAAATCAAACCCTCCTGGTGGAGATAACGACATTTTAGAACCTCCATCTTCCCAAGTTTCCTTGGAGGAAAGGCAATCCCGTGTCCTGGGGCACATTGACCATAGAGCACAGAGCTTTCTCCTTCTATCTGAAGCTAGACAACCCTTTGCACACAAAAGATTGACTTTAGCTTTTCATTCATGTTTATGTGTGCACATCTCTCTGTATGTACCTGTGTCAGCTAGAAAAGAGTGTGGATCCCTGGAGATGGAGTTACAACACTGAGCTACCTGATGTGGGTGCTGGGAACCAAACATTGGTCCTCTCTAAGAGCAAGAAGTGCTCTTGACTGCAAAGCCATGTCTCCAGGGCCAAGTACAGCATCTTATTATTAAAAACAAAAGCAAAACAAAAATCCCACAAACTCTAGTTTTCCTATTCATTTTAAAACACACGTTAATAATAAAATTTTAATAACTTTCTTCCATAAATATATTTTCTCATTAACGAAGCTCTTTACATACAAACAAACTAAAAATTTTATTTGCAGAGACTATCAAGTTTATGCACGATAGTAAAAAATTTGCTACAATAACAAACGGGTGTTGTGATGGTCAGTGTGCCAGGGTCTACCATCCCCTGGGAGATAAACTTCCTGGCATGTTTGTGAAAGAGTTTGTAAATTGGACTAATTGAAGTGAGAGGACCCATCCTAAAAGTGGGTGACACCATTTCACAGGCTGGGGCCTGGACACCTGCCTCTGCTTCCCTGCTGAGGAGGCTCTGGGACCCCTCTGTCGCCACGCCTTCTCACAGTGATGAATTGCGTCCTTATACTGTGAGTCAAGCAAACCCATTCCTTTCTTAGGTTGCTTTTGTTGGCTGTTTCATTGTAGCGATGAGAAAGCTTAGTTAATATAGATGCCTAGTTACCTGTTTTCATTTTGTAATCTGTGGACTCTAGAGCAGTCTTGGGTGGACCACCTGTTCTGCCGCTTCATGTTCACCTGATCCTCATCTTCCATGGTGATTCAGTATGCTAGGATTCCTTTGGCCAAGTTGAATGCTGATGTGAGTTCTGCAGGTGTGTTAAGTGATTGTCGCCTGGCAGTCCAAGCGAACACACAGGCTGCAGTGGAAGATCTCAGGAGAAAAAGGTAAAGTCTATGCTGAGATTTTAATGCTTCATTTTGTTGATATTCTTTACAGAGCTGGAGTTTTTTCCAGTCTGCAGTGTGAGAGAGAGATAAGATTTTGCTTTTTAAAACTTCGGTGTCCCCCCGCCCCCCAGCATTTAGGAGATGAACCAGGCTTTTCCCATTGGCTTACATTACCTCCAGCTAGCCACCATGTTAACTAACCAACATGTGTGGGTGAGATTCTAAGCTCCCTAATGTTGATCTGTTAAAAATCAGTGCTATATTTGAAATCATCGCTTCACAACCAACTTTGAAGACTGTGTTAGCCTCATAAATCTGTCTTTTCTGTTGGTAAATAATCTCTTGTTTACTCATCAACTTGATCTAGTTTTAGAAGTTGTATAATAAAAATGAACTTATAATTCTCCATGAAAAAAATAAAACTTGTTACAATTTTGCCTGATGTTGGATGAATTTATAGGCCAATTTGGAAAGGACTGACATTTTTATCTTTCTACATAAAAATTTAATTTGTTCATTAGCTACATCTTTTTAATTCTTTTAAAGTTCTCATGATTCTAGCTTATAAAATCACTACATATATTTTGCTTCATTCAGTGATTTATTATTTTATTTGGAAGGCTTTATAAAATTAGTAGTTTATATTAAGAAACATCTCTATTTTAAGGGAACAATTTTACACAATTAACTAATACATTTAAATTTTTGTAAATGCATTTTAAGGGGTTGAACAAGCTTTTCAGATGTATCTCTTACTGTGAATAGATATCCAACATATTGAATTTTTATTCATCTGTTGAAGGTTACACAATGTGGGATTTACACCAATTATTGTTCTGATATTAAATATCCTCATATCTCCAATATGCATTCAATTGAAATATATCTTAGTACATTTAAATTTGACTTAACAATCTCTTGTTTAGGATATATGTGTCATTTTTTTCAGATACAGGATAGATACTAGATGCTTGATTGATAGAAAGATAGGTGAGTGATAGAAGACATGTGTTAGATGACAGTTGATGGGAGATAGTTGATACATAGATAATGGATGGACAGATGGATATATATATATATATATATATATATATATATATATGATCTATAGAAGACTGAAGGTGATGATTGATAGGTAGGTAGGTAGGTAGAGAGATAGATGATAGACTTGTTAGATGATAGATAGATACGAATAGAAATGGACACAGATGATGCGGATAGAGATGAAATCTCATCTTCCTTTAGATTGGCCGCAGTTACTGTATTCTTTTTCCTCTCTACATCCAACTCCCTCATCTGAAATGTGCATCTCCCAGCTTTTGAAAACGGCAGACATTTCAAAGGATTTGTTACCTGTAACCAAATCAATTTTAACAAGATTCAAAAAGCAATGTCTCCAACTTCATAATTAGGTACTCACACTAAATATTCCACTTTTTCAGCGATATACGAATTAACAATCGCCAATATCATTTATTAGTGACAAAGAATTGCTGCCTGTAATAAAATTACAGCCCTGAGAAGAATCCACTGCCATAGTTTAGTTGTGAGGAACCTGCTTGAGAGTGCCTGAAAATGTCTCATTTTGCGTTTCTCAGGATTGTTCCTTAATGGAATCTCAGCTCTATTAAAGAGAGATAATGCTCTATGGTAAACTCACTGAAAGCCTTTGGTGAGGAAACTTGTCAGTCTTTGGTAGGAAGCCATGGTGCTGAGATCTCTACTATCCCAGGAGAATTCAAGTCATAACTGGGAAAAACATGAGCAATAGAAAAGGCCTGGAGAAGAGGCCTACAGGGGCTGAGGAGGACAAAAATTGAGGCTCTGTGCTAAATAAAGCCCCAGGACAGCACTGAAACAGCTCAGAGCAGCAAACAGTGAACCGTGGCATCCCTTTGGCGTGATGCCTGAGTCTCGTGGCCCCTATGTAATTTGTTGGCCAGCCTTAAGGGCTCCTCCCATTTTATCCTTGAAAAGAGGGATATAGGGGTGCAATGTGAGTCTCAAGGCTGGGATGGAGAGACCAAGATATCCACCTGAGAACAGTCACTAACATGGGCAAAGCAGAGCTATGAGGCTGGGCATGCCAGGAGATCCTGAACCTAGGTACCAGGATTCCGGACGTTAAGAGCTAAGTGTCATATTCAGAAGGGTGATCCAGCTCAGAGCCACCAGGAGGAAGTAAAAATCTAAAGTTCCAGTATTTTAAGTAGTGCACGGTCCTTTGGGTCTCTCTTTTGTTGTTATTGTATAAGAAATTCATATGCATTTTCTGTAATGTTCTTAAGCTATCCTGAAACTATGAAGTGTTTGGTGAGTGTAAATTTTATGTTTAAAATAATTAAATTAAATTGTATTTTAAAAACTTGAGCATTTTAAAACTAACAACCAGTGCAGCTAAGATTCAAAACCCAGTTTATTTGAGAAGCCCGAGTCTGCTTTCTCCTCTGCAGATGACTCTCCCATTTGAGTCTTAAGAGAGACAGCCACAGAAAAGGCTGAGAAACACACATTTTCTTTTCTAGAAAGATAGCTTGGGTAGATTTTTCTTTCTTACTTTCTTATTTCTCATACTCTTTCTCAAGATGCATGGTATTTGTTGAACACAACAGACATCTAATAGACACTTAAGGAGTGCAATCAAAATTTAGGATAAATTAGCTAAGGACTAATGTATAAGTAATTCCCTACCCAATGTAATTACAAAAATGGTGTCTCATGTGGTACAGGGATACTGCCCCTGAAGGAGCTTAGGAACTGAAAATTTGTGATTGGTTGAGGGAAAAAAAAATGTTTTCTTTCCATAGATGAGCAGTTTCATTTACTGAAAATGGGTTTGGAGATTGTCAAGGGTCATATCTGGATTTAAACAATTTGCCACAGATAGGAAGAGCAATTGTCACTACTGTGGATTAATTTTCAGGACAAAATTTGCATCTCTTTCCTCTGGGGTTAGCGTTGCCATGGTGATGTCATGGCATCAGGTTTTGCAAAGAGGGTTACAGCTTCTTACCTGTCAACTTTTCTGTGAGCTGGGTGGGAAGAATTTCTGGAACATTCCCGGGAAGAACTCTGTGTGTTTCAGTCGGAGTAAAGGCTCAAGCGGTGGGTTGGGGTATCAGACTCTACCATCCCCTCTATTTTAATGTTCATTCTAATATTCTAAACATGAATGGAAAAGGGGTCACTAAGGAATGGAGCCTGGGATCCCCATTATTTGGAATGAGCAATGCATCCTTTACATTTAACTGGTAGCATTGGCAACATCAAGTTTTCTCAGACAGGCATGTTACAGGGCCAGGGGGCATCAGGGCCAATGGAAGCTGTGTTAGTATTTTCTAAGGAGCGTGTGTTTGTTGCCAGTTTTATGCAATTTTTTCATGATCATACCAATGATACATGCAAGTGATGACGCTTGAGTCTGAATTATGGGCTAAAGCTTAAGTAACCTTGGAGAAAACTATAAATCTACTGTATAAAAAATAATAATGGATTATTCAGTTTAGAGCAATGTAAAAACAATTGACCCCAATATCTTAAAAAAATACACAACCATACCGTTAGAACCACAAAAGTAGCTGGCATCTGAATCAAACTCAGGCAGAGCCCACCCATTCCACCCACAGCTTTTAACACAACCCGCTGTGAGATGAAAGTAAATCAGGAACCTGCTTCATTACTCATAAAATTTATTGAATGTGTGTGGCATGTTGAGCACTGGTTTGGGGATTCAAAGCTCAGTGTGAGTCTCGTGGTAGATGATTAGCTGTGCACTGCATGGGCCTGTACCTCACTGAACCACCAGGAACTTTTCTGTGAGTTAGTGCGTGAAATAGTATGCTCTGTTAACCAATTGTTTGGTTTCCCCCAATTTTAAAAATTTGGGGCAGCATTTAGGTTTTACTAGTGAGGTGTATTTGTACTGGGACAGACCCAACACCCCATTTCTATTGCTATGCAGAACTGTTATTATCAGGCTTGCTGATGTGTGTTGTATAAGATGAAGTTTGCAACACCTGACTAGTGAGTCTTAGAAATTAGGACTGCTCCATGCTTTCTTTTTCAAAAAACAAAAATCAATCTCTCTCTCTCTCTCTCTCTCTCTCTCTCTCTCTCTCTCTCTCTCTCTGTGTGTGTGTGTGTGTGTGTGTGTGTGTGTGTGTTACATGCTTTGAACAGTTTTATTTTACTTAGTTTTAAAATAACTAATGTAACTAATGGGCTCATGAGCTTAGGGACACCACAGCCTTCCTTGATTTAAATTTCAGTTATCTCTGCACTTTGGTATGTGGCTCGGTTTCTAGAGTTATATCAAGTTTTAGTATTTATTTGAGGAGTCTTGTGGATGTTAAATAAAATAGGTATTAAGTCACCCACAGCCACAAAGCTGAGCATGTGTATCTAGGCCAATATGATATCGATTTGCCTTAAGACATTCCAGATAGTTGTAATGACTGACAAATATTTGAGAATATTAAATGGTATGCTACAGAAAAGATATTTTATCTTAATACAGCTTATTTTCTGGAATGGTATATCTGGGGAGGTAAGATATTTTAAAGAACTATTAGTTATCTCTAGGTGCTGTGTCAAAGCCAGATCATATAGAAGAGTTGGCCTGTAATAGACTCACAGTGGTATCCAACTCATAGTCCAATACCTATGTTGCCCAAAACAAAATAATCAACTAGGAAATTTCTTCTTCTTCTTCTTCTTCTTCTTCTTCTTCTTCTTCTTCTTCTTCTTCTCCTTCTCCTTCTCCTTCTTCTCCTCCTCCTCCTCCTACTCCCTCCTCCTCCTCCTCCTTCTTCTTCTCTTGTAATAATCTTGTGATTCTCAAATGTGAAATTTATGGATGACAGTGTGCCGAAGAAAAGCTAAAAGGTTGACTTTCCCTGTAAGCATGCCAACAGAAGGATTGTGAGAGTAACTTCAGAGACTCTCAGCCCAGCAGGTAGATCTCTAGGTTGAGAAAAGGAGTCCTGAAGAGCTCAAGGTAGAGCTGTGATCCTAACTCATGCTCAGGCATGTGTGGAGAATGGGAACATGATGTCAAGAACAACAAAAATACCCAAGAAACAAACTTGGCTCATTGATCAGAAAGACAAATACCTGGAGAGTATTTTGCTTACATTTTATAAAATTCTTAATTTTCAACTGGCCAAATTCAAGACCGATCCTAGAATTCACACAAGAACTTAACTGTCAGGTGTTCACTATTAAGATTTATTAATTTGTGTATAAAAATTATAGATGTCAACTAACCTTGGCAAAAAAGAAAAGGATGATGGGATGTGACCAAGACAAGATCATTAGCTGACTTTCTGTTTGTCCTAAGCAGAAGGACATGACCTTTTGACCCAAGAGATTGACTTCAAGACCATCATCACTCAATAGTACAAGTAAGTACCCATGATGAAATAGTAAGCTTAAACTCAGGCTATATAGTACAGCATGCATCTATTTCCCTTGCCCAATCACAATATTTCATTAATAGTTAACAATGTTAGGGTGAATTTGAACTTCCAAAACAAAGATAAATATGTGTTCAAACTTTCAGTTATCAAAGCCCTCCAGACTCATGGCATGATTAGTCAAGATGAGCACACACATTTCACCCATTGGTCATTCAATGGCCACAGTTTGCCCTGTTCACTTGCCCCCCTTTCAATACCGGTAGAGTCTATAGTAGTGACTCCTCTTTTGTTCTAGGCATTGGTGACTTGCTGGTATCCCTTCTCCTAGCCCCACACTGTCTTTTCTTGGTTATCCTAAATACTGGCTTATATATTTAATTAATCTTTTCAAATAATTAGTTTTGGAAGGATTTTCTCTACTGTTTTTCAGTTTCTAAGGTTTATACTTCTGTTTTATTGTTTCCTTCTAATTAACTTCCATTCATCTTGTTCCTCATTTAAGAGCTTCTTTATATAGAAAGTTAGATTATTGCTTTTAGCACACATGGCTATGCCCATCAAATAAGGTATTTGATTGGTTTACATTTTCATTTATTAAAAATGCTTTTAATTTTACTTACAATTTCTTTTTGAGGTTCACTCTAAAGAACCTCAAATATTCAGAGGTTTTCCAGATCACATTCTACTCTATTGTTAGCTTTGATTATATTTAATTACATTTGCTTAGATAACATACTTTTGATAATTTTGCCCATTTTATGTTTATTAAGATTTGCTTTGTAAATCAGCATATGGTATTTATTAGTGGAAATTCAGTGCTTATTCAAAAAGAAAATATATTTCTACAACATTTGGTTGAGTGTTTGCTGCATCAATTAGGGCTTCTTGGTATTTTTATGACTTGTTTGTCTCTCTTCTTTTTTCTACTCTGTTCTGTCAACTGATGTAAGCATTAAATATAAATGCCACTAAATATAATTATAGTTTTAACATAATTATGGTGTTATGCGTTTCCTCAGTAGGACTTTGACATTATATCACTAGTTTATGAGTTTTTGTATTCTCATATCTCTTGATAAGTCAATGCTAACTTTCTTATTAATAGAGTTTTATAATAAACATTCCCTTTTGTACCTGTGTTTTTAGATTTAACATTAATTTACTGTGCCTAACATGCTAGCTATGGCTTA